>NW_026294480.1:58253245-58875745 GCF_007827085.1 Peromyscus californicus insignis | reverse complement strand
AGTGGCAGAGACCACAGTAGCTAAAGGACCAGGAGAATAAAATTTCACAAAATAGTCTACATGTATTTTTTTTTAAAGCAATCTCAATATTCTTTTTAGACGAATTATAGTTAGGAAAAAAAGTTACTTTTCCAGCTTAAATCAGATGGTTGGGAAGTTGAAAATGTGCTTTCTCATGGCACTGAAGCTAGATGGAGTATTTTGGGTAATAAAAATGCTGTTCTCTACCTCATGTGGTTTGGGCTCTGCTGGAAGTTTAAATTAGTGGCTATTTGCTGATGAAGGTCAGCAGAGCTGTGAGTGATAGTTGTCACACTGATTCTTTTTTTTTCCCTAAAACTATTTAGTCATGGTCCCAGTTTTAAAGCAGTTATTTAAATAACATTTGGTATAGAAGCTGTCTTATTTTAAAATTGTGTTCCTTTATAGATTGTTGTGGCCAAAGAACAGTGAAGTATTTATTACCATTTAGATGCAGTATCTAAGATGTCTAAGCTAAAGAAATAAACTTGAGTAGGAAAAACTGGGTTAGATTTTTTATAAAGCTTTAGTTGTTGCTATATAATTTTTAATTAAATGTTTTGTTGGTAGCACAAGATAGAATAGCTGGTTACTTTCTACTAAAATGTGAATTTTATTTTAGGAAATGGAAGTTTTAAGGGATGAGATTGTTAGACAGCATGTTCATTGTGACTTCATTTAGAAACTTTCTAGTATTGTATAATTAGGCTGTTTCTGTTTTGCTGCCAGATTAACATTTAAGAAATGTATTCTTTAAATGACTGATATTTTACTTCTGTACATGGGAAACTTTGAATGAAACATTTTTATTTAATATGGTATAGAAATTTGGAAACAAAAATTTGTCAAGTTCCAACATCAAAAATTTTATTATTACCCGTCTTCATTTAGGATCCTAATATGCTATCCAGTAGAATCTGTCTCACTAGATCTTCCTGAGTATGTTTAGAAAGAATTCTGTGCTCAAATTCTTTTGAGCAGGGCTGAGGGAGACAGCATTTCATGTGTGTTCCTTCACTTTCTGTGTGGATGCTAGGAGGCTGGAGTAGATAGTGTTTCCCAGGTTTACCTGCTCATAGGAACTCTCTTCATCCTATCTGTTGTGGAAGAGCTATTTCTCTATACAAGAAGTGTTGAATAATAGAAATTTGGTTATATTTGTATGTTCAGTTGAAGGAGTTTATCTGTGTACGTACAGGCTTGAATCACTATAGTTTTATTTCTATGTCTTTATTTAATTCTCAGTACTGTAGATACTGAGTCTTTTAGGTAGATGACAGAAAGGGATATTTGTCATAGATGTGTGTTCACGGCAGACATCTATGAGTTTAAGGCCAGACTGGTGTACATAGTGAGTTCCAGGCCAGTTTACAGGGCCTTGAAAGACCCTGCTACATTTCTCATCTGGAGTAGGCAAGGAGCTATGTAGGACAGTTATTTGCATGACGTTGTGGTGTTTATAAAATCCTATAAATACATGATGTATATATTATTCTAGTTTGTGAGTAGACTTTGTACTTTAACATGCTGACACATGCTGTTCATGCATCCTGGGTGTGGCTCCAGTTATGACAGTGAAGCCTTTACAGGGTTCATTGGCTAATACAGATCAGTGGCTTGTAAATGTTTTACTTTGAGTAAGTAGTAAATGGGTAGTGGATTTAAAATAGTACACACATTTTGTGAATTGTCTTGGTATGTTTAAGGTTGGGCAGCAAAGACTTGGAGGACTTTACAGTCTGGGAATCACCAGACTGTGATTAAAAAATTTAAGAAAAATTAAACTCTTGAATTTTCAGATCAGATTTACTAGCTGTTATAAAGAAAAAATGGTGTGTGTGTGTGTGTGTGTGTGTGTGTGTGTGTGTGTGTGTGTGTGTATGCATATGCATGCATGTGCACGCCTGTGCCTGTGTGGAGAGAGAGAGACAGACTTGGGTGTATTGTCTATGGAATCCAGAGGTTATCGGATCCCCTGACACAGAAGTTACAGGTGATTATGATTGTGAGCTGCCCAGTATGAGTGCTAGGAATGGAACTCAGGCCCCCTAAAAGAGCGGGAAGTGCTCTTAATCTCTGAGTTCTTAATCTCACTGACATCTCAAAATTTTCAGGGACAATTTAGAGAATTAGTGAAATATTGTTTTATATTAGTGTTTTTGAGTTACTGAGGTTTGTAGTTTTGAACAGTTATATCGGTTTTGGATTTTGCATGCATTTTATCTGTTTACGGAGTATGTCTTGTCTAACTTATTTATTAAAATTAATTAGAGCATATATTCTACTTCAGCAGTTAATAGAACTTGAACCATCTCCAGTTTAATTGATTAATTAATGGGTACTGGGAGAAATAAGGTATCAAATGCCTTCAAATTAAGCATTCATTTTCTTTCATTTAGGCTGTACAAGAACAATGTATTGCTTCCATTTTTGAAAGCTGAGTAGCTGCTGTCGAAAGTAGGTCAAGTTGTCTTTACATTGTCCTCTTTTGTGCTATTTCAATCTTAAAACATGGAACTACTTTACTTTTGGAATAGGGAAAAGACATTCAAGATTTTAAAATTACTTCCTTTACTCTAAACGTGATCATTTGGTGGATCTACAGTGCTTACATTCATAATGAAATCCTGACTTCACATTTCCTGGCCACATGGCCTTAAGTTAGTCATTTCTTTTCTTTGAAGAAGGGCATGACGAGAGCTGCTCTGCTTACTCGGAATGATTATGAGTACATTCGGTAAACACCCGTGAGGTACATACCCCGCTAGATGCTGCTGTAAGGCACAACACCAGTCCTTAGGGGCGTTTGCTTGCAAGAGCACAAATAGACAAAATATGGACACTATGACAGTGGGGGTAATTAGGCCGTGAAGATCCATAGGCTCCACTGTCAGCGTGGGCCCGGGAGAGGATTGGTGGTGACTGGCCCTAATAAGAGCAGTTAAGTTCGGTTTAGAAGATGGGAAGAGGGACTGAAGAATGAGAAGGAGGTATCTATTTAGAGCAAACAACCTCCAGCCCTACCTCATCTGTCTGTCTGTGTCTAGTGCACTTTTCAGCTTCAAGAAGATACGATACTGCTGAAAATTCTTTACTCACCTCAAAATCTTTTTATTTGTATGTTTATTGTGGTAGTGGAGATTGAATCCCGGCTTCATGCACGCTAGGCAGGAATCCTATCATTGAGCTATATCCCCAGTCCTGACTCCCAAATCTTGATTTACTGTTGTTTGAAGGTGGGGGACAGTAGAATGTTTCACTTGGAGCTTCTTAATAACCATAAAAAGAATTAGTAGGGAATCACTGCAAATTTTAACCATATATACTTTATAAACGGTGCACAATAAATCAAGAGATTCTGGTCTTACTCAATGCAGTCGGCTTGGATTTGCCGATATAAGCTTCCCCACCATCATAGTCATAAACAGTGTGTTTTCCAAGATGCTTCCTGTGCATATAGACAGCCTAGCTATAAAACTATTGTTACAATAACTGTTGTTATTGTAGTGCCTTTGGTGCTAATTCTAGCTACCCTGCTTGTCCTCTTCTGATGTCTTACTGTTGGACACACAAGTGTTTTATAAATTGAAAATGTGATTGAGATAAAAGGTAATATTTATTCTGGAGTTTAGCTTTCAGTAACTACCAAGATTATTAAAAACAAACGTTTTTAAAGTTTTGGATAAAATTTTTTGAAGTATAAAATACAGTCTTACACATAAAATATAGTCGTATACAGGTTTATGTAGATATTTCTTGATATAATAAAAGAAACTGGGTTTTATCATTTAATCTTTGTTCACATTCATTTAAGAATGGAAAGATAAAAAGATGAGGTCTCCGTTCTGATGCTTTGTTGGTTTGGACTGAACTGTTCTAGCGTCAGAGAGAGGACCATGGTCTCTGTCCTGTGGAGTAACTGAGTAGTGTCAGTGCAGACTTTGTTAGCTCGGGTTCCAAAAGACTGTAAGGATTATATCTATTTGTTTTGTCACACAAGGTTTCTCTGTGTAACAGTTCTTTCTGGCTGTCCTGGATCTTGCTCTGTAGACCAGCCGACCTCACAGAGATCCACATGCCTCTGCCTCCCGAGTGCTGGGATTAAAAGTGTGCACCACCACCGCCCGGCTGAATAATGAATTATTATTCATTATCTTTTTCATAATTATAATAACTCTCTAGATCATTATTTGTGGGCTGGTGGTGCCAAGAAAGCTTGCTACACTGAGGCACTTGCACATATCCATACTATATCACTCAGCACGAGATGAGGGCACTAGGGTTGACTTGATTTGAGAGACAAGACTTCTTGGATGGTCATAACCTGGATTGGTTTCTCTTATCTACTTGACTTCTAAGTAGGGAGCTAGCAGCACTAGTCATAGTTGGGCACATTAAACATAGAGTTATTGTTGTGTTCAAAAGCTTGAGAATTATATTAAAAGTGGCTAAATGATGGGTAAGATATTTAGAATAAGACTGTTCTAGTTGGGCAGTGGTGGCGCACGCCTTTAATCCCAGCACTTGAAAGACAGGCGGCTGATCTCTGTGAGTTCAAGGCCAGCGTAGTCTACAGAGTGAGTTCCAGGACAGCCAGGGCTGTTACACAGAGAAACCCTGTCTCAAAAGACCTAAAAACCAAAACAACACAAAAAATACTGTTCTTTGATACCTAGTACCCATGAGGATTTAGATAAGGCCCCAAAGCTCTGTGAGTTTTAATCCCACCTTTACTACAGCGGGAAGAGTAGCAGTACCTATTTACATCATGTTTCATAGGCTGCACTGTCGTAACTGCCTCTTCATGAAGAGGAGCTGTTGAACCCCATGGAACATCTGGGTGTGGGGAGCGGATTGGTTATGGTGGAGATGATGAGACTACAGGGCTAGGGAGGGAACTGAGGCAATAAAGTGCTGTCCTTGTGAGCATAAGGACATGAGTTCAAGCCCCCAGACTATGGGGAAATGCCTGATGCTTATAATTTGAGGACTTGGAGATAGATGGATCCTTGGTACTTACTGGCTAGCCACCCTAGCCTTGAGTTCCATGGGCCAGTGAGAGACCCTGTCTCAAAGAACAAGGTGGATGACATCTGAGGAATAGCACCCAAGGTTGTCCTGTGTCCTCCTGAGCATACTCACATGCCTTGCACACACATGCACACAAATTATACAAAATAGTCTGTAAAATGGGTAGAATGTGTAACTAAGGTTCTACTATTTCAGTGCAACACAGTATCAAAAATATTTGTCATTGGGGCCTTAATAAGTTTCTTTTCCTTTTGTCACAGTAGAAATCTGAAAAGTATTGTTTCTTCAGAAAAAGGAAAGCTTGTTAGCATCCCTGTCAGTGGAAGAGAATTGTCAGGAGAAACAGTCACACTAGGGATTTCAAATCCAGGACCTGCACATGGGAAATTGGCTACATAGGCTTGGAATTTTTTCCAAATACTCCAAGTATCATCATACTTCATTTAGCTGACAGGGTTGGTTATCCTTACCACCACCCATGCCACAAGTTTCACAAGAAACATTTGGTAGATGTTCCTTGTTCTTTAAGCAGACCTTGAAGACACAAGGCAAATAAAGCTGAAATGAGTACATGGGTCATACTGCTTCAAATGTGGTTGATATTACAGGATCACATTTTCCTTCATATAGCGCCTCTACTGCTCAAGGAATCTTCCTAGCAAACCTAGGTTAGCTGGAGTCATCTTGCAGAGGATTCTGGAGTTAGTAATTGTGTAATAGAAGGAAACTCATGACTTTATCATACATAGCAGTGTCTTCTCCCTTGTTACTCCATTTCTCGGTTCTTTAAGATTTATTTTTATTTATGTATGTCTGCATATGGGGCAGTTCTGAAGAAGCCAGAAGAGGGTGTTGGGTCTCCCAGCGCTTGAATTACCAGCCAGTATAAGTGCTGGGAACTGAACTCAGGTCCTCTGGAAGAGCAGGAAGTACTCTTGACCTCTGAGCTATCTCTTGACCCCCAATTTTGTTTTTGTTTTTTAAGACAAGGTTTCTCTGTGTAGCTCTGGCTATCCTGAAACTCACTGTGTAGAGCAGGCTATACTCAATCTCACAGAAATCCACCTGCCTCTGCCTCCGCTGAGTGCTGGGATTATAGGCATACACCACAACCACCCGGCTAGTTTGGAAATTCTTGGTGGCCATGAGGATTTCTTTTTGTGTGAGCTTATTTGTCACTTATGAAGCCTGTTCAGTTAAGATTGC
Organism: Peromyscus californicus insignis; assembly: GCF_007827085.1. Lineage (NCBI taxonomy): Eukaryota > Metazoa > Chordata > Mammalia > Rodentia > Cricetidae > Peromyscus > Peromyscus californicus. The sequence goes on along the minus strand of NW_026294480.1, from coordinate 58,869,487 downwards.
TGGATTTCCTCTGCTTTTATATTTTTGTGAGCATGCTCACAGGTGCACATGTTCATGGAAACTAAAAGTCAACCTTGGGTGTCATTTCTCAGAAGCTGTCAGTATTGTATGTTGATAGGGTCTCCCCCTGGAACCTAAAGCTTGGAGATAGGCTAGGATGGGTAGCCATCGAGCTCTAGGCATCTGTCTGTCTGTCACCACACCAGGCTTTTAAAATGAAAGCTGGAGATCAAACTCAGTAGTCCTTCAGCTTCCATGGCGGCACCTTGCCAACTGAGCCATCTCCTGTAGCTAGAGTTTTCTTGCCTAGCCCACAGTCAGGACAAATCTCCCTCACCCGCCAGTCCCACAGCCACTCAGACCCAACCAAGTAAACACGGAGACTTATATTGCTTACAAACTGTATGGCTGTGGCAGGCTTCTTGCTAACTGTTCTTACAGCTTAAATTAATCCATTTCTATAAATCTATACCTTGCCACGTGGCTTGTGGCTTACCGGCATCTTCACATGCTGTTTGTCATGATGGCGGCTGGCAGTCGTCCCCCTCCCCCTACACCTTCCTGTTCTCTCAATTCTCCTCTCTGTTAGTCCCGCCTATACTTCCTACCTGGCCACTGGCCAATCAGTGTTTTATTTATTGACCAATCAGAGCAACAGATTTGACATACAGACCATCCCACAGCAATCTCCCAGCCCCTTCTGCTCCCCCATCACCCCTACTGTGTTCAATTCACTCAGATTTCTCTCTCTCTCTCTGTTTTGTTTTTCTTTTTACAATCCTTTTAGTGTAAGTTTTGATATGGTTATTACTGTTTAAACTGTGAAATCTGATATATTGTCTTTAAAGGAACTTACTAAATGGTGGACTAAAATAGGAATAAATTGATTTAACATTTGGGTTTGGTTTGTTTTACTAATAATGAGTAACAAGTGGTTTGTCACTTTAGTAAGGAAAGAAAGTAACTGTTGGTTGACTAGAAAGAACTAATCTAATTTTACCTTGGGCACTCTACATCTTTTCAGTATTTTATAAGAAGAAAATATAGCGTGCCTGTGTTAACTTTTGTTCTGACCAAATGCTTGAGGTAATTACCTAAGGAAGGAAGGATTTCTTCAGGCTCATGGTTTCCAGTCGTGGTCAGCTGGCTCCGTTAGTTCTGAGCCTGTGGTGGCAGGATAGCATGGTGGAAGGGTTTGGGTGGGACAGCTGCTTCACTGTGGCCGTCAGGAAGCAAAGAAGGAGCCTCCGAAACTCTGTAAGTCTGTGTCATTCTCCAGGACTCTAAGACCAGCAGCGTCTGAATGATACCTGGGTCTCCTGTCGGCTCAGTCCCCTGTCACTTCTCCAGGTGACCCTGCCCCTTTCCTCTCTTCCAAATAAGTCTACTCCTTTACCCTGGAGCTTGGGGTGCACAGGAGCCAACCACTCCTGAAGTGCTCAGGATTTCCTGTTGTGGAGTCCTGTCTTCCTTGTAGGGCTCTTTTCTTCAGCGGTCTCACCTTTTCTAGCCAGACTGCAGTTTTTCACTAAATACCTTTGTGTTCTGCTTTTGGGACCAGTTGTCAGTATAACCCTGACTAAAGCAGCTAGTCGTCCAGACTCAGCCTGACTGCTGCCCCGCATTGCAGTTTCCTTCATCAGATAATTAGACGTCACCCTTTTGTTCATCCTTACCTCCCACAGGGGCTGAAGTCATACACAAGATGGGAACAGATTGTTTGCCACAGTGAGCCATGAATGGCTCCGGTCCTGTTCGTTAGATTTTGGAGTGCAGAGTAAAGAGACAGAAGGCAGAAAGAGACCAGAGGCCGACCTCAACAGATGAGTCTGTTTATTTCAGACAGTGAAGGTCAGGAACAGAGGTTCTGCAGGGGGGAAAGCTGGCAGGGACCCTTATAGCAGTGGCTCTCAATCTGTGGGTTGTGACCCTTTGGGGGGTCAGATAACCCTTTCACAGAGGTTCCCTAAGACCATCGGAAAACATATATATTTACATTTTACAATTCATAGCAGTAGCGAAAATACAGTTATGAAGTAGCAACTAAAATAATCATCTGGCCGAGGACCACCACCACAACATGAGGAACTGCATCAAAGGGTCGAAGCATTGGGAAGGCTGAGAAGCCCTGCTTTATAGGGACAAGTGAGGGTCTTGGGAATGAGGAATTGGTGCAGCTGTGGGGATCTGCAGGCTCTTCTGGAATTGTTTGGACAGATTATTTGGAGAGATAGCCTGTCCCAGCAAACACTCCTTCCTGGGTTGTGGCTGACATTTGAGCAAGGTCAGCTGTAATCTCATAGGAATCCCATTTTTACAGCCCAGGTACTCTGTCACAGCTCCTGATGGAGTTCCCAACTGAAATCTCTTCAGTCTCGCCTTCACTATCCATGTACCTTTGGGATTCTGGTCTGCAAGCTCATGGTACTTAGTAAGCTCTACAAGTTATAGCGCTTGAAGCTTTTCCAAGCTGGTTTCCCCAGACTTCCAAATGCTTCCCAAAAATGAGTTACAGAAGCTTCTGGACCACATTGCTAGGCAGCCACAATGGCCGTGTGTGTGTGTGTGTGTGTGTGTGTGTGTGTGTGTGTATGTGTGTGTGTTAGTTTCTCATCACTGTTGTCAGATAAAGATCTGATCACAACCTAGGGAACAAGGATGTATCTGGACTCAGGGTTCCTGGACCTGTGCTGGGACAGAACATTATGGTGAAAACAAAAAACACCTCATGGCAGCCAAGAAACATAGAGACAGAGAGGGACTGAATCTTACCTTTAAAGTGACCTACCTTAGTACTTCCTGTACCAGGTCCAACTTCCTAGTTCCCATCATCTCCCTAAGGTGGCATTAGATTGTGACTCCATGGATAGGTGAAGACCTCATGATCCAGTCCCTTCCCCCAGCCCCCTGAGCTGGCAGCCATACCTTTAACACACAGACTTTTAGGGGGCAGTTCAGATTGAAAACAGAACACGGGCATGTAGTGTATGGGTGGGGATGTTCATTGTACTATGATGTGATAATGACCTCAGTCCCGAGTTTTGATGCCTCATAAGCTGTTGTGTTTGTCCTGTGTAATGCTTTGCAGCCACTAACAGCTGTATTTTCAGCATCATGTAACTTGTCATCTGTTCACTGATTGACACTAGAGAACAGCACTGTTGCTATTGTGTTTACTTTGTGCATGCTAGCATTACTCGTTCTCAATAGCTGGGTGATTTTCCCCTTTTCCAGGGCAGTAATTTTTCTGTCCAATAACTTGTTTCCTGAGCATTTCCATGTCACATGTGGCAAGTAGGTAGATGTCCCTAATTTTGCTGGGGCTGTTCCTGCTGTTCTTCATAGACAAGACTAATGTAGTGGGGTGGCTGAGATTAAGTCAGATGTTTTCATTGTTACTTCCCTGAGGAGTCACCACTGTGTTCTCATTTCTCCATTACTGTCTGTCACTTTTGTTCTTCTCCAGAATTGTCTGTTTACTTCTTTAAATGGAAAATATTAAAAGGTAAATGTATTCACATTTTTCAGTCTCATTTCTTAAACATTCAGATTACAGTGAGCACCTATAACATAAATCTAACCCATTCATAGTTCTTGACCGGGTTTGGCCCTGGCCATCGGTTGCTAGCCCTAATAATATCTTTGAATTACAGGATGTTTTAGAATGTGCTGCACTCTGGTAGCCTATCCAGATCACTATGGTTTGAATCTGAGTTGCCCCCCAAAGATTCATGCATTTGGGGCTTTGTTGCCTTCTTAAGATCGCTGACTTACTCAACAGATTAATCCCTTGATAGATTTGTAATATGATGGCACTTTCAAGAAGTCAGGCTTGTTGGGGAAGTGGATCACTGGGACATGCCCTGGAAAAATGGACCTTGTTCTTGGCCCCATTCTGCCTCTACTTCCTGGCCACCATGAGGTAAACAGTTCTTTCTACTCCACCCTTCCCTTCCCACCATGCTTTACCTTACCACAGGCCCAGAAGCAGAGGAGCCAGGTGAACATGGACTCAGACCATGAGCCAAAGTAGTCTCCTTTAAATTGTTTCTGTTGCATATCTGTCAGGGAGATGGAAGAACTAAGTACTATGTAGTTCCAGTTACCTTTTTTTAGGAGTTTAGCAACTAAAAATATTTGTTGCAAATGCAGCGGGTTCTGAGTACACATGAATAATAGTTACATAATGATAATAAAAACAGCAACTCTGTGGCATTGATGGAATGTAAGATGACACAGCACCAAAGTTCAAAGCTTGCAGAAGACAAGCATAAGACCTATGTGTTAGTTGCTTTTCCATTGCTGTGCAGAAACCATGATCATGGCAACTTACAGAAGGAAGAGTTTAATGAGACTTAACCATTTCAGAGTGTTAGCTTCCCTGGCCATCATAGTAGGGAGCATGGCAGCATACATGGAGCTGGACCAGGAGCTGAGATCATGCATCCTTATATGCAAGTAGGAGGCAGAGAGAGTCAACTGGGAAGGTTGTGGACTTTTGAAACTTCAACGCCCTCCCCTGAGACACACCTCCTCCAACAAGGCCATGCCTCCTAGTCCTTCTCAAACAGTTCCACCAATGGGGGACCAAGTATTCAAATATAGGAGCCTGTAGGGGGCATTCTCATTCAAACCACCACAGCCTGTGTGTTTGAAAAATAGAAGTGTGTGTGAAGTGGGGCAGTTCATGACCCATCTGAAAGCAGTTTGTACTTAGCCCCAGCCAATAGTGAGAATACAGCTTCCCTGTTCCCTAGTGAGGCAGCAGAGACAAAGTGTCATCCAGAGTTAACTCTCCCAGCTTCTTTCTGAAGTGCCAGCCTTCGAACCCAGGGCCTCATCCTTGCTAAGCAAGGGCTGTACACCAAGTAGTATCCCAGCTTTTTAGTGTATGGATAAACTTCTCTCTCCTAATACTTCTTCTCTCCCTTCCCCTTTGCCTCCCTCTTCCTCCTGTGTCTTTTTATTCTTGCTTTACAGCATTGTCAGTCAAATAAAATCATCTTGAGGTTTCACTCAAACAGAGTGGCAGCTCATTACCTCTATTCTAGCAATATTTTTTTTAACTATCTAAAGGGACCTTTAAGATGATTATTTATAGTGATTTCATGGTACTTTTATTTTGAAATTATAATCTCAATGAATGAAGATTTCATTTTAATATTAAAAATTATTGTTAATGAAGTTTTAAAGCTATTATATTTTGAGATTTATTACATAATTTTCTCCTCTATCCTCCCTCCAAACCCTCCCATGTACCCCTTCTTGTTAATTTTCAAATTTATGGCTCCTTTTTTCATTAATTGTTGTTTTATATATATATACATACATATATATGTATATATATCTCTCCATATCCATATCCATATCCGTTGGGACTGGGCTCTACAATTTTGTTGTGATTTTCTGTAATGGTTTTTGTCTGTGGCAAAGAAAAGTTTCTTTGATGAGGAGTGAGGACTACACCTCTCTGAGTATAAAGACAAACATTGAGAGTACGGTTAGGATCGCGGTGGTTTAGTGGTTATAGATTCTCCTCCAAGCTCCATGACTGCACCAGCACTGAGTAGTTAGGGAGGGTTCTAGTACCGTACGTGACTTCCGCTTGTTGATAGGATCTTAGATCTAGTTAAAGGGAAGGTGGTTACCGCTAGGGTGTGGGTGCCACTACTGCACCTGTGGGGTTATCGGACTGTGCTGGCCGTTGTTCATAGCTGGGAGGACGATTGGTATTGCGCGGCGCCTTCTGGAATCACGAAAGCTAGTCCTCGAGGAGACATTCAGGTCCGATCCAGCTCAAGGAGCCTTTGGCCTGTGTCTGAAGTGCATGGTATCTTCAGCTATAGGGGCTCACCTTTCACCTCTGGGAGAATCAACAAGAGCAAGAGCAATAGCATCAGTCCTAAATTACAAGTAAAAGGCCGTTTTCTATGCATACTGTTCTTTTGTCCACTGTTGGGCTTGATTGATCAGGACTTGAACCTTTTTCTGAAGCTCATCCTGGGGTCACAGATTTCCTCCTCTGGGGTGGTAGAGTTATTGTGATGCGGTTCACATAGTCACCAAGTGTCCAGTGTGTTTGCAGAAGTGTACTCCTGTCACTCAGATGGTATCCTATGTAGAGCGATTTCACCATGTCAGAAACAAACCAGCCCTAGGCTACCACGGATTTCCTTGTTTCTCTGCATTCTTATGCTTGCCTGTTCTGTGGGTGTCCTATAAATAGATCAATACAGTTTGTAGCCTCTTTTGTCTGGCTGCTTTCACAGCATGTTTTCAAGGTTCATTTGTTGTACCATGAATTAGTGCCCTCCCTTTTTAGTTCTTGAGAATTTTATACAGTGAATTTTTATCATTTTCACCTCTTCTCTCATTCCTCCCAGAACCACCTCCCGTCCCGACCAACCCAACTCCATGTCCTTTTTAAATCCATCCAATTCAGTTTGTGCTGCCCATATGTTAGAGCGTGATCTACCTGCCTTGAAGGGAACCCACTCTCCTATAGCAGCTCCCAGTTGCCAGTAACTCCTCAGCTGTACTGGAACTTCCTGCCTTCTCCCACCCCCTGCATGCTGGGGTTTTGTTTGGCTGGAGACTGTATAGGACTTGTGCGTACTGTCACACGTGCAGTGTGGATTCACATGTGCAGCTGCCTGCTGTGTCCCAAGGATACTGTTTCCTTGTTGTCATCCACCCTCTTTCCGTCTTCCAACTCTCTTTTCCTTTGCAGTGATCCCCAAGCCTTGGAAGGTGTGATATGGTTGTCCCGTTTAGGACTACACATTCTGTATTCTCTTCTTCTCTGCAGCTTGACCTGCTGTAGGTTTCTCTGTTAATTACCAAAAACTTAACATGCTAAGGATGTACCACGTTAGGGATGTTTCTTCATGAAGGTTGAGAGATGCACTAATATCTAGGTATAATGATGTCATTAGGAATCAGTTTGTTATTTTGTCCATTTAGAAGAATAATTGTGGTGGATTCTCCCCTAGAGTATGTACTCCTTTTTATTGCTGAGTAATATTCCAGTGAATGGATATACCACATTCTGTTTGTCCAGGAAGTGGAGTTTTGAGTTGTCATGTTTTGGCTGTTGCACATAACCTGTTATCAACATTCATATACATAGACTTCATATGGACTTCTGTTTCAGTTTCTCTAGGGTATCTATTTAGGAGTAGCATTGGGACGGATTGTAATTTTGATTTGTTTAATATTTTGAGAAATAGCCAACTTCAAAACAACTGTATCAGTTTTCATTTCTATCAGCATTGTTTAATGCTTTCAGCTTCTCTCCATGTCTTTCCCAATACTTGACACTTATGATCAGACTGATTGTAGATATCTGATTGTGCAGTGATATTTCATTCCTCATGGATGGGGTTGAGTATTTTCTCATGTGCTTACTGCATATTTGTATGTCATCCTAAAGAAATGCCTCTGTAGGCCCTTTGCCAGGATTTTTAAAGATTTTTACATTAAATTTATTTATTTTTGGTTTTTAGAGACAGGGTTTCTCTGTGTAGCCTTGGCTGTCCTGGATCTTGCTCTGTAGACCAGGCTGGCCTCAAACCCACAGAGATCCACCTGCCTCTGCCTCCCAAGTGCTGGGATTAAAGGCGTGAGCTACCACCACCGCCCAGCCAAAAATTTACTTTCTGTGTGTGACTTTTTGTCAGCATGTATGTGTATGTGTGATACTTGTGGAGGTAGATGAGGGTGTCAGATCCCCTGGAATTGTAGTGTCAAGCAGTCGTTAGCTGCCATGGGTGCTCAGAATTGAACCTGGGTCCTCGTTAAGAGCAGAAGATGCTCTTAACCTCTGAGCCATCTCCCCCTCTCCCTTTACCCCTTGTTAACAACTAGTTGTACTGGCCTGCCACTTCTATACTTGGTTTTGGAATATTAGATATTAAATGGCCATAAATACATTGAAAATAATGTTTATAATTCTTAAAACTATAAAATTAGGATAATAAATTTAGAAAATTAAAAATCAGAGTTTTTAGATGCAAGGTCAGAAGCTCTTGATTTCCCCAAAAACTTATATTATGAGCAGTGTGTTTAAATGTGTGAAATTTGCACTTGTGAGTTTTGTAGTGAAAACATGGGTTTCTACAGAACACTTCCCAAACTTGTGCTGAGGGGCAGCTGTTCTGAAGGAGCCACATGGATATTCCTTACATCTCCATTGAGTTTGTACTTGAACCGTATTTAGCAAGACTTCCAAGACCTTTTACAACACGTTGTCCATCCTTAGAACTTCTGCTCTTCAGTTTATAGGACCACTAGCACAAACGAGTTTGTCTGGACCTTACTAGCAGTGCTGGACTGCATATGTAAATGTTCTGTTGTGTGCTACACGTCATGTTACAGGTGGTTTGTTATTTGACTATCCCACTAAGGGTTGTCGGTCCTTCATACTTCTTACAGCTCTCCTTAGTAGTAAGCTTTTCTAGCTAGTTAGAACCAACAGATTTTTTGAAGCTACCTTGCTGTTTGGAGAAGTAGGTTTGTAAGAGTAATAGAAAATATTTTCAGTTAATTTTGCCTTTAAGCTGCAATAGCATTACTTTGAAATTATTTTAAGTAATGTTTGGAAAGGGAAAGCAGCATTCAGAGAATTACACTATTAGGTAGATTCTTTGTCCAGAAAATTCATGAATATAACCAATGGGGAAACTAGCAAGCTTGAAAATTATTAAAAATTTGCTGCACTTCTTTTTTAAGTGAAAGTGATTTATATATGATAAAAAGCTCATACTTTATTGGAAGACATAAAATTAAAACCCGTTTACATTTTTACCTCCCTCCCCAGATCAGCAGGCCTTTCTTCAGTTAACTAGACAGGAATTTCTTACTCCTTTGCTGTTTGTTTCTTGAGCATCCTTTTATTGTTCATGTTTTCCCAACTCAAAGTGCGTGGTCATTCAGTCTTGTATTTTGCCTTTCATTGCCAGTATTCCAGGGTCTAAGTGTGTGAGACTCACATAGCTATCTACTGTTAGTGGTTTGTCTGTTTGTTTTGTATTTCCATCTAGAAAGAACACCGAATGGCCCAGGGTAGGAGCTGACTGGGATGTTTGAGTTCCAAAGTAGAATCCGTGGTGGTGTTAGCATGTGGTGACCTAATTGCACGGGAAAGGCTCCTGCACTGCAGCAGGGGTGCAGAGGAGATTGGTGCTGCCTCGCCAGGCTTTAAAGACTTGTGGCTTTGGTCGGGCATGGCGGCTCACGCCTTTGATCCCAGCACTTGGGTGGCAAAGGCAGGCAGATCTCTGATTTTGAGGCCAGCCTGGGCTACAGAGCTGTTTTAGGACAGCCAGAGATACATAATAGACCGTGTCTCAAAAAACAAAACAAAAACCAACAAAGACTTCTGAGTTTAAATTCAATCTAGTTAAACTATAAAAATCAAATTATGTTTGGAAATACACTTTAAAATCTTCATTACCATGTTCTACATAGTGTTTCCCTGCCTTTATATGTTGGGTTAGAATTAAGTAAGTCAGATGGAGGCTGTTTTTAATGTGATGGAGTCAGAAAACTTTTTTCTTTGCTGTGTACTTTAGTTATTTTTCTATTACTGTGAAGAGACACCATGACCAAGGCAACTTACAAAAGAAAGCATTTAATTGGAGGCTTGTTTACAGTTTCAGAGGGTGAGTCCATGGTCATCATGGCAGGGAGTATGGCAGTAGGCAGGTGTGGCCTTGGAGCAGTAGCTGAGAGCTCACATCTTATCCACAAATTAGAGGCAGTGGGTGTGGGGAGGGGCGGGTCCCGGGAGGCAGACAGAGAGACACACTGACAGACTGGGCCTGGCTTTTTGAAACCTCAAGACCCATACTTGGTGACACACCTCCTCCAAGACCACACTTCCTAATCCTTCCCCGAACAGTTCCACTAACCAGGACCAAGCATTCAAATGTATGAGCCTATGGGGGACACTCTCATTCAAACCACTCTACTGTATCTACTTGGCTATATAGGAATGTTAATATGTTATTGTCTTAAGGTTTCTACTTCTGTGATTTAAACAAAACAAAAAACAAACAAACAAAGCCATGACTGAAAGTAACTTGAGGAAAGGGTTTATTTTATCTCACATGTCTCAGTTGATTACAGTCCATCATAAGGGAAGTCAGGGCAGGAACTGATGCAGAGGCCATGGAGGAGCACTTCTTACTGACTGACTCCCATGGGCTTGCTCAGCCTGCTTTACTATAGCATCCAGGACCACCAGCCCTGGAGTGGCCCCACTCCCAGTGGGCTGGGGCTGGGGCTGGACCCTCCCCCATCAGTCACTAAGAATGTCCTACAGGGTTGTCCACCACAGTTTCTCAGTTGACACTCTCTTCTCTCAGATGACTCTAGCTTGTGCCGAGTTGACATAAAAACTAGCCAGCACAATACTTTTATATTAAACTTGGATTAGCTAGAATTAAGGGAGACTGAGCTATTTATGGTTAATTGAGATTTTGTTTTGCATGCTTCCCTATTACCAGAATTCCCTGATCTGTACCTTTTCTTGATTGAACGTTATTGGTGCTGGTTTGTGTCTACTAATTGTCTGTGAGAGAACTACCTTTAAATTACCTATTCTTGTTTCTTGCATAAAGGAAAGGCCGACATAAAATTAAGTTCCCTGTAAGTAGTAAGCAGGGCTTTTGCTGAAAATAATCTAATCTTTCATTGAGATTTGGTGGGTTTCCCCTAGTAAACTAACTAAGTATATTACAGAGTTTTAGAAAGCATCAATAAAAAAGGCAGTACAGAAGTGTTAACTTCTACTTTTAGATTGCAGAGGCAAGAGTGGGTTTCCTTCTTAATGTCGGTCGGAGTGTGTGCTCCTTGCGTTCACGCTTGGCTTCACCCAGTAGAGGACTTGGAGCACAGGGCTCTCACCTCTACGACTAGAAGTAGCTGCCCCATCTTGCCTATCCATGTTGTAGTTTAACTGTGTCTTGTATTTACATAGTTTCGTTGTTGTCCTTTAGAGAAAAAAGCTAATCTCCAAAACATTTTTGATTTGTTTACAGGTTGGTCAAAGAAAAAGTGATGTATGAGAAAGAAGCAAAGCAGCAAGAAGAAAAGATAGAGAAGATGAAGGCCGAGGACGGGGAGAACTACGCCATTAAGAAGCAGGTGAGGCTGGCGCTCGGGACCTGGGCTGTGGGCTTTCCACAGCCCTCAGAGATGGTACTGTTCTCCGTGGGGTGGGGAAGCTGAGAAAGGGGATCACTGCAAGCTGGACACCAGCCTACGGACTAGTGAAGCCCTTTCCAACAAGCACAGCGACGACAGAAAGCAGAAACTTAGTGAAATAACTGCCGCAGGTCACATAGTGCTCGTGTTTGAACACGAGCATTCCATTGTTGCTCTCAGCCATGAAGCTCTGCGGGTCTCCAGCTCTAAGTATTAAATATAAGTTAGATAATATACTAAGTGTAATTACATCTTTAAATTTAGAAATAGCTCCCGAGTTGATGTGCAGACCACCAAAATAACATACGTATTTCTCATGGTAGTTCAGAAGTTGATGCAGACCAGATGTCCGTCTACACTGAATGGATAATGGAAGTGTGCTGTATGCACACAGTGGAATAGAACTCGTCTTAAATTAGGATGAAGTCATGAAATTTGCAGGAGGTGATGGAATTGGTGGGGTTCGGGTAGTTTATGTAAGTTTTGAGGAGTGGGGTCCGTTGCTTTCAAGTTGCTAGTATTAGAGTTGTCTCTGGGACCTCTTCATTCTTCAGTGGCCACAGGAGCTGTTTGGTGTTGCTTTTGGTGACTTGTGCCTACTCACTTGGTCTTGCCAGAAGTATATCAGCTTTTTCTTTAAACTTACCTGTTGTTCTGTTGACATTTCTCTGTATTTTTCTGACTTGTAATTTTATCGATTTGTACTTTTATAATCACTCCATTTCTTTGATTGTTTTGTTGTCGATTTGTACTTTTATGATCACTTCATTTCTTTCGATTGTTTTGAGTTTATTTGCTGCCTTTTTCTGTTTGTTTTTTGTTGCTGTTTTGATTTGGGGTTTTTGTTTGCTTGGTTTTTGTTTCTTTTGACAGGGTCTTTCTGTGTAGCCTTGACTGTCCTGAAACTCCCTAATTAGACCAGACTGGCCGCCTGCCGCTGCCTTGAAGTGTTGTATTAAGTGCTGCCTCTTTTCCTCTATTGTGAGGAAGAACACAGATTTGAGAGCACTTCACTTTGCTGATGGGAGCTCAGTGCCATGAGCTCTCCTCTCAGCACTAGTGAGGTCTGGCTGCCCCGACGGCCTCTGCCCCCACGGCCTCTGCCCCCACGGCCTCTGCCCCCACGGCCTCTGCCCCCACGGCCTCTGCCCCCCATGGCCTCTGCCCCCACGGCCTCTGCCCCCACGGCCTCCGCCCCCACGGCCTCTGCCCCCCACGGCCTCTGCCCCCCACGGCCTCTGCCCCCCACGGCCTCTGCCCACACGGCCTCTGCCCCCACGGCCTCTGCCCCCCACGGCCTCTGCCCCCACGTGCTAGGGTAAAGGTGTGTTCTAACACTGCCCTGCTGACTTGGTTAGTTTATCAGGGAAGAGTCTCCTCTTCAGTTACTGACTCTGTGTGGTGTCCTAGAACTGTACTGTCTATGATTGCATGGCTTTTAGGTTTCTGTTTAGTTTTTACTGCTGTTGACATAGGATGTGGTCTGCTGCAGTGTTCACAGGGCTTAATGCATTTGCACTCTCTTATGTGAATGTTCTGTTTCCTTGCTAAGATGCAGTGGGGTTTGTTGTTGTTGTTGATTTACATCTCAACCAGTTTCCCCTCCTTCCTCTCCTCTGATACAGTGTTTTTTAAAGCAGCATAGCTCACTGTGCTTGTGTCTAGTTCTTTCCTACCTTTGCTCATTTTTGTCTAGTATTTCTATAAATTGTTGAGTGAAAATCCCCATCTATATATGTTCATTTATTTATCTGTTCATACACAGGATCATATGTTACCTTGATGTGCTTAGAATGTTCTGATAATGTGACACTCCTTTTGTCCCTAACAGCATTTCTTGATCTGCAGCATTCTACTCTATAATATTAATGTAGTCACTTCTGCTGTTGTTGTTGTTGTTTTATGTTCTATATCTTTTTTCCATGCTTGTATTTTCTGTTTTTTTACATCTGAAGTGAATTTCTTAAATGCCAGGTTGGGTACAGTTAGTCTATCTCCATGCTTTAGATGGTATACTTGTACCATTTACATTCATGACAGTTGTTGGTGTATCAGAGTTTACACTGCCCCGCTTCGCCTCAATGGATTCAGCAATAACCAGGGAAACACAGTCAAATGGATTCCTAATTCACTGTGCGCATGTTAACATCCTTCCACTATATATAAAAGAGAAGACTTAACTAATGTTGCAGTAATTTCTAGAGCTCCATCTGACAAGCTGATATGAATATTATTGGCTCCAGAGACAGCTGACATCATTCTGTGGGCTGGTACAACTTATAGGTCTAGTCTATCCCTGGTTACAAGATCTGGCTCACCAAAGGAGCCAGAAACCTTAGCCTAATCAGTTGCCGAACAGCTTAACATTGGCCGCATTGTTTCATAGAACTTTTCCTGTGACAGAAAAAAATAAAAGGAATTCCTATCAATTAGAATGTTTACTTTTCACTTTTTATGTTTGATCATAAAAGAAATTAATCAACTTTTAAGTTCTGCAATCTATAGATTGTTATAAACCAAGCCTTGCCTATTCTTCCCCAATTTCCATTTTACCAAAATAAATACTCAGAAAAGTTGTAACTTGTTTTAAAGTCAATTTCACATCATTGGGGATGGCACGCTATGGTGTTCCCCTAAGGTTCCTTATGAGTCCAGTGACTATGCCAAGACCCTGATTATCCTCTAGACACAATGCAGTAAGCATTAGAATAACCATTGTTTGGGTCCTCTAAAGAAAGACACTCTGAATGAACAGCACTCATTAGTTCAGTTGGATATTTGGGGATGTCTTCTTTGTCTCATCATGACTCAGATGCTGTTGTTAGTTGCTGCCAGACAGAATCCCAGAAAGTGGCACTAAGTTCAACTCCCAGTTGAGAAACTGCCCCTGAATGGTAGCTGCTGGAAAGGGAAAGTCGCTAACGGCAGGTATACCAATCCCGGTCCAGGGCAGGCTCCATGCTCAGGAGTAGTTGGCCAACACAAATTGGACTCCATGGTTTTTTGTGGCCTTTTTGTTTGTTTTTGAAAAGGAACAAGAACTTGGCTGGGTATCGATTTGGGGAGAGCCAGGGAAGAGTTGGGGAACAGCTGAATATGATAGTTTACTGTATGAAATTCTCAGAGAATAAAAAAATTATCCCTGTCAGTCCTGATTCATTGCTCTAAAGGGAAGCACTCAGCTTGTGGATTTGGTGCAGGTGTGGCCTATGGGATCCAGGTTTCCGGGTGTTCCTTTGGCTTCTGGGGCGGTGTCACATGAAGCAGTGTCAGGCTTCATGTCTTCATGTTTGTGCTCCTGTGTTGGACTGCAAAACTGAGCCTTCTCTTTGCAGTCTGTGTCCCCTGTCCTGACATGTACGCATGCAGTCAGCCCTCAGTGTTCTTGGACCAGTTCCTTTTAGAAAATGGTGGAGTGTATAACCTATACACATATTGCTGTGTATTTTAATTCATCTCTAGATTAGTGATGATACCAAGATGATATAAATAGTTGCTATGGTATATTATTTTTAAGGAGTAATGACAAATATTACAAGTGTTACAAGTGTTCAGTGCAATTTTATTTTGTTGTTGTTTTTTAATTTCAGTCTACTGTAGGTTAAATCTGCAGATGTGGAACCTGTGGTTATGGGGCTGAATGTTGAGGAAACTCAGTGAATAATCAGGGTGGAATACAGGGGAGTGGACTTTTGTTGGAAGTCAGGAGTTCATCTTGCTAGACTCACAGAAGATCTTGATTTGTACTAATACAAAGAGATAATAAAGAATAGAAATTATGTTGGATAATGCTGCTTAAAGTTCATTTTAGTAACATTAAGGCTTGGGGGAAAATTGTAAATATATATTTTAACTTGTCATAAGTTTGACCTATTTCTTTTAATTCATTATTTTATTCCTGTAAGCTGTTCTGCAGGAATTCCACAGGAGAAATCTGAGATGTTCCTGTTGCCAATTTTTAACATAGATTCAAACCAGATATACAAAAATAATTTAATGGCATTGATTAAATATCTGTTTACCTGAAAGTAAAGTCATGATCCTATACTTGAAATTTTAATCTGTGACTTAATAGTCAAAGCATTCTAAGTTCAGTCATATATTTCCACCCAAGAAAGCAGATGTGGATAGACAGTAACTGTGTGTTATGATGGTTTAGTACAGTATGAGCTACGACAGATTGTCAAAGAAAGCATGAAGATTCTGGGACCTACTTACATTTCCATTATAATTAACTATTACTGCCATAAAATTGTGTGCATTCTGTTTTATTTCCTAGGTAATTTTGATTAATTTTGTACCTATTTCTCTGAAAGCTTTTGACCAAACATCTTTTGAGAAAAAATATTATCACAATATCTGTCTCTGAGAATAATTTATGGAAACAAAGCTTTTGTGCCAACTGAAGAAAAAGGCTTAAGTCCAACATCTTGACTAACTACTGACCGAGTTTCCTAGTTTTCCTTTGTGTTTTGATGTGTTACAATATAGCTTTGAATGGTAGATTTTACATTCCAAAAACATCCCTCAGAATAAGTGTCCCTGTGGTTAATTCTTCAGTGTCTTCATGAAGAATAGGCAAGAAGTTCAGATTCAGAGGGTGCCACATTGGTAATTTGGCTCAAACTGCTTGGGGAAAATAATCTCTCTCCTAAAATGAAGCCCAAGGATAAGTAATAACTTTTTATGCATGATAAGCATCAGAATATGAACCTGCTGGTCTTTGCTTTTCATTTCTCTTACCTCTGTCTTTCAGTGAGTCCCTCCTGCAGTGTGCACACGATGTGATCAATAACTCAATAACTTCTCTCATGCAGTAATTATCTCCCTGTGATACTATCTGAGCACTGTTTTCCTTTATTACCCAAAGATGCAGGGGATATTTATATAACCAGCTGATCCCATTTTAGATAAAGGTGCTTTGTGACAGCAGGGGAATCATTTACTTTAAATAGCCTTTTAAATAAGTGCTGAATGAAAAGCTTTGCCAGTTAATTTTCACTTACCATGAGAAGGTGATTACCAAAAGGGAGAAAAGCCCAAAACTTTGTGCAAGTTCTGCGTAGAACTTGTACTTTGCAGATAATACAATCTGATGAATTAGAGCATTGAGTCATTTAACATAGTTCTACTTTTCATTTCCTCTAAATCATTAGTTATATGTCAGGGTATAAAATAAATACACATTAGTTCTCGTCTTGACATGTCTCACAAATGTTCTTATTACAGGCAGAAATCCTGCAAGAGTCCCGGATGATGATCCCAGATTGCCAGCGCCGGTTAGAGGCTGCATATACCGATCTTCAGCAGATATTAGTAAGTAAAGATTTCTTGAACTCATATTTTAAATTGTCTTCAATCTAATATGCAGAAAACTAAAACTTTGAATATTTAACACTGCAGCTATTTGAAGAAATAGATTTTTATTCATTTGTCCTGTGTCTTGGTTTCTTCTCCTATTGGATGATGAAATACTCTTGGAAAGTTTCATTTTAGCTCTGAATTCGATGTTACAGTCCATCAGAGCAGGGAAGCCACAGTGACTGGAGAAAGAGCTGGTTGTATTGTATCCATAATCAGGAACAGGATGCAGTGGATGCATGTGTGTTTGTCTCCCCTGCTTAGGGATGGTCCAGCCCAAGATAGTCTCCTGATGTCATACTCAGAGACTAGCATTAATGTAGACAGCCCCTCACTAGTGTGCTTGGAGGCTGCCCCCAGGTATTGACAGCACTAACCACTGCACCCTGGGAACCAGCATGCTTTTAAATGTTTAAAGAATTTAACTTAGGTTTGAGTCATGACTCAAGTTTTTTCTATCATGTTTATTCTACTTACTTACTAAATATTTGAGCCATAATAGCTGGTATACATAGTACCAGTTTTGACCAGCAATATCTATTTGTTCTTTGTACATACTTTTTTTTTGACACATTAACAGCCAACTGTTTGAAATTTGATTTAATCCAGTGTCTCAAATTAATTTGGTCCTGTGTACAAGGTCTGGAATTATTTTAGATTCAAACCTAAATTAAGTTGAGAGAAGGGGGGCCAGAAGGTAATAGAAGCAGACCTCTCATGAAGCCACCTGAATGGGGTGGTACTGTCATGCTTCCTGGTACCCATGCTTTGAGAAGCAGTGGCTAGTTGAGTCTATAAATGATCAAAGTCTAAGTAAAAGTCATCTTACTTCTTTTTAACAGTTGACACGTGCACAGGGCTGTGTCTTAGTTCCACTTTCTGTTGCTGTGATAAAAACACCCTGGAAAAGCAACTTAAGGGACAAAGCTTATTTGGCTCACAGTTCTCTGCAGTCTGTCACTAGAGGGAAGGCAGCTGCAGGATCCTATCCCTTCATCTGCAGTGAACCGGCCTGACCACCAAAGCAGCCGCGCAGTCTGCTTCCTGTCTGCTTGACACACAAACACTCAACACTGTAGGCTGTGAACCTCTCAACCCTTGTCCCCAGAGTCTTGTCAAGGTTTGTCTCCTAAGGTAAAGTGCGGGCCATCTTTAAAAGTCCGTATTATCTTTACATTTTCCAATATTTTAAGAGTCTTATAACTGTGAGTTCCTATAAAATCAAAAAACACAAAGTTGTATACTTTCAACATAAAATAGTACAGAGTAGACATTCCTATTTCAGCATTGAAGAAGCAGGACGTAACAAGAAGTAAACAAATGAAACTCCAGCAGAGAAACCGCCAAATCCTGCAGCACTCTGTCCTGCATCTGGGGCTTGTGATGAAATTGGCCGAGCCCCAGCGGCTTGGACAGCACCACACTCTTACGTCCCTGCTGCCTTCAGCACATGTCTGTCAGTCCATCCATACCTGCTGTGCACCTTGAAGGAGGCCCCATGGTCCTGGCTCGGCCTGCCTCCTAGGGTCCCACTGCAGCTTATGCTTCACTTTATAAATTAGCCTCCCAGGGCCTCTTATCACAGAGACTGCCTCCATGCCACACAATGCCCGGCCTCAGCTGCTCTCAGTGACCCCCTCACGCTTACATCCTTTGTGACTTCAGAACAGACACCACATGGACAGTAGCCAAGTTCTGTTGACAGCCTTTCCCCTCTGGACCACAGCTGTGTCAGCTTCTGTGTGCTGAAGACACACTTTCCTGTGCAGTTGCCTTCCAGGAACGGGGCATGCCTTAGGCTTTCTTCCTCTTAGTGACTTTGCATCTTCTCAAGATGGTGCCTTCCAGACCCTCTTCCCCTCCCAGTGCAACACAAGAGGCTTCTCTATGAAATACCATTATCTTTACATTTAACCTCACTCAGGTCCTCAGAGCAAGAGCAGGAGGAAGCCAGGTGCTTGGCCACAATGTCACAGGAATGGCCCCAGCCCACTTCCTGAGAGTCCTTCTCTCTGTAACCTTCTACGCTGGCCCTCCTCCACATTATATTCCATTTTCTCAGCATTCTGCTCTTCCACACTCCCACTAGAATGCCCATTAGCCTCTACTTTCATCATTGAATGGATTTTCTAAACCAGTGTACCAAACACTTCCACATTCTTCCCACAAAACAATTCCATTTGCCTAAAAGCCACATGGTCATGTTTATCACAGCAGCTGCCCTACTTCTCGGTACCGGTTTCTACCTTAGTTTTGTTTCTTGTTGCTGTGGTAAAATACTGAATAAAAGCAACCAACTTAAGGGACAAAGAGGTTATTTGGCTTGTCATTCCAGGTTACATCCCATCAAGGTGGCAGGAACTTGAAGCAGCTAGTCACATTACATCCTTAGTGAAGAGCAAAGAGGAATGAGCTAATGTCGCCAAGTGATTCTAGATTGTAGACACTCTAGACAGTTTACACTGACCATCACACAACATGGTGGCAAGCACCCTTAATCCCAGCACTTGGGAATCAGAGGCAGGTGGATCTCTGTGAGTTCCAGGACAGCCAGCGCTACATAGAGAGCCCCTGTCTCACAGACAAACTGTCACAACTACCCTAGTTTCATTTCTGTTGTTGTGATTTAAAATATATATGTGTGTGTGTATATATGTTATATATATAGAATAGATTTTATATATATATGTGTGTGTGTGTGTGTGTGTGCATATATACACACAGCTGTTAATCCCACCAGGAGAGAATAAGACCACTACTACAATTTTTGAGCCACATTTGAATCAAGCTTTATTAAACATTGCTCAGGAAGATGGATGCTGGCCAAGTCCATACCCAGGATACCCAGAGAATGGCTCTGAATTATGTTAGTCAGGTACTTCCTGCCTTCATCCAATGGGGACAAGCACGCATCCTGACGTACTTCCTGCCTACAGACCTCCAGCCTGTGTGTGATCAAGCACATCCAGTTGGGCAACCATCCTTGGTTCCAGAAGTAAAAATATGTGGCTTGTTTTCTTACATGAACAGCCCTCAGCATTCCAGGAAGTTATCTGTCCCTGAGCAAGTGGATTTACAGGTTAAAGGCAGTTTTGTTTTATAGATCTCTTAAGCACAGACATTTAAACTTAAAACATAACTTTAGTCCTTACAAAGCAACTTCAGGAAGAAAGGGTTTAATTTTGCTCACAATTCCAGATTTTAGTTCATTATTATGGAGAAGTCAAGATGCAGGAACTTGAAGCAGCTAGTAATGTCACATCCACAAGTAGCAGCAGAGAAATAAATATGCGCATGCTCACTTGGGCTTAGTTCAGTTTCTCTACTCTGCTGTATTCCAGGACCCCCAGCCTAGAGAATGGTGTTGCCCACAGTGTGCTGGGTCTCTGTCCCCACAGACCATCCCCCACAGACATGCCCCAGCCAACCTAATGTAGACGGTTCCTTATGATACTCTCTCAGGGGATTTTGGATTGTGGCTAGTTGACAAAGCAAATTGTCGTGATGATCAAGTCACTGTTGCTGTTTGATAATTGATGAACTCTAACATTTCTTTTACTAATCTTATTTTTAATGTTTATATTTCCTATGCTGATACTAATTATTAGACACATAGCTGTTCTTTCCCTTACTCATAATTGTTCCCTTAGGAGAAAAGTAAAGTATTTTCAGTATGCTCATATATAGTCTAGGAAAAAGAATGAAATTTGTGTTTACCAACAAATTCTGACTAAATCTATAGGGCACAAAGAAGAAGAAAATGTTTTTATTTTATGTACTAATTTTGCCTGGAATTCTGTCTCTATAATAAACCTTTTTAAGGATCATGAGTTCCTATGACTCAGCAGTTTTTTTAAAAGATTTACTGTTTTTAAGCCGGGCGGTGGTGGCGCACGCCTTTAATCCCAGCACTCGGGAGGCAGAGCCAGGCGGATCTCTGTGAGTTCGAGGCCAGCCTGGGCTACCAAGTGAGTCCCAGGAAAGGCGCAAAGCTACACAGAGAAACCCTGTCTCGAAAAACCAAAAAAAAAAAAAAAAAAAAAAAAAAAAAAAAAAAAAAAAAAAAAAAAAGATTTACTGTTTTTAATTATGAGTATGTATATGGGTATATACACATGACTGCAGATAGGTACCGCTGAGGCCAGAGGCATCTGACCTGCTTGGAGCTGTGAGCACCTAAGATGGGTATTGGTCAGGCTCTGACCTTTGGAAGGCCTCAAGTGCTCTTAATTCACTTCGACGTTTCTCCAGCCCTATAATGAACTTCTCAAAGGCAGAATGAATCTTCACAATTAAAAGAGGTGCTAATGTTTTGTTTGATGTCAGTGTGATATACTCATTAATAAGACAGTCCACTTTTCTAATTCAATTGTACTTGTGTGATGTTAGTAACAAGCTTTGGTGTTGGGCATAATTGGAGTATTATTTTATACTGGATGTTGTCATATTATTAACTAACATATTAGCAAATCCTTGTTTTTTTACTTTTAATACATTGTGAATAATCTTTTTGTAGGATAATGTTGGCCAAATAAGGATGATTTTAAATTAATGAGATTTTTATTTAATTACTTAATGCTAATAATTTTAGGCAACTGTGTTTATAATTACAACATGAAAATACATAATACGAGAATATATGATGAAAACAAGTTAATCTCTCATTTCTTCTGTTCCCAGTAACAAAGGAGCAGAGGTGGATAAATTTAGAAATCCTAGAATCCTTTTCTTTAATTCTTGGGTTTCTTACTGGTCTATAGTATCAAGATTGGAAATTCCTAAAGGACAAACTTAATTGTGCTCTTTTTCATTTCAGGAAAGTGAAAAAGACTTGGAAGAAGCCGAAGAGTATAAAGAAGCACGTGTAGTTCTGGATTCAGTGAAGTTAGAAGCCTGAAGTTTTGCTGTACAGGGTGTTTTTTGCATTAAATCCTGGGGTCCACTCTACAATTCGTTATTTTTGGCCACTGCTGTGTTTAGTAATATGAAAATGTGGTTCTTTTTATGCAGTTGCATATATTTTTCTTTGCATAACTTAATGTGTCAAATAAATGAGTTCATCTAATAAAATTGTTTATTTCATACTTTACAAAAATTTCAGTTAGCCACTTAGTTAAATGGTTGTTCATTAAGTCACATAGGTGTTTTTGACACATGTCACTTTCTGTCTGAAGTTTAAATATTGTGATTGTAGATTGGTTTAAAAATAGAGTGCATCAACGGGAGACTAGGGAGGAGTCCCATCTGTGCAGCTCTGGGAGCCCATGTCCCTGCTGCGCAGACTTCTGGTGCGGCCTTTGGGCAGAGTGGCGCCCACACCCCTGTGGGTAACCCCCCACTTACTCTCTGTAAGAGTTCCCAATAAACTCATGGGTTCCCCACTTGAATTGTGGCAGAATCATGCCTTGGTTTGTGTTGGGCCCTTATGTCGAGGGATAGATAGACTTGGTTTGTGTGTCCCCAGGAAGGAATTCAGCAACATGATGGCGCAGCCAAATGTGGACTGGAGTTTGTACTTCTTGTCCTGTTTTGGTGTGGTACTAGTGATGGACCTCGGGCCTCAGACATGGTGGACAAGTGCTCTGCCACCAAGTCACCTCTCCCGCTGGAGTTTTGACTTCCTCTTCTGAGACAGGCTCTGGTTAAGTTCCTCAGGTTCCCTGAGCTCACAATAGAGTTCACAAAGGCCTTGAACTTAATTCCTCCTGTCTCAGTTTCCTGACTCGCTGAACTTACAGACCATTGCTACCAGATGCAGCCAAACTGTCTTCATTGACTGGAAACAAGTATCATTTTGTCACCAAGTATTTTTGGCAAATCATTTAAGGTTTTGTTTGTTTGTTTGTTTGTTTTTTCTCTAGAGTACACAACTCACTTAGTTTCTTACATGCCTGGAACATGTGGGTAACTTCACGGCCCCAGCTGAACATGGCATTGATACAGTGAACCAAAATAGTACTAAATAACATAGGAAGTGTAAAACCCCAATGGAGAAAAGACACAGTGCTAGAAGTGCTTACAATGGTGGTGTGTTGATCCGGTTTTCTGGACGGTGAATGGTCACTGGAAATGCTCAGGACTGGAGAAGAGAAAATCCTGTCCTTTCCTAGTATTTCCGAAGGCTCCTTCCCTGTTACAAGGTGCAGAATGTACCCTCCCTCCTCCCATCTTAGCCTCTCCTTTGTACTTGGCTGTGGGAAGATCAGTCCTAGTGAGTCGTTTTTCCCCAGTGATCCTGACAGGAGCTTTCTGGTTGAGCTTTCAATCATTTGCATTTCTTAATGGGTGTTAATTTCTCCTTAGCCTGAACTGTACCGTGTAAACAGTTCTTAGGAAGAAATAGGACGGGGCGGGGAGCCGGGGGAGGGAACACTGAAAATAAGCACGGGTTTGTAAGTAATGAAAACTAATTAATGTGCATCTAACGTTTCTCAACTTTCTTGACAGTAACATTCAAAGCTTAACATTTTACAACTGCCTATACCTGTGCACTGAATCTCTTCCAAATTGAGTAGTCAAACTTGTTTAATCTAAATCACTTTGCAGACTTCATCACATTAGTTGGCTTTTTAAAAACCCTATCAAACTTAATAAGGACATATCCTATAGTTGGTTGTCATTTAAATCTTATTATTAGGTCATTTAGATAAACCAAGGACAGATTAATCCCTTCTTTGATGACGAATTGGGGATTTTAAATATTGGTAGAAATCTGGTGTGTAAGAGAGCAAGAGTTCTGAAGCTTTGGCATTAAAGGGTTAATCAGATGGTGTAGTCCTTGAAGCCCTGTTGAGTGTGTTAGCTGGAAAGAATTGAATGGTTCAGAAATACTGTACTGTGAAACAAATTAGAAGTATTAGTGTAATTGAAATTCAAGAGTGCTTCTTAAAATCCACATCATACTCCACTACTCATCTTCCTGCTCTTATGAGAAGTATTTTTCATTGGATACTCACACAGACATGTAGAATTATCTTACAATAGGCCCGTGCCTTCCTTCTAATGCATGCCTTCTGGTGCTTTCGTATTTTTCAAGGGAAATATTTTCAGTATGTATTTACAAAGAGATGTTAATATTTTTAATGCACAGTTCTTTCAAATTAATACAGATTTTTTTTCAATAAAAGATGAATGAAAAATGGTTCACAGAGGAAGAAATGCAAATGGATAGTTGTGTTCCTAATGTTCTAATCAGGTTCAAATTGATAATGAATACCAAGTTGTTAGCCTGATGTACTTAAGTATCAGGTGGTAAGACGAGATAAGGGGAAGAAATGAGAAATTAATACTGGAGAAGTTGCACTGTTCTCATTATAAGAAGCTGATAAGTACCAGGAAAACATGGACTACCTGTTCAATTAGA
The DNA here is from genome assembly GCF_007827085.1 of Peromyscus californicus insignis. Taxonomy (NCBI): domain Eukaryota; kingdom Metazoa; phylum Chordata; class Mammalia; order Rodentia; family Cricetidae; genus Peromyscus; species Peromyscus californicus. Next base: position 58,845,555 of record NW_026294480.1, on the reverse strand, counting down.
TAGTAAAATTAATGCAGGCACTTACAAAACTATCCAAAGGTGAAGGCTTGGATTATGTCACCCAAAAAGACATGTTGAAGACTTAACCTCCATAGTTTGAGATTGGAGCTGTGTTTGTAAATGGGATTCTTGTAGAAAGAGATGAAACCATTGATTCACCCAGTATGACTGACATCCTAGTAGTGAGAGGACAGAAGGCCACATGATGTCCCTGTGAGCTATGGGCACCCAGGGGATGCAGAAATAAAGAGGCAGGCATGGTGTATTCTCCCGTGGTATCTCAGGATCTGACCATGCTGATGTTCACGGAGATGTGAAATAGTCGGTCCTCACACCCAGGCTGTGGTTCTTCCAGCAGTCATAAAATGTGTGTGTAGAACCCAAAAGCTCTCACGTGTGGCAGCAATAACCAAATAGAAAAGACACTTTAAAAATAACTTGTACTATATATGGAGAAAAAAAATACTGTGGAAAAAGTGTTATTTCTTATGTCAATTGAAGTTTAATATACAACCGAGTTTGGAGCAAGGAAGAGTTTGACGGAACGACTCTGAAATCCAACAGAAGGATTTTTGTTGTTGTTCACACAGGAAACCGTAGCTGGGAGTGAAACACGAAAAAGAATGTTGAGAAAACTAGCTCTGCCTACTATTACAACTTTAACACCTGACTATGTGACACTTGCCTAGTGTGCACGAGGACCTGGGTTTGATCCCTGGAGCTCACACACCCAAGTGCATGCACACACACTTCCTAAAAAGAGAAAATGGGGTCAGGAGCAAATTATATATGATATATATGGAAATACATACAAATTGACATGTACATACATGAATTCAGTGTATGATAAAAGGTGTTTTAGACCCCTGGAGGAAAAATAGATTATTAATGACTCACTAGCTAGCTGAAAAACAAAATACAGATATTTTTACCTCTGACATCAAAATACATTTAAGTTGGTCAAAGATTTCAATATGAAAGAGAAAAAAAAAACAAAAAGCTGGAAGAAACCACTGATAAAGACTTAAGTTGGTGCAGTGAGTAGAGAAGATGGAGCTTAATGCAATGTTAGGAGAATATTTTCAAGATTCTCCACAAATTAATGTTAGATGCAACTCAGCCTGCATCAAAACTAGGGATAGGGCCAATGAGAAGACTACCTAGGAAAAGCTTAAGATGGAGCCTGGGTGGGAGGTCAGGAGAAAGGTTAGGAAGTACTGCCGTGGGTGCTGAAGTTTAAACTACCCATCGGGAAGGGTGTCATCTAAGACGTCCACAGAAGAGACAAAAGAGAGCTGTACCCAGCATGTGTCACATGCTTGCCTGATAGAGCTGGCGGTTTAAGTTGGTAAAAGAATGGCGGCGGCGGCGGCGGCGGCGGCGGCGGCGGCGGTGGCGGCGCACGCCTTTAATCCCAGTACTCAGGAGGCAGAGGCAGGTGGATCTCTGTGAGTTCAAGGCCAGCCTGGTCTACAGAGCGAGTTCCAGAACAGCCAAGGCCACACACAGAAACCCTGTCTAGGAAAAAACAAAAAATAGGAAAAGAAGAAAAAAAAGAAAAGAAAACAATTGAGGAAGCTTGGACATTGGATAGTTGATGCCAATGAATTAGTGTTAATTTCTTAGTTGTGATGTTATCATTATATTTGTTTTTTTTTTTTTTTTAAACAGCGGTGCATATCTTTGAGAGATTATGCTGGTGTATTGATCAACTAAATTACAACATGGATGAGTTTTTCTTGAAAGCAATTCAACAGACTGAGGCAGTCGCTGCTGACGTCATTTTGTTTTGTTTACTTATTGTTGAGACCACAAAGTTCTTCCCATATCCTAGATACTGTACCACATGTATCTTTGGGACGTACTTCCTCCCAATCTAGCATATAGGTGGCCAGTTCTTCAGCACCGTTTGCTGAACAGACTACGCTTGCCGTTTTCCAATTAATTGGCCAAGTTCCTGTGGGCTGCTTCTGGACCCTGTTTTGTTCCACTGACCCATTTTCCGTCCTTTCAACACCACCTGTCTTGACTGCTGTCGCTTTGTAGTAAACCTTGAAATTGGACAGTGCTATCCCCCTTCAGCCTTGTGTTATTTATTCTGGGTGGTGTTTTGTTTTGTTTTTTATTTATTTAACCCATGAATCAATTCGTTGGCCTCCACAGATAACCTGCTGAGATTTTGATGGGATTGCATGAGGCTGTAGATGAATGAAGTCAAGAAGGACTGACATCTTAACACTGTTGCTAAGAACATGGATGTCTATCTGGTTTTTTATTTTGTTCCCTGTAATTTGCCCCCAAGGACATCTTGCATGGATTCTGTTAGTTACACCTGTGTATTTCATTTTCCAGGCATTCAGACATAAATTATACTGTACTTTTAGTCTGGAACTCTGCTTGCTCATCAGCAGTACATAGGAAAGCAGTTTCTGTGATCACATGTTAGTTCACGAGCATTAATTCCTTTGGATGTTCAGATAGACAGTAATGACCTCTTTGCATAAAGACAGTTTTACTTCCTTCCTGTACTATTAGTTTTTTGTTTTGTTTTATTTCAACTTGACACAAATTTGGGAAGAGGAAACTCAATTGAGAAAACGCCTCCATCAGATTGTCTTTCAGGTCTCTAGGGCATTTTCTTGAATAATGGTTGGCACGAAAGGGTCCAGCTCACTGTGGGTGATGCCACCCCTAGATGTGGTCTTGGGTGCTAAAAGAAAGCAAGCTGAGCAAGCCCTGGGGAGCAAGCTAGTGTAGTAGCCTTCCTCCATAGTCTCTGCAGTTCCTCCCTTGAGTTCCTGCCCTGACTTTCTTTTACAGTGGACCATCATGTGGAATGATAAGGTAAAATAAATCCTTTCTCCCCAACTTGTTTTTGGTCATGGGAGAGCAGCAGAAACCCTAAGACACTTCCCAACCCAGACACCTTTAAATTTATTGTCTTACTTTCTTGGCTAGAAGTTCTAATGAGCAGTTATCAGAGTTCATTCTCAATGGGAGAGCATCTAGATTTTTTTACCATTAACTATTTTTTACCATTTACAATGTCAGCTGTAGGGTTCTCATGCATGTTCTTGGTCAAGTTCAGGAATGTCAGCTTAGTGAGAGTGTCGATGTTGGATTTTATCAAATGCTTTATCTGTTCTCTTGATATGATCATATGATTTTTCTTTTTCAGTCTGTGGATGTGATTAATTACATTAAATGATTCTTAAATATTGATCCATCTTCGTATATGGAGATAAATCCCATTTAGTCTTTGTGACATGGAATTCTAGACAGGAAGAAAGGGCCATTTGTAGAAATCTGATTTCCGAGGACTGTCTGAAACACAGGGCTGTCAGTATGTTAGCATCCTCTGGCACAAATGGCATATTTGACGTTGGTAATATCCTTTCTGATGTACAGTAGGTACCTCCCATGTCAGACACACTCTTTGGGACATATGAATATCAATATTTCAACATCCTAAGACATGTATGTATATATATCACGGTTTATGGTCATTAACCTCCTTTACAAATCATCTGATCAGTGGTCAGTAACGCTGTTTTTGAGTAACAGACAAGGTTGAAGGCCTCCTGGATTAAGCAGGAAGTCCATTTTACCTGAAAAGGGCCAGCTCAAAGCAGTAAGATAGACATGAAGAAAGTGGGAGGAATAATTATCCCCTAATGAAATGTGGGCTTACACACCACAACGGGCAATAGCTCTAGACAACAGCTCCTAGGCTGCCACTGCTGAGCCTGACACTACTGAGCCAGCCCACTTTCTTGATTTCTAGCTCAGAAAACATAGCTTTCTATCTTCCTCTTCTTTCCATGTCCCTTCTGCCAACAGCTCCCCGTCTCCAGTCCACCTGCCCTGTTTCCTCTTCCCAACTCTAAGGAATCATCCTTGAGTTCCATCCTTGAGTACCTCATTGAGACAATGGGTAACAGAATCTCAGGGTTCTATTATCTGAGCAAGAGGTGAGTGAGTCTTTGCTGCTCTGAGCTCCTGAGATTTTGCAGCTTTGTTATGCAGCATGACCTAGCAGGCCACTGATATACCTTACCCTTTCTCACCCATCTCCAAAGAACAAGATTGATTCCCCCCCCCCAACCTTCCTAAAGCCACAGGTCTGCCTTTTGTTGTTATCAAAGGCATCAGTTTTCAAGAATATTCATTCTTTTCCCTCCTCCCCCATCAAGCCAACAACAACAACACAAATCTATGTCCTCTAACTAGAAAAATTTCCGAGTGGCTCACTTCTCTGCTCATGAAGAGCTCAGTCCCTACATTACCTGTGTCACTCAAAAACCCCAAGTTCCTGCTTGGCTTCAGAGACCCTCAGAGCCCTGCTGAGGATCCCCAGGTTTGCTTTCTCCTCCACTTGAGTCGGAGAAGCTACCAACTCACACGGGCCACAGTGTGGACACCTCTCTTGACAGCTCTGCGCCAGACCTGTGGCACTGTCGGACACTCACACCACCTGCTCGCACCCAACCATTCTCTAAAGCCAGCCTAGTGCGTCTACTCCTGTCTGGAAATGTTTATCATCTGTACCTTTCTGTTGTTATTTTCAGCATCTGACTACCACCTTCCATCTCCTCACCAGGCAGAGCCTAGCTTTCTTGCAGGAGAGGAACTCAAAAATGCTGTGCCAACAGGAGTCCATATCCCAGGCCCAATTAGCCACACTCCTTCTAGACTTCTCAGCTGGAGCTGTTGCTACCGAACAAGGGCAGCCTTTCATGCTGAAGCATAGATGGACCATTGAGAAAAAGCAAGAATTTGTAAAGTACAGGATGTAGTTTCAGGTCTAGATCCAGGACAAAAAGAGATGGTGATGTAACCAGAAATTAGTCACTGCCACCTCCCTAGGCTGGAGAAGGGGAAGCTGTCTGGGGTGCAGGGTCCAGGGCTGCTTGCAGAGGCAACGTGCTCCTGCCCTAGTAGAGTCTATCATGAAAGCAGTCCCCCTGAGCTGCAGAAGTTGACATTGGCAGGTTACCCGAGAGAGAAAGACAGCACTTGCCATTTCTGCTCCTTTTCAAAGCAAATTATTTTCTAATGAGTTATCCTGTGTCCCAGAGGTCAAGTGGCATAATGCAAAAATAGAAGGACATAACCTGTCCATCTGGCTGCTCCAAACTCTCAGTGTGAGGAGCAGGAATCCCTCAACCCAGCATCTACAGATGTGTTGCCAGGAAACCCCTCCGCTGGGCAGGGCTCCCGACCATGTCATCCTCTGTTCCTGTGTCATGGTCTTCAGTCCTGATCACAAAGTCCTTGGAAATGCATAATGCACAGGGACCTCTTTAGTATTGTGATGGGCCGCTACCCCTCTCCCCTCTAGATGGTGTTCTCTGTGTAGCCCTGGCTGTCCTGGAACTCACTCTGTAGACCAGGCTGGCCCCGAACTCAGTGATCCACCTGCCTCTGCCCCCTGAGTGCTGGAATTAAAGGTGTGCACTACCACTGCCTAGTGGACCACCTCCTTTTAAAGATTCTGTTAATCCCAGCACTCAGGAGGCAGAGGCAGGCGGATCTCTGTGAGTTCAAGGCCAGCCTGGTCTACAGAGTGAGTTCCAGGGCAGCCATGGCTGTCACAGAGAGAAATTTTGTCTCAAAAACAAAGCAACAACAACCACAAGAAGAATCTGTTGTAAGGATCCTAGGCATTGTCACTCAGCCTCAGGTTGGCCCCAGGGACTTCTGTGGCCTCCTTACAGAGACCTCCCAGCTTGGCAGGGCCACCTACCCCGCCACTCTGATTTCCTGACTTTCTACTTCCCCCAGCTCGCTGTAGACCATCCATTTCTCCAGGCCCCTGGCAAAGCTCAGTTTGCAAAGTCAATCCAGTTAGGAGCTGTTCTCTTCTGCCCCCCTGCACCTCTGCTTCCACCCCAAACAGGTAATCCCAGGGGCGATAGGAACATGGTTAAGAACAAAAGCTACATGTTTCTGAAAATGAAACTTGTTTCTAAGTAGGGAGGTTAGCAAAGTTGAAAGTGAGAAAAATATCGGCCTGCAGAGGAGAGGAGGGGTGCCGGGTGGTGGTGGCGCATGCCTTTAATCCCAGCACTCGGGAGGCAGAGGCAGGCAGATCTCTGAGTTCGAGGCCAGCCTGGGCTACAGAGTGAGTTCCAGGACAGGAACCAAAACTACATGGAGAAACCCTGTTTCAAAAAAACAACAACAAAACAAAACAAAAAAAAAAAAAACAAAAAAAAAAACAAGCAAAAAGAAAAGAAAAGAAAAGAAAAGAGGAGGGACTGGTGAGATGGCTCAGTGGGTAAAGGTACTTGCTGCCAAGCCTGATGACCCAAGTTCAGTTCCTGGGATCCACATAGTTGAAGGAGAGAACCAATTCCCGCAAGTTGTCCTCTGACCGCCATACCTATGACCATGGCATGCATGTGACCCATCCCACTAAATAAATACACTTTTTAAATGTGATTTTTTTTTTAAAGAGAAAGAAAGGAAGGAAAAGACAAATGGGAACTGCAGGCTAAAGATGGTGTTCAAACTTGCTCTGCAGCCATTTTTCTAGCACCTAATGTGGGTGAACACTGAGCTTAGCTTTTTGGTCACGAGGTTGAGAAGCTTGGGATTCCAGAACCAATCCTCATATTGCAATGGATCAAGAGTTCTGATAAAGGTCATGCAGGGTCTTATGGGAACACGCAAGAAGGAACAAGAGGCACAGTTTGGATATGTGTGCTATGTACCTCAGCTGCAAGTGATCGAGATTTGCCAATCCTATGAAAAACTCAGAGAGGGTCAGAAGACCTCTGGGTCACATGGGATGTGTCAGCTTCTAGCAACAGAATGCCTGGCAGCTTTGATTTATACGACACGGGTTAGCAAGGTCCTCACACCACTGGGAGCCTGGGAGTGGATGGTTCTGAACTCAGGGCAGTGGGTCATGGATAGGATTGAAATCTCAGGCTGTCTCCACCTCTTAAGCATTCACACTGACCCCTTGTAGGTACTAAACCAAGTAGGCAAAACATCTAAGTTTTCCAGTTCTCTAGGATAAAGCTCAATGTTGTTGCGTGAAGGCTAAGACCCCTCTGGGAGCTAGTTTCCCAACTGCTTCCCTAGGATGATCCCTCAGCAAAAGTTCAAGCCCAAAGTGCACGTTTGTGCATGCATCACAGTCACCTGCAGGCCACAGTCACCTGCAGGCCTCATTCATGAGACTTCATGATACAATAGATTTGGAGTGGGGCCTGAGAAGTCACAAGTTCTAGCAAGTTCTATCATATAAGAGGTTCCCAGATGGTGCTGATCAGGAACCACACTTTGAAAGACTTGGGTTCTCTGTCTTCGAGTTTCCCCAAACTGTCAAATGAATACGTGACTGTTGGGGAGGGTGCACATCACTCCTGGGTGGCTTTAGTAATGATGCAGCTTGTGGGCTGCATCCTTGGAGATTCTGATGAAGTAGACGTGGATCTGAGCTCAGGACCAAACTTGCATTAAACAACTCCCCACCCCCATCCCCCCACCCCACCCCCACACACACAAAGGACTCACCAAGCCCAGGGGCCAAAGAATTAGGAAATCTATGAGAAAACTTATAGCTCCATATTCCAAAAGCAGCATCACTTGATGTCAAGAAGGAAAAATAACTTCTGAGCACGCAGTAGTTTTACCAGTTCTTCCCTCCAGGTTCATAAACATCTGAAGATGAATTTCTTTATTTATTTCAACGACTCTCCTCACCTCACTAGACGAGGAACAGAGCTGGGAATGATGACCCTAGACAGTGTAATGATCTGTCAAGGAGCAATAAAGATCCCTGCTCAACACCCCCATTAAAGGAACCCTCTCAACTCCCCACTTCTGGAAGCATTTAGTCCCTTCTCTGTTGACTCTCAGGATCTATCCCTATAAACACACACACACACACACACACACACACACACACACACACACACACACACACACACTATTCCATATATATAGTTTTTTGAGACAAGTTCTCTCTATGCAGTCCTGGCTGTCCTGAAACTTGCTCTGTAGACCAGGCTGGCCTCCAACTCAGAGAAATCCACTTGCCTCTACCTCCTGAGTGCTGTAATTAAAGGTGTGTGCCACTGCCACCATGCCCGGCATTGAGAAAGTGTTTAAAATTGAGCATCTAAAAGGTTACAGAGTACAGCAGACTCCTTTCCTACCATCTTTTCAGCCTCATTCTGCCTTTGACTTTCTCCTGTGTCTTTGGGTAAAGTCCTCCATGTCCCTAAGCAAAGGCTTACACAAGTAGAGCATCCCTAGCCTGAAATCTAAACTTCCCCATAATCTATGTGACTTTACTGCACAGGTTAGGTCAAGTCTGTACAGATATTTCTAAATCCTGAAAGTTCTGGAATCTGAAGTACTCTGGATCCCAGGCAGGATTCCTGTTTGCGGGGTCTGCTTCTCACGGCTCTATAGCATTTATTGATTTCTTGTAATGACAGCAGGGATCTCATGCTCTTGGGCCAATCAATGTGCTATGATTATGTTTGATTGACCCATAATTATTTTTCTCACAGTTAGTAATAGCCTCCATTTTTAATGTTAGCTTTCTATAAACTGCATACGACTCTTGGATGATGCTTTCACACATCTGTCAAACAGCTGGAGGCAAGTTTCCCAAACTTAAAATGGAGCATTTTTGGGTTTTGCGGTGGGCCCTCCCTCTCAGAGCCACCTGCTCTCTGATGGTGCGGTCGTGCCTCCTTCATGTTGGATCTTCTGTTTCCAGTTCTGTGTCTTCCTCTTTTTTGAACTTCATTATTCAGACTTTAGAGGTTCTAGATTGTTCTGTATCTGTTTTGTCCACTATTGTTGCCCCGAGGCACTTGAGTCTATTAAACACTTGAAATGAGGATTGTTCAAATTGAGACATTCTGTGTTAATATGGAAAAAAAGATTATAAAACATTTTATTATAATTTTACACTGCTTGTTAAAAATGATAGAGTCTTAGATGTAGCAGGCTAAAGTGATTACTAAAATTAATTCTCCCAGCTGATTCTTCCCTTTTGAATTTGGCTACCAGAAAACTAAATTAACAACTGTGATTGGGATTTTTTTTTTCCTGAGACAGGGTTTCTCTGTGTAGCCCCAGTTGTCCTGGAACTCACTCTGTACACTAAGCTGGCCTCAACTCACTGGAATCTACCTAACTCTGCCTTCTGAGTGCTGGGAATAAAGGTGCGTGCCACCACACCCAGCTGGTAGTGTGTTCTATGGAGTAGCATAGCTCTAATATATTTTGATTTTCCTGTTCTGTTTTCCATTTGTTAATTGTTGTTTTCTGGGAAATTTCCTCAATGTCACCTTTCATCCTTCTACTGACCTTTTACCTTTTATTATTATTATTATTATTATTATTATTATTATTATTATTATTTCTAAGAGCCTTTGTCGACCTCTTAGCCTTCCTTTTACACAGCATAATGCATGTTTTATGAGTGTGGTATTTTCATCCCTGTGATATCATGAATCTTTTCACATATTAACTGCACTCGTTTAGTTTCTCCTGGCCTTCTTCATGCTCTTGATCAGCTCTTCCACTTTCACTCCGAAAGCATCTCTCAGGTGTGTGCAGCACTTCTCGGCCTAGTCTAGCAGCCAGAAGGCTGCCTGGAGATGCCGTGTGGGTAGCTGTTCACCAAAGTCTCCTCCAGGATTGGAGAGGGAGAGAGAGAGACAACCACAGATGTCACACCAAGTGTCAGCAGTAGAGGGTTTTCTCTGGGTCTGTTTGCTTCTCTAGGGCAGACTCCTCCGGCTGCTGTCTAGGGGAGCTGCAGGGGGCCTGGGACTGAAGTGTGGGGCCTGGGAGACAGGTATGAGGAGCCACATGTCCACTAGTCACGTATGTTCACTGTCCCCAGTGACTATATCTCTGGGTCTCTCAGTGTTTCCAAATCCAGTCTCAGTAGAGAGTAAACCTTCTGTTCTTGGCAAGTCAATGTGGTCACCTGACATGGGTGCCTTTTGCCATCCAAAGCATCTCAGTTGCCTTGTGAAGAGAAGACTCTGTCCTCTGGTCTCCCTGAAAGTTTAAGTTGTACTGTCTTTTCCTTTGCTAGCTCATCACACTGGGCTGTGCTTTCCGCCATGAATCTTTTTGTGTTTTGGAAACAAAATCTCATTGGGTAGCCTCAGCTCGCACCACACTTGCTATATAGACCAGGCTGGCCTCAAACCCATAGGTCTCTGCCTGCCTCTGCCCCAGGAGGTTAAAGGTGTGTGCAACCATGTCCAACTTTCATTTTTTTAAACACCTTTTAAACCTTTCACCTCTTGCTCTCTCCTGTCCTGTTTTTGTTTTCCTTATGAGTCACTTAAAATTATTTAGTGTTTTCTCAGTGGGGTTTTTGTAAAAAGAGAGTAACACAATGTGCTTGCTTTCTTCATCTGTGCAGAGGGTCTTCTTTCTCCCCAGAGCTCTGCTTACTTCCTGACTATTATTTTCTCCTCTAAGAGATAGTAGCTTCCTCCAGGGCATGGTGAAGTTCTGCTTTATCTTTATGTCAGATACATACACACACACACACACACACACACACTTATACACACACACACACACACACTTACACACACACACACCAAACCCATTCTTGACTCTTTCTTTATAAATTCATATAAATATATCTTCATGTATCTTTATATATATCATATATTCTCCCAAATATGTCTTTATGTATATATATTCACATATATCATATATGTGTGTGATACATGCATACATATATATCATATATATTATATATGTGTGATATATATATATATATACATATATATGTATGTTGTTTTTCCATAGGCACAGTGGCTGCACCTGAATCTACTGCTGTTTCAGTCAGTAATTGCAACTCTGCAGCTACAGGCCCCCACATCTCAGGCAGCAGCTGGTAAGACTTTTACATCTGGCAGGATCCACCTCCTGCTGCCACCACCAAATGTAGTTTTAACTAAGTCTCTATTGTTCTATTTATCAATAAGACTTAGGAGTCAGAGGCTGGAATGAAAACCTGCTAGCTCAGAGAGGTTGAGGAACAGCTAGCTGACCTTCCTTCCCTCTTTGCCGTGTCTCAGAAAGAGAACATCCTTCTGCTCTGCCAAACAGCAAAAGATTGCCACACTCAAAGTCTGTAGTCAGAAGTTTTCCTATATCCCACCTAGTCCTGCAACCGCTCAGACCAAGTAAACACACAGAAGGCTTATATCAATGACGAATTGCATGGCCATGGCCTATGGCTCAATTTTCCTGCTAGCTAGCTCTTATAACTAAACTCAGCCCATTTCTATTAATCTATATGTTGCCACATGTTCCATGGCTTTACCTGTGTGCCATTAACATGCTGCTTCCTGGACAGTGGGATGATGTCTCCTCTGCCTCTGCCTTTCTTCTTCCTGTCTATCTGCTTATATTTCCTGCCTGCTTCTAAGCTGCCTTGCCATAGGCTAATAAATCTTTATGTATTAACCAATCAGAGCAACACATATTCACAGCATACAGAAAGACATCCCACAGCACTTCTCCTTTTCTGTCTAATAAAAAAGGAAGGTTTTAACTTTAACATAGTAAAATTATATATAACAAAACAGTTATCAAGCAAGAATTACAGTTAGAATATCTAGTCTATTTGTATTTGGCAAAATTAAAGAAAATATTTTATCATCTATCCTATATTTGTGAGTCTAAGGTTTCATATCTAATTTATCTTTTATCATAACCAAGGAAAATTATAACTATCTAGTCTTCAACTACATCAAAGAGCTCAGAAGGATATCATATTACCGAAGTAAACAGGAAATGCATTGTAAGCAACTTCCAAAATTCTGGAAATGACAGAGACAGCTACCTGCCTGGACTGTCATCCAAAGTCCCTCTGTAAAGTTGGGGCATTCACCTTCAGCCTATAGGCCTAGAGTTTTTTATTTGCTTCCCATGTGTCATGTAGACTATTTGGCAGTCTTCTCTGTGAAGCAGAAACCTGAAGAACCATTTTGCCTTGCAAAGTTCAGTGGTCACCTTCCTATGGGTCCTGCATGTCCAGTTTATATAACATATTATCCACAGTCCAGGCAAGAGCAGTTTCTTACCCAAATGGCTATTTTTGCCAGGAAGAACATAAACTCCATATGGAGTGTCTTCGATTCCCATCTTTTATTTGAAGTAAATCAGTGCTGCCAGGAGCAGATGTGTCTCATTGTCCAGAAAGTCTAAGTTTTTAAAAGATTTTAAATGCCATATTCTGTAAGTCTTTGAAGTATTTGAAGATTGCCTATCCAATTGAAATATATCTATGTATACCTAGAAAATTTAACTAACATGACTATAAGTTTGATTATCATGAATGACTAATTATTAATCTTTATTTCTTAATTATGTAGAGAGCTGTGTGGAGCCGCACCCTTAAGATGGCGCTGGCTTCCGCCCTACGCCCTCCCGACAGCGAGCACTCTCTGTGTTAAACAACTCCTTATTTGGCTTGGCTTTAGATTTTGGCTTGCTAAGGCATATGTGTACCTATCCGGGCATCCCATGTGGCGCATGGTGGCTGGTGGACTGAGACCTATATAAGGCTGGGACGGGCTCTCCCTAGGGGAAGAAGGGCTGAAGAAGCAGATTGAAAAAGGTCTGAATAAACAGCTTGAAGAAGAGCTCGGTGTTGTGTCTTCCTTGCTGGTCGAGGTGGTCGCGACATAATTATACATTAAAATTTCAAATGAGCTGCACAAACATACCTTAAACAAGAGTAGAACTATACATACAGTATAACAAAATTAACTTTAAATTTCTATCAATAAATTAAAATCTATAGCAATGTAAAATATTTTAATATAGATACAATATAACAAAATTAACTTTAAATTTCTATCAATAAACTAAAATCCATAGCAATGTAAAGCATTTCAAACACATTGCTGCTCTTTAAAAGTAGATTCAATAATCTACCTTTTTATCCTATCATATCTATATCATATCCCCTTTTCTTCTTTAGAAAGAGATTGCATTTATAATCAATCTCCTTTAAATAAAAACAAACATTTATACACAATATTTTGGGAATTTGGGTGTAGCTTTTTATATTACTTCCTGCTGGTTGTGGACGCTGACAATCTTTGGGGATCCTGAGAAAATTAAGAATTATGGTCAAGTCCTGACTATGAGGCTACATTGTCTAAGTCAGTTGCCTTGAAGCTGTTTTTGGATGTTGGATTATCTGGTCCATGTTGTCATCAGAGACCTTTCAGGGGGTTCTTGGCTGATCAAACCATTTTAGCCTGGAAGCAATCCACAGGTTCTCAACTTCTATGGAAACAAAAGCAGAACCTCTTTTCCAAAGCAACATATCCTTAGACATAAATTTTGAAGTCAAGATACCATATATATATATATGTGTGTGTGTGTGTGTGTGTGTGTGTGTGTGTGTGTGTGTGCGCGCGCGCGTGTGTGTTTAATTCAGCAGCCTTTACAATCAAATGTCTTTCTGCAGTTAAAAAATCCCAAAGACAATATAACCCCACAGCAAAAGTCCCTCCCTACTACTTCCTGTGAGTCTCTCTATCCATCTTCCAGACTCCCTCTGACTCTATGATTACTTTCTGTCAAGTAGTTGCTGGCTCCACCTTCTGACCCAAGGTTGATTTTATTTAATTAATGCAAAAGCAAACTCAGGGTTCACAGTGTGATTGAATATCCTGCAACATATTATATACTGAGTCTTCAACAGAGAAGGAATTCATTTGTACAAATTACACTTTTGTATCATTGGTTCCTGTGTGCCTTGGGATAAGTATCACTCTTCCTCTCTGGGTCACAGAAGGGGACTAGCATCTAACATCTGGATGATTCCTAATGTCTCTTTCTGGTGTCACATTCTAAGAATCCCTGTGTCCAGTTTCTTTATTGCATTTGACCATTTGCTTCCAGAGAACAGTATTATGTTGCTATCGACATCTAACTTGGTATGGACTTATAGAGATCTTTTGTGAAAGAAAAACTTTTTTTTTTTCCTGGAGCTGAGGACCGAACCCAGGGCCTTGCGCTTGCTAGGCAAATGCTCTACCACTGAATTAAATCCCCAACCCCGTGAAAGAAAAACTTTTAATCCACCAAGAGAAGAACTATGTCTCCCAGTGAAGGGAGTCATGATCTATGACCCACAGCAGTGTCAAGGTCAGTGTGGAAAACAGAGCAAGGGAGACAGTGTCTTCTCTTTCCTGCCTGAGTCTCCATAAGTCATGTGAGGCTGGAGAGCTGGAGACAATAAAACTACCGGAAGTTGCTTTAAAATGTAAATTTTACTCAAACTGGATGAGGGGAACTCGTGAGAAGGCTGTTGCCATTGAAGGTAGTTTGTTTCTCACGGTTTCCAAACCAGGCTGTGTGTGTTATACCAGGCAAGGTCAAGAGAAAGCCTGGCCATACGCTTTGTGGAGTTGGGGAAAGGAATTCCAAGGCAGGGCAAGAAGCTGAGGATTGGATAGTGTGGGTCCTCTTGGTAGGATCTGCCTGCGGGCTTGATCCATCCTTGTCTAGCATGCAGGCCCAAGGTAGTAAGGATACAGACACAGTGCCTTCTGGGAATATTAAACTACAAAGAGAAAGCAGTTCAGTTTAGAGGAAGCCTTCCATTGGCTTCCTTCTGCCAAATTATTGTTTGCTGTTTCTCAGGAGTGGCTAGACCAGAGAGGACCAATCCCTTCCCTGCCAGATGCCAGAGCAACAAGAATACAGAAAACAAGAAAGTCCAATCTTAGCCGGGTGGCAATGGCGCACACCTTTAATCCCAGCGCTCAAGAGGCAGAGCCAGGCGGTCTCTGTGAGTTTGAGGTCAGCCTGGTCTACAAAGTGAGTTACAGCCAGAGTTACACAGAAGAGCCCTGTAAGAAAAAGAGGAGAGAGAGAGAGAGAGAGAGAGAGAGAGAGAGAGAGAGAGAGAGAGAGAGAAAGAAAGAAAGAAAGAAAGAAAGAAAGAAAGAAAGAAAGAAAGAAAGAAAGAAAGAAAGAAAATCCAGTGTCTATAGTGGGACCATCCCAGCCTAAGGTAAGGTCCTCAGAAGCAGCAGGAGGCTGCAGTGTGTGGTTCTGGTAGGTGAGTGAGTGAGCCATAGCTTAGAGAGCAAAGGCCAGGAAGCACCACTTGGCCATGATGGACAGCATGCCAGTAAAACAGTAGGGGCATATAAAAGTGGTTAACATAAAAGTGTGTCCTCAACTGTTATCACAGGTGGAGGGGGGACACAGGAACAGGATAGAACAAGATATGGCCAGGGACAACCTGGCCACTGGTATACATCTGTATCAAAGGGAAATCTCCTTAAAATGTAAGGTCAAGATTTCAGGGTTGGGGGCATCTTCACAGTAACAAGCCCTAGACCCCAAATATTGTGCCTGTGTCACAAGACCCCTGAGCAAGACCACCACAGAGCTGATGTCCGATGCAAAACACACAGGGGTTTATTGATTACAAGCAAGCCCAGGCTTGGTCCGTGTCCAGCACTCCGACACAGTGGGTGGAGGAGGACGGCCCTGAGTTCTCAGAGTGAGGGGTTTTTAAGGGAAAAACCGCAAGGGTGGTACAAGCCTTTGTGTCATATGATTGGGTGAGGGTGTGTAACCTTTGAATTTTCTGGTTGGGGGTTATAGTTATCATTTTTGGGCAGGCTTGAACAAGTCCCAGGCTCTGTCCTTGAGCTGTCATGGAGGCTGGCTGGCCTAGCATGTTAACATTGACCCATGCATGTAGTTCTAAGTTGGTGAGGGGGTCCCAGACAGTAAACAACTGACTGAACCTTGAGCAGTCAGAGTACGTGCAGAAAGGGAGCTACTGCAAGGACTATGTCTTTTGTTCACGGCCCTCCCAGAAACTGCTGCTCAAGTCTCAGGAAACTGAAATTGAGGCCTGATCTCTGAGAGAAGACTGAGCAGCCTGTTACGGCCTTTTACAAGTGCCCTGGCCAGCGGGGTATCAACGGGGGCGACCCACCTGCGGGAGAGAATGAGAGGGACGGGGGAGACACGAAAGGATGACAGCAAGACAGTGTGTTCTGATCAAGCTGCAAATTTTATTCTCCTCAGCAAGGCTTATATAGCATGGGAGGGGGAGGGGAGGAGGGAAGGGGTGCACGATGACGTGCCGTATGTGCAGGTGAAGGGCAGGTGAAGGGGGACGTGCAGGTGAAGGGCTACGTGCAAGTCGTGCAAGTCGTGAGGCTGCTAGGTGGTAAGGTCACTGGTCAGGGCCCATTCTGTTGCTATGCTACCTGACCTACCTGACCTGTTCTTTATCTTTGGGGGCATCTGGTTTAGGGTAGGGGCTTGTTCTCTGGCCTAGCTAGTACTTTTCCATGGTCCATGTTTGGTCTCTGACATACAAGAACCCAATAAAATACTTGTTCCCCCGCCCCCCGAAGCCGTGCTCCCCCCCCCCTGTTTTCTTCAGTTAAGCTTGTGTGTGGGAGCTCATACCAGGCTATTATTGCGTGTCTATTATACAGGGATGCATTCTCACAGGTAAGTACAATGCACCAGTCAGTAAGTCTCGCTGCTCATCTGACCAGAAGTCTCCAGAGGGCAGCACAGACAGGGCTGATGCCTCCACTGGAGGAGGTGACCAAGGATCCGGGATTCACACCACATCCTATCCCTATATTGGCGTGTGTGTGTGTGTGTGTGTGTGTGTGTGTGTCTGTGACGAATGTAGTCAGAGAACACCTTTGTGAAATCACTTCTCTCCGCCCACCTTCATGTGGGTTCCTGAGACTAAATTCTGACCCTTAGGCTTTTGTGGCAAGTGCCTTTACCAACTGAGCCAATTTACTGACCCCCCACCAGGCCTTCATCCACTATGAAATAAGATGGCTGATCCACCTGCCTATAGGTACATGCTCCAAGACCCATGTAGGAAGTAAGAAGAGGTAAAATGTCAAATTCAACATCCAGCCGAGAACTCTTTTTACCTATAAGGGCCAGACAAAATTTCTCCTCTGCTTTATCAGCTAGCCCCAAGCCAATGGCTTACTCTGTGAAACAATGGTTTCTGGGGGGAGATAATTGCTTCTAACATTTCATCGCTGCTCCAAACACAACAGAGATTCAATTTAAGGACAAAGATGTGAATGGATTATATTTAGTGGTGTCTGCTATGGAGGGAAAAGGGAATAAGAGATGGTCTCCTTTGATGACCTCGGGCAAACTATTAAAAGCATTTAGCATAATGCCTAGCTTATCATATGTTCTCCAAAAGGGGAGTCTATTTGTTATTATTAGTATCAATGATAATTAAACATATCATTTCAGGGTCTTGATTTTCATAATCCCAGTAATTCAACAAATATTTATGGCATGTCTACAGTGTTTAGGCTTTAGGTTTTAGGGACCAAGAAAGGAAAAAAAATCAGACCCTTACCTCCTAAGATCTTATTGGCCATGGAGACAAATCTGGGGCAAATTGGATGAGACTCAAGTTTCAGCAGAACCAGCCTTGGATGGACTAGAGAACCACGCTTAGAAGCAAAGTGCCCAGGCCCGCCCTTCCAACTACATTGCCTTGCTGGGTGTGGTTTGAAAAGGCCTTAGACTTTAGAGAGGTGGGCTGTTTCCCTGGACATCTAGAAGAGCTTGGGAGCCCTTAGCCTGAGAGGAAAGTGGGTCAGTGCAGATTCATTACATTCACAGATTCATTACGTTCCCAGGATGGCATGATACCTGTGTGTCTGTGTGAACACGAGTGCCCCTCTGAGTGACGGAGGGAGAATTCCTTTGGGGCAAGACTTTTATTCACTCTGTGGTTTCTAATTAGCAGTCCTGATTTTTCTAAAGATTGCATATTGAGTCAGCAAATATGTCTTACATATCTCCTTACCTTTGTAGTCACCATTAGATAGCATGCATCACCAAAATACGGGAAAAGAATAGAAAAATCGAGATCCCCATGGATGGCGTAAAAGTCAGATGAAGGGGAACAGGAGAGGAGGCTCAGGGCATGGAGAGAGTTCTTAGTCCAGAGAATTCAAGTTTGGTTCCCCACACCCAGGAATCTCACAACTGCCTGCAACTCCATCTCCAGGGAACGTACATGTGCGGTAGCACACACACACACACACACACACACACACACACACACACACACACACAGGACATGCTCATGTACATGCACAGATAAAAATAGCAACACACACACACACACACACACACACACACACACACACACACACACACACACACACAGGACATGCTCATGTACATGCACAGATAAAAATAGCAATAAAATCTTTTCCCAAAAACAAATGAGGAAATTTACGAAATGCCGCCTCGGATATTCAACACAGTCTGTTTGTTGCAATGACCATTCTCTCCTGCTAATTGAAGAATATTCTGCTTCCCATGAAGGATGGAAAGAAAGCTTTCTCCGTTTTTTAATGATGAAGTTAATGAAACTCACAGACTGTCTGGCAGAAACAAAATAAAGTCACATCTGGAAGCAGCTGTGCCAGCAATTAAATGGCATTTAATGTGACTGATATCGAAAGGGTGGGTGTTCTCCCTCTGGCATTAGGAATGTAAAAACTCCAGGCTTTCGAGCTACTCTGCCATGATAGTTTTGAGTCATTTGGTAGAAATCCTTCTGATATTTACAAAGAAAAAATCCCCCAATGAGCCATAGAAGGAGATTTGAGTCAGAAAGAAAAAAAAAAAAACACCAAACAAATGAATATGAGCTTCACAGTTTGAATTTTGAAAACAGGCATAAATGCTACAGTTTTTTTCTCTACACATTAACCGTCCAGTAGTTTAGTTCAATGAAATAAAGGCCCCTTGCTTCCCATACCAATCCACTGACCTCCTGCCTCGCTGTAATTAGTGGTGAACTTCAATATGCAAGTGAAAAGACCACCTAATTAAAAAGTGCACTTCATTTGCATAGATCACTCAAAAAGGCTAGATTGGACGGCTCACAGAGCTGGCATACAACTCTTTGAGTTTCAGGGTATTGGCTATTCTCCCTGCTGTTCCTGAGGG
Organism: Peromyscus californicus insignis; assembly: GCF_007827085.1. Classification (NCBI taxonomy): domain Eukaryota; kingdom Metazoa; phylum Chordata; class Mammalia; order Rodentia; family Cricetidae; genus Peromyscus; species Peromyscus californicus. The sequence continues at coordinate 58,826,532 of NW_026294480.1, read as the reverse complement.
CCTGAGTATTTTCATGGGAATGAGTTTATCAAGGTGGGAAGGGCTTAGGGGTGATGGTTTTTAGCTAATCATTGCTAAACATTTAAAGCCTTGCAATTATTTTTATCAATTACCTAAATATATGCCAACAAAGAAATGGCCTTATCTTCCCGCTTGGTGCTGAGTGGCCTAATGTTATTAGTGAGTATTGATTAAGTGCCTGTTGAGTGCTAGATGCCTCTCAAAACACACAGTTACCTTTTAGTTTACTGTGGTTAGGAATGGCTCCTCTGGGCTACACAGCTCCTTAATGCCTGTGTTCATTAGGAAAAGGGTACAGGAGTTTAAAGAAAGGTGTGTCCACAAGAGTTTCTGTTTTTATTCTCCCCTTACTATGCAAGCCATGATCTAGCAGCACAATCTGAATCAGAGTCCAGAGCCTGGCTGTGTCCCTATGCAGTCAAGGAATTGTTCTAATGGCAAGGAGGAAAGTTCTGGAATCTTACCTTCCCTGGCACAGGCATAGCTGCTCTCTGGGGACATTCTTGCTATGGAATAATCCTCTTGTACACTGTAAAGATTTGTCACTCGGATTGATTTAATAAAATGCTGATTGGCCAGTAGCCAATTGGCAGGAGGTATAGGCAGGGCAACCAAACTAAGGATGATAGGAAGGAGAAGGGTGGAGTCAGGAGTCATCAACCAGACGCAGAGAGAGTAGGAGATGAACTTGCCATGCTAATAAAGGTACCGCCACGTGGCAAAGCATAAATAGAAATATAGGTTAATTTAAATGTAAGAGTTAGCTAATAACAAGCCTGAGCTAATGGCTGAGCATTTACAATTAATATAAGCCTCAGAGTGGTTAATTGGGAGCAGATGGTCAAGACAAGAAACTTCCGTTTATCCATTCTGTTATAATCTTCATTCTTCACAACAGGAGTCTCTTCTGAGTTTATTTGTGGAGGCAATAGATTAAGTTCAACCAAAACCCATGGATTAAGGCTCTTGTCATTATTGGTTTTGTTGTTATTTGGTTTGGTTGTTTTATTTTTGTTTTTGAGGCAGTGTTATGTAGTCTGGGTTAGCCCCAACCTCCCTATATAAGATAACCATGACCTCCTGGCATGCTGTCACCAACTCCAAATTGCAAAAGTTACAAGATGTATCACCACACCTGGTGGGGTCCATTAATTCATACTGTCTTTGGAGGGAAGGGTCAGGGACTTCGGCGCCATATTCCAAAAAACAATTGTTAAAATTTTTTTAAATGCCATTTGCTTCTCCTAAGGAGGAAAACAGCTCCTAAAATCAAATGAGCTTGGTCTAGCTCTACACGATCACCTCAGCAGTAGCAAGGAGCATTACAAGAGCAAATTTCCACGTTGCCCTCAGTGTATTTGGCAATGCTTATCACTGTGATAGCAGCTTTCCATTAGTCCTTAGCGTCTAGGGGGTCCAAGCCACCTCACGATGAGCATTTCCCTCCATGAAGGAAGGTATTGAAGGGCTGCAGACAGACCTTCGTCTTGCACAGTGGAGCCTGAATTCTGTGACTCTTTTGACTGCTTGTTCGTGGACCTTTGGGTGCCCCTCGGTCTTGTTCAGTGTACTCAGAGCTGAGTTCTGCTTCCATTCCTGTATGCCAAAGTTACTTCTCCTGTTGCACGTTGGTTTCAGCAAGCCAATAAAAGCAGGCCAAGCAGAGAAACAAGCGCCCACTTTGCAGTGATGCTAGGAGGAAAATGTGCTCAACGTCACCTGCAACAATAGATAATGACAGATGTGCATACAAAAAGGGGGAGAGGATGTGTTTTGCTCATCAACCTGGGAAAGATCCAGAAGTTTGATGGCGTATGTTGGTCAGGCAATCAGAGAACATAAGCATTCTATATGCTATTGGTAGACATTTACATAGACATAACTTTCTTGTGTTAGGTATTTCGCCGCCAACATCTTGTTCCAGTGGTCTATTCTACTTCTAGGAATTTCTTCTGGTGCAAATAACACCAGTTATTTGCACAAGTGTGAAAGAGTGCAGCATGCTGCTTTGTGGGTCTGTGGCTTGAACCCAGGGGCTTCACACATGCCAGGCATATGCTCTAACACTGAGCTATATCCCCAACACACAGCACTGTGTTTAATAGCAACAGATTGGAAACAACTCATATATTTATTTGTAGGGGCTTCTGGGGAGTACTAACTACATTCAGAATAAGAAACTCTATATGAGGATACCTGTATAAGGCTAAGTAAAAACTATGTTAAGTATATAGAAAGACACACAGACTGACAAACCAAAACTTAAAAAGAGCTGAGTGTGGTGGCACATCCCAGTTATCCCAACTGAGGGAAGACTGAAGCAGAGGATCGTGACTTTGAAGCCAGCCTCAACTACAGAGCAAGATTCTGTCTCAAGGAAAGATACAATTGGGCTGGAGAGACGGCTCAGTGATTAAGAGTGCTTGCTGCTCTCTTGAGAACCTAAGTTGGGTTCCCAACAGCCATGTGCATAATTCTTACCAGCAACAGGACCAAAATGTCTTTATACATTATGTGGTCTAAAAATCTAGAAACCAAGTAGCTGGTATGGTATGCTGCCACAGTATGACCCAGAGCTGGTAGCTCAGTGGTAGAGAGAGTACTTGACTAGTGTGCCTGAGATCCTGGGTTCAATCCCCAGGACTGAAAAAATTATAAAGAAGAAACCTGAGGGGCAGTGAGATGTCGGAGCACTTGCTATCAATCCTAGTGGCCTGAATTCAACCTCTGGGCCCTATGTGGTAGGAGAGAACTGACTCCTCCAAGTTGTCCTCTGCTCTGTACGTGTGTGCCACCATCGCACGTGTGTGCACATGCACGCACACACATATACACACAAAATAAATGTAAGTTTTTAAAAAGGAAAAGGAGCCAGGCAGTAGTGGTGAACATGGCACACGCCTTTAATCCCAGCACTCAGGAGGCAGAGGCACGCGGATCTCTGTGAGTTCGAGGCCAGCCTGGTCTACAGAGTGAGTTCCAGGACAGCCAGAGCTACACAGAGAAACCCTGTCTCTTAATAGAATTTTTTTAAAAAGGAAAAGAAAAAAAAAGTAGCATGGCCTAGATAGGCTTGGCGCTTTAATTACTTTTTTACTCCACCACCACACCCTGTCTTTGCCCCAGCTTGGGCCCTCCGTCTTTTTTGGAGAGCAAATACTGTCCACATTCCTCAGCACTTTGTCCCGCCTCCACTGCCACCCCCACCTCAGGAGGACAGAGCACTTGGCATTCTTTGGCAACTCAGAGCAGCAATGTTAGGTGCTTCTCTCTGAGGCAGCGAACCTGTTCCCTCCTCCTTTGAAGCCCTGCCCACTTTGCACCCGTTCCTTCACGCAGATAATCAAAAATCCAATGCCATGGATAAATGGGAGGGAATGACAAGAACACTCAGATCAAGGCACCCAAGCTTGAAATGGCCACGGGATAGTCTAGAAGTGGCTTGGGAGCGCACACTCAGTCACCTCCCCCACCACAAGCAATAGACCAAATTTCAGAAAGGGAAAAGAACAGCCTAATTGTGAGCTGATGAGCTGATCAATATTCTCAATTTACCTCTTTAGCGACAAAGTCCAAATTGAAAACGAGGACTGTGGGAATCTCCAAGGACTGCAGCTGTGGCATGTCCCTGCCCCCTGAGGAGCAGCTTCATGCCAAGCAGCACCTTATGCTTCCCGGCACGGGGAGGCAGGGTGCTCTTGCTGGGTGAGTACTGTGGACTTGTGGGAGCTTGTGGAGTGTCAGCATTGGGCCTGGTTGGAGCGTGACCCCATAGCCTATGGGTTAGCGCAAGGCTCCACAGGCCCATCTTTTGTCTCCAGAAGAACTGTGATACAATAGTGTAACTCCTTAGCCGGGACCAGGGAGAGTCATAGGTGGATGGATGAGAATTAAGCATAGCAATCAGTCAAACAGTCTTCATTCTATGAGTGTTCTGCATGAGGCCTGTGAAGTGTCCCCTCCACCTCAGGGGGTAGGCTCTAGGGTCATTCCCCACTTTAAAGATAGTTGAGAGAGGTCTGCAAGGTGGATCTCTGTGAGTTTGAGGCCAGCCTGGTCGACAAAGCAAGTTCCAAGATGGCCAGAAACCCTGTCTCAAAATAACAAATATGTATATATTTGTGTGTATATATATATATATGTATATATTTGTATGTATATATGTATATATATACATACATATATATATATATATATAAAGTTTGCAAGTATGAGTTCTTTAACAAGTGTGAGTATACGCAATGTTGGGTTTCATGCCCATCTTGGAGGTTTCTTTGAACTTCACCAGGGTTAATCTCATAGAGTGCTTATGGACCTCCAGATGAGGACTCGAGCTTACCCCATTTCTTTTAGCCATTAGGGGACCTTGACCATAGGTACATCTCTAAACCTCAGGTTCTCCATGTTGGAGTCTGTGGTCCATGCTGCCACCGGAGACCATGTCGATGTCTGTGATCAGGGATCCCGCAGAAGAACATGTGGATGTCTGTGGTCCGTGCTGTTGTTGGAGGCTGTGTGGATGTTTGTGGTCCATGTTGGCGGTGGAGGCTGTGTGGATGTCTGTGGTCCGTGCTGGCGCTGACAAGGAAGTTTCTCTTGACGTGGCATTGATGATTTCGGACTCATAATTGAGAATGAAAGACACTGAAGGCTTCTGTGACAATTTCTCGCCCACAAAAAAATAAATAAATAAAATACAAAATAAATAATAAAGAAAATAGTCCAGACAGGAAGCTATTGAAGAGAGTCCTTAAAAACCGTGATAAAGATGCTGAAATGTAGCTCTTCACAGTTGATGGCTTCTGGCTGGAGGGATCTGGGGAAGGACTCAGTTATCTTTAAGGGACTGGCCACTGCGAGTTTGGCCATGCTCCACTGAGTATATGGGCAACACAAATTGGTCTTGGTGTATTTTTTTCTTCTTTCTTGGGGGAGGACACAGGGTGGGAGGGTTGGACCTGGGAAGAATGAGAAGCAAGTGTGAGCGGGGTGTATTGTATGAAATTCCCAAATAATCAATAAAAATATTATGTTGGACAAAAATTACAAAAAAAAAAAAGGAGAAAAAGAAACCGTAGAGATGCTGGCCGCAACCCTGAGGGCTCTGTTGGCTTTGACAGCACAGGACTTTTTATTTAGCATTCTCCATTTTGTCTTTGTCTAGTTTCGGCTCAGCGTCGCGTGAGCCCCACGCCTCCAGCTCATGAGAAGGCTGTCACTGCACCCAGCCGACTTCCAGACTTAAGTTTGAGTACAGAGGAGAGGCCCAAGGAGAGGAAACTTAGAATTCATTCAGATAAAATGCACTGCCACCTAAGTCATCTGAGATTTTCCGATTTGATAAAGGCAATGATCCTGTGTTGTCATTTACAAGTAATACAACTCTATGGTTTACAGGTGACTGTCACAGCTGTTCACCTCTGTTCTATAGTAGCAATTTCAACAATTGTCTCTAATACTAATATAGTACATCAGAAGCCTTGAACTTGGCTATAGAGGGATGAAGGGAGAGAGGGAGGGAGGGATGAAGGAAGGGAAGGAGGTTGAGAGATTATTAAAGTACAGTAGATTCTTTAACAATAGGCCCATCATGATGCCTCACCTCTCAGGAGAGGGTCTTTTCTCCTTCTGGACCATCACACTCATGTGGACTTGGTCAGGCTGACCCCACTCCAAATGGGTGGCATGAATTTTCATAGTAATGCATTTCTCTTCAGATTGGTTACACAGCTGAGGTTGAGCTGGGAAATCTGATTCTCACATGCTTTGGAACAATCAGCCCTCTAGATCATTCTCCATTCATTCATTCATTCACTCATTCATTCATTCAACCTCATTTGAATTATTAGGTTGTTGTGCATCAAGCCCTGGACATAACTCTGGGGAAAATGAAATCTGAAGACAAAGTTCCAGCCCTGCATTCTATTCAGAAAGAAAGCCACAAATAAATAAGCAGCATGCTTTCAGACAAGGATGTGCTGAAAAATGACTGCTAGGGAAGGTGTGGACTGTGGTGATATATTGTGTACCCCAATATATTGTGAACCCTAATAAACTTTTCTGGGGATCAGAGGACAGAGCCAGCCACTAGATTAGACATAGAGGCCAGACAGTGGTGGCACACACCCTTAATCCTATCACTTGGGAGACAGAGACCCGTCAAGGCCACACGGGGAACAGAGTCAGGCAGTGGTGGCACAGGACTTTAATCCCAGTACTGGGAAGCACACAGGCCTTTAATCCCAGGAAGTGATGGCAGGGTGCAGAAAGGTATAGAAGGCGAGGAGACAGGAACTAAGCAGCAGTTCACCTGAGACCCTCAGGGGTGAGGACTCAGAGGCTTTCAGTCTGAGGATTCATGGAAACAGGATCAGCTGAGGAGTTGGCGAGGTGAGGTTGGCTGTGGCTTGTTCTGTTTCTCTGATCTTTCAGCATTCACCTCAATATCTGGTTCTGGGTTTTCTATTAATAAGACCTTCTAAAATTCGTGTTACAGTAGACACATTTGACATTTTCAGGAAACTCTTGTAGGTTTGGGGGAAGGGGTTTCATGGTAAGACTCTCTAGAGATACTATTTGAGCAGAGTTGTAAATGAGGAGAGAGAGAGAGAGAGAGGAGACAAGACAGAGACAGAGACAGAGAAATCATCATGTGGAAGTCTAGTAAAGCAGATCTCAAAGAAAAAAGAAAAGAAACAAACAGGAGTAGAGGTTCCCGGTGGGTGAGGCAATAAGTCCAAGGAAGAGAGAAGATGTGTGTGTGTGTGTGTGTGTGTGTGTGTGTGTGTGTGTGTGTGTGTGTGTACTCGTCGGCCTTCTGCAGGAGGGGTCAGGCCCTTCCTTCACAGTCTGTTTGGTCACATGTTGGAAATGATAAGCAAGGGCTGTGGAAGAGGCTTATCATACTTTGTGGTGTTGACGATCACAAACAAGGAGTAACACAGTGGTGTGCAGATGTGCAGCAAGGGTACAAATAAATATCTCAACACCACGTGTCCCAGTTGTGTTTTGATTCAGTGTCTCATGTAACCCATGTTGGCTTCAACTCACTATGTAGCCAAGGATGATCTTGAATCCCCAATCCTCCTGCCTCCATCTCCAAAGTGCTGAGATTAGAGCTTATATGTCTAAATATTGTAAATCAAGGTAATACATTAAGTTTTTCCCTTCTTTTCTTTCCTTCCTTCCCTCATTCATTCATTCTTTTCCCATTTTAGACAGAGTCTTACAATGTAGCCCCAAACGGGCCTCAAATTCACAGTCCTTCTACCTGTGCCTCTAAATGTTGGGATTACAAGCATAACCAGCACCAATGTGCTGTGGGATGGTCTGTATGTCAAATTGCTCTGATTGGTCAATAAATAAAACACTGATTGGCCAGTGGCCAGGCAGGAAGTACAGGCGGGACTAACAGAGAGGAGAAAGGAGAGAACAGGAAGGCGGAGACACTGCCAGCCGCCGCCATGACAAGAAGCATGTGAGGATGCCGGTAAGCCACGAGCCACGTGGCAAGGTATAGATTTATAGATATGGATTAATTTAAGATACAAGAACAGTTAGCAAGAAGCCTGCCACGGCCATACAGTTTGTAAGCAATGTAAGTCTCTGTGTTTACTTGGTTGGGTCTGAGTGGCTGTGGGACTGGCAGGTGAGAGAGATTTGTCCTGACTGTGGGCCAGGCAGGAAAACTGTCACCAATATACCTTTTGAATGAACTCAAAGTTCAAAATCAAATTCCTTAGTTTGGGAGACCTGGTCTCCAGCTCCAGGTTTGCCCTTTCTGCTTCTGTTGACCAGGTGGACTAGCACAGCAAGGGCCTACCGCATACACACATGATCCCTCATCCATTTGTCCAAGCCCCACCCACTTCCCTCAAACAGCTGTCCTTTCCGCCTGTGCATCTGCAGATGGGCAGATGTGGGAGAGGCCCAGGACACAGGAATGAGACTGCTGAGCAAAGAATTCCGAGTGGGTTGTGGCTAGACAAAGTCTGGACATAGCCATCTACAGCCTGATGCTTCTCTACCCAGGGATGAGGGCATTTACTTCACCAAGTTCCTTGAGGGTAGATGTTCGAACAAGAGTCCTTCACACAGAGGCAAGCTAGCAACCAGGGAATGTGAGCTGCGGCCAAGGTGCCCAAGACACTTGACTAGTTCTACCAGAGAAGAGTGAAGAAGAGCCGAGAGATGCCACACACGGGCTTTGTAACCGGGACGGTCAAGGGTGTCTTACTCTTTCTGTGTTGACCTTCTTTGACCCTTCACATCTCTATATAGTGACCCCTATAAAAGCTCCGTTTTTTTTTTCTTGGCCAAGGGAAGACCCAGGGAAGATTTGATCTTGCTTCAGCCAGAACATCTATGCCGGGCGGTGGTGGCGCACGCCTTTAATCCCAGCACTCGGGAGGCAGAGGCCGGCGGATCTCTGTGAGTTCGAGGCCAGCCTGGGCTACCAAGTGAGTCCCAGGAAAGGCGCAAAGCTACACAGAGAAACCCTGTCTCGAAAAACCAAAAAAAAAAAAAAAAAAAAAAAAAAAAGAAATTTTGGATTGCTTTTTGCATGGGCTGCTATGTGAGAGAAAAATAAAATTCCATCTGTCCGAAGCCACTCCACTTTGGGATCTCCATTACAGCAGCTTAACTGTGTCCTATCTAACATATAACCCCTCTCCCTCCTGCCCCTGCTTCCCAGGGAGCGAGGAAGAATTGTGAAAGGAAAATGTATATGGAAAAGCCAACGTCATTCCTAATGGGTGACTCGGGGACCTCTTGAAAATTAGGGGGTGGGGTGAAGAGTAAATCCGCATGCTAAAGCATCCAGGGGGGAAAAAACCACAACCCTACCCCCTGAGCAGAAATGACTCTCTGGTTCCATATGTTAGCTACTTGGGAAAGCGTGAGAGATGGAGAAGGCAGCCCCGTGCTGGCTTTCAGGCTCCAGGGTGGGAAATGCCTTTGGGGAGTGAATGAGAGAATTAGCGTAAGCTGTGGATTTGGGGCTTTAGTGGGCTTAAGGCAGACTTTAATCACCCTCCATTCCATGTGGCCCCGGGGTGTGAATGTTAATCGAATTCACTTGCACTGCCACCGAGGGTAAGGTCCGCTTATTCATGACCCATCATTGTGTAAGGGGCCCACCCCAGCTATACCAGACGCCCAGGACCTATTTCTAGGGGACAGAAGCTGTCCACACACAAAGTCGGCTTCCTGACAGCACTCTGTAAAGTAGAAACTCCTGACCGAGGTTTGGACTTAAAATCAACCTAGGTTTATTTTGGATGAAAGGGTGTCTAAGATGGCAGCGCTTTGGGAGGCCCCCCTCAAGCTTGGCATCACCAGACAGACAGGGCCAAGTGCTTATCCAGGCAACATGCTTCTCTTTCTGGTCCCTTGTAAAATGAGAACATGCTACAAAAGATATTCCATTAGCTAGGGGCACGGAGGAGAGTGATACTAATCTTCCTGCGATGCTAGGATTCTGGGTCGAAACAAATTACTGATGGAAAGGTGAAAGAACACCCCAAAACAAACTGGGAGCCAAGCAGCACAGCTCAGGAAGGGTCCGTGCTGAGCAGAAAGAGGCCCCTGGGTTTCATAGAGACGTATGTTGAAGGGTTAGGGTTAGGGTTTGGTAGCCTGCGAGGTCTCGAAAGGTAGCAAAACTTACAGGAGGGGGAGCCTAGTTGGAGAAAATTAGGTCTTTTTAGCGGGGTTGGGGGTGGGGTGGGGAGAACAGTGCCCAGGGGTTATTGGGATCCAGGGTCTGCTCCCTGTTTGCTTCCTGGCCACCATGCAGTGAACAGTCTCACTCTGCTATGTGCTCAGCAGCAGCCCAAAGCCAGGGAGCCACACCACAGTGGACTGTAACCTGAGAAACAGGGAGTGTAAATAAGACCTTTCCTCCCTTTAAATTATTTATCTCGAGCACTTTGTTGCAGAGACAGAACAGCGCAAAGACAAATAAAACCCCCAAACCCGAGCTTCTCCTGGTTACGGCTGCTTTCCAGGGAGCAAATGCCTGATACACAGCATCTACCATTGCTGAAAAACTCAATGTAGGCGGTGCTGGTCTGCAATCCCACCAAAACAACTCTCTCTCTCTCTCTCTCTCTCTCTCTCTCTCTCTCTCTCTCTCTCTCTCTCTCTCTCTCTCTCTCTCTCTCTCTCTCTCTCTCTCTCTCTCTCTCTCTCTCTCTCTCTCTCAGTGCCTAGAACATAGCAAGGTGAATAAGATAAAGTGTTAGTGTCTGAAACTCCCATTGTATGTCAATTGCTCCTTCCCTTGCCCAACACTGTTACTTCAGAGAAGGCTAACAATCCAATCAGAAACAAATACTCAGGACCGGCTGGCTGTTGCGGTCCACGACTTTAATACCCGCACTCAGGAGGCAGAGGCAGGTGGATCTCTGCGAATTTGGAGGCCAGCCTGGTCTACACAGTGAGTTCCAGGCCAGCCAGGGCTACATAGTGAGACTCTGTCTCAGAAAAACCAAATAGAAACAAAAGCAACACAAACAAACAACAAACAAAACCCCATGAGTTCCCACCGCATCCGAGAATCTGGGAGTGTGCATATGCATGCACACCTTGATAGAAGAAAAGGATTTCAGGGCTCCTGGGCCACAAACCAGGAAGATCAGAGGAACCCAGGTGAGAAACTTGGAGTTAAAACACACAGTTGTGACTTTCCCTGGACTTTGGTCAACTTGGAAAAGCTCCAAGGCTGCTCTGAGCTCGGGTGTGGCACCTGCCTTGGCTCCCGCGTTCCGAGGGGACTCGGGGTGGGGTCGGAAGGCCCCTGGGTGTTGGGAGGTGGGGCTTCCCCCTGCTCGCAGAAGTCCGGGACCGACCCTGCCTGGCACCGGCGCCGAGCAGGAGCTCGGTACTGCCATCCGCTCAGCCAGCCTGCTGTCCTCCGGGTTGTCTGGGGAAAGGCGACCCGAGCAGGCGCGCGTGGGCGGGCAGGCGCGGCCACAGCCTGGCTCTCCGCGGGTCGCCGAGGACCGGGCCGGGCTTCCGAGCCGCGGCCACCGGAGGAGACCTCGAGGAGGGCGCAGCGCCCCCTGGAGGCCGGGCGGGGTGGGGCGGGGTGGCAGAGCCCCGCGGCCGCTTCGCAGGGCGGTCCGGGCCTGCTGGGGACTTGGGCTATTTTGTGACTGCACCATCCACCCAAGCCTCATTACCACCTCTTAATGAGACCCCTTTACTCCGTGACGTGCAACCGCTCCATCTCATTAAGGAAATCGCTCTTCAATGCTGATTATTTTATTTGCAGCCATAATTATATTTCTTTCGGCTAAATCACGGTTTAATCGAGCCCACATGGAGGGCAGCAGCACTAATTACGGCGGGGGATGCGGCGGCGGCGGCGGGCGCGGGCCGGCCGGGGCGGCGGGGGTGCCGGGCGGCGGGCGCGGCCGCGGGGCGGCGGGCGGGGAGGGGCGCCGGCGGGGGGCGGGGGCCCGGGCTCAAACACAACAACTTATTACTTCTAATTCCCCAACTGTCACCAAATCACCTGCACGAAACAAGAATCTAATTTGTTAAGCTGGCATGTCTGCAGATGGAAGATCGATCTTCTCTGTAGATTTCTCTAATTGAGTGAATATAGACGCCCGGAATTAGCTGCACTCGGGCTGCAGGGAGGGGACAAGGGACAGGGAAGGGGGGCGCGGAGGGGAAAGAGGTGGGGGGGGGGGGAGAGAGAAGAGAGGGGAAGGGGGAAAAAAGGAAGGCGGGAGACGTGGGATCAGAGAGGAAGAGGGAGAGTGGAGAGGAGGGAAGAATAGCGCCAAGTGGGGGCAAAAAAGAAAGCAAGAACGGAGGGAAAGCCTAGGGCAGAGAAAAATCCTACTTGCGGAAGGCTAATTACCTATAGAATCCTGTCTCCCTCCCCATCTCACCCAGCCAAGTGTGAGCCAAAGTGACCGGAGAAGCCAAGCCCCTTGTCATTCTTAACCCGAGACCAACTGCTTAGGAAAAGAGGAAGGTTGCCACGGAGGAGCTGGGGCAGGGGCGTGGGGGTGGGGTAAGGAGTGGGGTACGCTGGCTTCTGGAAGAAATGGCTTACAGGATTACATTTGTTTTTCTTGTGATTTTATTAAAAGTCACTCCTCATCTCCAGAATGCGTGAAAATATCTACTTTCCACTCAGATACACCGCATTAACTTGTTGGAGGCAAATTTGTTTGTTTGTCTATTTTATTTATTTGCTACATAAGATTGATGCAGTCTTATTAGCGCTATATCTAGTTATAGAAAGAGTAGGAATGAGACTTTTTTTCTTTTGATTCCAATTACTAGCCTTGTCACCTAGCTGAATAACTGATATATGATTATTTATCCTAAGTAAATAGAAATAAGAAAAGCAACGAACTTAACACACGAAGCAAAATCTGTATTCCACTTATTAGAGTCCATGTGGCTAATTGGGCCCGTTAAAATTACACGGCCAAAGGGAAGTTAGGGTAAACAGTGCAGTCACAGGGCAGATACTGGGTCCTCATTGTCTGGTGTGGTCGTTTCTGCATTGAGGGCCTGGAGTACCAGTTGTCAGAAGAGAAAGATCAGAGAAAGAAGCAAGCTAAGGTCTGGTGGCTGCGCTCATGAAGAGTCACGCCGGTGACTGTCCGCCGGTGGTTTGCAAAAGCAAACGTGTGCAAAGAAAAAAAAAATGTTCAAAGAGAAACTATCATCTATCCACCCACCCACCGTCCATCTATCACTTCCTGTATTGCCCTAAAGCTCCCGGGTTATGGCACTAGTTTGCGACCGATTTCTCGCTTCTGAGCACCCACTGGCAAGCCCCAGCCATGCAGGTGACCAAGCACCGGACCTGCAATGCACTGCTTTCAAAAGCGCTCACACAAGTACACAGGTCATGCATAAAGCTCTGCTCTCTGGGTTGGGAGAAGAAAGGGGTGGCAGGGGGGGTGGGGGGGGGAGTTGGGAGCTTGGCCTGTTGTCAATTGTTGTTGTTTTGTTTCTCCCCCCCCCCCCGCCCGCGCCCCCCCCGCGCCCCCCCCCCCCGTTAGGCTGGGTGGGCTCTGTGTGGACACAATACAGGCTAAGTGCATCTGGACCTCAAGTCCCTCAGCTCCCGGACCAGGGGCGTCTGGAGGTTCGGGCTAGGCCCACGCCGGTTTGGCTAAGAGTTACAGATGCTTATCTTGCCCTGGAGAGCCCCCGCCGGAAGAGGAGGGCGCTTTCCGCAGTGGACGGGCAGGAGCATTCAGCCGCATCTTCCAGTTCTCTCAAGCAGAGGAGTGTGGAAGCACCCGGCACCCCTTTGTAGAGACTTGGCTCTCTCAGCTCTCGTTTCCACTCACCCACTCCCACAAACAAGCCATCCCTGGAGCAGTCCCAATGCCCAGGATGGCCATATGTAATTTAAGGACCCTTACCAGGACAGGGTGGGCACTGAGGGTTGGGGAGCACCAGTTCTGGCGCCTAAGGTTGGTCTGGGAGAAATCCTGGTCACTATTGTTGCAAACGGTTTGTCCTCCGGAGCCCACCCCCCCAACCCCCGCCCCCCGCTCGCCCGCGCGCCCCCTCCCCGCCCTTAGTCTTTTCTTCCGCTCTGAAGTGGGCCTGAGCAACTCGATCTGATGTACAGTTGCTTTTAGGTGACTGCATATCTGGAAAAGTAAACAGGACTGTTCAAGTCACTTGATTTGTTTTCAGTAAGCAAATAATACCCCAAAGCCTGGCTGTAATTTACCACGAATTAAAATTGATTCTTTTCATCAGGCAAGAAAATAGGAAAATGTGAGATCGTTAATTATTGAGGGAGGCGCTTCTCATTAAAGGGAACAATGTTACAATTCAGCATCTAATAGCAGGAATGTGAATAATAACGCGCCATATTTCAGCCCACTGTCTACACAGAAAAGAGCCGTTTACAAACAACGCAAGCAGCTGAAAGTTACATTTAATAAACACCCGAGATTTCTGTAAGTGGAAAAAGCAATTAGGGCTCTGGGCACACTACCCAATTCTTCCTGGAGCACCCTCTATATATTTTTATTCTCCCTGTCTCTGTCTGTACAAAGGATTTGCAATGGTAGCAGAAACACAATTAGAGAGAAAAATCAGAATTTCAAACCCAATCTGCATAAATCCATCTTTTGGGCTTGTTGCGGGCTCTCCCATCCCACCTCCTATTACAGCCACACCTTATTTCTAAGTCTTGCTCCAAAACTGGATGGCAAACATAATGTGGCATTGTTTATATAGTGGATATAGTTGTAATTTGCATAGCTATAAGGGTTTTGTTTTGTCTTTTAAAGAAACACCCCTCTCCCAAAGTCGTCTTCAGACAGAGATACCAAGTTCTGCTCGGTCTGGGCGCTCTTGCATCAGGAGCTAGAAGCCGGTTTCCTGGTCTTTAAAGGCTCTTTGTGCTTCCTTAAAAAGGGGGAAGGGAGGAGGGTAGAAGAAGAAGAAAAAAGATTTCCCTGTGCATCGTCCCTTGGCAGGCTCTTGTACAAAATTCAATCTCTATTTTTTATGAGAAGTAAACTGTCTAAATAAATTTTATTAGGGGCAACCAATATATTTTCTGGTCGCTCCCTTTGTTCCAGTTCTACGTGTGTGTAACAATCTAAAACCTATTTATTGAGGAAAAATCACTGGATCCGTCATAGAAAATCCTTTTACTTTGCTTTGAAGTGATTTCTGAAGACATTCTTGTCATTCCGAAGATTTGGGGGCCATTGCGTTAAAGGCTCGCCTTGTTAGGGACTTCAGTTCCCATGATCATGTGGGAAATGCTTTGAATTATCAACAGCAACGGGCCTGACCGGCACTTTCCCGGCTGCCCCAGGAACGTGAGACGATGACGGGGAATAAAACTCTGGTAAATACATCTCAGGCGCTGCCCAGGTGGATTCAGACATTGGCCAAACCGAGTTGCAAAACGAGGACACGGAGTGGGGGCGAGCATTTCGCACCCAGACTCTTTGCTTCCTCGCCACGCCTGCTGGCTGCCAGCTCCCGGCTCCAGCTCCAGCTTGCTCCCTCCCCACCTCAGGGTCCCCAAGCTGCCCCCTCACCCCCTCCCACCCTTAGATTTCCCTTTTTCCTTTTTTCCTCTTTGCTCTCTCCCTCCCTCCTCTCTGAGGTGCTTATGCTCTGAAGTCTTGGAAGAAATGATTTAGTTTGTTTATACTGCTATAAAAATCAAGACCAATAGAAAAGTCATAAAATGAAGCGGGCTATCAATCACGCCGCAACATTGTTATTCAGTGGTTACTAACAGAGATGGATAATCCTTTGATTTTGTCCCATTGTTATTACTCTGATGTGTCTTCACATTAACTATTACACATTTATTTATCGACCTGAAAGATACAACAAAACAGAATATACGAGCGAGTGCGTGTGGCAGGACGCGAGGCACCGACTGGCAGCAGATGCAGGGCTGCTGCGAGACCGGGACATCAGCGCTAGTGAGCACACACACACTTGTAGGCTCGAGGCCCGGTTCTCTTCCCCGGTGACCTCTCAAGCCTCTCACTTAAAGCAGCGGGGTCACCGAAGTACGGGACTCGTCTACCCTTTCAGGGTCCCGCTTCCCGACTGCTTCTTTAGCCGCTTGTCAGACTTTCAGGCCTGAATACCCAGAAACCCCCACCCTGGTGGTTCGAAACCCAGGGCCAGCCCCAGGTGCGTGCTCAAGTGCCAGGTCCTGAGCGCACAGCCCCGCCCTGGGCCGCTGAACTGTCCGCTCTCGCTGCTGCGCACCCACCCGCTGGAGCTGTCAAATTTGGGGGTTTTGTGTAGAGAAAACCAAACTGCTATCAGATGAGGCTCAGTCCCAGGCAAAACCGTTCTGCATAGGGCACCAGGCGCCTGCCGAAAGCCTCAAGGCTCGCAGGCGTGCTGCAGGCGCCTGGGCTCCGCCTAGCGTGCATCCCGGGCTTCGGCCCCAGCTCCAGCTAGGCCGCCTTGGTACCCGCTGCTGCGGCTGCAGCCTCACCGGGTCCCGAGCTTCCGGGTGAGCGGCGTCCAGCGCTCCGAGACACCACCAAAACCGAAACCCTGCACTCACAAGCGTGTCTGCACCAGTGCGGACGTGCACGCTCGTGTGTATGTGTGTGTGTGTGTGTGTGTGTGTGTGTACCGAAGGACTTTGAAAAGGGCCGAGGAAGAGAAGGAGGAAACAAAACTGCTCCAGAGTTGCTTCGCCGCGTCCTTTGTCTCCTTCCTCTTCCCTGTCACACACACGCGGTAAAGGACACACACACACACACACACACACACACACACACACACACACCCTCTCGCATCTGCTCTCGGGCAGCATTTCCAATGTTTTGTGTAAGTCAATTGGACGACGAACAAAAAAAGCCATTTGTTCGGTATTATTTAAAGCAGACTTCAGAGGGCCACCCTTTTGTGGGAGCTTTATTTGCACTAAATGAATAACCTTAATTGCATCACTCTCGAATTAAAAATCAATGTTAATCAAGTTGGGAGTAGTAAATATCAGTTTTCATTTTGCCTTGGGTAGAGGGCATTTTTCTTGTGTTGCAAATAAAAATACAAGTCAAATAACTTTAAAGGGGCATCATGTTCTGCTGCAAATACAATTGAAACGGATTGTTTGGGAGCAGATCAGAAACGGTACAGAATTTTGCACTTAATTTCCTCAGTTATCATTTACAATAAGAACCTCTGGGCTTGACAGCCAAGTCTAAACAGTAGTAAATTAGTACAAATTTATACTGATTTTACTCTAATAATCGTAATAAAAGCTTATAGATTTGGCACTAATTACATAAATGCCTAATGATCTTGAAAATTACTCTGGTTAGAAATATATTACTAATCTAAACTTTGTTGTTGGCTGGCTCTGAAAAATCAGGACATTAGGAATGGTTCGCTTCCCTTGTGCAAGAGCACTTTAAACTGTTCAAGTAGTTTAACATATCCAAGAGGAAAATAAAGAGCGTTTAACTTTGTTTACAGCCTTAAGTGGCTCTGGTAGCCTAACTGAACTTAGAAACTTTGACCGAGGCAGGTTGGGAACCCAGGTGAGACTTGTAGGCCCATTGGGCAGGGGGTCGTAGAACGCAGCTTCTGGAGGTTTGGAGGAGGGCATACTTCATGAAGCACCCCCCCCCCCAAAAAAAAAAAGCGGACAGCGGGCCCTGGCAGAGTAAGGGGAACCAACTTCCTCTTTACCCTCTAGGCCTGAGGTGGGATTGGGGCTCAGTAGGCCCCGGGGCCCAGCTGAGGAGTCTGGATCCCTAGCGAGCCTGTAGAGCAGTGGGAAAATGTAGGGTGGCTCTCTAGGCCAGAGCTCGCCCGCCTGGCGTGGTCCAGTGTCGCCTAGCTGGCACTGGCGGGAGGGGGTGGGGGGGGTGGGACCCTTAGGTCATGCGGAGGTCATGCCCTGCTCCGGTGTCTGAACTGCCCGTGTTCCAGGGACATCCCAGCTCTGAAACACAGAGCTGCGCCTGTGAAGCGAGCAAGACAGGACGAGGCAAGGGAAGGTGTGCCTGGAGAAAATCCCAGGGAAGGACTGACCGAGGCTCGGCCCAGAGGCCCAGGGCGAGGCCAAGGTGGCCGCTGCTTGCTTTAGCGGCTGCTGGAGGCTGGAGCTGCCTGGGCTGCGGCCGCCGCCTCCTCCCGGCAGGCGCAGGCGGGCGGGCGGGCGGAGTGGGGGACTCTCCGGGCGCTGACATTTGCAGGCCGCCCTCCTGATTGGTCCCCTCGCCGAGCTGCTCACGGGTTCATTCAACTGTTAAGCACCTCCCCGTCTCTCTAAAGGACATTATAATGCAAGAAGCCCCCTTTTTAACCACAAACCGAATTTTCTTTCATTTAGGTGATCTATATATATCTATATCGTATAGCTTATAGCTTATATCTATTTTAAATAACTTAAAGCCGCTAAAATTTGGGGGGGGAACAGCTTTCGCCCTGGAGCGGTGCGCGATGCTGTCTCATGCCGACCTCCTGGACGCCAGGCTAGGTGAGTGAGCGCCTCTCACCCCGGCAGCCAGGAGAAGCCGGGGCAGGAAATTGTCAATTTGTTCCTTATTTTACCTTAATGCGCCCTAAATGGACTAATTTCTTTAAAAGTAATTGTGCTGTATTAAAGTTTAATTTGATTTAACGTCGTCTTTTAAAAAAAATCTATGGAATATGTAGATCCCAAAACAAAAAGGAGTTGGGGATGCTTGGACTTTTTGTTTTTCTTATTTTTTCCTTCCTCTCTCTCAATTTTTTTTGTAAAGGAGTTCTAGTCAGTGATAATTTGTTTGGAGGTGTTTCTTCCTTTTTACTCTTGTTTGCTTTGATTTGGAATTTCCTTCATCTCTTTTTTTTTTTCCTTTTCTCTCTATCACCTCCTCCTCTAAGTGTGGTTAAATTTGTTTTCTTTAAAAAAAAAATCTGGCCTGAAGGAGAAGTAGCTATATGAAGGTGGATTTGCTAAATGCGTTGGTTGAGAAAGCCCAACTGATCCTCCAGGCATCCCTGCCTTCTGCACGGGACTCGGTGTTGCCAATGACTGCGAGAGACCAGCCGTTTATTTCTCGGGAGAGAAAAGTTGAATTCTCTGAAGTTTGATTCACTGTTATGGCTATAGAGTTTACTTTCTTTAAAGCTATCTGGGTTATCGGGTTCTGGGTTTCCGGCTTGGGAAGCTTTAGTGATGGATGTGACTCCATTTCCCAAACACCTTCTCTGATTTGAGGGGGAGGCGGAGCTGATTTGGGTTTATTTTGAGGGGTGGAAGGCTTGGAGACATATTCATCTTCCCGAAAGTCAGAGGGAATCGGCCAGAATTCATTAGCGCCTGGAGCCGCCTCCGAGGAATCGCTCTCGATTTCCTTTCTCTCCCGCATCCCCCGTCCAAGACTTTGCTCAAGGTTTCCTGGGACACGGGGGATCCAGTTAATGAAAGGACTTCGGGCTGGTTTTATTGCCGGGCCTGGGAATGTTCCTGTGTGGGAGACACGAAAGCCGGAGCTGTGAACCACCGGAGCCGGCTGTGGAGAGAAGGGGAAGGCCAGGAGATGTTATTTCAACCTAGCTGTCCGAAGCCTGGGAAACCGGGCTGAGGACCGGGCGGTTTCCGCAGCAGGGCGAGCGAGCGTGGGCACGGAGGGAGCGGTGGATGGGGCTGAAGCCGAGCCGCTCAGGGAAGACGCCCCGCTCCTGACATCGCCCAGGAAAGTAGTGACCGAGATCCCCTTCCCTCCCCAGGTATGAAAGATGCCGCCGAGCTTCTGGGCCACCGGGAGGCGGTGAAGTGCAGGCTGGGCGTGGGGGGCTCTGACCCCGGGGGCCATCCGGGGGACCTGGCGCCCAGCTCGGACCCCGTCGAAGGAGCCACCCTGCTGCCGGGCGAGGACATCACCACGGTGGGCTCTACTCCCGCTTCGCTGGCGGTGAGCGCCAAAGACCCGGACAAGCAGCCGGGGCCCCAGGGCGGCCCCAACCCCAGCCAAGCCGGCCAGCAGCAGGGCCAGCAGAAACAGAAGCGCCACCGGACACGCTTCACCCCAGCGCAGCTCAACGAGTTGGAGAGGAGCTTCGCCAAGACCCACTACCCCGACATCTTCATGCGGGAGGAGCTGGCGCTGCGCATCGGGCTGACCGAGTCGCGAGTGCAGGTACACCCGGGCTTGGGCTCAGGGGAGGAAGGCCAGGAGGGACGGGAGGACCCGAACACTGGCCGCCAGGTGTTCTGCCCGGCTGCGATCCCGGGCTGTGCACTTCCTGGGTAGGATGAGCTCTCTCTCTGTCCAAACATGGGTGAGGATGATCGACAGGCCCCAGTGGACTTCCTCCTTTGTAGCCACATCCACACCACCCCCCACCAACTCCTTAAAAAACAAAACAAAACACTAGCCCAGCGTTCTGGGGCTGCGGGGGTTCAATGCTCTTCTCCAGAGAAGGAAGCCCCCTTGTCTCCCCAGCAGCTAAGCCCAGCGCTCACCTTGCTCCAGTTCTCACTATTGACAAGCGCTTCATTACCCCGTAATGAGTTTCTATTACGAATTTGGATAAATGAGGGAAATGTCACATTTTACAGAAAACAGGAAAGAGGGGAATTACTGTGAAATGGGTGCCTTTAAAAGAGGGGTGGCATACTCAAACTTCCAAATGTGGTTTTATTCTCTTAAATATCACCCTCTCATCTTTCAAGCAAAATACCCCCAGCTTTATTGTTTTCAAAGGCTTTTGGCTTGGTCTACCAAGGCGCTGGGACTGGCCCAAAATACTGCTATACCACCTAGGAACTCTGGGTTTTTAATTTTAATAAAATAATTTAGATTCCCCTAAGGATGAAGGCAGGAATTGAGCACTGTCTGACTGGGATATCTGACCCGAAGAAGGAACTTTTCAGGCCAGAAAGATTAACCTGTAAAAGAGAAAATAGTTATTGTGTCCTTATTTTTATCCAGCCACCCTCCAAGGTGTAATTATACAGAATCTAGGAAATGTCACTTGTACCTCTTCTGAAACTTGGGGGGGGGAGTATAAGATTAATGAATCCCAAATTCCTTTTCTTTTTCCTTTTCAAAAGACTGACGTATACTATTTCATAGGCGGGCGCTTGAATGAAACCTTGCGCTAAGCCTTGAGCTATCCACGGTGCTGAAAACATTTCGTCGCTACTTTGGACATTTTTATTTTCTGTCCAGTATCCTGGGTGCTAAATTGACTAATTTGTTAAGCCAGTGCTACATGATTTTGTAAATTAACTTTAAGAACTTCAGTTCGTTTACATTTGATTGACCAGGAAATCAGAATTTGTTTTCATTTGGTATTTTGTAGATCGTCTAAACGGGAATACGTACTTTTGTTCTAATAAGAAACAAATATCACCAGGGACTTAAAACAGTCAAATTAACAGATAAATATTCACAATGATTAAGATTTTTATTCAACACGAATCTGGGTGTTTATTAGTAAACTCTGAAAAGCTTGAACGATGGGGCACAGACATTACACATATGAAGAGTACTAATTACATTGTTCAGGTATATTACTGTTCTGTAAATCTTCACCTTACACTCCCTTTTAAGTGTGGGTTCAAACTGTTATAGAAATATGCAATCTCAACACATGCCAATAATAATACTTGATTGTAGGCTCAATGTCGGAGAATAAAAGTTCACAAATTCACTTTTTGTCCTCAAGAGAAATCTTAGCTATTAATTTTTGTTTTAAAGAGTGCAGTGCTGGTCTTAACCTAGACATGTTGGTAATTAGTTCAAATTAAAATAGAACTTAGAATCACAAATAAAATATAATTGGACGGCTGATTTTATGAAAAAAGAAAATGAGGTCTATTAAACTTTATTAGGTCTTCCAAAGGTTAATGGCAGTGATTCTTTTAATAGAAAAAGTTATAAATGAAATAAAATATACACTGTGTGGTAGCTATTTTCAAAAAGTACACAAAAGAATATGCAAGAGGAAAGAGACAAAGTATGTTAATTGTTCTAGCATAATATTCAACCAAAGATAATAGCTTGAGCCTACTGATAGAAACAATTTAATAGAATGGCAATTTCAATATTTTTAAAAAATAATGTTTCATAGTTTAAAAAGTAATCAGATCAACATAACCTTCTTAATTAACATTTCAAAATGATTAACATTATGTAACGTAATGCAAAAATAATTTATGGAAAATGTATTTACTTCACAATTCACTCTACCACTGCTCCTTGACCAAATTCAAATTAAATAGTAATTGGTTTACATTCTTATATGATGAGTGCTTCATACTTTTCTTTATAGTTAACAGATTGCCACACATTCTTTCCAGGATGGGGGCCACCGCACTGATTAAAAATGATCTAAACATTTAACTTTTTGCAATTGTATGTTTTCAAAGATGCTTTTTGTTTTAGACTAAATTACCCAATATACTTATTTTTTTGTCTTTATCTGGACTACATCACACTTTGAAGTATTTACTAAAGCACCTCTACTCATATGGAGGCCAATTCTATGTATGATATTGCTCCCCTTTTCTGGCTAGTGTAATAAAACCATTCCTTTTATAGCATGCCATTATTAGAAACCAATTTCAGAATTATTTATAACCTGGAATGGCTTATTAAGCAGCAATGCGAGAATCATGCAAATTATGCGATCAAATGCAATATAATAAGCATAATCATTAGTCTCTAGCACGGATTAATTAACTTTCAATATTTTATTTACATAAAAACCAAATCAGTGAAATAACTTCTGCACAGTCAGGCTTGCCTTTCAATATTTTATACGAACAAAAATAATGTGCTGTAATTCCATTGACCGTGTCCCCCAGAATGGCCCTGTCACCTGCCACATCTTAATAGGGGGACAAGCTGAGAGTATTTTCTAGTTTTCTAATGGAATGAGAAATTGCATTTTCTTCCTCTCCCAGCACTATTAAAGTGTAATGAATTCGGCCCAGAGTTCACGGCTGGCTGATCGAAATGAACCTGAGATCTAGGCTTTAATACAGCGCCCCAGATTTCCTCCGAAATCTTCACATTAATCATTTGCTGGATTCCAATGAGGTCTTCATAAAGCATTTGCTTCAAGTGTGTGTGGGGGTAATATTCTTTCTTTCTCCCCTTCTTTCTCAATTCTCGAGCCATTTGTAGCTGGAGAATTAAACGGGCTATATATTTTAAAATACATTTACAGTATGTCTATATTACTGTAACAGCAGATATCATGAAAGTGGGTTTTTAGATTCCAACCTCCATTAGATTCTCACTGTTGTATTAAGCATTTTCTGAGGAGAGCTGCATTTCAAACGGAGTACAAAGTTGGATCTGTGGTTAATATATTTCCAGGAGTTGTCATCTGTGCGTTCTGAAAATCTCCCTTAGGTTTTGCCTGCATTTTAACCCGTCATGCTCTAGTTTTCAAGTGGAAACATTCACATTTTAAAAACATATGCATCATAGCTTGGAATGGAGGTGCTCAGAGTCCATGCAGATTTTCCCCCCTTGAATCTCAGTAAACCATGAAACATAAAAAAATTTGTAGCCATCATTTGACTACTAACCCTCAAACATAATTGAGCATGATTTTTCGATTATTCCTCTAATATTTAGTCCTTTAGCGGTGGTTCTTTTCCTTATGTGCATGAGCAGACTCTGGGTTCAGAAGCTTTTTTTTTTTTTTTTCCTGGCAGCAATGTTTGCTCTTGAAATTCTGCTGGGCAGTTTGACATTTTTTTTCCCTCTTTTCCCTTCTTGCTCCACCCCTTCTCCCAAGTTACCACCTCCAAAAACACTGACCCTTTAGGACTCACTAGCTCTTGAGAGTGTTAGGAATTGATCTTGACTCTCTGTTTCAACCTGTTCCTGGGAGGCTGCACGTGAGCTGGGTGAATGTTTTGGACATGGACAAGTGTCGGTCAAGGGTGTATCCCCAAACTAGTGTCGGGTGACTGCTGCAGAGGGTCTTTGGGACATGAGGTCTCCCCACTTTCTTTTCACCTAAGGCCAAAGGCTGCTTAACAGCTCAATCCGGCCACATTGATCCCTTCACCACCATCAAGGGCCCTGCAGGCTCATTAATCCCTGTACCCTGCTCAAGAGGTGCAGCATACTTACCTGTCACCAACACTGGGTTAAGCAGCGTTGCGGGAGATGGTGTACAAACTAGAGAAAGAGCGGCGAGCCAAGTCTCAGGTAAGACAGGAAGACACGGGTGGACTCAGAATTCTAACCTGCAAAGCTAGAGTAAACCAAGAGGACGCCTGCTCGCTCGCACAGCTACAAATTCTTGGTTTACCAAGAACGAAGGTCAATAAGTCCATATTCCCGACACTTCAGCTTGCAAGCAAATACGACACAGATCAGAACATCAGATAAATCACTTTTGGGGTCACAAAAAATGGAGAGCAGGTTGTGTTGGCCAAATTCTAACAGGACTAGTCAAATCTGATCTCTGTCCCACACCATTCTATAGTTAGTATCAGTAGTCATCTGGCTAACTAGATTTTAAACAGAAAGCCTGCTAAGTAAGCGTACCGAAACCCCTTCTCCTTAAAGATAAAATTCAGATAGGTGGACGTGGGAAATTATCAAGGTCAGATAGGTTGTCTATTATTTTATTCAGAGGAATTTTCGCTCTGTGATAGTGAATTTCACATTTGTGGGCACATTTGCCTGGTAGGCGCTGAAATTCCTGGGCCACAATCAGGAAAAAAAAAATAGGAGACTTGTTTGAGGTATATTTTATTAAACAGTTCTTCCTAGATAAAAAAAAAAAGATATGTCCATTGTCCCAGCAAATTTAAATTTGCACTATGACCAGTGAGTTTTAAAGTTGACCTCCTTTCCTTTGTATTGGCCAGAAATTTGCTTTAGTTTATAGCATGAGAGGCGTGTTGGGGTGTGTGTGTGTGCAACTTGCTGGCGTTAGAGGACATGTTATTAGGGATCTGAGGTAAGTTACTGGGAGGCATAGATCGAAGACCCAGGGGTTCAGGATTGTGGCAGCAAGTTCCAGCACACTCGCACTGCAGACAAAGGTGCCCTCAGAGTGTTTTGGGAGTGAGATGGCGAGGAGCATTATGGCAGTTCCACCAAGCACTGAGGGAGGAATCAGAAATCAAGGTGGCAGCAAACAACCCCGCAGCTCAGTGGCTCACTTTGCCACGCGGGTCACTATATTAACCTCTCTGCTCTGTCAACCGTGATGTTAGGGGGTTTCCTTTGTCTTTCGATTTTGAAACTGTTTATGTCATTCGTGGCCTTTCATCAATTTCCAAATTTCCAGTGTTTCTGAAAATTCTATACCCCATCAGTGCTATAAGACATGCTATTAAGCCGCATGGGTACTCATGTTTATCTTCATTTGTACACCTGTGGGTCGAGCCTTGACACATGCCTGCCTGCAGACTGGTGCGTCTAGTACAAGGCACAGGCTGTGCCAGAGCGCAGGGGGTGGTGGACGCTGCTGCACACGGTGGTTATGTGGGGTGCTGTTTGCTCGGTGCGTTCCGCGCCAGCGGGCACCGCTGACTCCAGAGTGCCGGAGTCTGCGGCTTGGTGGCGGCCAAGGGGGCGTCCGTCGTTCGGCGGCGGAGGCGGAGAACCCCCGAGCTCGCGCTGGCCGTGGGGGGCGTGTCGAGCCCGGAGCCCCGGCTCAGCCAGGCGCTGAGTGTCGGTGAGAAGCCGGGCTTCCGGGACTCAAACTAGCCACCCGGGTCGCTAACCTCGCCGGATCTTGTCTCCCCCCCCCCCCCCCCGCAACCTCTCCCCCCCCCCCCCCCCCCCCGGCCCGCTGCAGGTCTGGTTCCAGAATCGCCGCGCCAAGTGGAAGAAGCGCAAGAAGACCACCAACGTGTTCCGCGCGCCCGGCACGCTGCTGCCCACGCCGGGCTTGCCCCAGTTCCCGTCGGCCGCCGCCGCCGCCGCCGCCGCCATGGGCGACAGCCTGTGCTCTTTCCACGCCAACGACACCCGCTGGGCGGCGGCCGCGATGCCTGGCGTGTCCCAGCTGCCGCTGCCGCCCGCGCTCGGCCGCCAGCAGGCCATGGCTCAGTCGCTGTCCCAGTGTAGCCTGGCGGCGGGGCCCCCGCCCAACTCCATGGGTCTGTCCAACAGCCTGGCGGGCTCCAACGGCGCGGGGCTGCAGTCGCACCTCTACCAGCCCGCCTTCCCCGGCATGGTGCCCGCCTCCCTCCCCGGCCCCAGCAACGTCTCCGGCTCGCCCCAGCTCTGCAGCTCTCCGGACAGCAGCGACGTGTGGCGGGGC
The DNA here is from genome assembly GCF_007827085.1 of Peromyscus californicus insignis. Taxonomy (NCBI): domain Eukaryota; kingdom Metazoa; phylum Chordata; class Mammalia; order Rodentia; family Cricetidae; genus Peromyscus; species Peromyscus californicus. The sequence continues at coordinate 58,800,768 of NW_026294480.1, read as the reverse complement.
ACGAGCATCGCGTCCCTGCGCCGCAAGGCGCTCGAGCACACAGTCTCCATGAGCTTCACCTAATGCCGCTGCGCGCAGCCCGCTCCGCCCCGGGCGCCCTCCTCCTCTTCCTCCTCCTCCTCCTCCTCCTCCTCCTCCTCCTCCTCCTCCTCCCCTAACCACCCCCCCACCCCCACCCCACACCCCCGGCCGCGCGCGCCGGGCTCCCAGCTCCCCCGCCCGGTGTCCCCGGTCCTCCCCGAGCCCCAGCGAGGCCGCCACCCGAGTTTCCCTCTTCCCACCCATCCCGCCCGGCTGCCCTAGCCCAGCGCTGCCCGCCGCCCCCCAGGCTCCCGCTCGCCCAGGTCGTGCTCGCACCCTCCTCCCGGCCTCGGCCTGGCGGCGTCCCCCCCCCCCCCCCCGGGCCACACTTCGGTCACGACACTCCTCCTCCCCGCCCCCACCACCCCGCCTCGCCCGCGCCTCCCTTCGGGCTCCTTCTCTCCCCAAGCTCCTCGCACCCTGGCACCCGCGCCCGGCAGAAAGCATCCTTCCCGCCATTTTACTTACCAGGGAGTCGACTCAGGATCTGAAATCAGACGCCAATGGACTGGTTTGTGGGCAGACACACACACACACACACACACACACACACACACACACACACACACACACACACCATAGCTCACGCTCAGACACTCCACGCGCGCGCGCGCGCGCACACACACACACACACACACGCACATGCACACACACACAGAGTGCATCTTGGTCACACAACGGACGTGTTCAAGGTACAGCACAACGTTAGGGATTTTTGTCTTAAAGGTGGACAAGCATCTGCTACCAACCGCCGCCTCATCTGAGGGCCCAACTGATGTAATTTGATTTAGCCCTGTATTCTTTCTCTGAACCCCTCTTTTTCTTTCCCAGACCACCACCCTACCCTGTCTACCCAGGCACGTCCATGCAACCCTCTATTGGCTTGCAAAAAGACCGCTTTCGTTATAGCTCGGTTTTTTCTTTTCTTAAGCACAAATGTGTGAGGGTATAGAAGGGAAGGCTTCTCAGGAGGAACAATGCCAGAGGATTGGGTGGCTGGAGCAGACTAAAGCAGTTACGAAGGAAGAGGTGATCTTTCCCACTTTGATAGGCCTTTATAGGAAGAACAAAATACACACGTAAGGGATTTTTTTTTCCTTTTGTAAAAGCAAAAGCCACATGTCTTTTCTAGATCCTTCAGGACTGGTGTTCGTTTGCTTCCTTTTCTGTTTCTCTCTTCTCGCTGCTCCGTGCCCTTGGTTGTTTTTGTGGTCGTCCTCTCGCGTCCTTCGTGCCCGCCCGCCCGCCCGCCCGCCCCTCGGCCTCCCGCCGGCCGCCGGTGGGTGCAGGCGGACCTCTACAACCCTGCAACTTTGTACAGAGAAACACAATCAGCTCTTTCTGCATGTGCTGGTCAAATTCCAAACCCAGAGAACAGAAGCGCTTTCTAAGAATGAACAAACGTGAAATAGGATGTTTTGTGTAGATAAAGCATTCTTGTTACATACTGGTCAATTTGTGATATGTTTTAACTTATTGTCTGTGCTTATTTATGGAATTTGCTTTTCTTAATAAATGTTTGAGCTAATATAAAGCATATTATTTGACTTTTCCCGGACAAGTTTATATCAAGTTAAATGTAAATGGATTAAAAAAAAAATAAAATCATTTTCAGTATGTGATACAGAGAATGATGGGTTTTGGTGTAACTTGGACCGGCAGGATGGGGAGGAATCCCCGAGGAGCCGGGAGAGGGCTAATCCCAGCTGGTGCGGTGGTGGTTGGGGTGCCTGCGCCCTTCGCCCCTGCGGGAGACTTGGGTTTACTTTTCTGGGCTGCACCGCGAGGCCTCCCCAGCCAGGCTGCCCGCTGGGCAGCAGCGGACACCGCGGGTGCCCGCAAGGCCTGGCCGGCAGGAAGTGCGGAAGCCCGGCCGGGAGCGGTCCACGCGAGCTCGGAGTCTCGCGAGGCTTTGGGCCGAGCGCTGGGCCCGGGGCCGGGCAGGAGGGCTGCACGGGGTCGAGAGTGGAGCCGCTTCCTCGGCGGCGACTGGGTCGGTGGCGCGGAGGGCGCCCCTCGCGGCCTGGGCCGGCAGGCGCGCCCGAGGGGCGGGCGGAGGGCAGGAGGAGGCCGCGGTGGAGAAGCCTGGGCCTGGAGAGCCCCGAGCTCGGCCACCGCCCAAGGCCGCGCCTGGGCCCGGCGAGCATGGGCGCAGTTCCCCAAGGGCCTTCTGGGTAAGGGCCGCGGGCCTCAGTGTCCCCCCCGGTGCTAAGCTCCGCTCCCAGCGTCCCGGACAGCCCTCCCGGGGGCAGACGACGCCTGGCTGCTCCCCCCGGGCATCCCCTGCTGGTCTGCTCCGGTTTTCCCTGTCCAGCTCGCTCGGTGCCAGCTAACCTCGAAGTGAGCCACGTGCTCCGGGAGTGCTCCCTCCAGGCGTGGTGGAAAAGGCTGTTTCTGCCTTAGTCTGCCCGGGAACGTCGCCGGCGGCGTGGTTTAGAATCAGAAGGCAAATCGATATCACACTCTTGCTTTTGGAAAACTCACCAAATCAATCTGAAATCTAATGGTCGTTCTAGGCATTGAGAGGGCACCCCCTTCCCCATGGGAGGGTTTCTCATTTGGTTGCCAGAGTGTAAACCCTAAAAGCACACCCATATTCTAGATTATCATTTTCTGCCACAGGGCTAAATATGAACCTTAAGAACTACATGTAATCATTACTCAACCACCAGAGCACAAAGGATCGCCTTAAAGGTGAGGGCGAAGAAGAATGGTTTTCTTTGATGAAAACAAAACAAAACAACGACCATATGTTCTATTACTTAAAGGATGTTAATTAGAGGCAAGTCAGTGAGTTTACAGGGTATTTCAGTTCTGTATTTTCTAAAGAAATTAACATATTAAGAGAAAGTCGCTAATTTTTGGCTTCACATTAAAATGCAACTTTTTGTTTTGAGACAGGATGTGGATATGTAGCCCAGGCTGTCCCGGAACTTGAAGTGTTTTTCCCGCCTCTGCTTCCCGAGTGCTGGGATCACAGAGATGCACACTGTGCCAGACAAAAAATGGGACATCCCTGTACTTTTGGAGTGTTTCCTGAAATTAAGAAGGACAGCCTTCATGTCTATAAAACATCAGGAGATGAGGACTATTTTTTTTTTTTACATGTTTTATGTTCTCCCTTGTCTTAATGCTAATTCGTAAAAAAAACCTTTTGGATACCATAACATCAAGTTGCCTTTAAGAGATCAGAACAAATCACCATTGATGGCTTCACCAGTGAGCATGGAAAGTTGTTTACAAGGATGCTAATTTTACAGCTTTTTTATGTTGCTATAAAACATAACTTTATGATGTAGGGATGCAATAAAGGATGTTAAATGGAATCTTTAAAATTTGTATTTCTCAAAGGCAAGGGAAATAGGATCTTTCATTTAAAAAAAATGGGCTAACTCAGAACACTGATGAGAAGTTGCAAATCAAATGAAGTGATAGATGTTTTCAAAGACACTTACATTTTGTAATATAGTGGCTATTTGTCAACATCAAAATGAAAGTATACAGAGTTTTTCACTTGACATGACTCTGGAATCATATTTGTTTCTACGGCAATAGTTTTTTTTTTTTTTTTTGTCTGTTGGTATTAAGAATCCTGAACATTTTAAAGTCATATGTGCTATTAGGGTAGGGGAAGGCTAGCCTGGCCCAAGTGTTCAGGCTGACAGTTTAACAAAGATAAAAGCAGAGACTGAGAATCTCAATTACAAGCATGGAAGATTTTTGCCTTTTGAGGGAGAAAAAACCCAACAGAATAATATTTCATATTATTTTTACTCATTATTGAAAGTGAGCCCAACTCCAGTTTGTTTGTTATAACTAAAGTTAGTAAGGAATATAGCGGTGTGAAATATCAGTGTGCAGATGGATGAGTACAACATGCAAGATGTCCAGCCTCTGATGAGCTGTACTTTTCTGCTGAGTAGCCTGCTTGACATCTGTCTCTATATGCTAGCCAGAAAAGTCAAAGTCTATCATGACGTAACTATATGATTGCTTTATTTTAATATACATGTTTATCATCGTATCTTAATTTTCTTCTCCAAATTGGCACTAAGTATCCTATGTATCATGCAAGTAACAGTGTAATAATGTACAAATGATGCTGCATTTACTTTTTGTTGTTGATGGAAAGTGTATGATTTAGGAATTCAACCTGCTAGAGATGATGTTAGAGAGTGAATATAAAATAGGCTGCAGAACGCTTTGGGTAAATCAAGGAACTGAGAAACCTAGATCTACAGAAGAAAGAGAGATGCAGTTCTGACTCTGAGGTGATTTGTGTTTGTTGCTCTCAATGACTTTTCACCCTGAAAATGAAAATGTATTTTTAGTCTGTGTGGTGGACCCGTTGTTTTAATTTTGGGCATAAAGAAAAAACTCAGCTCCCACAGAAGTGTGTCCTACTTATGGCAGTGGTTAGAACGTTGAAAGAGTGTAACGTTCCTTTACTTCCTCTCAGACACAAAGGTACTCTCATCTGAGGGCATTTATGTGAAGAAATAACAGCATGGCATGGTGGAACTACTGGCTCATTAATCCTGGCATCTCCTTCCTACAGGGTTCCCTGATTAGGTAGATTCATTCATAGGGTATTTCAGAGTTTTGATTTGTCACCATTGGCTAGGTTCACTGAGTTCAGGCTAAATTGAGCCAGAAGCAATGTTTATTAGTAATTTTGTAGTACAGGCTACCCTAATAATTCAGCCCAAATATCTCATCTGAAAAATAACCATTCATTCTCGCTTCTAATTTGGGTTGCAGCTGTGTTCATAGGGAATTGAAAGAACACAAGTGATTGGGCATGTATTTTCTAAATTATTAATATGATGGCTAATAGCTGTAAACCCATCTTCATATCCAATACAGAAATTATGCTTCATTTTAAAAAACGAAAGCAGCAACAAAGGGGAACACCCCCTGCCTGGCTTTGCGCTCTCATCAGGGCAGAGCTTTCAGTAGAGGAACTGTGGCCTATTTAGCGGAGAAGCAGAACAATGCCTTTGGGTTTTTTCTTCCATTGTTATGCACTATCAAAATAAGGTGTGGGTTTATGAGATTTCCTGTACAATAATAACATTAAGAAAATCTACGTGTGAGCCACACAGAGGATCTTTTCCGGTTTTGATGATGTCACAGTCTTAAGCAGGCACAGTTAGTTGTTTGTGTAGTTAAGCTGTGTCTTCCATTCTCATGGCCATCCATATATCCAAGTTCCCATCTTTGAGGCCATACTGGATTTGCATTACACTTGTAGCTGCTCTCGCTGCCATAATCTCACTCAGTTCTCTTCTGAAGTAACTTATAAGTACCAGGAAATACATAATTAACCTGCATGACATACGCAATATATGTTCTTTATATCTTCCATTGAAATGTCATAGGGCTTTATATGCTTTTGTTCACAGTACTTACTGAATCTACTTAAGATAAACTCAAGGTCAGACTAAAACTCTGTAGAAACCCTTAACATTTAAAAGATTATATATGATACTTACAAAATTAAAATAAAAATAGGAAACTACAAAACACAGCACATATACTAGGATTAAGTTATTTCTAGACTTTTGTAATAATAAGATTCTGAATGAAGTCAGTGAAGCTGAACTGACCTTTTTTTTTTTAAAAAAAATTCTTGTTCAGTTTAATTAATTAGGCAAGATTTGTGAGAGGGTCTTACTGGCCTCAAACTTGAAACATTTTTGCCTCAGCATGCTGAGTTCTGGGATTATTGTTTTTTTTTTTTTTTTGGCTTTTTTTTAATGTCATGTATTCCGCCTATTAGTTATTTCAACATTTATTTTAGAAATAGTGTTTTCAGAAGGTGTTTACGTCACTGTTCTCCCTTCAGTCCCTTACATTTGATTCCATGTCTGATTTATAGAACACATGATCTCACTTAAATCATGCCACACATGTAAAGTATATTCCCGATTTTGTAAATGAAGAGATTGAGATTTATCTAAACTAAGTATTTTACCAAAGGTCACATAGCAAGTGGCAGAGATGTTTCCTCAAGTCCAGTCTTCAGATTATTCAGCAATACAGTGTATGTGACATGTGGCCATCCCTCTCAGCAGATTTTCAGGGAAAGAAATGACCTAACTTTGAAGTTTAATAATTCACCCTTGCAATTTAAACAAGGGATGTGTTAGTGGGGCATGATAGCTGTATGAAATAAGTTTCAAGAGTCCAGAAGCACCCCTTTCCTTCTGAACCTCATCTCTCTAGAGGTTAATTCAAGATAGTCAAAGTGTGCCACACAGAAACCTCTTTGCTGTGTACAGTCTTTGTCAGTGAACGTTTGAACTTGTGACATGAGCTCTGGGCTGATGTGGCAAGAAACTTCCAAGATTACTCCATGGCATTGCAGACTGAGAAGGGGAGCTCTGGCTCTGCACAGGGAGAGGGTGGATACTGTGCTCCTCGGGGTTCCAGGTAGGCTTCTCAGTTGAAGGCGTTTTTAGTGGCACCTTTTGGGGTTGGTTCTGTATGACATTAAGTAGTTACAACTCAGGAAAAGCCATTTCTCCCTTTTCTCTCTGCATTAGTTAAAAATGGATGTTAGAAACATGTTGTCAATCATACATAGAAAACCTTAGCATTCGCTGAATCTTTGAAATCTTCCAATTGAGATTCCATGTCCATTGCTGTCCTTTAAAGAATTTCTCACCAAGTGGTCTTGTAGACTCTGGTTGATGACAAGATGGGTATCTATTTTTGCCCTACTATAAGGAAGCTCTTTTATTAAGCCTAGTCTGCCTGAGGTCTTTGTTTATAGTCTTACCTTATTAAGGACTGTTGTATCTCTTAATAATGGAATGACTTTTTTTAGACTTGTTAATTAGTACTTTCATAAGCTAGCATTTCACTTGGTGACTATGGTAACGTGCCTGATAGACTTCATGCCTGAGGCTCAGCACACCTACTAGCTGCTTCTTGCTCTCATAAATTCCAGTGTGATGAAACTTCGGGCAGCCCTTCCCATTGCTGAGTCAGCTGGTGAGCTGTTTGCATGTGTGTGTGTGTGTGGGGGGGGGGGTGGAGCCTGCTAGGGACTCGAAGTGTTTTCTTCTGGTGGTAAGAGAAAGTTAGAAAGTTGTGAACTAGCCTGAATGGTTTTGGCCCAGAAACTTCTGCAGTTGGTGCAGTGGGAGCAACTCCATTGACTCTCCTGATTGTAAGAGTCTAGCAGATGTGGACACACATGGCTATTCAGTGAGCGGAACTCATCTCCAATCAGTCTTATTTTCTTCATGGTAAGGACCTCAGTTTTATCATCTAAAACTGAGGGTCCTTTTATGCTTACAAGTCAATAACAAATTTTGTGTTTATTTACAAGGCACAAAGGTAAGGGTACAAGAGAAGTATGTGACATCCGAGCTCTAAAGGAGTTTACCATGTGATTGGGGACACAAGACAAATATATTTAAACCTATTTGTAGTGGCAATTTTTAATAGGTTGATCAGTCACTATGTGCTCTGATCTAATCATAAATGCAACAGGAACCCAAAGAAGCAGATCATCACCAGGGATGACTTCCTGGCAAGGCTTCCTGAAGGAGGTAAATTTACAGGACAGCAAGGTACTGAGTAGAATGTCCTTGTCCCTTGCTGGAATTCTTCTGGGTCTTACGTTTACATTTATAAAGAATGTTTTGGATGTTTATGTATATCACCACTAAATAATCTCCTATCTTCTTAAATGTGGAAACTTTAAATTTGGTCTCTAATGATCTGGGCAAGGTATGATGGGTCATGTCCTGGACTCATTTCAATAGTCATTTGTAGTCTTATACAGTGCTTGTGTGTAGGGTAACTGATTGTTGGTGTCACAGTTCCCAGCATATCTAACTCGGTAATGATTTGTAGATGTGTGTGTGTGTGTGTGTGTGTGTGTGTGTGTGTGTGTGTGTGTGTTGTTATGGCTTTTTATTAACTTGACACATCTAGGAAGATAACCTTGATTGAGAAAATGTCTTCATCAGATCACCCTGTAGGCAAGCCTGTGGGGCATTTTCTTGATTAATAATTGATGTGGGAGGGCCCAGCCCACTGTGGGCAGTGCCACCCCTGGGAAGGTGGTCCTGGGAGAGAGTCATGAAGAACAATCCAGCAATGTTCCTTCATGGCCTCTGCTTCAGTTCTTGATTCCAGGTTTCTGTGTGGGTTTCCGTCTTGGCTTCCCTCGGTGATGAACTGTGATTGGTACACGTAAGCCAAATAAACCCTTTTCTCCTCGAGTTGGTTTTGAGTCATGGTCTTTATCTCAGCAATAGAAAAAAAATAGGCAGTATATATAAGCAGTTCCAAAAAAGGAAGGGAGCAGAGAGAAAGGGGGCTGGAGAATGAGCTGTATGATAATAAAAAGTCACTCCGACAGCAAGTAACATGTTTTCATTCTCACAAAAAGAGATCATCCATAGCTTGTGGTGCGCACAGTGCTCACTCCAAATAAACTAGTCACCTGTGGGAGGCTAATTACCTTTTCCAAAGGACTGGGGGACCATGTAGTATCTTCAAAAAGGTAATTTAGTAAATGGTGCCCTGGTATGTTGGAAGAGTTAATATGCCACTCTTGGAAACTCCAGTGACTAGATTGTCTCCCACAATAGAGGGAGGAGAACACACTTGCCAGGAAACCATCTATCTTAGATTTCCCTGATGGAAGACTTAAGAGCGTCATTTTCATTTTCAACCTAGCAGCTTCTCTGAGAACTCTTTGTATGCTATGAGACGTTTCAGATTTGAAGAGTTATGGCCAGCATTTTCCCTTTAGGCAGAAGAACCGCAAAGGATAACTTCAAGTAGAGCTTGCTTTGGCCCAGGTTAAGAGATCATTGCTCTTGTCTTAGGGTTACTGTTGCTGTGATGAAACACCACCACCAAAAACAACTTGGAAAAAAGGGTGTATTTGACTTACGCATCCTAAATAACAATCTATTGAGGGATGCCAAGGCAGGAACCCAAACTCAAACCCAAGGTGGGAACCTGGAGGCAGGAGCTGATGCAGAGGCTGTGGAGAGGTGCTGCTTATTGGCTTGCTCCTCATGGCTTGTTCGGCCTGCTTTCTTACAGCATCCAGGACCACCAGTCCGGGGTAGTACCACCCCCAGTGGGCTGGGCCCTCCCATATCAATCACTAAATAAGAAAGAGCCAGGTGTGGTGGTGCACTCCTTTAATCCCAGCTTTTAGGAGGCAGAGGCAGGTGTATTCCCAGTTTGAGACCAACCTGGTCTACATATTGTGTTCTAGGACAGACAGGGCTCTGTAGAGAGATTCTCCCCCCGCCCCCCCAAAAAAGAGAAAAGCCTTGCAGGCTAGCCTACAGTTTGATTTTTGTTTGTATGTTTGTTTTTGTTTTTCGAGACAGGCTTTCTTTGTGTAACAGCTCTAGCTGTCCTGGAACTCACTATGTAGACCAGGCTGGCCTCAAATTCATAGAGATCTGCCTGCCTCTGCCCCTCCCCCAACCCCTCCCCCTGTGCTGGGATTAAAGGTGTGCACCACCATGCCTGGCTTACAGCTTGATTTTATGGAGGCAATTTCTCAATCATGGCTCCCTCCTCTCAGATGACTTTAGCTTGTGTCAAGTTGACATAAAACTATCCAGCACACTTCTCAATGAAGTAGGTTTTTCTTTCATTATAGAGAAAGGGATGTTGGGAACATCTTAGAACTGAGAACTGAGAAGAAATTCAGCATACTTTTCCAAACCTAACTGCAGTCTTTGGTTAGCCAGTATTGACAGTGTGGTCCTGGCCCAGCCATTTCTAATAATGATAGTACTCTGTAAAATGGTTGTTGATCAGTGTCTGGGCTAGTGTTACTTAATTTGCTTCTTTGTCCTTTATCCTGGGGATAGGGATTGATTCTGAGTCAAGTCAATGTGTTGACAAAGGGGTAAAAAGGCAAGTGTATAACTTGTGGATTTTGTGTATCATCCAGTAGAGTATGGTTGACTCCATAGTCTAAATCTAAATGGGGAAATTTGAGTGAAAGACCAATCTAGATGTGTTCTCACATAGAAAGCACTCAATACATTTTGATTAGGTGGATTTTGAAAAAGTACCAGTTTTGTGTGAAAGTTAGCTTAGCAACTGGTGAAGCACTTAGAAGACAGAAGGAGTAGTGCCATTTATTTGTAATATTGAGTTACCAAGGCAATGCCAGGTGTTTGTGACCACATGAGAGAATGAGAAGAATGTGCAGCCTAGTGGTTATGGGCGGCCTAGTGGCTGTGGAGTAAGCACATGTTCAGAAATTAGGAAACAGCTCTGCTCCTAACCTCTTCTTATTTGTGCTTGAGGTTAGCAGCTCAAGTACAGGGGAAGCTGGTGAAGAACCTCCAGCTTTCCTTCCTCCTTAGGTATCTGTGGGGGTCATAGGACCCCACCTTTCATGTTCTTTCCCTCTGCTTAAACAGGAAATTAGTTGGGTCATTTACATTTTGACTAAATGAATTTACAATATGCTGACTTACAATCTTAAACTTTAAGTACAGAAAGAATGCTTTTATTTTAATTCATCTAAAAAACTTCTAAGCATATAAGTGTACCATGACATTCTGCAGTATGAGGAAATGATACATATCTGAGATGCATAGACTTGAATTGTTTGAAGAAGCTCAAGGATCTGGGGAAAAAAGAATGGAGAAAAATGCTCTGTATGTGGAAACTTGGGTGTTTAATTATTTAGATGGTAATTTAAATATACCCTTTACTTCCCAAACATATTTAATAACAGAAGAAGAAGGCGCTGGGTGTGATTCCCTCTCATAAGCATTGCAGCTCAGATGGAAAGGGATCTTCAGGTGGAAGGTTTTTCCAGCGGAAGGGTTACAGTTCTGCTCTGCTCCGCTCCACCCTGGCCCTGGCAAAAGTAGTTAGTTCTCTGCTCCGCTCCTGGGAAAGAAGGTCATCACCCAAACCTCATTCAAGAGATTTATTGGGAGGGAAGAATTCAGGAGGGTGGCTGCCTCTGCCAAGGTTGGAGAAAGGCCGCTCCCAGCTGAACAGGTATAGGGCTGGGCTCCTTAGGGGTGGAACTTTTCCAGGGTGAAGATTTTCAGGGTGGGAATTGGACGAGCTCAGAGATTGGGTGGGTTTTGTGCTTGGGGATTGGTTGGTTTTCTTACTCAGGGACTGGTTAGTTTTTGTGCTGAGTTGGTTGGGGCAGAGTGTATTTCTTTGGCTCTGGTTTCGGGCCAGGGTGTGTTTTTTTTTTTTCATTGGCTCTTTTACTCTAGTCCTCTTTCCTTAGCGTCTCATCTTTATTTTATTTTATTTGTTCTATTTTATTTATTTATTTATTTATTTATTTATTTTTGGTTTTTTTCAAGACAGGGTTTCTCTGTGTAGCTTTGCACCTTTCCTGGATCTCGCTCTGTAGACCAGGCTGGTCTGGAACTCACAGAGATCTGCCTGACTCTGCCTCCCGAGTGCTGGGATTAAAGGCATGTGCCACCAATGCCCGGCCAGCGTCTCATCTTTAAATAGTGCTTGTGTAGAGTTTTAACGCTTTACAGTCTCCTAGGGCTTGAGTGCCTCAAAGCTTCTAAATAGACATAAAAAGACACCTTTAGCATTCATCTAGGACTTCTAGATGAATCTCAGGGTCCTAGAGTGACTTCTGTCTCGGTGTCTCCCCTAGTCCCTTTCCTCATCACTCATTAAAATTCTCACTTCTCATCTCGGCTCTTCTGCATGGAACCCCAGAGTCCATTTCCAATACCTTCCTTAGAACTTTCTTCCTCCTTCACATGTTGGAGGCACACAATCTGTATCCTCCAGGCCCCTAATGTCTACTACACCAGAGACCTGGAGTTGTCTTCTAAGCTGGGAAGACACAGAAGCTGGACCTGGTGCTCAAGCACCAATCAGGTGACTGGGATGAGGGAAGAGGGGAGATGGGGACTTCATGGGTGTGTAACACAGAGAACTCTGCCCTGGAGCATAAGATAAAAAAACGGTGCAGTCTGACTTTGGGGAGAATCAGATCCAGGATTCATCTTAGTTTGTCGGCATTGGCCACTTACTTTCTGGTCCGAGTACATGGTATATTATACTAAGTGGTAAGAAATAATTTGTTGAATAAATGTCACTGGAGTGGTATGAAATAATTGTAATACTGACTGATAGTTGGTATTAGAAAAAAATGAGGTATCAAACAACTTGCCAAGTTAAAAAAAATTGTGCACATCTGTGTGTGCACGTGTATTTGTTCATGCATGTGGATTTCAGATGCCTTTATCACTACAATGTGTTTTTTTGATTCAGGATCTTTGAACCTGGAACTCATTGATTTGGCAAGACTAGCTGGGGTTATAAGCTAGCTCCAGGGGTCCTCCTGTCTCTGTTTCCCCAGTGCCAGATGCTGTGGATATCGCTCTGTATAAATAAAATGCTGATTGGCCAGTAGCCAGGCAGGAAGTATAGGTGGGACAAGCAGAGAAGAGAATTCTGGGAACAGGAAGGCTGAGTCAGGCGATGCTGCCAGCTGCCCCATGAGTACCAACATGTAAGGTACCGCTAAGCCACGAGCCACGTGGCAAAGTATAGATTAATAGAAATGGGTTAATTTAAGATAGAAGAACTAGATAACAAGAAGCCTGCCACAGCCATACAGTTTGTAAGCAATATAAGTGTCTGTGTGTTTACTCAGTTGGGTCTGAGCAGCTGCAGGACTGGCGGGTGAGAGAGATTTGTCCTCACTGTGGGCCAGGCAGGACTGGAGAAAACTTTAGCTACAGCCAGAATTACAGGCATGGTGTTGCTTTTTATGCAGAAGTTGGAGTCTGAACTCAGTCCTTAGGTTTGTGTGGCCCCCAGGCCTCTAAAAATCACATTGATAGCAGCTGCTTATCTTGTTACCATAGGCACTGAAGCCAGTGTGCAAGGGGAGGTATTTTCAAATGAGGGTTGACTTCTATTTTGTAAATCCTACTAGATATTAGGTAGCTATGCCAAGGTAGGGAGATGACCGATCATCTCCTCTACTGGTGCTGATTATTCATACAAAATTTAGACCAAATATGGTCATTGAGGATAATATAGATAGAAGGGGCAGGAAACACATCCTAGGGATCACATTTCTTCTAGAACATTTAAGATACTTCTCTCTCTCTCTCTCTCTCTCTCTCTCTCTCTCTCTCTCTCTCTGTGTGTGTGTGTGTGTGTGTGTGTGTGTGTGTGTGTGTGTGTGTGTGTGTGATATGTATGTGCACCACATGTCTGCAGGCAGGCAGCCACAGAGGCCCGAAGAGTATATTGGAGCCTCTGGAACTGGACTTACAGGCAGTTGTGATCCTAATGACGTGGGTGCTGTGACCCAAACCTGGATCCTTTGTAAGAGCAGCAAGTACCCTTGAAAGCTGAGCTGTTTTCTCAGCCCCTAGAATATTCCCATTGGAGCTACCCCCTTTACTGATTTATTTCCATGTCTTGACAAAAACACTGCATATTTTATTAGTTAATGACTTCCCTTATATTTAAAGATGACTTTTCTGTGTAAAGGGTATAAAAAGATTTATTCTGAAGCCAAATATGAATAACCGTGGCCTGGGAGCACAAATTTAGATTGAATTCAGTATTCCAGTGTGGTAGTCGTTGCGTGAAGGTTTTACAGTTGTTGTCTGTTTTACTCTTGGGGTCCCACCACCCAGCTCCCAGATAAACCAAACATGGAGGCTTATTTGTAACTATGAATGCCTGGCCTTAGCTTGGCTTTTTTCTTGCCAGCTTTTCTTAACTTTAATTATCCCATCTACCTTTTACTTCTGGGCTTTTCTCATTGTCTTACTTTTATAAATCTTACTCTTACTCCGTTGCGGATCGTGTAGCTGGGTGGCTGGCCCCTGATGTCTTCCTCCATCTCTGGCTCCTTCTTCCTTTTTTCCCCAGTTTTCTCCTTCTGTTTATTCTCCCTCCCTGCCAGCCCCGCCTATCCTTTCTCCTGCCTTGCTATTGGCCGTTCAGTTCTTTATTAGACCATCAGGTGTTTTAGACAGACACAGTAACACAGCTTCACAGAGTTAAACAAATGCAATGTAAACAAAAGTAGCACATCTTAAAATAATATTCTACAGCACATAGTAACAGAACAAAAAGATCATAGAGGGACACACTTTGTAAATACATTGGTGGGAACATCAGGTAGGTGGGTTGCAGCAAAGCGGGGAATTCTGAACTAGGCCACAGATGCTGTCTGATATTCTTGGCTTTGGCTTGATGGAAGCTGGGGGTCTGTTTGTATATTCCAAAGGATTTACCTAATAGGCACAAAGATGTTAGGTTCTATACAGACATGGGTAATAAATGGCAGGTAAGGAAACTAAAGATGGCCTAAGTTAATTTGGCCCTGGCCTTGAAACATTCCGATTCCTCTATACCATTGAAGTTCTGATCCGTCAGTCACCCTTTGAAGTTGCAGCTTCTTTTTGGGAAGTCCATCTATAGTCTCTCTGTTAGAAAAGCATCACATTTTGTGCATTCAGGGACCAATTTTTATTTTTTTTTTAGTTTTTTTTCAAGACAGGGTTTCTCTATGCAGCTCTGGATGCCCTGGAACTCTCTCTGTAGACCATGCTGGCCTCGAACTCACAGAGATCTGCCTGCCTCTGCCTCCTGAGTGCTGGAGTTAAAGGTGTGTGCCACCACCACCTGGCAGGACCAAATATCTTTAAAAATGTTCTTTAATGTCCTGCATCACTAGGAACGCTCATTGATCTGATATAAACGAGGCTGAGTCGGGGGCAAGAAAACAGTCTTTGGGAGAGAGGATTGCTGCTAAAGCCACTAAGGAAGACACCTCTGGACTGTATTGTCAAAGTCCATGAGCCTGGATTGTGAGGTGGGTTTGATTTTTCCAAATCTCTGTATTGTGATCACTGTGCCATCCTGGGGTAAAGTAATGGATGCATCACCCAGCTTAATGAAGTGAAGGTAGAAGATGGCAGAAACGGGTGTTTTAACTAACCGAAGTTTACATTAACATCGTTAGGTTTTATTTATTTTGTGTGTGCAGTGTGTGGGTTCATGTGCCCACTGTGCATGTATAGTGATGAAGGGGCAGCTTTGATGAGTCAGTTCTGGTCTTGCACCATGTGGCTCCCAGGCACTGAGTAGAGGTCGTCAGGTAAGCACCGTTAGCCACCAAACAAACATCTCATTGTTCCCAAAATTTACAGAAAGAATCTAGTCTGTCAGCTGGGCGGTGATAGTGGTACGTGCCTTTAATAGCAGTACTTGGGAGGCAGAGGCAGATGGATCTCTGAGTTCCAGGCCAACCTGGTTAATAGAATGAGTTCCAGGACAGCCCAGGCTATGCAGAGAAACCTTGTCTCAAAAAACACAAACAAAACAAAAAACAAGGAAGCTTAAAAATACTAGTCTGACTGTTTCCCCTGTATATATAGTTATTTGTATTCCATTTATTATTATTATTATTGTGGTGGTGGTGGTGGTGGTGATGATGATGATGATGATGATGATACAGAGCCTCTCTGTGTAGCCTTGGATGTCCTGCGGCTCACTCTGTCAAAAAGGCTGACCTCCAGCTCACAGAGACCCATCTGCTTCTGTCTCCCAAGTGCTGGAATTAAGGTCTTATGCCACCACACCTGGCTGTATTCTATTTTATTTTATATTTGGAACATTTAAAAGAATCTGGCCGGGTGGTGGTGGTGGCGGCGGCGGCGGCGGCGGCGGCGGCGGCGGCGGCGGCGGCGGCGCACGCCTTTGATCCCAGCACTCGGGAGGCAGAGGCAGGTGGATCTCTGTGAGTTCGAGGCCAGTCTGGGCTACAGAGTGAGTTCCAGGACAGGCTCCAAAGCTACACAGAGAAACCCTGTCTCGAAAAACCAAAAAAAAAAAAAAAAAAAAAGGAAAAAAGAAAAAAAGAATCTGTTGTCTTTTAATTTAGTTGGGTTTTGGCCCGTTTGGTTCTATATCTATAACCATGTATTGTAGCTGAAGTTTTCCTGTGTCCCGGCCGGCCAGCAGTCAGGACAAATCTCTCCCACTAGCGTCCCCCAAGTAAACACACAGAGACTTATATTACTTATAAACTGTATGGCCGTGGCAGGTTTCTTGCTATCTAGTTCTTATTATCTTAAATTAACCCATTTCTATTAATCTATAAGTTGTCACATGGCTTGTGGCTTACCAGTACTTTACATCTTACTTCTCATGGTGGCGGCGGCAGCTGGCAGTGTCTCCTGACTCAGCCTTCCCATTCCCAGAATTCTTCTCTCTCTTTGTCCTGCCTATACTTCCTGCCTGGCTACTGGCCAATCAGCACTTTATTTATCAATCAATCAGAGCAACACCTTCACAGCATACAGAAAAACATTCCCAGCAGTGTATGAAATAGTTAGCTCTAATCCTTAGGGAGGATTGGTCTTTAATATCTAATATAATTTTTATTTATAGACATTAACTGGATCTATTTCATTATCTCAGTATTCAAATAGATTTTAGTTTGGCAAAGTAAATATACAATTATGTCACAGAAGAAAGGAACAAATAATATAGCATTTCTATCCAACAGTACTGTAAAGACAACTTACCTAATTTATTTTTCTAGTTTAAACTCTACCATAGACTTTTATTTTATTTCTGTGGTTAAATAAAATATAATTGAATATATATATATTTATATATATGAATAAAAATATAACTGATAGCCAACATGTAAAAGTGCACTGAGGATCCTTGGCTTCAGAAAGGCCATTCTACCCGAATAGAGGTTCACTGAGATGTACTGAGTTTGGGGCTGGTGACAGGTTCTAGCTGCATGTTGTTTGCATTTGTGAGTTTGTTAGAATAAAATTGTTCTATTACAAAAAACCCCAAACCTCTCTTGAGTGAATACCCACTTCCTGCTATATTGTCCAATTAGTATAGCCAATCATGACACCTTGTTGTGGAATAATCTTTTTGTACACTGTGAAGAAGTGTCACTCAGATTGTTTGAATAAAAAGCTAAGCAGCCAATATCTAGGCAGAATTTTCAGGGCAGAGAGAGAATGCTTGGAAGAAGGTGGAGTTGCCAGCAGATGAAGAGGGAACAGAAATGTAGCCAAAAGAGGTTACAAGCCATGAGCCACGTGGCAGCACATAGATGAATAGAAATGAGTTAATTTAAGTTATAAGAACTAGTTAGAAACAAGCCTAAGCTATCAGCTGAGCTTTCATAATTAATAATAAGTCTCAGTGTCATGATTTGGGAGCTGGCTGGCAGGACAGGAAAAGTCCAATTACATATGGACTTTTACCAATACATACCAATACATACCAATACATACCAATGTCCAGGTATGTATTTCCCCATAAGACCTGAGAAAGCTTAAAAAAGGTTCCAAACACACAAAAACAGAGCCAAGGGCAGCTTCCTAGTCCCACAGTCTCTCATGCAGGCCATGGTACATAGAGATGCCTCTCTCAGCTGCTGCCTTCAGGGTTGAGGTGGCAGCTTGCCATGAGTTAAGTTGTGCAGCAGTTTGAATTTTGCTCATGCAGACAGAAAAGGTTGCAGATACACAGTAAAGCAGGTTCAGCAGATTCAGATGGAAAATTCCTCTAAACAGGTTACAGTGTGTTTAACAGTGTGCATAGGCTTAAAAAAGAAAGTGAAAAAGGATATAGTCAGTCATAAAAATAAATAAATACACAGTTTAAAAATAATAAAATCTTTAAAGGAAGAGTAAAATAATAAAGAATAAGCCATATGGAGATGGCAAATACACAGGGAGTCTGGATCCTGTGTGTTATTGTGTTGTCTTTGAATTTTTTAATAGCCGATGAACAAACAATAGCTGGTGAGAAGCATTAGATTATGGGAGCTGCTAAATTAGACCAACCTATATATTTAAAAACGTCTTAACTTCAAAGTGGAAGTCAGAAAATACGTTGTGTTGGAGAAGAGATTATGCTTCTGTTTCCGCAGAAAACAGAAGGCTGTGGATTTGTTCCAGGTTAAAGAGGATCAGGTTCGATCGCAGGAGATCCTCTGTAAATCCTGGCTACAGACATAAAGAAAGAAACCTAGAAAAACTACAAGATAGGTGACTGAAGTGCAAATCCTAGTTGGTCTTAATAATAATAATCCGGAGTCAGATATTGGGGTAAATGCTGAAAGACCAGAGAAGCAGAGGAGCCAGCCACTAGAAAGACTTCTTACCCCTTGGAATCCTCAGCCTGAAAAGGCTGAGTTCCTGTCTCTACCCCACCTTATCACTTCCTCTCTCCACCCAGCCATATTATTTCCTGTTTCCTCCTCCCAAGTGCTGGAATCAAAGGCATGAGATCTCAAGTGCTAGAATTAAAGGTACGTGCCACCACTGCCTGGCCTCTAGTGGCTAGCTCTGTACTTTGATCTCCAGGAAAGCTTTATTTGTTGGAGCACAAACAAAATATCACCACAGGTAATGTATATTTTACCTGCTCAAACATAAAACAAAAATCATCTTTAGCTGGCTTGTGTACAATGTATAGTCCATACTTGTGTTAATGCAGATATGTATGTTATCTTTGAAAGTTTGTGTGTTTTCAGAACAAAGGGACCAGACACCAATGAAAATGGGTGGCCCAGGTGATCCAGCCTCTCAGAGTGCCTTTGTTGCAGTTTCCTCAGAGTTCTGCATCCAGAATAGCTTCAAGGCTGCTGGCTGAGATGGTCCAGCCTCACAGACTATTCTAGCCAGGACTACAGATAAGCCTTGTGCTTTCCCACTGCACAGAGACTGGACAGCAAATGTTATGGCTAGCTCTCCCAGGACTGGACCATTATCTCAATTTTCTCAGGATCCCCCAAAGATACCATCATCCCCAGACAACAGGAAGCAGTCTAAAGAATACAACAGTCACATTCCCAAGAGATTGGGGTGGGTGGTTTTTGATCATTCAGTGGCTTATGGATGTTTGTCATCATTTGGGGGAGTTGGTTCCAAGTTGTTATTGGTCATGGTCAGAGAGAAAGCTAAACAAAGGGGATTAGATTCAGAGATCTCTTTTTGAAGGGATAAAGAGGGGATATAGAAATGATAGGATAATAGGGTAGATTATTATATCTACTTTCAAACTATGAAAACAACCAGTCTCAAATATTTTACAGTGGTATGGATTTTGTATACAAATTTTGATACAAATTTAACATTTTTGTTATACTGTATATAACTTACTCCTGTGTAAGATATTTTTGTATATTGGTACAAATTTAAGGTTATTTTTGTTATACTATATTGTATGTTTCTATTTCTTGTTTAAGGTATATATACCTTGTATATGCAGCTCATTTAACAATGTAATGCAAATTGCTAGTCCTTGAAAGTTATTATTACAAACTATTTAGGATAATAAAGAAATACAGTCACCTATAACAATCAAACTTGTAGTCATGTTAGGTATGTTTTCAAGGTCAAATAGAGATGTATTTTAGATAGATAGATGATCTTCAAACACTTCAAACACTTACAGAATATGACATTTAAAATGTTTTGTTAACATCGGCCTTTTCATGACAATGAGACCCATCTGCTCCTGGCAACATCAGTTTACTCCAGAGAAGATGATGGGCATCGAAGAAACTCCATGTGGAGTCTGCTTCAATGTGGCAATATTAGCCATTTGGACAAAAAACTGCTCTTTACTGCTGACAGTACGCTGTGCAAACTAGGCAAGCAGAACACACATAAAAAAGACTGTTGAACTTTGCCACGATAAGGTGGGACAACCCTTCAAAATTCCTGCTTCATGGAAAGGTCTGCCAGACATTCTGTAGGACACGCCGCCAGAAAGTGGCTGTTGAACTTTGCCAAAACAAGGTGGGACAGTCCTTCAGAATTCCTGACTCATAGAAAAATCTTCCAGATATTCTAGGCCTGCAGGCTGAAGATTGGATACCCCAACATTGCAGAGGAACCTTGGGTGACTGTCCAGGCAGCAAGATGTCTCTGTCATTTCTAGAGTTTTGGAAGTGGCTTGCACTGTACTTCCTGTTTACTCAGGTAATGTTATATACTTCTGGGGTCTTTGATGGAGTTTAAGACTAGGTAGTAATAGTTGCAGTTTTGATATGATAGAAGATAAATTAGATACATATCTTTGAATTCATCAAGATAAAATAAATAATGGAGTATTTCTCCCAGATATGTCATCTGTAAGCATCAAGTACTCTTAACCACCAAGCCATCTCTCCAGCTCCACAATATTCACTTTAAGTGTCTAAAACCTACATGTGTTCAGCTGTAACTTTATGTGGGTAGCTTGCAGAAAGTTTTTTCTGGACAATGCTACTCAAAGCATTCCAAAACAGAGAGGTAGAGAATCACATTGTTCAGCTTCTTGCTGCATTTTATGGGAGCTTGCTGTATGCTTTAGGTGTTGAATAAGCAATGTATGGGGGCACCCTGAGGTGCCCCTGAGGACCTGTGAGGAAAGCTATGTGAATAGGAACTCTTCTCTCCATATTTCTTTTTTTTTTCAGGTTTTTATATGTATAAATGTTTTCCTGCTTGTATATCTGTGTACTGCATACATTTCCTGATGCCTGCAGAGGCCAGAAGAGATGTTGTATCTCCTGGAACTGGAGTTACAGACAGTTGCGAGGTGACCTGTGGATGCTGGGAATTGAACCCGTGCCCTCTGCGAGAGCAGCACATGTGCTTTTGATTGTTTGTTTTTGTTTTTTTCTGAGACAGGGTTTCTCTGTGTAACATCCCTAGCTGTGCTGGAGTTCAGTTTGTAGACCAGGCTGGCCTCAAATTCACAAAGATCTGCCGACCTCTGCCTCCCCAAGTGCTGGGATTAGAGATGTGCAGCACCACTGTCTGGCCAGTGAGCACTGCATGTTTTTAACCATGGAGCAATCTTTCCAGTCCCTTCTCCATATTTCTGTCTACATTTTTGTATAAAAGAACTTTTAAAAATGGGGATAAGGACATACATAAAGGGTGTTTTAACTATTGAGAATATAGAATGAGAGGAATGTGCATTTCAAGTCTACCTTGTCTGTTCTTTGTATCACTGCTCAAATCCGTTCGCCAATTTTGTTGATAGTAATGAAAGAAGGCATTTGATGTAAGGCTATACCTGTATCTGTACATGCGTGTTGGTGCTATACCGTTGTCTGTTAGAGTGAATATATGAGGGATGTTGTGGTGTGCAAGAGGAGAGCAACAACAATCGGAGGTAAAGTGCATGCTTAGAACACAAACACAGGCACACGCTAATTTTGCTCCAGCAATGTTTTGCTGTTTTAGGAAAACAACTGTCTAATGCTTTCAGCTTTTCTAAGCCTGAAGTGAAATTAACCTCCCTTTCTGCCTGGAGCACCCACAGTCCCCCGGAGATCTTAGTAGGCTCTACATCAAAACCCTGTGGACACTGTCAAATGTGCTGCTGCATTAGTTATAATTCAGACCATGGTTTTGGATTCCTTATGCAGATGTGTGCGGTAAGTCTGCAGATGTGCACAAAGAAAAATCAGTTCAAAAGGCTTGTATTTCTTGCACTGGTGCCAGGCATGTTTAGCATAGATGAATCCCGAAGGATTTACTTTATGACCTATGCGGCATAAAGTGTGTGATGAACACAGACTAGATTGAGCTAGTAGGTAGGGAAACACCCCAAAGGAACCCCAAAGACAGAGAAGGTTGATGTATTTAAGATTTATACTTTTAAGTTTCAAATGATGACTTAAAGGTAAAAATTTTACTTTTACTTTGAGAACTAAAATAATTTAAAAAATGGAAACTTACTTAAAATGGTGATGTCATATGTTACTTGTTGGCAATGTTGGGAAAGAACAAAAATCAGTGTTGACTGGATTTATGAGTATTGCAGTAGACATTGATTTTTTTTTTAACCATAGAAAAAAATTCAGCAGAGAAAATAGTTTAACGCAGTCCCATATCATCCGGGTGCAGTGGTTTTCCATGACGTTGCTCACTTACTGCTCTGTTTTCTTCTGCTGCAGTAAATTGAAGCATGTCTGAGACAGTCCACGTTTCAGAAGCATCTATAAAACCATGAACAAACATGTCATTTGTTCCCAATAAAATATAATTTTAGTATCATCTGATGCATAAGCAGACTTCTTGGACTATTTCAAAGTATCTTTTTAGAATTAGAGAATCTGGGACAAATACAATAGTTCTCTCCTCTGACTTTGTAAGACTAATTTGCAATTTTAGTAAACTGGTAGAATTGGATTACCATCACCACAATCCATTTGTGTGTGTGTGTGTGTGTGTGTGTGTGTGTGTGTGTGTGTGTGTGTATGTGTGTAAGACAGAAGTCAGTCATCTTGCAGTATAATTCCTTAGGAACTGTCTACACTGTTTTCTAAGACAGAGTCTCTGTCTGGCACCCGGGCTCACCAGTTAGTCTAGGCTGGCTTGCCGGTGAGCTCCAGGCTCCACCTGCTTTCACTTCTCCAGCCCTTGAGTTACAAGTGCACGCCACAGTGCCAGATTTCTATGAGTTCTGGAGTTGAACTCAGGTCCTCATGGCTTCATGGCAGGCACTTTGTCAACTGAACTGTCTCACCTAGCCCCTCTATTTTTCAGACATTACCACCCCCCCCCCCCCCAGATTCCCTCCAGTCCGTGTCTGTTCAGTACTTGCTCCTTCCTCTAGACTTAGGCAACCACTGATTTGCTTGCCACCCCCCATATGTATGTGTGTGTGTGCAGTATGTGCACATTTGTTTTCACACATGCGGGCTCAAGTGTGTGTGCATGTACATTTGGAGGCTGGAGGTCAACATCATATATCTTCCTTGATGGCTCTCCACCTTACACGCCGAGGGAGGGTCTCTTACTGAGCCAGGAACTCGCTGTTTTGAAGCCTGCCTAGCTAGCTTGTTTTGGGGGTTCACTGTTTAGGCCTCCATGCTCACTCAGCTTTCGCATGAGTTCTGTGAATCTAAACTCTGATTTCCACATTTGCACAGCAAACACTGTATGGACGGAGCCATCTTAGGGCCTGGATTTGCTTTCTATTTGCACAGATTGGCCTTTGTGGATGTGGTGCACTTTAGTTGGTTTAGACCTGGTGTTGCTTCCCTCTCCTTTTCTTACTGTTACCTCTCGAAACTGTCATGTGTCTTTAGCGTGCCGCTTAGTCCCCCGCCCTTCCAAGTGCTTGTCAACGGAATTTAGCTACAGAGCAGCACACTGCAGTAGAATTTTTGCATCTATGTAAATGTTCTTTGTCAGCATTGTCTAACGACTACTTGTGGCTTTTGCGCCCTTTGAAATAGGGCTACTATAATAGAAAAGTTGAATTTTACATCTTAAATTGGTACCATTAAATCCAGCTGCAGCCCTGTTATTAGATAGTGCAGCTGTAGGGTCTTAGTTGGATTTGAGTCCAGTGTTTGGGGCATGGACAGTTCCTAGAAAGAGTCATGTGCTCAGTGTTGTGTCACATCACATTAGGAGGTATGAAGTGTTTGCTTGTTCCACTGTCAGGGATGCACTGGGTTCAAAGTGATGATCGTGTAATCTCCATTGTGACAACTCCCTGTTAGCATTGTATTTAATGGACTCAGTCACTTACAATGTCATCTGAAGCAGTCATTTTACTAGGCTTTGCAAAATACTGATTTTCTTCTCTTAGCTATTATTCCTCTTTTCTCCTTTTTTAAAAAATTTATTTAGCCCGGGCTGGCCTTAAACTCTTCAAGTGTTATGGTTGTAGGTGTATGTCACAATGGCCAATTCCTAATATTCTTTGGCAAAGAACTTTTTTCCATCAACTAGGAATATTAGTCTATCCTATAGTATATGTTGTTATGGGACAAGCAGGACAGATACTTATTTTTTGCTTTTTAACTACCATTTTATAGAGGAATGTGTCCCTAGTTATCTTCAGTGGGGCTCAGTGTGGTTGTTTTCTTTTCAGTGTCATTATGAACTCAGAGCATTTACTTAGTGCACATTAGTCAGTTTTACTTATCTTTTACAACTAAAGTATCTCATCTTTGGCTAATAGGAGCTCTATATATTAGCATGTATGTTCTTTTGATAAAACCAAGGGGAACACTAAGTATTAAGGAAATGAAAATCAAAACCATAGTGATGTCAATGGAATAATGATTATCAACACAATAGAAATCACTAGTGTTGGCAAAGGTGTGGAGAAATTGGAACTTTGTGTAATATGAAATAGTGTAGCCACTAAACACAACAGTATGATGATGTTGCTGCCCTGAAACTCACTGTGTAGATCAGGCTGGCCTCAAACTCACAGAGATCTGCCTGCTGAGATCAAAGGTGTGTATCACACCTGGCTGTAAAGATTTATGTGTTTTATGCACATAGATGTTTGTTTACATGTTTATCTGTACTCCAGAAGAGAGCATTGGATCCAATGGGACTACTGTTTTAGATGGGTGTGAGCTGCTATGTGGGGGTGCCAGGCATTGAACTTGGGACCTCTGTGCTTTTAACCACTGAGCTGTCTCTCCAGCCCCAGTATGGTGTTATAAGTATTAAAAATAGAATTACTACATGGCCCAGCAGTTCCACTTATGGATGTGTACGCAAAAGGGTCAAAAGCAAGACCTTGATAAGATATTTATATATCACAATCCAAAATTTGTTCACAACAATTGAAAGGCAAAAGTAATCCTTGTATTCTTTGGTGGGTGAAGAGATAAAACAAATGTGGTATGCGTTTACACACACACACACACACACACACACACACACACACACACACAGCATGCGTGTAGACATGCATAATTCATAATTATTCAACATAAAGTAGGAAATTCTGCTGCATGCTACAACACAGATGAACCTTGAGAACATTGGATAAGTGCCATGTGATTCTGTTATATGGAGGAAAGTACAATTGTAAGATTCATCTAGATAGGAAGTAGAATAGTGGTTACCAGGGCCTCTGAGGAAAATGGGGAATTATGGTTTAATGCTTAATGAATTTTAGTTAGTAAGATGAAAAGAATTCTGTGAAAAGATGACATTGAACTATACTATTAGAGATGGGTAGAGTGGTATGTTTTATTTTTGTGTATTTTGCCATAGATCTAAATAATTTTTAATTCTTTAAAAGTTCATATAATTTTAATCCATTCATTCCCCTCCCCCACCTCCTCCCAGATCCTCCCCTACATCTCTAGCCACTCAATTTCATGTTCTCTCCCCCACTTAAAAAAAAAATCCATTGAATTTATTTATTTTTGAGACATGGTCTCAACATGTAACTCTGGTTGCCCTGGAACTCACTGTGTAGACCAAACTTGCCTTGAACCTGCCTCTGTCTCCCAAGTGCTGGGATTAAAGGCATGTACCACCACACAGGCAGAGTTATCAGAGTCTGCTGCGGTCTCAGCAGAAAATAAAAATAAAGTACAAGGCAGGCAGCTGCGACACCAGAATTCTTAACAGCTTAGTTACCACTTTTGCTCTCCTATGCTTTCTAGAGGTTTAAATCACAATACAGTGTAAACAAATGCGATACATATTCTTTTTTTTTTTTTTTTGGTTTTTCGAGACAGGGTTTCTCTGTGTAGCTTTGCGCCTTTCCTGGAACTCGCTTTGGAGACCAGGCTGGCCTCGAACTCACAGAGATCCGCCTGGCTCTGCCTCCCGAGTGCTGGGATTAAAGGCGTGCGCCACCACCGCCCGGCTCGATACATGTTCTTTCCTCTGTGTTTGTTTGGTTTTTCAAGACAGGGTTGCTCTCTGTAGCCCTGGCTGTCCTGGAACTTGCTCTGCAGACCAGGCTGGCCTCAGACTCAGAGATCCGCCTGCCTCTGCCTCCTGAGTGCTAGGATTAAAGACAAGTGCTACCACCTCCTGGCTTTTTCCTCTGTGTTTTTACACAAATGGTAACATTCCGTTCTTTCCGTTCTGTCATTCTGTGTGTTGCGTTTTCATAGGATGTATATGAAGATTCTGTCTTTTTTTTTTTTTTTTTGACATGTACTGAATTGGTGCTTCTCTATGGTGCTGTATTTCCAGTTCTCCATTTGTCCCTAGATCAAAACAATTTTTTTTAGAAAGGGTCTTTTAAGTGCCGAGTCTGGCCTCGAACTACTTGTAATTCTCTTACTTTAGCTTCTGAAGTTCCTAAGGTTATAGGTGTGTAGCAGAGTGCCAGGCACTGAGTGTTTCTTACATTAGTACACAAATGACTTTCTTATATTTTAGTGTATGTATATAGTAGAATTACTTAAGGCTCCTGTTAATGAGCATTTAAGTTGTTTTTGGTCTACTTCCTATAATTATTCTGTAGTATGTAATCTTAAACACTTAATCATTTCATGTATTTGTTGAATAATTCTTGGAAGTAGGCTAGAGTTTTGCATTTAAAATTTTCTGATAATACAAAATTGTCCTCCAGGATGTTTAGCAATTTACAGTCTGAACAGCAACTTAATGAGAATTCCAGATTGACAGTTACTTTCAAAGTTTCAGTTTTTGAAAAAAAAAAAAAGTTGAGGGGGATTTAAAACAAAAAGCTTTATTTTTGTTCTAAGTCTCCAAAGAAGAAATCTAGAGTCAGGGAGAAATGAAACATTAACCTTGAAATGAGGGATTACCTATGTTAGAAAAGTAGTTTCATACTGAAGAAACAGCATCCCCTCTAAAATCCCAAATGCCAAGCTTGTCATGTGTAGTGGATAGCTGTTCTGTCTCCGACCTTGAAGCACCGCCCCTAGAGATGCAGCAGGTAACTGCTCTATCTGCCTATGACCTTGAAGTACATGTCCCTGGGGCATGGCCTCTTGGCGACCCTTAAGACCTGAGATGCACATATGTGCTCTCTTCTCTCCCTCGTGGTTTTGGATACGGGGCTGAATTAGGCAGCTGGAACAGCTTTACAGAACCTGTGACTATTCCATTCTGTGCGGTGAGTTTTTCCCCCTAATAAATTCCTTTGCCCTTTAAACAGACTCCGTGGATTTCTCACTATAGTCGTGAAGGCTTTGGCAGTGCTTTTAGAGCGTTTTGTCCCACGTTACTAAATTCCTTGTAATTTAATGTTTTGACTATGTAATTTTATATATTCATTGTAGCTATATTCTATGCTTTATTAACAACCTTGGGACTCCTTTTAATGAGGAGTTTGAGAAAATATATAGCATTATGTGATTCTTTTTCCTGTTGAGAAGACAAAAGCAACTGACTGATATGGCAGCAGCTAAAATAAAATTATTTCCAGCTTTCAGAACCACTTTAGTTGGAATTAATCTCATTTCAGAATGTGTGTCTTGACAGACAAAAATTCAATGAAGGGTCAAGTTTTTATTCTAAAATCTTTTTTTCCTTTTGGCTTGTTTTTTTGAGACAGGGTTTCTCTGTGTTGCCCTAGCTGTCCGGGAACTTACTCTGTAGACCAGGCTGGCTTCAAACTCACAGAGATCCTCCTGCCTCTGCCTCCTGAGTGCCGGGGTTAAAGGCATGCATCACCACTGCCCGGCCTAAATCTTTCTGACAGTTTTTTGGTGGTTTGAATGAGAATGGCTCCCATAGGTTCATAAGTCTAGATACTTGGTTCCCAATTGGTAGAACTGTTTTGAAAGGGTTGGGAGGCCTGGCCCTGTTGAGAGAGGCGTGTCACTGGAGGCTAGCGGAGGTTTCAAAAGCCCAGGTCATTCCCACTTAGCTCTCTCTCTGCCTTGTGCTTGGGATGTAAGCTCTTAGCTACTGCTTCAGTACCATGCCTGCCTGCCTGCCTGCCGTATTCCCCACCGTGATGGTGGGTCATGAGCTCACCCTCTGAAACTAAGTCCCCAATAAACTCTGTCTACCGTAAGTTGCCTTGGGCATGCTGTGTGGTCACAGCAACTGAAAAGGAACTAAGACACAATTTCACAAATGAATTTAGGCAGTAGTGTTATTCCCGCTTTGTGGTTTCTACACCTCCATGTTAACTTCAGTTATTAATCCTTTGTCTTAAAGGGGAGCATAACCCCTAGTCATTCTTGCAAACTTCAAGAACTCTAGTGAATATCCTTTTCATGTCCTTTAAAAAAGATTTATTGTTGCTCAAAATCTGATAGGTCTTATAATAAATAACCTGGAGCCAGATATTGGGGTAAATGCTGAAAGATCAGAGAGACAAAGGAACAAGCCACAGCAACTTCTCACCTCGCCAACTTCACGAATCCTCTGATGAATGCCTCTGAGTCCTCAGTAGAAAAAAGCTTTAGTCTCCTCATGTCTTACATACCTTTCTCGACCCAGCCATATTACTTCCTTCCTAGTGCTGGGACTAATGGCGTGTGTGTTTCCCAAATACTGGTAGCAGAGGCATGAGATCTCAAGTGCTAGGATTAAAGGTGTGTGCCACCACTGCCTGGCCTCTATGTTTAATATAGTGGTTTGTTCTGTTCTCTGATCTTCAGGCAAATTTTATTAGGGTACACAATATACCACCACAGTTTATTTTATTTTTAATTATATGTTTGTGTGTGTGAGGGTGTGTACACATGACTGCAGGTTCAAACAGATGCCAGGAGAGGGTATTGGATCCCCTGTAGTTAGAATTAAAGACAGTTATGCTCTGAAAGAGTGATACTCTTGCTTGACTACTGAGTCATTTCTGCAGTTATGTTTTTATTCTTTTAAAAACTTACACTGGCTTAAGTGAAGGCAAGATACGGCCATTGATTAGTTATTTTTGAGTTCTGACAAAATATATGTGTAACAACCTAGTTGACAATATAGGATATTTCTATCACCTCCCAAAGTTCTGTTATGCCCTTTGCTGTAAATTCTTTTGTCCTGTTCTTTACTCCTCACCTGCCTGGGTCCCTGTTTAAGTTTTGTCTTTTCTAGACTGGAGACTACAGTATAGTAATTCTTCAATCTTGGCATCTTTCATACCATGGTGATTTTCAGTTCACACGTATGGGTGGATGTGTCATGGTGTGCATGTGGAGGCCAGAAGACAACTTTGTTCAGTTGATTCTCTTTTCTCCCACCTTTCTATGAGTCCTGGGCCTTGAACTTGCGTCACCAGGCTTGTGTGGAAAGTGCCTTTACTTGCTGAGCCATCTCACCCACCCACATCATACACATTTAAAAATATTTGGAAAATTACTGTTGTCACTAATTAGCTGTCTGTGTGTCTGACAACAAGACCTTCTGATATGTAAATGAGAACCAGGATTAACTGTGTGGAAGTCGAGCACTTAGATCTTAGTAACCCCACCAAGGGAACATATGCAATTAGGTCTAGGGTTTTTGTTTTGTTTTTTAAATAAATGTTACTAATAGCTTGAAATGCTTCATTACTACATTGCATATCTCTAAAAGTGTAGACTTGAGTTGGAATTACTGTGTGGTTTCTTTGAAAAGTTAACTGAATGCTTTGAGAACCTAGACTTGTAGCTTAGTTAAAGCCACAGGAATTCCAAATACAGAAGGGCAGACCTGGCTCTCATGCTCCCATCCTCCTCAGCAGCACTTACGTTAGTCCAGGCTTGTGTGCTCACTTCCCTTCACAAGCCTCCTCCATTCTGGCACTCAGTGGCTGCGTGCCAGGGACTCCCACCTCCTCCTGGCCCCTTTCCTTCCCACAAGGGACTCTCCAGCCAGCACAGGGGATCGGGGAGACCCAGGCTACTCACTCCCTTCGAGACTCAGCAGAACTTTGCCAGCTGCCTGACTGGGACTCTCCAGTTCCCCTCTCTGGCCTTAAGACACAGGACCGGTGCACACTGCGAGGGTACGCTTGCTCCGAGCTCCTTGACCAAAATGCTAGCAGCACCAGACTGCAGCCAATAAGCAGGAGACCTGAGATAGATAGAGGCTGTGGTCCCAACAGGAAATCAACATCCCAGCCCTTCTGTGAACATTGTAAACACCTCTGCTGAAAGGAGAAAAGTGACCTGAATAAAAAAGAAATAAAGAAAAACTCAGCCAGCAAATTAACTCCAAATAGGCAAATCTCAATTCAGAAATAAAAACAACACCCTTCCCCCTTGCAAATAGCACGTTTCAAAAAACCAAACAAACAAACAAACAAAACAAATTCCAGGGTAATGGCCCATTGAAAATCACCTAGAATTCCCAAAGACTTCCCATGACGGTAAGGGCCAGGCTGAATTCATTACCAAATACTGTTCTCAGAACCTCGTTCTTCCTCATCCTGTACCTGTGTCCTTCAGTTCTGACTTCTGATTGGGTTCCAGTCTCAGAAACATTCTTTCCCTTGGTTCTAGGATGGCTGTAACAGTTCCAACCTGTATATTGTCAGAGGAAAAGATAGCCCCATTTGTACTGCCTCCCAAGATTCTACACAACAATTTCATCACATTTCAATGACTCCAAGGTGTGCAGTCACCTTTACAAATGAGTATTCCCAGGGAAATGCTGCACAGACTATGTAGGATCAAATCATTCATCTGGTTCTGAAGTGCCAGTCAAACCATATAGACTGAGAAGCAGGGACGGACATTGTATAGAAGCAGTTTGAGGTTGGAAGGGAAAAAAAAGAAGGAGGAAGAAGATAGACACCAGCATTTAACGTAACATGTACTTATTATTATATCCTAGTTGCTAGGAATTATTTTTACAGATGTCATTTCATTTTCACAATACCTCTGTGAAACAGTAATTTTCCTCTCGTTTTTTTCAATCAAGGACACAATGTCAAAGAGGTTTAGTCATTGGCCAATTTCATATCATTTGGTGGTAATTGCTAAAACTAGAATTCAAGCTGAAGCATTTCAGAATCCAAGGGCAGCATCACTAAAAATGCTATAGTCTCACCCAGCGATTATTTTGAAGATTAAGGCACTCATCTGGACGTGTTTATGAAAAGATCAGTCACGTCATTTTAAGCTTGTTCTTTGTGTGGTACTTACTCACCTGGCACACTCACTCAGGAAATAGTGGTTGAGTGCCTGTTATGAGCCAGGTACTGTTGTGTGAACTAAGGATAAAGTAATGAACAAAACAAGTCCCTGTCTCAGGGCACATTGCATTCGAATATAGACAGAACACATAAAGAGGTGTATAATAGCTAGAGAAAATGAAGATTCTCTTTTAATTTTGATTATCAAGGGGGTCTTAGTTAAGGTTACTATTGCTGTGATGAAACATGCCCAAAAGCAACTTGGGGAGGAAAAGGCTTACCTATCCTGAATTACAGTCCACTGAGGGAAGCCAGGACAGGAACTCACACAGGCCAGGAACCTGGAGGCAGGAGCTGATGCAGAGGCCATGGAGGAGGGCTGCTATTGGCTTACTCCTCCTGGCTTGCTCAGCCTGCTTTCTCATAGCCTCCAGGGCCACCAGTCCACGGATAGTACCACCCGAGATGGTCTAGGCCCTCCCACACCAGTCACTAATTTTAAAAAAAATGTCCTACAGTTTGGCCCACAGCCTTGTCTGATGGAGGCAGTTTCTCAGTTGAGGTTCCTTTCCTTCTGTTAGACGACTCTAGCTTGTGTCAAGTCAACATAAAAGAAGCCAGAACAGGGCTCAAACCCTCAGAAGCATTTGCTGGTGTAGGCAGAACTATGAAATTTCACTTGTAATTTTCCAGTGGTTGATTCTGGTAACATTACTGATTGAGGAGTGGATTAGGGTCAGGGCATGATAGAGAACAAAATGGCGTAATTATTTAAAATTAGATGAACTATAAAGATAATTAAATTAAATCAACATTCAATAATGTTCCAGATACCTTTTCCTGAAATTTCTGGATTGGTTTTAGAAAGCGTTTCCTGGCCTCTCTCAGTACCTTCCCTGCATATACATACATGGTAAACTCTAGGGCAGTAATTCTCAAAGTGGTTTGCAGAGGTCTGTGGGTCCCCTTTCATGAGCTGTGGGAGCAAGAAGCATTTCCTAAGATGACAAACGTTCTCTTTTCGCACTGTGGCTCTTTGCTCTGATGGTTCAGAAGCAATGGCTGATCAAGCCACTCATATTCAAAGTGACTCAGCACTATGCTGCCACCCTGTGCTGGCAGTGATTGTATTTCTATTAACATATGTGTAATGAAAGGAAAAATGTTTCAAGACAATTGTTGATGTCTCAACTCTTGTGTAAACATCTTTGCAATATTCTGGATGATGAAAGGGAAGCCTGCATGGAGCACCTTTGCCCGCACATCACAGTATGGTGGTTCCCCAAATAAAGCTCTGTATGAATGAACTGTGCACTTAACCAGATGTCCTTTTCCTGAAATACTTTCCCTTAGACCAGCTGACAAATGGTGATTATTCAGAGTTCAGAAGCTGGAAGACATCTCAAACAATAAAGTGATCTTTCATGAAAATTTTCGATGAAACAACTGATAGTGTAGCTAGCGTTAATTTTTAAACTCAAGTAAAAATTAGAAAGTTAGGGAACTGGGATGAACTGTGAGCTTGGTGGTATCCCACCATCTAAAGACTTCCTGATGAGACTGGTACTCATATTAATTGATGTAAAATATGGTGTGATGAAACATCACTTGAAAGATCTGTGTCAGTGAACCAATAACTCATGCATGGTAGTGACAGATCTATTCAGATGAGGACTGAGGGTAGAGCTCAGTGCTGGAGGGCTTTCCTAGCATGTACCAGGCTTGGCTTTGAGCCCCAGCACTGAGAAGTCGAACAAACAAGAAGACCAAAGTGCACAGTGAACTAATATAGCCCCTCCCTCCCTCCATCCGTCCCTCCCTCCCACTCAACAGGATCAGGCTGGCCTCCAGTTGGTTATGTAGCCAAGAAGGACCCTAAAGTCCTGATTCTCCAGCTGCCACCTCTCAAATGCTGATTATAGGAGTGCATCATCACAGCCAGCTTAAATATGCTTCCAGGCATGAAAACATCCGTAATACGATTCTGATCCTATATTTAGACTGACAGCCAGAGGCCTTTGTTTAGTATTAAATCTACCTGCAGTTATTCACAGAGCAAAATAATATCTCATTTCCCACCACACACACACATATGTGGCTGGATTCACTTTATATATTTCAGTAAATCAACATACCTTGACAAATTGAAGCCGGGCTCATTTGTAAGATTCAAGCTGTCCTCTTATTAAGACAGTATTTTTGGGGGGTTGGGGGTGGGAGAGGGAAGGTGAAGAAGGAATTCTTTTAATTAAACATTTACATTTATTTTTGTGTGTGTGTGTGTGTGTGTGTGCAAGTTCAGAGGCCAGAGGAATATGTGCTTCCCATCTCCCCACTATGTGGATTCTGGGGACTGAACTCAGGTCATTAGGCTTCATGGTAAGAGCCTCTATTTGCTGAGCCATCTTGCTGCCCCTGAACTACAGTTATTTTAAATACAACCTTAGTTATGTTAACATATAATAGGCTTATTCTCATGATTTTAAAATGAATTAATGAGTAAATACCTTTGAGAATTACACACACGCGCGCACACACACACACACACACACACACACACACACACACACATTTGTTTTTGAGACAGGGTTTCTCTGTGTAGCCCTGGCTGTCCTGTAACTCACTCTAGACCAGGCTGGCCTCGAACTCATAAAGAGCCACCTGCCTCTGCCTCCCAAGTCCTGGGATTACAGGCATATGCCACCACTGCTCAGCATCAGTTTTTATTTTTAATACTGTACATATCCAAATAACCTATAAATAAAAGGTCTTTGGGGCCCTATATTTTTAGAGTTCAAGAAAGTTTGATAGTTCATCAAACTGAGACCTGCTCCTGCTGAAGCATTTTCTTTCTATGGATCAAACACGTCTCTCTCCCCTGCTTTTCTGTTTGTAAACCAAATCAAGGAGTGGGGTTTGTAGGCTCACTCAGGTTTTCTTTCTTTTTGTTCCAACATACTGTTTGCATTGATCACTTGGGAATCTCACATAATGCACCTCGATCACACTCACTTCCCCGTCCTTCCTGGTCTCCCCACCCCCATCACCTCCCCATACACAAAAAAAGAAGAAAAATAACCAAGTCCAATTTGTGTTGCCCCAGTTCTCACTGGAGCATGGTCACACTCACAGTGGCCACCCCTTAAAGAAAACTGAGTCCTCCCTGCCCCCTCCACCATCCCCCGCCCCCACCTTAAAGCCTTCATTGTGAAGAGCTACACTTCAGCATGCTTATCACAATTTTTAAGAGTTCTCTTCAATGGCTTCCTGTCCAGGCTCTTTCATTTGGGGGGTGGGGTAGGGTGTGGGGGGTAGGGGTAGCAGGGAGAGGTTGTCACAGAGGCCTTCTGTGTGTCTCATTCTCAACCGTGAGTCTGCAGTCATCAACACTACTGCAAACGAAGCTTCCTTGCCCTTTACAGTCAGCAGGAGCACAGATTATGGACTTCCACATGGTTTCCGGTGACAGGACAGACCATGAACATCCACATGGCCGCTGGCACCAGCATGTACTGTGAACTCAGGATGGTCTCCAGTGGCAGTACAGACTATGGACATCAACACGGCCCTCTGCTGCAGCACTGACTATGGACATCAACATGGTTTCAAGCACAGACCACAGACATCAACAGGGCCTCTGTGCAGGACAGATAGATCACCTCGAGCCCCACCATGGCCTCTGGAAGCAGCACGGACCATGGAGGTCTTTCGAGGAGGTCCAGTCCAGAAAATGAAGTGTTCGTTATCTCAGACATCCTGCCGTTGCTCAGAGACAGGGCAGTTGTGCAGCTGGGCAGCACATTCTGGGCCTGAGTTTGTGCTGCTGCATCTCCCTGTCGGCGCTACTCGGCAACATGTTTCCCTGTCCACCGCAGCCTTCTCTCACGCCTGTCACCACTGTGGAGTCTCCAGTTCCTTTCTCCACCGCACATGCACTGCTGTGTTCCTGCATCTTTCCTGCCTCTTCTCACATTCTTTTGTTGTAGCGGCATTGGAAACTGCTGGGTGTCACCAGTATATATATCTCCTAAACAGCTTTACATGCAATACTCATTGCAACAAGTCATTGGTCTGATTCAAGGTTTCTGAAGCACCATAAATACTGGACCATCACCTAGACTCTCTTAGTTAGATATACTGTTGTTGCCCAGAGTCAGGGTGATCTTGTGGCTAGGCAGAGTGTCTGGGCAGGGGAGCGTTTCAGTCCACCAAACACCTCTCCCCTCGAGGATCAATGGGCATGACCATTTTGCTTGCAGCCTGAAAGCTGTGCTCCCCTTCTTCCAGCAGGGTGAGCAGCCATGGCTCCAGCGGCTCCATGCCCGTGGGCAGGCCCGAGGGCCAAGGACCGGCCCTACTCAGTAATGCCATGTTCTTTGTCCACTGAGGCCGTGTTTCCATATGGCTCCCACACCTTTCGTCGCCACATCTGTAGCTCCACCATTCTGCCCCACACGGACAGCTCTGCTCCACCATCTTTCCTTTCAATTTTGTGAGTCCACTTTTTTTTTTTATTTTTTATTATTTATTTATTTATTTTACATTCCTGCAGCAGTTTCCTCTTCCTCCTTTCCTCCCAGCCCCTCCCACCCATGCCCCCTTTGTTCACACTCCCCCCCGCCCCCATCCACTCCTCCCTCCTCCTCTGTTGCTGTTCAGGAAAGGGCAGGTCTCCCATATCGACAAAACATGGCATATCAAGTTACAGTAAGACTAAGCACATCCGCACGTATTAAGGCTGGGCAAGGCACCAGCAGTAGGGTCCCAAAGGCCGGCAAAAGAGTCGGAGACAGCCCCTGTTCCCACTGTTAGGAGTCGCACAAGAGGACCAGGCTACACAGCTGTCACGTATGTGCAGAGGGCCTAGGCCAGTCCCGTGCAGACTCCCTGGTTGTCTCTTCTGTCGCTGTGAGCCCCTCTCTAAGAGCCCAGGTTAGTCTATTCTGTGAGTTTTCTTGTGGTGTCCTTGATCGCTCTGGCTCCTACAATCCTTCCCCCTCTCTTCTGCAGGATTCCCCGCCTCACGTTTGGCTGTGGGTCTGCATCTGCTCCCATCAGTTGCTGGGTGAAGCCTCTCTGCTGACGATTAGGATAGGCACCAGTCTATGAATCTAGCAGACTATTGTTAGGCATTATTACATTGATATTTTTTAATCCAATTAAAAAATGGGTACAGATCTAAACAGAAAATTCTCAACAGAAAAATCTCAAATGACTGAAAAACACTTAGTGCAAATCAAAACGACTCTGAGATTCCATCTTACACCTGCCAGAATGGCTGAGATCAAAAACACAATGGTAGCTCATCCTGGAGAGGATGTGGAGCAAGGGGAACACTCCTCCAATGCTGGTGGGAATACGAACTTGTACAGACACTTTGGAAATCAATATGGCAGTTTCTCAGAAAACTGGGAATCAATCTACCACAAGACCCAGATGTACCACTTCTGGACTTATAACTAAAGGATGCTCAATCATACAACAAGGACACTTGTTCAATTATGTTCATAGCAGCATTATTTGTAATAGCCAGAACCTGGAAATAACCTAGATGTCCCTCAACTGAGGAACAGATAAAGAAAATGTGGTACATTTACACAATGGATTGTTATTCAGCTGTTAAAAACAATGACATCTTGAAATTCCTAGGCAATGGATGGCACTAGAAAAAAAATCATCCTGAGTGAGGTAACCCAGACCCAGAAAGACAAACATGGCATGTACTCACTCATCAGTGGATATTAGCTGTAAAATAAAGGATCACTATGCTACAATCCACAGACCCAGAGAGGCTAGGTAACAAGAAGGTTCAGGGCGGGGGTTCCCAGATATCCCTGGGAAGGGGAAAAAGAAGAGATTTTGTGAGTGGACTGCAGACAAAAGAGGATGGGAACATGAGTGATCAGGTTGTGTGTGTGTGGGGAGGGTAGAGGGAGAGAATACTGAAAGAGATTACTGGAAAGAGGGGTGCATTCACAAGGGATCCTCCCAGGAATCCACAAGGATGTCCCCAGCTAAGACTCCTGGCAATAGCAGATATGTAGCCTGAACTGGCCATCTCCTGTGACCTGGCAAGACTTCCAGTGGAGGGAGTGGGACACTGTTGTGGGATATTATTTTAAGTGAGCAAATATGTGTTACATTTGTTTCTGGTGCAGACTATTACTTTAACTGTGTAAAGGTGTGTTACATTGGTTTCTGCTGCCTTTGTTAACGATGTAAAGGTGTGTGACATTTGTTTGCGCTGCATTTGTTTAATTATGAAAAGATCTGTTGCTGTTTCACCTTGCCTGCCTAAGGCACCTAATTGGCCTAATAAAAAGCTGAATGGCCAATAGCTAGGCAGGAGAGGGATAGGCGGGGCTGACAGGCAGAGAGAATAAATAGGAGAAATCTAGGCTTGAGAGAATGAGGGAGAAAAAAAGGGAGAAGCCCAGGGCCAGCCAGCCAGGCAGTTGCCAGCCAGCACACACTGAGTAGGACATGTAGAAGGAAAAGGTAAAAAGCCCTGAGGCAAAAGGTAGATAAAGAGAAACAGGTTAATTTAAGTTAGAGAGATCCAGAAATGAGCCTAGGCTAGGTAGAGCATTCATAACTAATAAGTCTCCATGTATGATTTGGTTGGTGGCCCAAAAGGAAAAGCCTGGTACAGGACACCAACCCAGCCACATAACCTTTGACCTACAGTCTGTCCTGCCTATGGGATATGCTGGGGTAAGGGTGACCTAGAGATTGAGGGAGTGGCCAACCAATAACTGGTCTAGCCTAAAACCCATGCCAGAAGGGTAAGCCCACTCCTGACACTGCCTGGAGCACCGGGACCCACAGGCTAGATGACCCAGAGACCTAGGATTGAACTAAACACAAGTGAGTTTTAAAAGCATCTTCCCATAGGACCTGCCTTTTAAAGTCTCTGCAGACTCCTCCTCTGCCGCTACACCTCCCTCCAGAGCCTCCAGGGCTCTTCTCTCAGGCTCCTTGGAACTGGCAGGTGCTAGCAGTCACTGCCATCTTCCGTCACAGCCATGCTTCAGGTGGCATGGCTCTGAGTGCGCCCCACTCTGGTTTTCAAAGCCTGATTTCTAATGAAACCTTGGAGAAAAACTAACGGACTTGGTTTCAGAAGTAAACTGTAGGCTGTGTGGGCTAGCAAGTATTCCAAGGAAGATTGCTGGTGTGCACTTTGTCCCTACAGCTTCTTTCTTTACTATGTGGGATTCCTTTTGACTTCAGGCTCTATCCTTTGGGCTACTGGTATTAAAGTAGGAGACTCCCCTGGGTCCCTGGCAGGTGGCCTGAATGCAGGAGACCATGATGGAAAGAACGTGCTTGGTGTAAATTGGTTTCTGGGGGTGGCTTTATTCTGTATGGAACTAGGTACTTTCTGATGAAATAGGTTGGTCTGGCTTTCCTAGGAGCCTCAGATATCCTAAGTGGTTTTGTTGTTT
Organism: Peromyscus californicus insignis; assembly: GCF_007827085.1. Classification (NCBI taxonomy): domain Eukaryota; kingdom Metazoa; phylum Chordata; class Mammalia; order Rodentia; family Cricetidae; genus Peromyscus; species Peromyscus californicus. The sequence continues at coordinate 58,762,405 of NW_026294480.1, read as the reverse complement.
TTAAGTTTGAAATTAAACTGGTTTTCTAAGTTAGAGTAGCTTCTGCCTTAAAACAATCTTTAAAATCAGGATTAAATATGATAAGAACAAGAACAAAATTAAAAATGGTCTTACAGTGGTAAGTGGACTCATTTTGCTTCTTCCAAGGATTTTTTTAATTATTTTTTTTCACATTTCTTTACTTAGTGGCAGGCAGGGTGCCACAGTGTATCTGTGGAGGTCAGAGGGAGTTTGAAGGAGTCAATTCTCTCCCACTATGTGGGTCGCGGGATTGAACTCAGATTCTTAGGCTTGGCAGGATATGCCTTTGCCCACTGAGACATCTCACTGCAACCTTCTCCCAAGATCAAATGATAGACTTGTTCACATTGTCTATGAAATCAAGCCCATAGGCAATGCTTTGAAACACAACAGAAGTCATGACCAAGAAGTATCCAGATTCTTAAATTTTATATAATTGCATCATATTTCTTAGGGCCACTAGCATTTAAAAAAATTTTCCACAAATTTGTCTATTTTCTGGTTAAATTGATGTCCCATCACTGTTTCTGAAAAGCTAAGTTGTAATTTTGAGGACACTATGGATGAAAAGAAAAAAAAAGAGACTACCACTAGTAACAGATGTGAAATTACATTAGATAAATATAATCATTAGTTTCAGTCTCACCCTGGTTAATTTGTTTGTGGAAATGTGCAACCCATTATTCATTAGGTAATTTTTCACACATTGATTAGAAAGCCATGTCGAATTGCGACCCTGCACATTTGGGCTTACCTATCTTGCAGTGAAGTATACCATTTACAATAGTGGAAATGGGGACAAAGTGTTTATCTCAAGCTGATTTTGTGCCAATAAATAAAGTAAATCAATAGCCAGTGAAGTGTGAACAACATTTCTCTGCTGTATAATATGGTTTTGGGGGCAATTTGACATGCTACAAGGGGAAACAAGGGTCCTGAACAGAAAGGTAATAAAAGCAAATCATGCTGGTAACTATTATTGAAGTCCTATATTTTTCTATACTTCGACAGCTTTAAGATGTGAAGAATAATGCACATAAAATTATAAAAATATTGAGGCAACTCCCCCCATATTTATAAACACTCCTTCTCCTAGCTGGACTTGATTTCATTGGTCATGCACTCTATACCTGTGACAAATCTTTTCTATTTTCAATTTGATCTAATTTAGTACACAAATTCAAATATCTTTAAACCATTTAGAGTAAATAAAGTGCAAACACCTTAAATTTCAAATAGATTTTATTAGCACTCCCTAGGACTTCATCTGAAGTTTGCTTTACCACACCAGATAGCTGCAAAGACAAAACAAAAACCAAAACTTTCTGTCCAGGAAAAAGCTTCAAGGAAAACTCTCCATTTCCACATGTATCATCTTTCTTATCAAAACAGAGGAGGGAGTCTGCTATGTCTAAGCTCAGGAATCATTTCTAAGCACTGAAGGGGAGTAATTATTTAAATGTATTTATAGAATCTATCTTCTTGTACTTTAGAATCTCAGATGTTATCTTCTAAATTACAGTGAAAGAACACATTTTCTTGAAGTAATACTGGCTGCATCCAAGTCAGGAATGGTTAATGACAAGCAGTTTCCTCCGAAGAGCAGACAGTGAAGGCCTGTGCAGGTTACCCAAGACAGGAGGTGCTTGGGCTGTTGGTTTCCTAGCAGGCTGTTCTGGTCCTCTTGGTCCACAAACACAGCAGGGAAACCTGCAGATTCAGGGCTTACACGGCTCCTGGTATCACAGAAACAGCATTTTGCTTCCCAAGAATGTTGCTTCCTTGATAATGTCTGTGCTCTATTACTAGAATTTTTAAAAGGTCATGGACCATCAAAACTTTTTTTTATAATGTATGCCGATGTGTAGTGTATTTATCTATATTCAGTGGCAGGATTAGTGTGGAAAGTCCTGCACATTATCTGTGTATCAATATTTTGAGACACCCCTCCCTTTTTTTTTTATTCAAACATGGTTTCAGTCTAGTGTAGATTAGTGTTTAAAAATCTAGAATTCAGCAAATTTGTACTGTATTATGAATAATGTAAAGATCTATTACTTCTAATTTCCCATTTAGATACATATCAGCAGAAGTCGAAGTACTTGGGAGACAGAATAAGTGTTAGATTGGGCGTCTGACAATGGGTGAGTGGTCAGGGTTAGACTGAGAGTCATACATGAGTCGTGCATGTATACTAGTTCTTGGTCTGCCCCTGAATCCTGTGACCTTACATAAATAGGTATAAAATACAGATAAACAAATCAAACATTTACCAATAATATAAAGACCTTTACTTTCTGACTCAAGCAAGAAGGCCTGATGTCTGACATATCTGCGTTTGAGTCCCAGAAGACAGTTGACTCAGTTTTTCTCTGGCCCCCAACGTGCACTTGTGGCATGTGTACAGAAGCATGTGCACACACAAACACATGCAAATAAGTGAATGTAAAAAAAATTTTGAAGTTTATTTTCAAACAATTCTTTGATATTCATATAATTTTACAATTGATTAAAGACAAAAATTTACATGCAAATAAAATGGATGTGCTCGCTTTTCTTACTTAACGAATTAAATCTTTGCCACAGCGTTCATCGCTTGGTGATTGATCCAACTGGGGCAACAGTGAAGACAGATGCCCAGACCCCAGCTGGGATCAGGTGGGCTATGCTCTCAGACAGAGATGCATCGATAACTCAGGACCAGCATATTTGCATTTATTACTACAGCGGAAATGAGCAGGAGCTGGATAAGGTTTGCGGTATCTGTGGGGAGTAGAGTCTGGTTGCAGTCAACCTGGAGGAGGAGGAGGAGGAGGAGGAGGAGGAGGAGGAGGAGGAGGAGGAGGAGGAAGAGGAGGAGGAGGATGTTCATAGTTTCTGCACACACTGGGAAAGGCTTGCCATTTCTGTGAGTCTGAGGCACTGGGGTCCTTGACATGGCCATGTTCATGTCAATGATATGCATCCACTCAGGACTTCATCTTCCCCCCACAAATGGTTGGTTGAACATTTGATACTACATCTTCAATGCTTTTCGGGGCTGATCAATGCTGAGACTGTCATTGCCTAAATATGTTATTACAAAATGGCAGAAATATGTTTATGGCCATTTCAGAAACTGTTAGAAATTCTGTCTTAAGCCCAAACCCAAGATCATTCAAAGCCTTTTTTTTAATGAAACTCAAAGCAGCAACTCAAACAGCAAGTTTTAAAGTCAAACATTCTAACACAACACAGTTCCAAAGATACACTAACTTGGTATTTCATGCCAAGGGATGAAGGTAGGAAAATATTCATTCTTTGCTTTTCGTAGTTACAGCTATGTTTATATAAAAACAGAGAGCTTTATATGTAGAGCAGAAAGTGCAGTTCATGTAATAGAGTGGACTCAAGTCTGAGCCCAGGTGTCTGAGGCAGCACTCACTGTAGCTGTGAGGCATGGGCGCTGTAGGGGCACGTTGTGTGTTCGGAACCAAACCGCAGGGAAGTCATGGACGCAACATGGTCATGTACTGCCAGAAAGGCCTCAGACTAGCTATGCATTTGGTTTTGAATCCAGATCTAGTTACGTGTTACCTTTTACTACTGTCAGATTCCGTCCCCACCCCCATGGCCCTTACATTCAGTTTCTATGACTCCATATGTGACTACAACCCACAGTTTAGAAACTGAGGACTGATTCTGCAGTGCCTTCTACCTTTAGTACTCTATATACATGTGAAAGTTTTACATACTAACATCAAATTCTATACCTGGGTAAATATATGACTCAGATAATAATCTACTTTTGTAACCTGCTTTGTTTGTACATTTAATGTTGTAAACGTTTCTCCATGTCTTTGTGTATTCTTTCGCAACATTTGTAATAGCTGTATCATATCCTACTATATAATTTTGTCATGGTTCCTTTAGTTATTGCTCTGTCCCTGGACACAAAGTTACAGTCATACCTTGCTATGGCAGTGCTAACCTGTAATCCTGCCTTAGCCTCCAGAGTGCTGGGGTTATAGGTACGCGCCCCCCCCCCCCCACCATGCCCTTCTCCATAGTTCAGTTTCCACTTTGATCTCCTGCAGACTGGCCTATGAACTTTGTGAGCACACACCTTTTCTACTCTGTGTCATGGTAGCATTGCTATGTTTAAAACTCTCCTAAGTGCTGGGCGGTGGTGGCGCACGCCTTTAATCCCAGCACTCGGGAGGCAGAGCCAGGCGGATCTCTGTGAGTTCGAGGCCGGCCTGGGCTACCAAGTGAGTTCCAGGACAGGCGCAAAGCTACACAGAGAAACCCTGTCTTGAAAAAAAAAAAAAAACAAAATAAAAAACAAAACAAACAAACAAACAAAACCTCTCCCAAGGATTTAACCAGCCTCAGCATAAAATCTCGAAGCTGCTTCTGGTGTTTACTGGTGTGCCTGGGACACTTTTTCCTGACATTTGCACAATTTCTTCTGTTGTGTCCTTCGGCTCCCTGCTTAAAGGACACTTCCCTAACAGTTGTTCTGAGGATCCTTCCCGAACAGCCTCCTCTAGCATCCTCTGCCTTCTTAGAGTTCCCTCTTTCTAACGCCCACCCCCCCTTTTACCCAATGCATTAAGCATTTCTTTCTTTTTATTTATTATTGCCACTTAAACTCTCTGAGAGCTGAACTTCATTGCTGTTGTCTGTTCCAAGGTAGCACCCGAAAACTCTGCCTGGTTCGTAGACCAATGGCAGTTGAAAAAAGTATTTGCTGAATGACTCGTGATTTCATTCACTATTTTTTCTATTAAAAACGTGGACGAGAAAAGTTACTGTTTTGTCAGCTGCCTTTGGAAGAATGCTGTGGCTAGGCTCTTCAGACGGAATGTGTGGCTTTGAGGAAATGCGTTGGGAAAGCGCCGATATATAGCCAACTTACCTTGAAAAAGAAATAAATAATGATTCGGAAGTAGCAGAGATGAGGACGAAGAGGGTAGGGGTTGGTGTGGGAAGAGGTCCAGACCTGGACCGGGGGACGGCTGAAGAGAAGCAGGCAGAAACAACAGATCATTCAATAACCGATGCATTTGGTATTTAAATCGTGCTGCAATGTAGACACCTCATCATTCCCTTCATTGTGGTCAGAAGTCTCTCTACATGATGTGTGGGAAACAACCCTAAGGCTGCTGATAGTCTCGGTAGAGAGGCCAGCATAAACGGAGTCTGTAGTTATTGATGAAATAGATGAGTTGTCATGATGGTGGGATTGCTCCAAAAGCAAGTCTGGGTACCTTTTACTTGCTGGTCCTTCTGTCTTCTATTATGGGATGCTGTAGCATGAAGGCACTCACCAGACACAAGCCCCTTAGCCCTGGACTTTCTAGCCTCCGGAAGTGGGGGAAACAACATGTCTTTTCTTTATAAATTGCCAAGTCTGTGGCAGTTAGATAGAACAATGTGAAATGGACTAACACTCCTAATCTCTCAATCAGATAACTGCCTCATGGCACTGTTTGTCTTGGGAAAATTAAACAAAACAAAACAAAAAACAGGTAGTGGTGTGATAACACACACTTTTACACAGCTCAATAGTCCTATAAAAAATACTAAACTGAAAGCTCTAATATATACATAGGACCTGGTGCAGACCCATGTCAGCCCTGTGCCGGCTGCTTCTGTCTCTGTGAGTTCATATAAGCTTGCTCAGCTGAGTTAGATGGCCTTATTCTTCTGGTGTTCTCCATTCCCTCTGGCTCTCACATTTTCTGCCCCCTCTTCTGTGGGGTTCCCTAAACTCTGAGGGAGGGATTTTATCGGGGACTTGGGGGGTCCAGCCCCTAGATAGTCCCCTCCCAGGGTCCGGGAAGAATCTACAACCAGCTGACAATTAATCTTTGATGAAGGAAATGAATCTATGTACACGAAACTCCTTAGTTCATACACTTTATTATTCTGTGATAGTTCTCTCTCTACACAGCTTCTATTCTGCTCTCATGTCTAGCTCCGTTCTTGCCTGATTTCTCTCTGTATTTATCTACTGTCCCCTCCAGGTTCTATCTTAATTCCTTCATCTAGTTCTGTCCCTTCTAGGTTCTCATCTATCTAGTTCTTTCCCCTTTCAGCTCCTCTCCTGTCTCCTTCTCTCTCATCTGGCTCTTCCTCATCTTGTTCTTCCCCATCTGGCTCATCCTCATCTTCCATCTCATTCCTCTAGTCCTCTCTTCTAGCCCTTTAATCTAGTTCTTCCCCATCTCAGTTTGTTCCTCTCAAGTTCTTACCCATCTAGTTCTTCCATTCTCTTTTCTCTTCTCCGTCCTCTGCCCTGGAAGTCCCGGTATATAAAAGGAGGGTCTGAGCTAAATTGTGTAAAGCTATTACTTAACGTCCACCTGACCTAGGCAGTGTCTCCTTGTGGAATTTACCTTAAGTCAGGAGACTTGTATGTGGGCTGTTATCACTGTTAGTCCTTGGAAATTGGGCAACCACCTGGGCGGTGTCTCCTTGTGGAATTTACCTTAAGTCAGGAGACTTGCCTGTGGGTGGTTATCACTGTCAGTCCTCGGAAGTTGGGTGACCACCTGGGTGGTGTCTCCTTTAGTCCTTGACAATGGCTAGAGGAGATATCTGATTCCAGAGAAAGCCTTTCCTGGGATTGTTCTCCAAATGCCTGGAATGTGTATGTCTAGAGAGTGATCAGTCCACATTGTTAGCCCTTCTTAGGGAAAAGTCAACTGGGAAAGCTATGAAGGCACACATGGTTTTCATAACAGAATACAGCTGATATATAACAAGCCAAGTAACACAAAAAACTCCTTGGGATTTGGCTTCCTCTGGAGGAATTCCCTGATCCCTCCAGGTAGTGACTTTGCCATAACCAGCTGAGTTCTTATGATATATTCCTGCGGCCTGCAGCAGAATTTGATGGAGGCAGCCTGTTAAGAGCTGAGTGTTCCAAGGTCTCTTCATAATGTCTGGCTGTGACTCTCTGAATTTGTTCCCATCTGATGCAGGAGGAAGCTTATCTGAGGATGGCGGAATAAGGCACTGATCTATGAGTATAGCAGAATGTTATTAGGAGCCATTCTATTGTTACTTTTTTTTTTTTTTTAGACCAGTAGCATTTGGTTTTACCCTAGGTCTTTGGAATATCTAGTCTCTGGTTCTTGGTTACCCAAGCAGTGTTGAGTATGGGTATGTTCCTATCTCATGGAGTGGGCCTTTAGTCAAATCATACAGTGGTTGGCTACTCCCACAAGCTTTGTGCTACCATTGTCCTAGCCTATTTTGCAGGCAGGACAGATTGTAGATCAAAGGTTTTTTTTGGCAAAGTTGATCTTTACTTTTCTCTTTTGGTAGTCTACAGCATACTTTCCCATACCAAAGACACTAGAACATAAGGATGAAAGTTCTATGTAGGCACCAGCTCGACTTCTCCATGTTCAATGAGTTATGTGGGTATGGTCTTCAGCAATGGGACCTTGCTATCGGTTTGTGGAGAACAACTTATTGTCTTGGCAACATTCTGTATTGTTTGGGAATGTCCATGAGACCTGTTTGGCCAACAACTCTCTTGAACCTAGTCCTGGTACTGGGAGCTTTGTACCAGCTGGGACTCCATCTCCCTCATTATTTGGAGACTTCATTAGAATTGCTCTCATATATTTTAGAAAGTTTCCACTGCACTAGGTTTCTATACCACCCCTCAAATGCTCCTCAATTTGTCTCCACATTCTTTCCCTCAACCCCATCTCCCCTCCCCCTCACCACCTGATCCTCCATTCCTGTACCCCACCCCCACCCCAGTCCACCCATAAAATCTATTCTATTTCCCCTCCCAGGGAGACCCACGTGTCCCCCTAGTCCCTTTCTCTATACCTAACCTCTCTGGGTCCACTGATCGTAGCTTGATTATCATTTATTTAACAGCTAATATCCACAGGTAAGTGAATACATGCTGTATTTATCTTACTGGGTCTTCATTACTTTACTCAGGATGATTTTTTTCTTGTTCCGTCCATTCGCCTTCAAGTTACCATGATATCATTTTTCTTCACAGCTGAGTAATACTCCATTGTGTAAGTGACATTTCTCTATCTATTCTTCTGTTGAGGAGCATCTAGGTTGTTTCCAATTTCTGGCTGTTATGAATATGGTTGAGTCAATGTCCTTATGTTAGGATGAAGCATCTTTTGGGTATATGCCCAACAATGTGTATAGCTGGATCTTGAGGTAGATAGATTCCCAATTTCATGAGGAGCCACCACACTGATTTCCATAGTGGCTGTACAAGATTGCATTCCTACCAGTAATGGATGAGTGTTCTCCTTACTCCATATCCTCACCAGCATGAGCTGTCACTTGTGTTATTGATCTTGGCCATTCTGACAGGTGCAAGATGGAATCTCAAAGTCATTTTGATTGTACTTCCCTGATGACTAATGATGATGAAAAAATTTTAAAAGTGTTTCTCAGCCATTTAAATTTCCTCTATTGAGAATTCTTTCTTTAGACCTGTACCCCATTTTTGATTTGGGTTGTTTTCTTGATATCTATTTTTTGAGTTTTTTATATGTTTTGGATATTAGCCCTCCATCGGATGTATAGTTGGTAAAAAAAAAAAATCTTTTCTCATTCTATAGGCTGCCACTTTGTCTGAATGATGGTGTCCTTTGCCATGTAGAAGTATATCAGTTTCATGAGGTCCCATTTATTAATTGTTGATCTTAGTGGTTGTGCTAATGGTGTTCTGTTCAGAAAGTCTTTCCCTGTGCCAATGAGTTCAAGACTATCCCCCTACTTTCTTTTCCATCAGATCAGTGTGTCTGGTTTTATGTTGAGGTCTTTGATCCATTTGGAGTTGAGTTTTGTGCAGGGTGATAAGTGGATCCATTTGGATTCTTCTACATGCAGCTGTGCAGTCTTACCAGCACTGTTTAATGAAGATGCTGTCATCTTTCCAGCGTGTATTTCTGACTTCTTTATAAAAAATCAGGTGTCTATAGGTGTGTGGATTTATGTCTAGGTCTTCAATTCTATTCCATCTATCAGTGTATGTGTTTTTATGCCAATACCATGGTAATACTGTTGCTCTGTAGTATAACTTGAAATTGGGGATGGTGAGACCTCCAGTAGTTCTTTTATTAATCAGGATTGTTTTTAGCCATCCTGAGTGTTTTGTGTTTCCTATACTAATACTAAATACTAATTTCCTAATACTAAACTATTAAGAAAGTGAAAAGCCAACATACAAAATTGGGAAGAAAATGGCCAAGCAACTTGAATAAATATTTCTCCAGGGCTGGGGAATGAAGCTCAGAGGGAAAGCGATTGTCAAGCATATACAAGGTCCTGGATTCAATCCTTATCAGGAAACAAAGTCTTCAAAGAGGATAAGAGGCCAACAAACACAGGAAAAGATGTTTGAGTATACAATGTTAGTTATTGAGTGGGAATACAAAATGAACAGGAAGGCAACAGTCAGACCGTGAGTCATAGGAATGCTAATTCTGAAACTCAGCATCCAACATGACTGTCCCTTGGACTGCTCAACATCACTCCTCAAATTTTACAAAGCTCCTCCAATGAACAAAAAGCGTCTGATCATAATAAGAAAGTAAAATCCGGTACAAGATTCCCTGGGACACACATATGCACTAAAAAAACGTTGTCTCAAAGGTAGCCTTTGGGATATCACAAACCACTTCAGGGCTAATGTATGTGGACTATATCTTATGCAGATGATTATGGCAGAGGGTCATGGGATAGCACATTCACATAAACATAACATGACCTAGAAGTGTCAATTTCCTCCCCAGTCAAAGAAAACCCCACTCCTGAGACCCTTCCTCCCTGTCTAAGTAGGAGCCCTAGACAGGGAAAACAAGGGTATCTTGCTGGAGCCTGCTCCCATCCTATAGAGGAACTTTTTGCTTACATTTTCACTTTTTTTTTTTTTTTTTTTGGTTTTTCGAGACAGGGTTTCTCTGTGTAGCTTTGCGCCTTTCCTGGGACTCACTTGGTAGCCCAGGCTGGCCTCGAACTCACAGAGATCCGCCTGGCTCTGCCTCCCGAGTGCTGGGATTAAAGGCGTGCGCCACCACCGCCCGGCCACATTTTCACTTTTAATCTACATTTTTGCTACTTCTTTTCTGTGTCTTGTTCAATTGTGATACATTACAGAGCACCACCACCCACCCCACCCTCTCCAATACAGTTTGGAAAATATTGGTGGGTCCTCGAAAAGTCACACATGGAGTGATCATATGAACTAACAGTTCCATGCCAGGCATGTCCTCAAAAGAGCTGAAACAACTGAGTTGTTTAACTCACTCAGATAATCACTTCTGTATCATCGATCACAGAACTAGTTACAGTCCAAACTCTCTCTAGCTAAAATCTTGACGGTTTTCTTGTCTCAGACAACTGGTTCTCTATTGCATTGACTTTTCTTCATTGTGTTTCTATTTTATTTCATTTATCTCTACTCTAATTTTTATTATGATTTTCGTCCCTTTAGGTGTAGTTTGCTCTTCTTTCTCAATTCTTTTTTATTATAGTGCGCACACGCGCGTGTGTGTGCGTGCGCGTGTGCGTGTGTGTGTTTGTGCGTGCGTGCGTGTGTGTGTGTGTGTGTGTTTGTGTGTGTGTGTGTTCTTGTGGAGGTCAGGGGACAAATGGTTCTTTCCTAGTGGCTCTGGGTACCACACTTGGGTCTTTAAACTTGGCAGCTGTACCTTTATTCGTGGGACCATCTTACCTGCCACTCTCTGCTTTTTGCTGTGTGTTAAGGTGCAAGGTTAGCCTGTTGGCCTGAGATCTTTGTTTTTTTTTTTTAATACAGATAGACGTTTACAACTCTGTATTTCCTTTTGATCACTGCTTTAGAGGTGGTCTCTGTGTTAGGGGGTGATGAATATCTTCATTTCTTTCAAAGTATTTTTTATGATCTCACCTTCAAACCATTGGTTAGTACAGGACTGTGTTACTTATTTTTAATTTATTTGTAACTTTTTAATTTTTAATTATTTGATATTGGTTATGATATTGATATGTTTGATATTGATACATGATTATTATTTGATATTTATATTTTTGGTTTTTTCTAATTTCATTCCCTTTTGGACAGAGAACATATTTTGTATTATTTCTGTCCTTTTAGGTTTTATCGAAGCTTGTTTTATGACTTAGCATGTGGTATATCATTGAGAATTTTGTACTCAAGAGCACTGTGTCTTCAGTTCCTACTGAGTGGAGTTATCTGTTAGGTCTGCTTATTTTACAATAGTGTCCCAGCTGTTCCTTGTTGGCGTTCCATCTAGTTCAACAGTCTTATCTTATAGCCTTCAACTTTTATTTATGTATTTATTTATGTATTTATTTATGTATTTATTTATTTATTTATTTATTTATTCGTTCGTTCATTCATTCATTCATTCATTCACTCATTCATTTGACATATCTCAAACTCCAAGCTCAAGTTATCCTCTTGCTTCAGCCTGTTAATAGCTGGGACCACTGAACCTGGCTGCTGCTCTTCTGGTTAGCACCATACATGTTCATAACTACTCCATCTTTTTGTCAAGTCACTCTTTTAGTACTACAAACACTATTCTTTTTTTTTTTTTTGGTTTTTTGAAACAGGGTTTCTCTGTGTAGCTTTGTGCCTTTCCTAGAACTCACTTGGTAGCACAGGCTGGCCTCGAACTCACAGAGATCCGCCTGGCTCTGCCTCCCGAGTGCTGGGATTAAAGGCGTGTGCCACCACCGCCCGGCCCAAATACTATTCTTAATGTCTAATAAGTTTTTGTTTTAGGTATTATTAAGAACATTCCCTAAGTTTAAATTGATGTTTGCACATTTATTTTTAACCTTTTGTGTGTGTGTGTGTTCATGTGTTTTTAGATGTATGTGTAAGTGCTCATACATGTGTACACGTGTGTACATTTGTGTTGAGGACAGAGGACAACCTCAGATGTCATTTATCAGGCAATGTCGACTTTTAATTTTTGAGGCTGGGTTTCTTACTGACTTGGAACTCAACAAGAAGGATAGGCCAGGTGGCCAGACAGTCCTAGGGGTCTGCCTGTTCTCCTTCCCAGCACTGAGATTGTAAATACATGCTATCATGCCAGCTTATTTTCACAGGTGTTCTGGAGATGGAACTCAGGCACTTGTGTTTGCAAAATAAGCCCTCTATCAACTCAGCCATTTCCTCACCCCTTATTTTTCATCTTCTTTCAAATTGTCTTTGAATCTTGTAAGATTTGAAATGATTTTCCTCTGTGCATATATGTATGGTGTATGCACGTGTGTGTGACTGCAGTGCCCATGTATCTGTAGAGGCCAGAGGAAAATCACTGGGGGCTGCTCTACTACCCTCCACCTTATTCATTTGAGAGAGATTATCTTACTGATCTTGGAGCACACTGTTTTTCAGGGAGCTGGTTGGCCAGAAATCCTCCTGTCTCCACTCCTCACAAGCATGGTTGAGGGGGTCTGAGCTTAGGTCCTCATGCTTGTCATAGATTAAATGCATTCCCATTCAGAATTCCAGGACTATCTTAAAATTTAAGAAAAAAAATCTTAAAATTTATGTGAGAACTAAAAAGACCAAGGATAGCCAAAGCAATCCTGAACAAAAGGAATATGGTGATAGGCATCACCATACCTGATTTCAAGTAATACTACATGACCAAAGTAATAAAATCAGCATGGTACTGGCCAAAAATACACACACATATCAATGGAATAGAATACAGGACCCAGATATATGACCATGCACCTATAACTTCTTGGTTTTGGAACAAAGATAGCATCCTTAACACACAATGCTAGGAAAAATGGCTAGCAACATGCAGAAGAATGAAACTAGATTCCTATCTCTCACCTTGTACAAAACTCCAAGTGAGTCAAAGACCTCAACATAAGACCCAATACTTTAAAACTGCTAGAAGGAAAGTTAGAGTATGCTTCAACATATAGGTAAAGACTTTCTGAATAGGATTCCATTTAGGATGAGAAATAACACCAGCAGTTGGCAAACTAGATCTCACGAAATTAGAAAGCTTTTGCACAGCAAAGGGAACTGTCAACCAAGTAAAAAGGCAGCTTACAGAATGGGAAAAAATTGTTTCTAGCTATACATCTGACAGAGGATTAGTGTCTGGAATATATATATATAGTAAACACTAAGGAAAAAAACAGTTAAAATGGGTTATAGAACTAAGAATAAAGTTTCCAAAAGAAGAAACACAAATGGCTAGGAAACATTTAAAATGTGCTCATCATCCTTAGCCACTAAGGAAAATGTATGTGAGAACTATATTAAGATTCCATCTCTTCAACTGGCCTTCATAGTAAAAAGAAAATGATTAATTTTGGCTGCATGCATGGTCATACATACCCAACAGGAAAGTATAATCAAAGATTAAAATGATTTAACGTTCCAAGGGATCTCACTTTCCAGGCATTAGGCTTAAATCTATAGGAAATGTTATTTATAAAACTGTTTCTCACTGTGATGGCTAATTTCATGTCAACTTGACACAAGCTAGAGTCATCTGAGAGTAGGGAACTCCAACTGAGAAAATACTCCCAGAAGATCAAGCTGTAGGCAAGCCTGTAGAGCATTTTCTTAATTAGTGATTGATGTGGGAGAGCCCAGTCCGTTGTGGGTGACGCCACCTCTGGGTCAGTGGTCCTGGGTGCTATAGGAAAACAGGCTGAGCAAGCCAGTAAGCAACAGTCCTCCATGGCCTCTTCATCAGCTCCTGTCTTCAGGTTCCTGCCCTGTGTGAGTTCCTGCCCCGACTTCCTTAAATGATGAACTGTGATGTGGTAAGTAAACCCATTTCTTCCCGGTTGTTGTTGGTCATGTTGTTTCATCACAGCAATAGAAACCCTATCTAAGACACTCACCAAGCAAAATGGCAGGTCAGTTGTCACCTCAATTACATAATAGCAGTTATGACTACCTCTTCAGAAGGGAGAAATGATGATAACAGAAGTAGAAATTGGCTAGGCAATTTAGAGTAAAAAGATGTTAAAGGAAAGTACCCAGTTTCTTTCTTGCCCCGAAGCCAGAGATATCCTTAGAGCTCTTGGCCAACTTGTTGCCAGAAGAGTTTGGGTGCTCTTGTCCATGCTCTGATTCCTAAGTTTTGGGGCAACTCTAAAGACAGGAAGGATGTTAGAATGGCAATAAAGGCCCATTAAGGGTAAACTCCAGGTCAAGAGACTACAATTTCTGGCTGGGTAGAGACTTAACATTTTGATTAGGCTAATCAATCACTTGACCAAAGGACCATTCATTGGAAGATGGGCTCATCTTCAGCTGAATTAAAGAGATAGACAGAATGTTTATTCCTTTAATGAGATATTGTACTTTTCTCTCCCAGATTTCCTGCCCTGTGGTGTAATCCTGTGATCCAAGCTACTGTCAGGTTGGGCTGGGTCTACCCATCTTTCTGAGTTCTTCCTTTAGGGTGCTGGCCAGACCTAAGCATGCTTTCTCTGATAAGGACGCCAAAGGGGCTTCTTATTCTTTCCCCGAAGTCCCGCTCCCACTCCCCCCGCCCTCCATGTGGCTGCTTACTGTCATGTGGTGGACTTGTATGTAGGTAACTCAGGTTACATGGCTCTTGAATTCTCTCCAGTCTCTTTCTCTGGCAGCTGCAGAAATTTACAGCTTGCCCCTTCCCCCAAGGTGGGGTGTCTTAGAAATGCTAACAAAATCGTCTTCAAGTTAAAAAGATTCCATCTCACCCCAGTCAGAACGTCCATGAACAAGAATACCAATAATAACAAATGCTGGTGTGGGTGTGGGCAAAAGCAAGCCCCCATGCACTGGGGGAATGTAAACCAATGAAGCTACTCTGGAATTAAGTCTGGAGGGTTCTGAAAAAGCTAAAAATCAAACTACTGCATTGAATCGGCTGTACCACTCCTGAACATCTACCCCAAGGACTCTCTATAACAGAGATACATACAGAGTAAAGACTCTCTATAACAGAGACACACTCATGTTCACTGCTATCCTGTGCACAATAGCTGGGAGAGAGCCTAGATCCCAATAACTGGTGAATGGAATATAAAGATACATATGCACAATGGAACATTACTCAACCATAAAGAAAAGTGAAATTATGACATTTGCAAGGAAATGAATGGAACTGAAAAAATTATTCTAAGGGAGGTAACCTAGACCCCCAAATGCCACGTTTCCTCTCTCCTGTGAGGATCCTTGATTCAATACATTAGTAGCTGTGCAAGCCAGGAAGCAAGGGAGTAGGGTGTGGATTACCTAAAGGAAGGGAGTGGGGGTGGACAGTAGAATACTGATAAAAAGAAAGAGAGGCGATACTGTGGGTCGGTAGGTTTAGTCAGGGAGGGAGGTAGGAGGGTTGGAGAGATGAGGCTGGGGGATGGGAGCAGCATTAACTGGGATAAAAGGAGTATAAAGAAATCATTTGGAAAACAGGATATGCGCACCTACGCAATAGCAGTTTGACCATTGGGTGAGTGGGAGTAAGCACCTGCCTTCTGAATGGAGTCAAGACCCACTCCACGAGGGTCAGTTGGGGGTCAGGGGGGAAGCCAATGCCTGCTACTGTCAGCCTGGTGAGCAGCCCAGGCATAGAAAAGTAGTAGACGCATGCGGGCAAATTTATTTCTGATGACTAACTCAACTAATAGTAGCAGCAAATTGCCGTCTAAATCCTTACATTTGTGCTCAGACAAAAGCAGCAGCTAGCCGTAAGCAGAGGAGCCCCTCCTCACAGTGCACAGGGGTGAGTTCAGGGGCTCACAGTTTCCAAGACAGAGAAAATAAGGAACAGATGTGGGCCCAGCCTTCAGCAAGTCACTTAACCGTGTACTCTACGGTTCAGGGAACATTCTGGAAGAGGGACTAGGAAGTACTTAAGAGCCACAAGATAGAGTGAAGGACTGTAAACAGCATTCCCTAGACTTGAGGCAACTGCCGTCGTGAACTCCCACTGAGTGTAGTGACTTGTACTGGGCCCACACAAGACCAGTCCTGTCCAGAGTTAGTCAAGGAAGGCGAGGGGCTCATGGGGACCTACCTACCCTTTACTAACTGCTGACTGTCCATAGATTCTGGGAACAGGAAATCGCCATCTTTAGTTGTATCCTTCTGAGCCTCCAGGGGCCAATCAAAACAGCTGCAAACCCCAGTCCCCCAGATAGATGGCTCTGGTTCATCCTGGGAGGTCACAAAACGAACAGACACAGATGTATGAGAGACTGGTGAGCTATAGTGAGGGTGGACTGGGGTGGTGGGGATGGATATAGGGGGTTAGAATGGTCGGTGTGTAAGGCATCTACATGTGAAATTAAAAACAAAGTGAAATAGATTTACACTTTCTTACTTATTGTGTGGACTCCTCCTGTGTCGATGTGAACAAGCTGGCCACTCACCTCCGGCAGGGCACCAGCGGCAGGCACAGTGATCCTACCCATGTGAGTTTGGTAAACCCATGCATTTAACCGGGGTTACTTACAGGAGCATGGTCATCTTGTGGGGAGGCTACACCATAGAAGAAAAGTCTCTGTCCTAGCAACTGCCTGCCTATCCTGGGAGGGGTGAGGTCTTGGGACCCACTCTTCCATCCTCCCTGGCAGGTGGCTAATGGACCAGTTTTGTGCATAGAAAATTATTTTGAGGCATTTGATGTGAAAGGAAGAAAAATAAGCAAGATGGTATTCAGAGGGGTTTTGTGTTAGAGGATGGGAGACATGGAGAAGAGAGGCCAGAAAAATAATCAAGAAATAGAGACAAAATGAAGACATGATTCCAGGAGACTGGAGGGAACGGGTCAGAACCCAGATAAAAGATTCCTTTTAATGAGAAAGAGAGCAAGGATGTTCTGTTATTTTTTCATGTAACAAGGATGTTGTTACATGACAAATAGCCATGTGTTACAAATATGTCATGAGGTTTGCACAGAGCAGAAGGTTATCCAGGACCCATAGCAGTTCACTCTGTGGTTAGGAAGACTGCTTCTAAGAGGTTCATTTGCATCTGGTACAACTGCCCACCTGCCTGCCAGGGTAGCCCAAATCCCCAGGGAACCACAGACATGAGCTTTGTTGCCTACGATCCTTGAGGTTAGGGATCTGGTAGACACTGTACTTCTGAGGCTCCGTTTCCTCAACTGTGTTAAAATATGGCCAGAAGTGTGAAACCGCCAGCTCACTAAACTTGCTCTTTCTCCTCGTCACCATCCACAAATTCCACGAAGAGACCGTCAGTGTTTTCAGCAAGATTAATCCAGGTATAGAGACACTTCTGTCGTGTTCCCAGTGTGCTTCTGAAGTATAGTTACACACAGAAAACCAAGGATAGCATTTAAGTCTGCACACTGGGGCGAACAGACTGCTCATGGCTGGTATCAGGGACTGATAAGGGCCTTGAAGACCCAGTACAGTGGAATATTCCCGTGTGACTGGTCGGTGTGCCATTGTGTTCTGATTGCACCCCTCTCCTAAGGGCTGTTCCCCACTCTTTGGTATTTGCTAAGTTTTTCCTATATAGTGAAGGAATCGCTGATCTGCTCGTGCTTCTGAAATCCTTACCCAAACTATTCAAAATTAAATATAATGGGATACTTAAATACTAACAGCAGATGGTTTGCTGTGTCCTTTAACATCTCCTTCATAAATGTAACTTCAAGGATCATCTGCGTTCAAATATATTTTACAGGTTACTAAATTATCTCACTTTGAAGTTCTTTTCTGTTTCCAACTGTCTCAGATCTGATATAAGTACCACAGCTTATTCTTTTTTTTTTTTTTTTTTTAAGATAGTGGTATTTTTTTTCTGGAAAACATTCTTTTTTTTCTTTTCTTCCCCCTTATTATTAAGAGATTTTCTATTCATTTTACTGATAGTGCTATTTTTAACATAATTTTTTATTGATTTTCTGGCCACAGCTTATACTTTAGCTCTTTTAGAAACTGTAAAGATACTTCTTTTACAAGTTAGCATGTTACAATGCTTGGAGCAAGCATGTTCAATATTACTAGACATTCTACTGTAGCATATACTTAACACATTGTAAATAAGGTACAATATTAGAAATCATTCAGATATTACAGCAGAAAATATAATATATGTATTAAATACTTATTTAATTGTCTAAACATGTTTTAGGTTATTTTTCTCTCGAATGGAGGCTACAGTGAAATGTGATTTCTGTAATTAAAAAAACCAGTTTCTTATTGTGTATACTGTTATACTTTGTTTATAAGGTTAAAACGTATCAGCTGTATGTATTTGTATTTAGAAAAAGTGTAGGAATATAAGAACCTGACCTTTCTTATTAAAATTGTAACAAAGAGAGAACGACAGGACTGTATTTTTCAAGGGAGTGTTGAGGCATATGGGAAATTCTATCTTAAGACCTACTGTAGATCCATGTCACTGTGTGAAAGAGGGTGATTAGCGTCTACACTCCGTCATATCAGACTAAAGGTAATGGGGTGTAGGAAATGCTTCATTAGGCTCTCTCAAGCACTTTTACTGTGTCCATACTATTTATATCAGCAGGGAAAAAAAAAATCAGTCTTTAAAATCCAGTCAAAGCACTAGCCTTAGATTTTTTTCAGTATGAGAAATAACACTGATAAAGTCAATTGCGTAAATTCCCTTTGAAGTGTACATAAGAAGGTGACACAGAGTTTACCGGCTTCCATGTCACCCATGCTGGATACTTCCTTTCCTCTAGGCTTCTGGTCCCGTACCCGAGGAGCAGAGTTTCGGATAGAGGAAGAGGCAAGATCAAAAACCAGTGTGCTAAACACAATTAGTGTTCCTGTGGAATTCTAATTGAAAGGGAACTTTATGGCTGTGTCTTAGCAGGAGTGGAAGAGGAGGAGGAGGAGGAGGAGGACGAAGAGGACGAGGAGGAGGAGGAGGAGGGAGAGCGGGCAGTAAACGGTCTATTCTTAGAAATTTTGCTGCGGTGGGAATTGGTCAGGTAGCAATGCCTGTAATGTCCTTTGATAAGCTTGTTCAAATGCTCTGAGTGGTACTGAGGCAGAGGTACTGGAAGAGAGGGGATGCTGTCCCAAGCACACAGTTCTGACAGAAATTGCTGATGTTAGGCTCTTTGATTTTTCGCCCCCTCCTGACATCCTTCCGGATGCAGTTTTGAGCTACAACTGGAAAGTGTGTGCCTGGGAGCAGGTTAGTCTGTAGCCCATGGAAAGAGGGAGGGATCCAGCAAAGGAGCCTCTGTGAGAGACAGCAGCTTGGAGAGAAGCTGCATGCTTGGTCGTTCTTGGATCTCTTTTGCAGTTGGGAGAGTAGAGACAAAGCTCACTAACCTGTAAGGGACGTACTGAGTAGAATCTAGGCGTGTTCTGGTGGTGTTCTGGGAAACCCTTGGTATTAAAGGAAACCTGTATTACATTAGAGCAGGTTCAGTATGGATGCCTGACGTGGTTTCTGAAGATCAATTTCCCCATACCTTTTACAGATTTCCCGTTCGGTGTAGGACGCTGGGAAAAAGTAGTTACAAAGAAAAAAGTATGCCCTGCCCAGCAAAGGACTTTTCACTATGAATTCTTTGATGGCAGTGACGTCTCGGGGCTCTGTGGCATCGTGTACAATTGTGAGTAAATGCTTTTGTTGGTAAAATTAGAAGATTAGCAGAGGGGATAGAGTTGGTGGTAAGGCATTTGCTTAGCATGAGTGAGGCCCTAGGTGTGGTGTCCAGCACCACAGGCAAGAAGGAGGGTGAGGGGAGGAGAGGGAGAAGAAGAGAGAGAAAAGAAAGAAAAAGCAGAGAAGATAAAGGGAACTATCACATAGAAACTACAGAAACCTCATGTTAGACACCAATTGGGACTGGATTGATCTAACAAAACATGTTCAACGAAAATCATATCTTGGTTACTCAAAAATCAATTGTCGACTGACACTTTAATCAAATCTATGCCAAATAATAGCTCGAGGAATTGTCTAATGATATCAACAGTCTTAATACTGCTTTGGGCTCAGAGGTGAAGTATTTGTCTGGCATGCACAAGGCCCTAGGTTTGATTCCTCAGCACCACAAATAAGCAAAAAAAAAAAGACTTTGCCCCAATACAAGTAATTGTTTTTGAACTGAAAAACTTGGTAGTAGGAATAATTTTAATCCCCAAATTTTTAGTACTCAGATGACAGACTACAATTAATACACTCTCCTTAAGATTCTCCTTAAGACTGACCATTTCTCTCCTTACTTGTAACCTATGGTCGGAAACTAGGTTAAGTAAAAATCGTGCCTGGAAAATGTCTACAACTACTCAGTACTCTATATCAGATATTAGGAGTTCCAAAGTAAGTTATAGGTCTACAATGTGAAACAAGACACAAATGGGTAGTTAACATTTTTAAAGCCAACATTTGTAGTTCTTATAAAGTAGTAACCATTGCTGAGTGCTCTTTCAAGTGTTTGAAATAGCTGTTAGCCTTGTAGCCAGAACAGAGATCTGTAAGAAGTACATCAGAGTTGAAGATTTGGAACCACAGACCTTCTTCAAGAGTCAGTGCTGCTTCTTTCTAGCTATGTGCCCTAAGTTCTGAATTCCTCACCCAGTTTTCAAATGGGTGGAGAAGACATTAGAGGAACTGTGTGTCACAACGGGGGTGAATTGCTAGTTCTGGAGTGTCGCATAGGTGTAGTGGGGACAGTGGTTGTTGCTACTATCAAGGTTAGGGCTGCGGAGACGACACAGCAGGCAGATGCTTGCTACACAGAACTCACGTCCCATCCTGAGAACCCAGGGTGAAGGAAGAGAACTTCCTCTTGACATCTGTCCTCTGGCCTCCACACAAGCACCTACACCCATGTGCATACACACACAAGTGTGCACTCTACACATGTGCACATGGGTACACACAGGCAGTTTATAAAGTGAGCTTCTCCCCTTTTAACCTCTTAACATTTTTTTCTTTTATCTTTTGGAGTGTCAATATCTATTTCATTCTAAATATAGTAACCTAGTAAACTCAGAGTCACCTAATTTTCAGGCCTTCCCTGGTTGCTTACAGAATTGTGTATCTGGGAAGCTTAGCATTTTTTCCTGTTTATTCGAGCATTATGAATGCAAATATTAATGCAGTTTTTCCATTGGAAAAACACTTTTTCCTCTTTCCTTGAGAATTGGGATTTAAACACATTAACAGCAATTAGTACTTGAGCCAAGAATTCAGGTTTTGAATAAAACTACAGTTGACATTTGCTCCTAGATGAGAGAGTGAAAAATGGTCCATAAAGTTTCTATTAACTTCAAAAGCAGCAACATCTGCTCTAATCCACAAAGCTTCATGGTCTACTGTGGAGGGAGAGATCTCTGAGAGCACTAATCGGGCCAGGAGAGCATCGAAAGAGAGTCTTCTGCATCCTTCTGTTTCCTCCTCCTCCACGGCCCCGCCCCCTCCACGGCCCCGCCCCCTCCTCCACAGCTTCTCCTTCTTTTTACTCCTCCGTGTTCTTCTTATTTTTTTTCTCTCTTTCTTTTCTTTTTTCCACTTTGCCTCTCTCGATGAACTCTCTGGCTGTTTGCTGATAGAGTAACCGAATGAGCTCTGTGGTTTTTCTCGGTCACATGGTTCCCCTTCAAAATTCAGGGGAATTCCAGACCATTTTGCAATTAGTTAAGGATTATATTTCCTTATTTTTATTAATTTTATGTAAAGTGGGATTTACCAGTGGAGCATTCATTGACACTGACTTCAATTTATTCTGATGAGACTGACTGACATCTGTGTGTGCTGTTCATCAGTCATCATTTAAACCATTCTTAATTGCATTAAATGTAAATTAAGACATTCAATTTCAGCCATTATTTTTCATAAAATACTGTGAACTGAGTTTTAGTGGGTCATGAGATCTTACATTCAAGATAAATAGGGTAAATTCAAAACTTACCATTGATGTTCATATTTTACCCTTTGCTGACTGATTCTTTCATTGCTTACTAGATTGGAACAATTAATTTGTTCTCTAAAGAGATGGATGAGTAAGGAAGATATAACTGAAGTTTTTAACAAATTATTTCATCTTTAGAGCTTGCCTATGTTTTAAGTATGTGATTTTAAAAAAAACCTCTTTGTTAAGTATCTATGTAGACCAAATGATAATTTGAATTAAATGAGCCAAACCAGGTCATTTGATTTAGAACTATGGACTCATACCTTTAAATCCTTGGATTTTAAGAATTTTGAATAGCATTTAAAAATGACATAGCTATGTTAATATGAAATCTCAACATTATATAAATCCCACGTAGAAAAGCACCATTAATGTAAAGACTGGTAACATTTGCAGAATATTACATAATATATTGCTCAATACAGTAATCTTCATCATTCTTTTTTTATAGATTCTTTTTCATGTTTATGAATGTTTTGTCTGCGTATATGTACGTGCACCACGTGCGTGCTCGGTGCTGGAGGTCAGCAAGCTGGGTGTTGAATTCCCTGGAACTGGAGTTTTGTGAACCATGATGTGGGTTCTGGGAACTAAACCTGGGTCATCTGCAGGAGCAGTAAGTGCTCTGAACTGTTGAGCGAACTCTCCAGCCCTTCCTTCCCCTTCTTGATGAATGCTGTATTAGCCAAATAATTTATTCTAGCTTCATTTGTAAGCAACTGTCCCTAAGTTCTGCTGTTGCTCCCATCGAATAAGCAATCATCATTTAGTCACACAATGGTTAGAGTAATAGTTATTAATATTGAAAAAGAGATTTTATTATGTACACACACACACATTTTTTTTAGTACTGGAGATTGAACCCACACATTTTTTCAGTACTGGAGATCGAACCTGGAGCCTGCACACACCAGGCAGGCACTATATCAGAGCTATATACCTATTCCAGTTTTAACTTGTATTTGAGGCATGGCCTCAGTAAGATTCCCCGGTTGGCCTTGAACCTACTTTGTAGTCTAGGCAGGTATTGAATATGGAATTATACTGTGATAGCTTCCCAAGTAGCTGCGATCTATGCCACCAGACCCAATATTAATAAGAAATGTATAAGTCCGTGGTTGATTCTCATCACCACCCACCCAAGTAACATTCAAAAAACAAGTCAATGACAGTAAACCTGAGTGAAATCAGGTGCAGGTAAAAATCACAGTGTTACCAAATGTACTGGCTGGTTTTGTGTGTCAATTTGACACAAGCTAGAGTATTCAGAGAGGAAGGAGCCTCAGTTGAGGAAATGTCTCCATGAGATCCAGCTGGAAGGTATTTTCTCAATTAGTGTTCAGTGGGGGAGGGCCCAGCCCATGGTGGGTGGTGCCATCCCTGGGCTGTGGTCCTGGGTTCTATAAGAAAGCAGGCTGAACAAGCAGGGGAAGCAAGCCAGTAAGCAACTCCCTCCATGGCTTCTGCATCAGTTCCTGCCTCAAGGATCCTGTCCTGTTTGAGTTCCTGTCCTGACTTCCTTCAGTGGAGTACTGCAATGAAGAAGTGTAAGCTGAATAAACCCTTCCCTCCCGACTTGCTCTTTGGTCATGGTGTTTCGTTGCAGCAGTAGAAACCTTAAGTAAGACACCAAAGTATTTGTTTTTACAAGACTGAATGTCAAATGACTGTCTGTGAGGTACTCATGTGTCCAGTGTCTAGTGCTTACTTTTGTTTTGGTACATATAAGAACTCAATGCATAGAATTTTTATTTATGTATTATCTTTAATTTCAATCTTGTAGTGTCAGAAGTCAAACTCAGACGCATACATGCTGGACAAGTATCTGCCTCTGAGCTATATCCTGAGCTTTATTTTTATGTGTTTAATTTTACTTATTGGTGTGTGTGTGTGTGTGTGTGTGTGTGTGTGTGTGTGTGTGTGTGTGTGATGGCATGCACGAGGAGGTTAGAGGACAGGTTTGGGGAGTTGGTTTACTCCTTTATGTGGGTTTCAGGGATCAGACTCAGGTGGTTGGGCATGTGTGGTAAGTGTTTTACGCACCGAGCCATCTCTCCAGCCCCCTCCTTATTTCTTTTTAAAACATTGTTTTCGCTTACATGACCGGACACTTCTTTCTTAGACTTCCCAAGATCTGGGTGTACCCACATTCTGAGTTTACCATGCAATTGTCATAGGAGTTGTGGACCTGTTTCTAAGAATACTCCTCTGCCACTGGTCCCAGTCAATGGTGAGATGTTTCCTTCACTGTCCACCTAACTACAACTTTGCCCCGCCACGACACCTCGCTGCTCTCTCCAACTGAAAGTTGGTCAACAAAGAGAAAGAAACCATGACACTTGCCCTCTTTACTTCTGTAGTAAAATTTCGTGTGACTGGTCTATACGACATTTCCATTCCCATGTCAGTTCAGCTGATGGAAAGTGAAGTGTTGCTGTAAGTCTGGAGATGGGAAGTGATGCAATCCGTCTACCAGTTTCTTGCTATTAAAATATGTCTCTTACTCATTTTTAAAGATAGCACAAATGAGAGTCCTGAATATAAATGGCTTTTGTAAGTCATCCAGGTCAGTGAAGCATGTCATTGTTTGTAACCTGAGTTCCATGAGAGCCCCAGCTGATAGGCACACCATATATTTTTCTCATAAATGAAAAACACAAACAATATTCACAGCATTTAATGAATATTATAAAATAGTGCACTCTCAGTTTTCATGAGGGAAGCTACTCACATGTGCTTAATAGTGTGACCTTTGAGTGTCGTCTTTAAATTATGTAAAGCCCATATAGTGAGATGCTGTATCATTTATTTTTCCAGATGTAATGTTAACAAACATTTTATTATGATTTATTTTTTGGCTCCCTGAAAGATGAAGTGAGTTCTTTAATATTAGCATTGCTAATGATTTTAATGAGGCATTAAAATGTTGCAGTATTGTAGGAACATTTTTCTTTCTTCCTTTTTAAAAAACATAATTTCATTAATACTTCACAGGACTTTTAATCTTAAATTGATGAAAGAACCTGAGAGCATAATTTGCAAAGAGCCTAAGAGCTTGAGCAGCAGGCCAGGACCAGGGAGAGGCAGGACCAGTGATGTGGGGAAGACTGGATGCTGGTAGTCTGTGGTTGTAACGAAGGTTCTTGTTCAGGGCTTACCAACCCTGCACTGTCCACAGAAACCTACCCCATCTGACTTAGAGTGTGCCTCCTCATCAGGAAAGGGAAGCCAGACACACACGAGTGCGGCTTTTCTTGGTGAGGACAGTCTGTCAATCACGTCTACATTATAGAAAACATCACCATGTCTGCTGATGCAGCTCAGTGGTAGAGCACTTGCCTAAGTGTCTTACACCCCAGGGCCCCAGTTTGATCTCTAACACTGAAAAAAAAGTCACTATTCTGGTAGGTAGAGCTTAACTTCTTTCTGCTAGAAGATATTTAACAATTCTAACATTTTTTGTGTCGTGATATGGTTTGCAGACTGTTTTATGGGCACAGTATTATTTAACTCTCACAGGCTCTTCCATAAAGTATGCGTCTTTAAGGGGAAACCACTTTCTCCCCCTTACTGTAGTTCTCATTCAGGAAGGTGCCATTTGGATACCTTACAGTTACTGCAATGTGGCTGCCCTTCAGAGCACATGGACCAGAGGAAATAGGGAAAACTGTTTCATCCACAGGTACTTGAGGTCATGCGGGCCTATAATCACAAAGCGAATGGTTGGGTTTCTTTTAGATATCCGAGAACACGGGAAGAGCAAGTAAACCAAGGATTAAAGCAACCTTTGCAGCTGTACTGTGGAATTCCTGGCACAAGGGACACCGCTCTTGAATAAACTCTCCAATGTCACGGGCAAAATAGCCCTTGTCATGGTTGGCCTCGGCAGTTGTTTGTTCAGCCCGGATCATAGCCTCGCCGAGTCGGATCCGGGCTGAACTGCATCACTTTCTTGTACATGTTATCAGCTGTAAGCCCGATCCTGCCCTTAAATTAAGCCTGTGGCTTAGAGTTCCTCACACCCTAAAAGCACACACTTCTGTGCGATGAATCTCTGTCAGTACAGTTGCTTAGACTTACCCGGGGATTGTGGAACCCCAAAACAAAATAATCTCTTACTCAGAAAACCAACTGCAGGGCCATCAAACTCTTTTACATGAGTTAGGCAGTGACTTTTCAAAGTGTGGTCCATGCATCCCCCATACCTACATCACAAGTGGGCAAATGGGGAGCAGGCGTGAGGAAGAAGGGGAAGAGACTGAGTGAGGGGAAACGTACTTATGAAAATGCAGATTTTTGGTACAAACCTGAAGAGCTGGACTCCCTCAAGTGATACTTCAGAAATCTTTATTTTAAACCGGATTCCCAGCTAATTCAGGATAACAGTAGTTCCTTCCTTGGTTTTGGAGGGATGGATGTGAAGAGCTGGTTTAGATTGACTATACTATATATGCTTTAATATATAGTTTGCAAAGATAGCATTTATTCCTTAATTAAAACAGTTCTGTTCCTGAAGCGTGTGTATTGCTGCTTGGAACAGGCATTTGCTCTAACCCCATAGTACCGCTGTGTATGGGAGTCAAGCAGTTAGGCAAAGACAAGAACGACGTTCTTCAGCACTGGCAGGAGCCAGCCATCACTCAGATGTTAACACAGCAGTTGGCTACAGCGAAGAACGAAGCCAAATGCAGAGGTCTCGTTTTCTAGTGTCCTGGTGACACCCGCTCAAGGACCCTACAAGGATGTAGGAAAAAAAACTAGAAACAAACTCTGAGCTGAAATGCAAGCCCAGTCAGTTACAGTTTGTTAGCTAATATAATAAAAAATATATATAAATAAGAACCTCAATGAAAGAAGAGATGACTTAATATCGTGACTAAAATTAAACGTTGGTATTATCTATGGATTTCAGTTATCCATGCTCTTCCAAAACTCCAAAGCATGAAGATTCAAGACCTGTTTATTACCTCTTCTAGTAGAGCTACTATTAAGTTATGAGCAAGTCAATATTGATAGAAACAGAGCAGTGGACTCTTACCACTGTAGCTCACGTGTTCTTAGTCTTTTAATGGGGCTCAGCTTTTCAGTGTCTGATCCAAGAGAGGAGATACACACACTGTCCTATCAGACTCTCCTCTCCAATAGATAAACTTACTTTCGTTCACTGATGGAAGCTGATACCTGTGTCTTATTCCTTCACATGCGGTGCCATTTAAGTCTAGAGACTCTGGTGCCTGCCCTTGGATCATGCTGATCACAAGGAAAACTAGACCCCCCCACCCTTAGACACATGCACAGACTTTGACTGCAGTCTGTCTGTGCATCTCGAGTTATTAGCAGTTTTTTTTTTTTGTGTGTGTGTGTGTGTGTGTGTGTGTGTGTGTGTGTGTCTGTCTGTCTGTCTGTCTGTCTAAGAAGTATACAATGTGGAGACAGGATAGAAAACAAGTCACTTACTGCCCTGATATGAGCAAATTTTGCTGTCTACACTATTTTCAAAGGCATATTCTTCTTGTTTTCTTTTGTTTTGTTTTTCAAGACGAGGTTTCTCTGTGTAGCTCTGGCTATCCTGGAACTCGCTCTGTAGACCAGGCTGCCCTCAAACTCACAGAGATCTGCCTGCCTCTGCCTCCCGCGTGCTGGGATTAAAGGCATGCATCACTACCACCACCACCTGAAAGGCATATTCTTGTAGCCCTCTGACTCCTCTCCCCAGTGCAAAGCAATCATATACAAACACAAACATCTCTCTAAGTCATGAATAATAAATGCTTTACCTTTAAAAATAGCAGTAAGGGCCAGGAAATGTTGACAAGGAAGCCCTTTAAATGAATACTTATTTTTACCCTTCCAAATGGATAGTTCAGTTCAAGATTTTATTTAATTTAACTCATAGTAAAATTTTTCTTGTAGAGTTGGGAGACTGAACACAGAGCTTTGCATGTGCTAAGGAAGAACTCTGTTGAACTATACCCCCAATCCTTAGGGAAACTTTTATTTGCATCTTTTTTACTCACATATTATGCTAGGCTTCTTATTATTGGTTGCTATGGCTAATGTGCACATCTTAAGAGTGATTGAAAAAGTTAAATAGTTGAAGCTGGAGAAACGGCTCAGCAGTGAAGAGCACTCTGTGCTCTTGCAGAGCACTGGACTTGGTTTTTGGCACCCACATGGTGGCTCACAGTTCCAGGGGCTCTGATGCCTGTCCTGATCTCCATGGAGATTCTTCATGCACATGCTGTACACCCAGGCATACACATATACACGTAATTTTTTAAAGTCACATAATATTAATGTAAGTAGAGACATAAAGAGACCTGAGGCACAAACAAAAAGTGAATAGAAAGCATGAGTCTTTAAATAAACGCATTAAGATTAGTTAATTAAAAGTGTATTTTGTTTAATGTTTTAATTTTGTGTCTGGGTTTTCAGTGCAGGTGAGTGTATGAGTACATATGCACATATGTAGAGGCCAGAGTCAATCTTGACTATCATTCCTCAGGAACTGACCACCTTGTGTTTTGAGGCAGGGTCTCTTGTCTAGGAGTTGGGGCTATCTAATTAGGCAAAGCTGATTGGCCAGGGAGTCTCAAGGATCTATGGGTCTCCACTTTCCTACCACATTTTCGACCACAAATGTTTACCACCATGCTTGGTTTTACATGTAGACACTGAATATCAAACTCTGTGTTTAACCCACAGACACTTTACCAATGAAATGATTTCCTAGCCGCTAACAATAGCTTCTTAAATTGGGCATACTGACACATGCTGGTAATTCCAGCATGCAGGGGGCAGAGGTATGAGGATGGTGACGAACTTGAGCCTGGTCTCAGCAATGTAGTGAGACCTTGTTTCAAAAAGGAAAACAAACAAACAAACAAAAAAGAAATAAAACCAGATACTAGACAGAAAGTAGGTGGCACTAACACCCTTCCAGGCTCATGTTGTGTGATGCTGTGATGTGTTGTTACGAGCACGGGCCTTAGGAAGACTGCTCTGGTTTGAATTTTAGCTCTTCTTATGAGCTGTGCTAAGTTATTTCACCTTTTCATGTTTGTTTCCTCATTTGGAAAGTGAGTTTCATATCACAATTTTTACAGTCAGCCATTTTGGTGAGACTTGATGGGTGGAGCTTCTAACATTCCACAGATGCTCAATCTCACAGTAAACTCCAGATCCTCTGGCTCTTGCAATATTTCTGCCCCTCCACTGCAACGATCCTAAGCCTTAGGTGAAGAACTGTTTTGTAGATATAACAGTTGGGACCGGGCTTCACAACTCTGCATTTTGATTGGTTGTGGGTTTGTTTTTTTTTTAATTTTTTTGCAACAGTTTCCATCTGTTGCCAAGAGAAGTTTCCTTGATGAGGGGTGAGGACTACACTTATCTGTGGATATAAGGACCAATAATTAGAATGCAGTTAGGAAATATGTTGATGAGGGGTGAGGACTACACTTACTTGTGTATATAAGGACAAGTAAGTAGAATGTCGTTAGGAATTATGTTGGTTTAGTAAAATGCCAGTTGGTGGTTCTCTCCCAAGATACACAGCTTCACTAACCCTCACCAATATGACTGCCTAAGCATGAGCTGAGCAAGGATGACAATAGACTGCTCAAGTGGGCAGGGAAAGACCCTGAGGCTTCAACCCTACACAGGCAACTCTGGAATGCTGAGAGCGGAAGAAATACGTCTTCCCCAGGGAAGGGCACACCAACCGATCATCTGACACCAAGTAGTCATCCCTGAAAACATACATACAAGTGACAGTATACAGGCTGAGCAGGTTGTGTTTATGTATTAGGGATACAGACGCATAGACACATACATACATGTATGTAACAACAATTAATGAGAACAGAGGTCATAGGGAGCAAGGAGGAAATACATGGGAGGGTTTGGAGGGGAAAAAGTGAAGTGGGGAAATGAAGTAATTCTAGTCTCAAAAATAAAAGAAATAATTAAAAACTCTATAGGGTTGTTAATGGAATTAAATGAGTTAATATAGATGTCTGGTGTGCAGTAAGAATTCAGTGGTATCACAATTTTCTGTTGCGCATATAGAATGAAATATTGAAATATTATGAGGTAAATATTTAAACAATTCATAGTTCTTTCCTCCATGGCATTTACAATCTAAGGAGAGGCTTATGAAAGTATCATTTTTAAAAAGCACAGTGCTAGTTTAAATCGAAATAGAAAAGTTTAAGCCGTAATAGAAAAGCCTAGTGCTAGCTTGACTCGTGATAGAAGAGAGGAGGGGGAGTAGGAAAGCGGGGCCAGAAGACAAGTGATGAGAGCCTCAGGGAGAGTTCTTCTTTAAAGGATGGCTCGTGTTGACATCCCGAGGCAGAACTGGTATTTTCAAAACAGTGTACGCTGAAAGTGCAGTAAGTGGAGACACGAGGTCAGTGGAAACTGCTTCTAAGTTCATTTGCGCATGGGAACAGCTCGGAGAGCTTGACGTGGGCTCCTGTTCTTAGCCAGGGTGGCCTAAGAATCTCAGGTCTCTGTGATTGATAGTGGGGCTTTAAGAAGTGCTGAGCCTAGTGTCTCGAGGCCATGAAAGGCGTGGCCCTAGAAATGGAAAGGACTATTCAGATTTAAATGCCATGATAAAGAAAGAAATTGGCGAAAGATCACAGGGGATTAAAAAAAAAGAGTCAAAAGTTACCTTTAAGTATATACTCAGATAGAAGGAAAAATAGTTTAAGATACAACATGGGCCTTTGGGGTTTGAGCAGACATAAGTTAATTAGCACATATTCCACTAGCTGGTGTAATCTAAAAACTGGAGCATCAATTACAGGTCAAGGCTGAGGACAAAAGGACTTTGTGGTCACCAGCATAGAGATGGTGGCTGAAGCTATTAGAATGTATAGGTCCACTGAGGGGTAAGCTGGAAAGGGGAACACAGAGCCTGGTGTGGAGGCTCACCCCTGTAATTCCTGTACATGGGAAGTGGAGGCAGGAGGTCTGCTATGAGTCTGCAACCAACCTGGGCTACACAGTGACCCTATTACACACACAAAATAGAGTGGAATCTTGAATGATACTTTCCTAATGAGCTGTTAAGAGCCACAAAGAAGTTAGGCCATTTGGAAAGTGAGACCGTTGAGTAGAGGTAGATGGTCTACAAAGCCACGTAGACCATCTCAGTGGAGTCTGTGAGGTTGACTGTGTTCCACATGCGGATGATAACTCCACTGTGGGAAAAAAGCAACTCGACAATGAAATTATTCCAGGAGTGGTTTAGATGCAAGGGGTTTAAGTGACAAGGTGTGAAATGGTAACCTAAGTAAGTGACAGGTCTCCCTGCCAGGACCGAGCAAGGTTCCTAGTGATTGGTGCGGCCTTTATTTTCACGTCACGTGGAATCACCCATTTAACCTTTACAGCATCCCTGGAAGAGAAGTATTACCATGCATATTGTGAGGATGAGAAGGTTCGGGCTCATCGTGATTGAATGACTCATACAGAGAGAGATACGTAATAGGAAATATGACGAGTGGGGTTTCTTTATTCCAAACACACGTGTTCTTTCTGGAGTTTGTCAGCAGTTTCAAGTGGACTCTCCAGACTGGCAGGAAGTAGGAATTCTCACACTTGGTAGACAAAAGGTAGTCAACAGAAAGTAATACTTGTTTGAAAATTTTATATTAAAAATTCGTTAAATTTTGCATCCCAATCCTTATTTCATTCTAATGTAAAAGTAGTGGTTTACTTTCCTTAGTTTTTAAACAGTTTTAAGATTTGTATTTATGTATAAATTATATGTATTTATATCATACCATGTGGTGAT
The DNA here is from genome assembly GCF_007827085.1 of Peromyscus californicus insignis. Lineage (NCBI taxonomy): Eukaryota > Metazoa > Chordata > Mammalia > Rodentia > Cricetidae > Peromyscus > Peromyscus californicus. The sequence continues at coordinate 58,730,671 of NW_026294480.1, read as the reverse complement.
TCAGTTCCTGCAAAATAGCATTTTAAATGACTTTATTTCCCCACCTAAGAGAATATTCCATGTTTCTGCAGTGGCTTTGGATACTTCCTGGTAGACTGGTCCCTTCTGTGTAGTGTAGTACCTGGAACACAGTGGTCACTCAGTGAGGAAATGATAAAATGATGTTACTAAAAGATAGCTGGAATGTACCGAGGAGGCAGTCTCCTGGGGGAGGGGGGGGCGTGATTTGACAGACTTCTGAGAAGTGTGTGACACTTATATTTTGTTAATTCCACTGTGTTTAGGGAGTGCACCAAGGGTATTGTATGAAAGAGGCAGGGCCTTGGTGGTAGCGCTTCTGAGATGAGCATGTGTTCTTGCTGATAGGAAGCAGGTTCAGAGAGAAGTTGGAAGTGCTACAGTGAAACTTACGAACTTGAGAAGTGGCTGTTACTGCTGGTGAAGAGATGGGAACTCAACCAAGCATTTTAATGTTAATGACAGAATCACTGCAAACACTAATAGTTTTAAAATTTCATCAACCTGCAGGCTGCTACCGGGTCACAGTCTTGTACTTATTCATCCATTCAGCAAACATATATTGAGAATATATAATGTGTCAGACACCGGCCTAGATAAGGCGTTGGTTATAAAGATGAAATTGATGTACTTTCTTCAGGCGTTTACGGTCCATTGTAGAAAATAAAACAAAGCATAACTGTCAGACAACATAAAAATAATAATGGCCAATGATGCAAACGTCTAATACTTAGAGGTTCGAAGAAAAAGTAGTTCTTCAGAGAGTTAGGAATTGCTTTTGGAGAAGCTGGCGTTTGAACAGAGACTTACAGGATGAACAGGATTTGTTTATGTTGACGTACTAGTAGTAGGTTGCTACTCTGTTGATGTGAATTGCTCTTACCTACGCTAGTCTGTGTGTAGAAGGCAACACTCACACGTGTTGTTGTTTTTTCTGAGTATCCAGAATATCCCACCGTGGCCAAGATGCCTAGCAAAGATGATCTACAAGCTAACTTGTAATACTTTTGTCTTTACATTTATTTTTCTATAGCAATTATCATTTCATTTTGTACTTTCTTAGAAGGAAAAGTTTGGACATAGGCAATTTCCCGTTGAAGACACCATTAAGTAACAGGATTTATTAACAACGGCGACTGAACCAAAGGACACATGAACTGATGGTTAGTTCCCTGCCACCAAATGAAGATATATTATCAGTATTTGTGTGAAATATTCCATTTTAACAGAGCAGATACATATTCATTAGCAGACAGATAGCCCTAGAACGTGCACTTGGCAATACTTGTTATTTTTGCCAAGTCTGCACAGGTTTGAAAACCCTGCATTACCTTCTGTGTGTAATCTCAGAGCCTGTCATTCACATGTAGAAAACTCGCCTCTCTATTTAGCCCGTGGTTGGCGAGAGATAGACATTTACAGGGCCCCTCTGCCCTTGAGCTGTTCCATTAGCGCATGGAAAGCACCTTGCAGCCTGTGACAAGCGCAGCAGATCGGCACTAAATCAAAAATCAGTGCCAGCCAGGGATCTAAGCCACCATGAAGGTCACAGCCATCAACCGCATGCCGTCTCAATCCAAACAAAACACATTGGCTACAGGGGGATTTTCACAACTCACAATGGGTGACAAACACTTCATGTCAGAGTAATCCACAGCAGCGCAAGCGGAGGCTGACCTCTTAAGCACTTTTGACTATTTAATCAAACTTTGAAAAAGCTGGAGGTAATTTGTTATACTTAAAAACAAAACGTAACAAAAATAAAACCTCCACAGTGAGGTGTTACTGTGATGATGGTTTTGATGAAAACAAGTTTTGGGTTTTTTTTTTTTTTTGTTGCTGTTGTTCTTTTATTCATGTGTGTTTTTAGAAATCATCAGCTTTCTATAAAAAGTTTTATTGGGCTTCCTACTTTGAAAATCGTGTCATTGATCTGTCATGAAATAAATACTTAGTTCTTCAACTGTTTTTTTTTTGCTTATTCTGAAGATTTATGCTTATATTAATATTAAACAGGAAACAAATTTTTGTCTTAGGCACAAATTCACCTGTAGCAACTCTGTTCAGTTAAAGTGAGTGAATCCGAGTTTCCCCAATTGTAGGATTTTGCTACTGTACAGTGAAGGATTTTTGGAGGATATAAACATTATTTAAATGTTATAGATTGAATTCTTTTTCATCTTCAACTCAGGAAAAAATATCAAGAAGGAAATAGATATAAAATTTAAATAATAAATCCTCTCCTTCATAGATTTTCCTTGGTATCATTCTGAGAATTCATTGCCTATAGGTAGGAAGTGTTGGATAACATAGAGTCCTATGCTAAACTTTACTACATTAACTTGGAAAACGCCTCTGCTGCACAGGACTAAACCTAGAAAGGGATTTTTCATGACTGGACTAACTTGGTGATATGATCTGATTGAATTATGTCACACTGCTACAGGGAAGGAGGCAAAGCTTAGTCCTAACTTTGGAGAGATAACTGACAGAGGGCTAACATCAGAGATTCATTTATGTTTATAATAAAATCGGGAGGCAGAGCCAGGCGGATCTCTGTGAGTTTGAGGCCAGCCTGGTCTCCAAAGCGAGTTCCAGGAAAGGCGCAAAGCTACACAGAGAAACCCTGTCTCGAAAAACCAAAAAAAAAAAAAAAAAAAATCGGCTTTTGCAAATGCTGTTCAGCACAACGGCACACAGCAGACTCCATTTGAAACACTCTCTACAGTCCAGTCTGCCTCAGGGCAGCAAAGCCTACTTTGAAAATGCCTCAGAGCAGCAAAGCCTACTTTGAAAACAGGTCGTTTGAGAGATAGATCTTGAACCCAGCTATCTCTGCCATTGAATAAACTTGAGGTTAATTTCCCGGTCTAAAACCCTAGTTCAGCAGGAATGTATGTAATGGAAGAGCGCCCTCTACTGGCAAACTCTATCAAGCTCATACTTAGGAAAACACGCGGGTTTGCTGTGCACACTAGGAAAATGCAAAGTTCCTGGAAGCATTCACTTTCATTAAGGTGACGTACACCTTTAATATACATTATTCATTTTAAATTAACTTGATTACTAATTTTATGGAATCACTAGTTAGGAAAGCTTTGAAATAGGCTCAATGGGCTAACCCCCCCCCCTTTTTTTTGCCAATTTACGAAGTTTTGTATTCATCATTATCAGTAGTCAGCTAGTGAGTCTGTTCCATTTAAAGGCTCTGGCTTTTCACTTAATGCAGCCCATCTGTTTCTGAAATAAATTGCAAGAATCCGTGTTTAATTTTAATCAATGTATTACTAAATATGCAAATTATATTAAAAGCCGTGGTTTGAAAAAGCTTTCATTTGTAAATATGGTAGCTTAAAACAGGAAGCATAGCTAAAAGCCATTTAGCTACAGTCCCCTAACTCTATCACTGTAGCTGATTTATAAAGCAGGTCACAAGTTGATCTTTCTCCCACAAGGGGATATGTAGAACTGTTGCATATCAGATTTTGTTAACATCTGATGGGCTAGTGCTAACCGTCTAAGAGACTCATACTTCAGCAACCATGTCTTTCACATTTAAATTAAGGTAATCTTATTCCATTCTACAGCTTTCTAATTTTTTTACACAACCTAACATATGAATTTGCGTGATTGGTTTATGAATCACAGTTAAAGCAATTTGAGCAAGGCTTTCAATCAATCTTAAATTTTTAGTGTCTAATTTACTTGTGATTTACATAATTAATTGAGGAAGGGATCCTTTGGGAGCCCCCCCCCACTTTCCTCTTTCTAACCTTGTGTCTTATCTATGGACTACCCAGACTGGGAGTGATGGAGTTCTTTCAGGTCGGCTAGATGACATTTTTAGGAACCCAGAATTATGTGGTGCATTATTCCCTCTGATCTGCCTGGATTAATGAAAATTAAGTTTGTTATCTGTAAAACAATCAATTTAGTATGTCACTGGATTGTGTATATAGTTTATTAAGCAATAGCCATAGGGAAAGCTTTTGGAGTTCTTCCCTGTATTCAGGGCATGGGTATGTAGGAATACATAGAGACTTGTTATGAAATACGAGCTTTGTCATCTACACCTTGGTGTACTGGTTTGGGTACCTCACCTGGAATGCCTTTCTAGTCAGTGTTATGCTAGTGTGAAATTTCAGGAGTCTTGCTGGCTTGTTTTAAGCACAGTCATTATTGACAACAAACTCCTATGAACTTACAATAAAGTTACAATGAAACAAAGTGGTGAACTATAAAAATCCCACTGTCTAGGTATTACATTCCATTTAATGTGTTCGGTGTTCTTAGGTCCTTTGCATCTGTCTTTCATAGTGATGAGGTGAAGATACACCACAATGGTTTGCTGCTGTACATTTCCTTTCAATTCTACATCTAGGAATATCATATCGGCCATGGAGGGAACATTTATAGCACTGAAGCCAGAAAATGCTACAAATCCAAAAGTTTCTCCCTTATCTATAATTGATTGCTCAAATCCTGCTACTGCCTTTGATCATAATAATTGAAGAGGCACTCAATCCATGCTCTCCTGTTGTTATTCTTGGGAACTATGTTGAGAGAGTAACAACAGCTATCACAAGTTATATTAAAAAATAAATGAAATACATATTCGGCTCCAAAGAAGAATTTAAACCATTTTGATAAATTTCAAAAATTAAGTTTAAACCCTACTGTAAGATAAACTGGAAAATGCAAAAGTTCCTTTCGATGATTTTATTATTGTAGATGGAGGCGAACAGCGAATCATCTTAAGTTACTAAGCAGTTTGAGTCTTGCATAATGGCTTAGCCCGTTACTCATTGCCTTGTTAAGTAATGCTAAGATTAGAATATGCTAGAAAATTAGTGAAGTAAATTATTTCAACAATCTAAATCGTAGGATCATTCCAAAGATCATCCTTATTAAAAATAAACTTATTTCTCTGTGGAGCAGATTTATTAATTACACATCAGAATGCTTAATAATGTAAGAAACCAAAGCCCCAGCTTGTGACCTTCCTCTACACCTTCACTACCCTGCAAAGACCACACTTCACACAGACTGATTAGAAGTCCCCAGGCCTTCTGACTCCCATAATACGCTTCTGCTACCCCATGCCCACCTGAAGCCAAAGAGCTTAGAACTCCCTGGCCCTCTGACCTCCTGGGAGCCCACTTGAGATGCTATGTGTGCTCACTGCACAAGGCATGTTAGAGGTCTTGAGACCTCTTGCCCTCAGGCAACTTCCTCCAACCTGTGTCCACCCCTGCTGGAGAATCCAGAGGAGCCTGGCCCTCTCTCCCACTTGTAATGCACACTATTACTGTGCTTATGCCCCTACTGGAAAAGCAGGAGGACATGAAACCGACATACACCTGGCATGCATGCACAGTACTCCTTGTGCATCCTAGCTAATGAAGTTAGAGGTTGGGAATCCTCAGCCCTAACTGAAACTTCCATCATACTTCACAAACCCTGGCTGGCTCTTGGGATCAGAGGACACACAAAATCACTGTTCTAGGAACAACCCTCCTCATACTGCACAATGGTTTTTGAGGGTAGAATCCATGCTCCCCAACACTGAATGCCTCTAGAACTGAACTTTAAGCAATGATGAACCGAGCCAAGATACAAGAAGCGGAAAGAGTACCACATGTTGAAATAAATGACCACTTACCCGATGTGTGCCAGAAAGTTTTATCCAGTAGACTAACTCCAGATGGATAAATCCGAGTATAAAAAACTCTAGTAATATGAAAAGCTGAGAAAAACATCTCTCTCAAAAATGATTAATTCCATAGCAATGGTCACCGATGGCAGTGACTTAGATGAAATTCCAAGGAATTCAGAAGAATGGATATAAATATGTTAATAGATCTCAAAGAAGACATAACTGTGTGAATGAATTCAAAGAGGACGCAGATAATACCCTGAGTAAATTGAAACACACCTGGTAAATGAAATAAGGAAGACGCTTCAGGACATGCAAACAGAACTCAGCGTTGACTGAAGAGGACACCACTGAGACAATACTGGAAATGAAAACTTCAGTAAGTCAGGAATGAGTGCCAGAAGAAAGCCTCCCCCAAAGAATGACTCTATGAAGGACAGGATGTGAGGGTCTGAGCCCAAGGTCGAGGAATTAGATCCCTCAGTTAAAGTCAATGACAAATTAAAAACAAAACACAAAAAAACGAACAGTGTATGAATGGAGCATCATGCTAGGTCTGTGGGACACTATGAAAAGACCAAATTTGTGAACTATGAGCATAGGAGGAGAGTAGTTCCATGCCAAAGGACAGAAAATATTTTAAACAAAATCATAGAAGAAAATTTCCCAAATCTAGGAAAACCTGTTCAAGAGGCATACAGAAGATTGAATAGATAGGACCAGAAAAGAACCTCTCCATGTCATGTTATTGTCAAAAACAGTAAATATTTAAAAAAAAGAAAAGTGCATGGAAAGTGGCGAGGGAGCCAGGCACGGTGGCGTACACCTTTAATCCCAGTACTGGGGAGGCGGAGGTTGGTAGATCTCTGTGAGTTCGAGGCCAGCTTGGTCTGCAAAGTGAGTTCCAGGGCAGCCAGGGCCATGCAGAAAGACCCTGTGCCAACAAACAAACAAACAAACAAACAAACAAACAAACAAAAGCAAAGGGGAAAAGGTGCCAAGGGAGAAGAGGGCCAAGTCTTGTATAAGGGTCGGCTTAACAGCTGGTTTCTCAAAGAAAACTCCACAGCGGCCAGAAGAACATGGAAGGATGTATTCACGTTCTCAAAGATCACAACTGCCAACCCAGACCACTGTGCCCAGCAAAACCACCCTAATGGAAGAAGACAGAAATACTTCCCGGGACAAGCAAAAGCAGGCAAAAGCAAATCATGTCCCCTAAGCCAGTTCTCCAGGGGACACTGGCGGGAGTGCTGTAAATACAGAAAAGATTCCAAGACACATTTGTGAAGCAAGTGAAGACTGAGAAAGCACTGAACTCTACAAAATCAACCAAGTGATAGGAACGAGTACACACCTGTCAATGATAACTGAATTCTAGTGGACTAAACTCCTCCGTGAAAATCCACAGGCTAGCAAATTAGATGAAAAATCAGGGTGTCCCCCCATTTTTTTTTGCTGTATCCAAGAAACACCTTACCACTACAAGATACACTGTATATTTTAAATACTATATATTAACAAACCCCAGAAATGTATTTCTGACAGTTCTGGAGACTAACAAGTCCAGCAAATTTCATGTCTGGTGAAGATTTCTTACTGGTCATAGAATCCCTTCTCAATGTGTCATCCCATGGGAGCAATTTTTTTTGGGGCGGGGGGTGTCTTTTTCCCTTATCATCATGGAACGCTCCACCTCCTAGTACCACACCATGTGTGATTAGGTTTCCACGGGAGAATTTGGGGTGCACACAGACATTTGGATCAGAACGACCGCTCTCCCCTCTTTTTATGTCCTCCGAATCTGTCCTCTATTTAAAGACGTTTTCATTCCAAACATCTTGTGCAAACAGGGTCTCATAGTCTGTAACTCTGGGATTGCCCCCATCCCGCACCCCTACTCAGTGCAGTTCTGTAGACACATTCAAACTGTGTGGGTGGCAAGAGACGGCTCATTTTTCATTGCTTAGCACTCTCCCGTGGTGGACAAGCCATAATTTCTTTAATTACCTGTTGGTGCCAGCTTTTATACGTTACAAATAAAGTTGCTTTCAACATTCATGTTTGTCTAAGTTTTTTGTGTAAAAATAATTTTCACTTTTTGGTTAATGTATTCAGTTTTGTAGCTCTCAAGCTATTTTGTGGACTGCCTGCCATTTTACACTCCTATCAGTGGTAAAATATGAGTAAGTTAGTTTATCTGCATCTTTGCCAGTACTAGTGTTATTATTATTTTTACACTTGTTTCTCTCTCTCTCTCTCTCTCTCTCTCTCTCTCTCTCTCTCTCTCTCTCTCTCTCTCTCTCTCTGTGTGTGTGTGTTTCGGGGCCACGTGCCTGTAGAGGTCAGAAGACAACTTGCTAGCTCTGATTCTCTCCTATCATGTGGGATCCCAGAATCAAACTCAAGCTGTCAGACTTGGTGGCAAGCCTCTCTGTCCAATGAGCCCTCTCTCGAGCCCTTTGTGCGCTGTGAATTTAGTCATTTTGATAAGTGTATAGTGATAGGTCATTGTAGTTTTAATTTAAGGTTCCTTAATGGCCAGCAGTGTTGACCATCATTACACACAGGTATTAATATATGCTGAAAGACCCCACTTAAATTTATATCCCGACTATAGAGCTTTTAGGCTCAGCTAGAATTGCTTAAAATTTCACCAAAAGTATTATTATCTTGCATTCTGTAGGTTAGTATTCATACAGTAACTAACATGAGCATGCTTTTAATTTTTTTGTATTTTTAATTTTACTTTTAATGTATGAATGTTTTGCCCTGCATGTATGTCTTGCACCATGTGTGTGCCTGGTCCCTGTGGAGGTCAGAAGAGGGCATCAGATCCCCTGAAATAGGAGTTACAGACAGCTGTGAGCCACTGTGTGGGTGCTGGGAATCAACCCGGGGTCCTCTACAAGGACAGCCAGTGCTCTTAACCACTGAGCCATCTCTCCAGCATCCATGAGTATGCTTTGTAATAAAATATACATGTGCTGGCCTGGTGTAGCAGGCCTATAATCTCAACTTCTTCTAGGCCTGAGGCAGGAGAATTACAAGATGGAAGCTTATATAGGCTGGAGAGTGAGATCAAGGCCAGCCTCAGCAATTTAGTGTGATCCTGCCTCAAAATTAAAAAAAAAAAAAATCAGGGGGTGAAGTGTAGACTTACTGGCTAGTGTATATGAGGCCATAGGTCAATCTCTGGTAAATCTGTGTATGTGCATGTTTACATATCCCTCATTTTCAAAAGTGGAATTTAATAGTCCCATAAGATTCTGTGGGCCTTGCAAAGGAAGATTCAGAGTTGGTGACATTAATTCTTTAAGGTTCTGAAGAGCACAGACATGGCATAAGGAGGTAGCCACTGCACTGGGAACCCTGAGAAACAAATCTGATAGGATTTAAAGGTGTGGAAGATGCCCCACATCGGCATGAGGGTTCTGTAGCTTATTCATTAGGATCTGAACAACTTGCCCTACTTTTTGAGCCTTCTTAAGAGTTCTTTAAGAGTTGATGGTTGTAGAATATTATTTTAAGGTATGCTACTTTTCTTTATGTTGCATTTGTTTAATTCTAGGAAGCTATGTTACTGTGCCTGTCTAAAATACCTGATGGCCTAATAAAGAACTGAATGACCAATAGCAAGGCAGGAGAAAGGCTAGGCGGGGCTGGCAGGCAGAGAGCATATATAGAAGGAGAAGGAGAAGGAAAGATAGCCAGAGAAGGAGGAGGACTCCAGGGGCCAGCCACCCAGCTACACAGCAAGCCATGGAGTAAGAGTAAGATTTGCAGAAGTAAGGGAATGGGAAAAGCCCAGAGGCATAAGGTAGACAGGATAATTTAAGGAAAGCTGGCAAGAAACAAGCCAAGCTAAGGCTGGGCATTTTTAAGTAAGAATAAGCCTCTGTGTATGATTGATTTGGGAGCTGGTTGGTGGGACCCCCAAAAGAGCAAAAACAAGCAACAGTTGATATTCAATTACATTCTTCTGTATGACATACTACCAACACCATTCATCCTAGGATTCTCTTTTATTTTATCTTTTATATCCCTCCAACCTTGGCCTCAATCCATTTCTTTCCCTCCCACAGGAATTTCCTGCTTTAGCAAGTATTTGGTGTAAGTATGTATAGATGTATGTACACAGAAAGTACAAACACTTGAAGTACACATGTTTGTATATGTGTTTTACATTGTATATGTGTTTTATGAAGGGCACTGATATAATTTTGTTGCCTTTTCTACCCAACAGCGTTAAAACATCCATCATGCCACTGCCTGCACCTTTAGCTCCTTGCTCTGAATACTGTTAATCTTTTAATATGTATCCATCCAATTTTGCTTGTCAGTTCCTCTGCTAGAGAATATCTTAAGTTGCCCCCCACACACTACCCAAGCAAATAAGAAAGTAAATGTTACAAAGAGCAGCTTTCTCCCTGGAGGGGAATTTCTGTGGGGTAGGTGGCCCTCAGCGGTATGGCTGGGTGGCGAGGAGCCTGTCTCCTGAAAGCCACCGACAGCACTTAGATCTTTGCAACGCTTGTCTCGGTTTCTGTACGTCTACTGGCAATGCATCGGGATCCTAGCTGCTCATGCTCTTGTTAAACATAGATGGATTTTAAATATGCATTTTTTTTAGAAATTTGAACTATAAAATACATGTAAAAAGCATGTGAGTGTGCCTTTTAGTCAGTTACTGGAAAGTAAAAATTTATTCACTCAAATGAACGATTGTCAAGCCCTTGAAGGCTCCTTCCCAGTGGCCCCCTCCTTTCCCCTTCATTTTGATGGGAATTGCTTTCTTGTTTCTCTTTTTACATTTACCCAAGTAGTCATGCTCACCCACTGTAATTTAGCTTCTCCTAGTTTGGAGTATGGATATGGTCTTTTGGGTCTGGCTTCTTTGACTTGTTACTCTGTTGATGTTTATCAACTGCTGCTGTAGGCAAATCCATTTATTTATTTATTTATTTATTTATTTATTTAAAGACAGGGTTTCTCTGTGTTGCCCTAGCTGTCCTGGATCTCACTCTGTAGACCAGGCTGGCCTTGAACTCACAGAGATCAGCCTGTCTCTGCTTCCCAAGTGCTGACATTAAAGACATGAGCCACCACCACTTGGTGTAGTTAGTGTATTTTTCCTATTGTATAATATTCTTTTGTAAAATCACCATATGATATGCCAAAGCTCATTTACATACTCTAATACTGATAAGGACTTGGGCTTCAAAAAATTTATATTATAATAAAGTTACTATGGACATTTGTTTAGATTATTTATGTTTTCTCTTACAGACCACATTTCTTTTCTTTTCTTTTTTGGTTTTATTTGAGACAGGGTCTCACTGTACCTCTGGATGTTCTGGAATTCACTCAGTAGACCAGACTGGCTTCTAACTCAGAGATCCACCTGCCTCTGCCTCTTGAGTTCTGGATTAAAGGCCCAGCGAAGTTAATTTTGATTCATAGTTTCAGAGTATAGTCTGTATTGTCAGGGAAGGCATGAAGCAGGCGTGTGAGGCTCACATTGTGACAGTCTTCAGGAGCAGAGAGAGAGGTGAATGCTGGGGCTCAGCTCGCTTCCTACAGTGTCTCTTTTTAGCCAGTTTAAGACCCCAGATCACGGGGTCCTGCTGCCCAGGTTCAGGGTAGGACTCCTCTCCTCAGTTCAACCTCCATGGAAACACCCTCACAGACTTGCCCAGAGGTTGTCTCCGGTCAGGTTGACGATGAAGATTAACTGTCACACGTGAACATGTGATTTTTCTCTCTGCATGAATGTTCTGAAATGTACTGACTGGTTTCTGAATGCTACTCCAACATTGCATTTCTGTAGTAAGTCTGTCTCTGTCATGATGCAGCTTCCTATCTCTGTGTTATATTTTGTTTGCTGATATGTATATCTTGTTTTGGATTTCTACTGTATTCATGAATGTTACTGCTAGTAATTTTTCTTTCTTAAAATGTCCTTGCCAGCTTTGATATTAAGCTAATTTTAGTCTGACAAAAGTAATTGAAAATTGTCCTTATTTTTCCAACTTCTGGAAGATCATATAAGATTGATAATATTTCTTATTTGACTGATGCAATTGGCCTGTGAAGGCATGAATTTCATTTTCTAGTAATAGTTAGCAAAGTTATTTATATATTTTTTAACTTCTTACATCATTTTGGCAAATTGCATTTTCTAAGAAGTTCACTTTACTTGAAACTTCAATTTTGTATTCATAAAATTATTTATAATCTCCATTTACAAATCTGTAGCATGTCTTTTCTATTTCCATGTTTTATGTCTATGATTTCTGTCTGCTTGCCTGGGTCAGTCTTCTCATAGGATTGTCATTTGTGTGTGTATACATATATATGCATGTGTGTGCAAATGCATGCATATGTGTGCACATGTGCCAGATATGTGTGTGTGCACATGTACACGTGTATGTGGAGACCAGAAGGCAGCCTCAGATGTTATTCTTTGGGTACCATCCACTTGAAAATATTGAAACAGGGTCTCTCCCCGGCCTGGAACTCACCAGTCACTGAGGCTAGCTGGCCCGTGAGCTCTGTCCTCTCTCGGTGCTGGGATTATAATGCACCACCTTGCCGGGCGGGCCTTTACAAATTCAGGTCTCAGGTACACAGTGCAAGGACTTTGTAGACTGAGCCGTCTCCCCAACCTAGGGTTGTCAGTTTTAATAGTGTTTTCAATAAAATCTATTTTAAATTAAATTTTTGTTGCCGGGTGGTGGTGGCGCATGCCTTTAATCCCAGCACTTGGGAGGCAGAGGCAGGCGAATCTCTGTGAGTTCGAGGCCAGCCTGGTCTACAGAGTGAGTTCCAGGACAGCCAGGACTGTTTCACAGAGGAAACCCTGTCTCGAAAAACCAATAAATAAATAAATAAATTTTTGTTGTAAGATTTTACCATTTTATCTGGTTTTTTTTTTTTTTTTTTTTTGGTTTTTCGAGACAGGGTTTCTCTGTGTAGCTTTGCGCCTTTCCTGGAACTCGCTTTGGAGACCAGGCTGGCCTCGAACTCACAGAGATCCGCCTGTCTCTGCCTCCCGAGTGCTGGGATTAAAGGCGTGCGCCACCACCGCCCGGCTCATTTTATCTGTTTTTATATAAACTCTGTTTTTTGACTTTAATTTGCTATTTTCCCTAAACTTCTTGTGAAGAATGCTTGCATCATTAATTTTCAGCCTTATCCTCTGATGTGCATTTAGGGCTATCAATTTCTCATAAGCACTTCTTTAATTCTTGCAAGTTTTTGTATTTTCAGTTTGTTTCAAATTTTTTTTCTATGAGTTGAGATAGGGTATAAGATTAATTGTAGCTTAAAAAATGACTATATTTCAAAGTAGAAGACAGAACTTTGAATGCTATCAGGTGGCAGATGTTCTAATTACCCTGATTTGATTATTATGCAAAGAGTATATGTCCTGGAACATCACACTACACCCTATAACTATGCCCAATTAGTGTCTGTTAATAAGAAAATGAAGCCTTAAATATATTTCTGTGGCCCTTGCATCACTTAGAAGTGGTTCACACGTGTAAAAATTTAAAGTTTTTTTTGTGTATGTATTTATGTATGTGTGTGTGAGTGCGCACATGTGAGTGTGCACACGCATGCACATGTATTATGTGAGTGTGTGTGGAGGTCACAGGACAATCAGGAACTTTTTTTTTTTTGAACTGAGGTCCCTCACTGGCCTGGGGCTCTCTGAGTAGCTTTAGTTGGCTAACTGATGAGCCCCAGGGATCGCTGTCCCTGCCTCCCTGGGGCTGGGATTACAATTGTGTTCCATTATGCCTGGCTTCGAAATCAGCAAATAAATACAGGTCCTCATGCTTGGGTGGCAAGCACTTTGCCAGTGAGCTCTCTCCCCAGCACTGAAGCTGTGTGTGTATGTGTGCAAGTGTGTATTCGGTGTGTGTGCTCCAGAGGATACACACAGAGACCACAGGAGGATTCTGGGTGTTGTCCTGCATTATGCTCTGCCTTATTCCCTTGCCGCAGGGTCCTTCATTGAACTGAAAGCTCTCCACATCAACCAGGCGGGCTGGCTGCAAGCTCTTGGGATCTGCCCCTCAGTGCTGGGGTTACAGGTACGGGTTGGCCATGCCTGGCTCTGAGTCTGCGGATTCAAACCCAGGTGCTCGCGCTTGCCTAGCAAGCATTCTCACTTGAGCAATCAATTTCCCAGCCACCTAAAGTTCTGTTTTTGTTTTTACCCCGCGCATGTGTTGTGAGTACAGATACATTTGTGGCCTGGTGCGAATGAGGTCAGAGGACACCTCTCAGGAGTAGGGAGGCCCCTACCTTGTTAAGGCAGGGTTGTTCGCATTTGCCACTGTTTGTCCTCTAGGCTAGCTGACCCATGGATTTCTGAGTGACTTCTTTGTCTCCACCTCCCATTTTGCCTCAGAGTGCTGGGACTGCAGCTCTGAATCACAACATCGAGCCTCTTGTGGTTCTGGGGGTCTAACGCGGGTCCTTTTCTTACTGAGCTATCTTGTGGGCCAAGATTTTCTTCTAATATTTATCTTAGTTACATTGTAGCTGGAGAACGTACTCTATACAGTAATTCGTTAAGATTTGCTTTGAGCCGGGCGGTGGTGGCGCACGCCTTTAATCCCAGCATTCAGGAGGCAGAGGCCAGCGGATCTCTGTGAGTTCGAGGCCAGCCTGGGCTACCAAGTGAGTTCCAGGAAAGGCGCAAAGCTACACAGAGAAACCCTGTCTCGAAAAACAAAACAAAACAAAACAAAAAAAGATTTGCTTTGAAGTACTTGTCAAATTTTGGAAATGTTCTGTGTGCATTTGGATTATTTGATGCAATGTTTCACTTATATCAATCAGGTCAGGATTCTTCTTTTTATATTGAAATCATATAATTTATATAGTCAGTCAATATCTATTCGTGATCATGGGTCCGTTTCTGCCTCTACTTCTGTATGTAACACTTGCTTTATATATTTGAAGCCACATTAATAGGAACATATAAATTAAAATACATATTCTAAGTGAGAGAGATGGCTCAGTGGTTAAGAGCACTGACTGATGTTCCAGAGGACCTGGGTTCAATTCCCAGGCTGTCTGGTGTCTGATCACACCAGGACAAAAAAATGTATATTCTATATGAAATGAATATCTATTATTATGAAGTGTCACATTCTATCTTCAATATTACTTTTATGTCTTAAACATCATTTTGACGGAAATTACTATGTGCATACCAGCTTCCTTTTGTAGGTGTTTGCAAAGTATGTTTCCTTCTATTAATCTCCTAATATTGTTTTATCCTACTTACCATGTACCTTTTTGAACACTACCCTTAGGTGTTCTAAAATCTAATCTGATAATCTTTTTTGCTTTATTTTTTCAAGACTAGTTTATATTTTTTATTTGTGTGTGTATGTGTGTGTGTGTGTCTGAATCTAGGTTTGTGCATGTGAGTGTAGTGCACGTGGAGACCAGAGTTACGGGTAGTTGTGAGCTGCCAAGTGTGCATGCTGTGAACCATACCTCATGTCTTTGGCAAGAGTAGTGTAGTGGTTAGGAGAACCGCTCGGAACCACCAAGCCATCTCTCTGGCTTCAGTCAGACACAAGAGAATTTAGTCCAATCATAATTAGCACAGTTATATATCTTCTTTGATAAGAGGACCTGGAGTTAACTTTTTTATTAGAATAAAGATATGGAAAGTCCTCTCTGGAATATTTGTCATGGATTCATATCTAGGTGTGCCTCTAAGTATTGAGAAAACTTACATTTTTAATTTAAAATATTCTATAAAAAAGGAAGAAGTGGGTATGGTTTTAAGTTAAGATTTAAAGAAATTAGATTCCATATAGGACAGTTATTAGAAGCACAGACCAAGAAAGGAAACATACTAAGTTTCAAATTAACCAAACCTGATCTTCAGTATGGCACTGATAGAACTAGAAAATATTTTAGGTTCATTGAATTATAATTATAGTGGCGTGAGTATAATTACATATATATATATATAAGATTCACTTTATTATAGTATATATAAATTATATATAATCTGTGATATAAAATGATATTTAAGTTTAAAATTTTTCATACATATATATGTTTTGATCATTTCCTGCCCCAACTCCTCCATTCCTCTTCCTACTCACCCAACTTCATGTTCTTTCTCTCAAAAACAAAACAAAATGCCCCCCCCCTCTACAAAAGCACAAAACCATGGAGTCTGATTTGTTTTGGCTAGTTACACCTGAGGATGAGGTCTGTCTGTCCTGAAGTGTGGTTGATAAACTCAATGCCACTTCATTGAAGAAAACATTTCCCTCTCCCAGAAGCAGTCAGTTGCAAATAACTCTTGGCTAGGGCTGAGACTTTGTGTTCAGTCCCCCTTCTCCACGGTGGGGTTTTGTCTGGCTTGAACTTGTGTAGGTCTTTTGCATGCTGTCACAGTTCCTGTGAGTTTACATACGTGTGTCAGACTTGTTGTATTTGGAAAATGTTTCCTTGAAGTCATCCACCACCTCTGGCTCTTCCACTTCTAAAAATGAAAGAACAAGGATGTCAGAATACTCCAAGCTATTGAATAAGATTGGTAGGTATTGTGAGAGTAAATTGTGTGCTTTTCTCCTACTGTAAAAAGGGAAGGAATGCGTGTGTCAGAATACTCTGAGCTATTGACTATGATTGGCAGCTATTGTGAGGGAGTATTGCGTGCTTTTCTCTACTGTTGCCTAGTTTTAGTCTTGATGGGTTAAAAAACACCAAGAATAATCTGCAGAAAAGGGGTGAAATGGGTCGATGCTGGCAAAGAGTTTAAAAACCATTAGGTAGGTTGCAGTCCCAAGGGCAGGCCAGCAGGCAAGACTCCTGTGGACAGGCCCGCCCACCACCCTCATCAGACCCTGTAATCTACAAGCCCTACTCCATCCCCCAAACCCACCCATCCCCTGAGACTGCAGCTGCTCCCGGAGACACAGACTCCACCAGCTCCAATTGGATCAAGAGTGATGATTAGACCAAGAGCGGCTCCCTGAGACACAGATACTGCTTGCACCAATTGGAGCAAGAGATGGGTCGACACCAGTGCAAGAATAATTCAACAATAGAAAGAGCAATATGGCACCACCAGCACCTAGCAGTTCTACAACAACAAAACCTGAACAACTTAACATAGAAGAAGAAGAAAATGACCTTAAAAATGACTTTGTGAAGATGATAGAGGTCTTTAAAGAGGAAATGAAAAATTCCCTTAAAGAAAATGAGGAAAAGAAAAACAAAAAATTGGAAGAAATCAGTAAATCCCTTAAAAAAAAAAAAAGCCAAGAAAACCAGGAAAAAAAAATCGAACAGGTGAAGTAAACAGTTCAAGACTTGAAAATTGGAATAGAGGCAATAAAGAAGACACAAACATAGGGAATGCTGGAAATGGAAAATCTGAGTAAATGAATGGGAACAGATGCAAGCATAACCAATAGAATGCAAGAGATGGAAGAGAGAGTCTCTGGTGTTGAAGATACGGTAGAGGAACTAGATTGGTCAAAGAAAACATTAAAGCCAACAAAGTCATAACACAAAATGTCCAGGAAATCTGGGACACCATGAAAAGACCAAACCTAAGAATAATAGGGATAGAAGAAGAAGAAGAATACAAACTCAAAGGCACAGAAAATACATTCAACAAAATCATAGAAGAAAACTTCCCCGACCTAAAGAAGGAGATACCTATGAAGATATAAGAAGCTTATAGAACACCAAATAGACTGGACCTCAAAAAAGTCCCCTTGCCACATAATAATCAAACCAGTAAACATACAGAATAAAGAAAGACTATTAAGAGCTGCAAAAAAAAGCCAAGTAATATATAAAGGCAGACCCATCAGAATAACACCCAACTTCTCAATGGGGACTCTGAAAGCCAGAAGGTTCTAGACAGATGTTATGCAGACACTTAAGAAACCACAGATGCCAGCCCAGACTACCATACCCAGCAAAACTTTCAATCACCATAGATGGAGTAAACAAAATATGCCATGACAAAACCAGATTTAAACAATACCTATCCACAAATTCAGCCCTACAGAAAGCACTAGAAGGAAAAATCCAACTTAAGGAAGTTAGATGTACCCACAAAAACACAGGCAATAGATAACCCAAAGCAGTAAATCCCAAAAGAAGGGAAATACACATACACTACCACCAAAAGATAACAGGAATTAATAATCACTAGTCATTAATATCCCTTAATATCAATGGGCTCAATTCACCTATAAAAAGACACAGGCTAGCAGAATGGATATGAAATCAGGATTCATCCTTCTGCTGCATACAAGAAACACACATCATCTTCAAAGACAGACACTACCTCAGAGTAAAAGACTGGGAAAAGACTTTCCAATCAAATGAACTTAAGAAGCAAGCTGGTGTAGCTATCCTAATATCTAACAAAAATAGACTTCAAACTAAAACCAATCAAAAGAGATTGGGAAGGACATTACATACTCATCACAGGAAAGATCCACCAAGATGAAGTTTCAATTCTAAACATTTATGCCCCAAATACAAGGGCATCCACATATATAAAAGAAACATTACTAAAGCTTAAATCACACATCAAATCCCACACACTAATAGTGGGAGACTTCAACACCCCACTCTCACCACTGGACAGATCTGCCAGACAGAAATATAACAAAGAAATAAGAGAACTAACAGATGTTATGACTCAAATGGACTTAATAGATATCTACAGAACATTTCACCTAAACATAAAAGAATATACCTTCTTCTCAGCACCCCATGGAACCTTCTCTAAAATCGACCACATGCTTGGTCACAAAGCAAATCTCAACAGATACAAAAAAATTGGAATAACTTCCTGTATTTTATCAGACTACCATGGCTTAAAGTTAGAATTCAACAGCATCACAAGTTATAGAAAGTCTACAAACTCATGGAAACTGAATAATGCTCAACTGAATCACCACTGTGTCAAGGAAGAAATAAAGAAATTAAAGACTTCCTAGAATTTAATGAAAATGAATGTACAACATACCCAAACTTATGGGACATCATGAAAGCAGTACTAAGAGGAAAGTTTGTAGCTCTAAATGTCTACATAAGGAAGTTGGAGCCGGGCAGTGGTGGTGCACGCCTTTAATCCCAGCACTTGGGAGGCAGAGGCAGGTAGATCTCTGTGAGTTCGAGGCCAGCCTGGGCTACAGAGTGAGTTCCAGGAAAGGCACAAAGCTACACAGAGAAATCCTGTCTTGAAAAAACAAAAAAAACAAACAAACAAAAAAAGAAGTTGGAGAAGTCTCACACTAGAGACTTAACAGTACACTTGAAAACTTTAGAACAAAAAGAAGCAAACTCACCCAAGAGGAGTAGACACCAGGTAATAATCCAATTGAGGGCTGAAATCAATAAAATAGAAACAAAGAGAACAATACAAAGAATCAATGAAACAAAGAGTTGGTTCTTTGAGAAAATCAACAAGATAGACAAACCCTTATCTAAACTATCCAAAAGGCAGAGGGAAAATATCCAAATTAACAAAATCAGAAAGGAAAAGGGAGACATAACAACAGACACTGAGGAAACCCAGAGAGTCATCAGGCCATACTTCAAAAACCTGTACTCCATTGGAAAATCTAAAGGAAATGGACAATTTTCTGGATAGGTACCACATGCCCAAATTAAATCAAGACCAGATAAACAATTTAAATAGACCTATAACCCCAAGGAACTAGAAAGTCATTAAAAGTCTCCCAACCAAAATAAATAAATAAATAAAAAGCCCAGGACCAGATGGTTTCAGCACAGAATTCTACCAGAATTTCAAAGAAGAGCTAATACCAATACTTCTTAAATTGTTTTACACAAAAGAAACAGTAGGAACATTTCCAAACTCTTTTTATGAGGCTACAATTACTCTGATACCTAAACCATACAAAGATGCAACAAAGAAAGAGAATTACAGACCAATCTCCCTCATGAACATTGATGCAAAAATACTCAATAAAATACTGGCAAACTGAATCCAAGAACACATAAAAAAAATCATCTACCATGATCAAGTGGTGATCATGATCTACCATGATCAGAAATGCAGGGATGGTTCAACATATGAAAGTCTGTCAATGTAATCTACCATATAAACAAACTGAAAGAAAAAACCACATGATGATCTCATTAGATGCTGAAAAAGCCTTTGATAAAATTCAACACCCTTTCATGATAAAGGTCCTAGAGAGATCAGGAATACAAGGAAAATAGCTGAACATAATAAAGGCAGTTTACAGCAAGCCAAAGCCAACATCAAATTAAATGGCGAGAAACTCAAAGTGATTCCACTAAAATCAGGAACAAGACATGGCTGTGCACTCTCCCCATATTTATTCAATATAGTACTTGAAGTTCTAGCTAGAGCAATAAGACAACAAAAGGAGATCAAAAGGGATAGAAATTAGAAAGGAAGAAGTCAAACTTTCCCTATTTGCTGATTATATGAGAATATACATAAGTGACCCCAAAAATTATACCAGGGAACTATTAAAACTGATAAACACCTTCAGTAAAGTGGATACAAGATTAACTCAAAAAAAATCAAATGATAAATGGGCCGAGAAAGAAGTCAGAGAAACATCACCCTTTACAATAGCCACAAATAATATAAAATACCTTGGAGTAACTCTAACTAAGCAAGTGAAAGACCTGTATGACAAGAACTTTAAGTCTTTGAAGAAAGAAATTGAAGAAGATATCAGAAAATGGAAAGATCTCCGCTGCTCATGGATAGGTAGGATTAATATAGTAAAAATGGCAAACTTACCAAAAGCAATCTACAGATTCAATGCAATCCCCATCAAAATCCCAACACAATTCTTCACAGACCTGGAAAGAACAATACTCAACTTCATATGGAAAAACAAAAACAAAAACAACAACAACAAAAAAAAAACCAGGATAGCTAAAACAATCCTTTAAATAAAGCATCTTCAGAAGGCATCAGCATTTCTGACTTTAAGCTCTACTATAGAGCTATAGTAGTAAAAACAGCTTGGTATAGGCATAAAAACTGACATGTAGAACAATGGAATTGAATTGAAGATCCTGACATTAATCCACACACCTATGAATACCTGATCTTTGACAAAGAAGCAAAAATTGTACAATGGAAAAAAAGAAAGCATCTTTAACAAATGGTGCTGGCATAACTGGATGTCAGCATGTAGAAGATTGCAAGTAGATCCATATCTATCGCCATGCACAAAACTCAAGTCCAAGTGGATCAAAGACTTCAACATAAATCCAGTTACACTGATAGAAGAGAAAGTAGGAAGTAGCCTTGAATACATTGGCACAGGAGATCACTTCCTAAATAGAACACCAGTAGCATTTACTAATGGGACCTCCTGAAACTCAGAAGCTTCTGTAAGGCAAAGGATATGGTCAACAAGACAAAGCGACAGCCTACAGAATGGGAAAAGATCCTCATCAACCCCACATCTGACAGAGGGCTGATCTCCAAAATATATAAAGAAATCAAGAAACTAGACATCAAAATACCAAACAATTCAATTAAAAAATGGGCTACAGAGCTAAACAAAGAATTCTCAACAGAAGAAACTCAAATGGCTGAAAGACATTTAAGGAATTGTTCAACATCCTTAGTCATCAGGGAAATGCAAATCAAAATGACTCAGATACTATCTTACAACTGTCAGAATGGCTATGATCAAAAACACTGATGACAACTTATGTTGGAGAGGATGTAGAGCAAGGGGAACACTCCTCCACTGTTGGTGGGAATGCAAACTTGTACAGCCACTTTGGAAATCAGTATGGTGGTTTCTCAGAAAACTGAGAATTAATCTACCTTAAGACCCAGCTACACCACTCTTGGGCATATACCCAAGGCATGCTCAATCATACCACAAGGACAATTGCTCAACTATGTTCATAGCAGCATTATTCATAATAGCCAGAACCTGAAAACAACCTAGATGCCCCTCAACTGAAGAATGGATAAAGAAAATGTGACACATATACACAATGGAGTATTACTCAGCTATTAAAAAACAATAATATCATGAAATTTGCAGGCAAATGAATGGAACTAGAAAATATCATCCTGAGTGAGGTAACCCAGACTCAGAAGGACAAACATGGTATGTACTCACTCATAAGTGGATACTAGATGTAAAGCAAAGGATAACCAGACTATAACCCACAACTCCAGAGAAGTTAGGAAACAAGGAGAACCCTAAGTGGGTCGAGCAGAACACCTTGGGAAGGGAAAACAGAGGAGATCTCCATGAGTGAACAGGGGGTGAGAGAGGGCAATAGAGGGTAGGGGATGGGGGATGAGAACATGAGAGAACAGGGGGTCGAGCTGGGGGAGGGATGGAGTGGGAGAGCAATGAAAGAGATATCTTTATAGAGGGAGCCATTATGAAGTTAGGGAGAAACCTGGTACTAGGGAAATTCCTAGAAATTCACAAGGACAACTCCAGCCTAGACTACTAGGAATAGTGGAGAAGGTGCCTGAACTAGCTTACCCCAGTAATTAGACTGAATACCCTAACTGTCATCATAGAGACTTCCATCAACTGATGGAAGCAGATGGAGAGATCCACAGCTATGCACCAGGTCGAGCTCTGGAAGAGAGGGAAGCATGATTATATGAGCAAGGTGTGAGGTGTGTGTGTGTCAAGATCATGATGGGGAAATCTATGGAGACAACCAAACCAAACTAGTGGGAACTCATGAACTTTAGACCAACAGCTGTGGAGCTTCCACGGGACTGTACTAGGTCCTCTGCATAAGTGAGAAAGTTGTGTAGCTTGGTCTGTTTGAGGGGCTCCTGGCAGTGGGATCAGGATCCATCCCTGGTGCATGAGCTGGCTTTTTGGAGCCCATTGTTTATGGTGGGACACCTTGCACAGCCTTGATGCAGGGGGAGGGGCTTGGTCCTGCCTTAACTGAATGTACCAGGCTTTGCTGACTCCCCATGGGAGGCCTTACCCTTTTGGAGGAGAGGATGGGAGGGGGTTGTCAGGTGAGGGAAGCTGGAGGGGAGCGAGAGGAGGGATGAGTAGGGGATCTGTGGTTGATAGGTAAAATGAATAAAGAAAAGTTCTTAAATTAAAAAAAAAAAACCCTGTTAGGTAAAAGTACTGCTAACAGTCACAGAATAGAGTAATTTGGATGCTGAAATCATGGTTCTAAAGAGATCACTAAGGTACTGTCCAACTGGTTTATTGGAGTAGATACTTTTTCAAGTTACAACTATGGTTTCTAATGTAACCAATATGACTTACTTAATCAGTCTATTTTTAATGGTCCTGGAACCCCATCAGACAAATGACTTTATACCAAAAGGGTAAGAATAGATAATTGTCCTGGCTTTCTGGACTGATTGTTTTCTAATTACCTGTGTTTTCCCGGTGAGGCTGTGACTGACTGAGGCCAACACCTCAGTGACTGAAAAGGAAATTAGTTTAGAAGCCTAAAATTTTAGTTTTTAAAACAGGGTCTCACTATTTATCCCCGGCTGACTTCAAACTTGCTGTGTAGACCAGGTTAGCCTTGAATCCTCCAAGATCTGCCTGTCTCTATCTCCTGAGTGCTGGGTCTAAAGGCATGAGCCACCATGCCTGGCTAGAGACTCAAGATTTTAAGGTATTTTCCAGTCAATCACTAAAAAGCACAGAAGTTTTATGAACTGGAAACATCTATTGAGGTAATATATTAAGAATACTTTTGCTTAATGTTTTCAGTGAAGAATATGGGGCTTGGGTTAATTAACCTTGTGGAGGTTAGTTTGCTTGTGTGTGTTTTTATATGTAAGAGAAAGCAAAGTGTTGTCCTAGGTTGTGTAGCCTTAAAAGTTACTGGTAGGGCTGGAGTATGTCAGTGGTAGGTGTGCTTTAGCTACAGTTCTAGTCTCACAAAACAATGCAAAACAGAATAGTTATAATAAATAACTAGTGAAAATTCACGGAAAAAAATCTTCCTAAAATTGGAATAATTTTGAAGTGGACTTCACATTTAACATAAAAGTAAACTCATTTAAATAAAGAGGACGGCCAGAAGATCTTAGAAATAATTTTAATTGTTCACTTTGAATTCAGACCAGAGAATTTCTACCAATGTTTTAGTAAAAGGAGATGAAGAAATGGCTCTGTGGTTAAGAACACTTGTTCCTCCTGCAGAGGACCCAACTTCCGTTCTCAGTACCCTCATGGACTTCACAACCAGTTGTGACTCCAGCTACAGGGCATCTGATGCCCCCTTCTGGCCTTTGTAGGCACTCACACACATGGTACACACACACACACACACACACACACACACACACACACACACACACACACACACACGCATGCACATGCACATTTTAAAAAGAGTAAATCTTAAAAAACATTTTAGAAAAAAGTTCAGCTGTTATGAATCTTCACAGGATGCTGTTTGCAAGTTGAACCTTTATTACTTCTCAACATACAATTTTGTTTGAATCTTTTTATATTATGCTAGAGATAAAGTGATAAAGCAGTGGGACATAGAATTTGGGAAGATTAAAGACCAAATACTTGTAGTTAAATTGCAAACTGAACTTTCAATTAAATTATGTTGATTATTTAGTAAATAAAGTGAATAAAAATATCCTTGCAAAATCATTCCATATAAACGATTATAGTGACCTATTTCTGAAGTATAGTAAATTTGGAATATATACTTTTGATAAATTTGGAATATATACTTTCAAAATAATTTATAGGATGCTTAAATATAAAAATCTCATAACATATGCAAATACACTGGATAGTAGTTTTAGCAAGTTTATTTTCCTGAAAATAAATAACCAAGAAGCATATTAATTATTTTTTTTATAGTCATTACAATAATTCACTATTAAATTATATGTATCAAGGGCCTAAGAAATATACACATATACATATGTTAGAAAATATATATTAGAAATGTTATTTTATTTTATAGGTGTGTGTGAATGCCTACATGTGTGTATGTGCAGTGGTGCCTGTGGAGGCCTGAGGGGGTCAGACACCTGGAACTGGAGTCACAGGCAGTTGTGAGCCACCCCATGTGTGTGTGACAATGCTAACCACTGAGCCCTGTCTCCAGGCTCTAGGAATGGGTTTCTAACTATATGAACTCTGTTATTTGATATTAGCTGAAAAGTGGGCTACCATATCTACTCCTGATGTTTTGCTAAATACCTCAAAAATGTTTGTCAATTGTGTAAATGTAATATTTTTTTTTTTCTTTTCTGGAGCTGAGGACCGAACCCAGGGCCTTGTGCTTGCTAGGCAAGCACTCTACCACTGAGCTAAATCCCCAACCCCAATAAATGTAAGATTCTCGTTTGAAAATCAGAGAATATAAGCTTAGAAAAATTAATGTTTTTAGAGGCTACAAATTGTTAACAGTTGTGTGGAAACTGCTACTTCTCACTGAGATTATTTATTTGGCAGTAAACTTATATTGTGTGCATATATATTTGAGGCATGCATTATTGATTTCTTAAGTCAATTTTTTTACATAAAGTAAAAATTGCATTAAAAATTTGGTTTATGAATTATTTCATTTGAAAATAAATATTTAAATTCATAGCTATTTCAGATTGGAAGTACTTTTTCAAGGTACCATAAACTAAGAACAAAATATCTTTTATACTCGTATTTACCCTGGAGAAAGGCATTTCTTGGTAATGTGGATCTTGTCCTGTGCCATGTGAGTACAAGTAACTTAGGAAAAACAAGGCTATAATGCCACCTGGGGGCTTCAAGTGACATCACAGTTCACTAAAATATATAGGGTAATATATCATTACCTTCATTTGCCCTTCGAAACAGTAATTACTGTTTATTTTTTCTTTTTATTGATTTTAATAGTAATTACACACAAGAAATATGGCTCAAAGTATTATCCTTTATAGGTAATCTGTATTACAGAGAATTTTCTTTCCTGTAACCAAACAGTAATTTTCCTCATAAGAGAGGATGTGTAACATAAGAATATGTATAACAGGACAGAGAATGTGTAATATAAGAGTGTGAATAATATAGGAGTATATATATATATAACACAGGACAGATAAGAGTGTGTGTAATATAGGAGTATGTATAACATAGGACATATAGTGTGTGTAACATTGCGGTATTATAACAGAGGACAGATAATATGTGTAACATTGGGATATGTATAACATAGGACAGGTAGTGTGTTAACATTGGAGTATGTATAACATAAGACATATAATGTGTTAACACTGGGGTATGTATAACATAGGATAGATGGAGTGTATATTACATATGAGTATATATAACATAAGTCAGATAAGAGTGTATAACATAGGCGTGTGTATAATATAGGATAGGTAGAGTGTGTGTACCATAGGAGTGTGTATAATACAGGATAGATAGAGTGTGTGTACCATAGGAGTGTGTATAGTATAAGACAGAGTGTGTACCATAGGAGTGTGTATAATATAGGATAGATAGAGTGTATGTAACATAGGAGCATGTATAACACAAGACAGAGTGTGTAACATAGGAGTGTGCATAATATAGGACAGATAGAGTATTATAATATAGGAGAAAGCATAACATTGGCTCGGCAGAGTGTGTGTAGTACTGGAGCTCTAAAATTCATGGTAAGTTATGAGAAACAAGGGAAAGGAGTCAAATAAAAACAAACTCAAAGGTCTCTTTTCCCTTTCTTCTTTCCTGCTTAACCTTAAAAATATATAAAAAGTCACAGAGCAGAGCCACCTTGGGGAGATCACATCTGAGAAGTAGTTACAGTTGCACCTTTTTTAAATTTAATTTAATTTTATTTTTTTAGTTTTTTTGAGACAGGGTTTCTCTGTGTAGCTTGGAGCCTTTCCTGGAACTCGCTCTGTAGCCCAGGCTGGCCTCGAACCACCTGCCTCTGCTTCCCGAGTGCTGGGATTAAAGGCGGGCGCCACCCCCGCCCGGCCGGTCGCACCCTTTTTGAGGAGTCCGTTAGCACTGGGTGTTTTTAGTAGTTTTCACTGAAGGTCTGAACATTTCCAAGGACAAAAAAGAGGCTTTGTGCAGTCAGGAGATAGCCTGCATCATTCCCAAACTAAAAATCTAGAGGAGCTGCTAACGTCCTTAGCTACAGCATTTTTGCATTCTATATTTGATGTCTTTTAAAAGTCATTTTGAGACACTCTGAGGATATCTTATGCTTCAACTGGATCCTCCTCTTTGAGTGTTTTCCAGATCCATTTATTCTACCTGTGGTGGGCAGGCCTCCCTGTTAACATGACTGGGTTGAGATGGCCTAGGACATTAACAAAGCAAACCCTGGCTTATGTCTTGACGCAGCCTTATGAATGGGTTAACCCCTTAATAGAGTCATAATGCAATAACACTGTGGGTAGGTGGTCAAAGGTGGAAAATGGAGCCTAGTTGGAGGATGTGGGTCACTGGATTATGCCTTGGCCTCTTCTGGTATTTTCATTCCTCTGCTTCCTGGTAAACCGATCTTCCCTGCCACTCTTCTGACAAAGATACCTGGTACTTCCGATACTGAGGCCAGAAATCATCTTTCCTTCCTTAAGTTGTTTATGGTCAAGCATTCTGTTACAGTGATGAAAAGCAATCATGGTCAGGTGTGGTGATATTTTATTTGTGCTCTAACGAATAAAGCTAGCTGGAGGATCAAAGGAAAAAGCCAGAGGATCAAAGGAAAAAGCCTGAGGATCAAAGGAAAAAATCAGCCACTATATTAAACATAGAGGTCAGGCAGTGGTAGCACATGCCTTTAATCCTAGCATTCGGGAGGGAGAGATTCATCTGGATCTCTGTGAGTTCAAGGCCACACTGGGAACAGAGCCAGGCATGCCTTTAATCCCAGTACTAGTTAACCATAGAGGTCTGGAAGTCTATACAGATAGACAGGAAGTGATAGAGCTGGGCAGAAAGAGGAAATAACATGACAGGGCATAGGAAGGTATGTAAGACGTGAGTATACAGGAAGTACTCTTTGCCGTAAGTTATGACAGACATCTGCCATGTAGGTGCTAGAATCAAACCCGGGTTCTCTGGAATACCATCTCTTAACCATTGAGTCATCACCTTGGCTCTATTGTGGCATTCTTTTTTTTTTTTTTTTTTTTTTTTTTTTTTTGGTTTTTCGAGACAGGGTTTCTCTGCAGCTTTGCGCCTTTCCTGGGACTCACTTGGTAGCCCAGGCTGGCCTCGAACTCACAGAGATCCGCCTGGCTCTGCCTCCCGAGTGCTGGGATTAAAGGCGTGCGCCACCACCGCCCGGCTATTGTGGCATTCTTATTTTGGATCATGTGCAACTGCATGTGAATGACATATTGACTAAGATAGTTGCCATGGGAATGCAGACTCATTTCTTGGCAATAGCCACTATAAACTTACAGGGCTGGGTGTGTTGGCACAAGACTCTAATCCTAGCACTTTAGGAACTGAAGCAAGAAGACCACAGTTTTCAGGCCAGCCTTGGCTACACAATAATACTCTGTTTCAAAATAGCGTGTTTATATATCTTAAAGTTAATCTCTATATAATACATCCATGTGTTACCTATCTTGTTACCTAGCTCTTATCTTAGAAGCACTTTTTTCATACCAGAAAGGTTCTGTTTTACAGTTGATAAATATACAAACAATCCATACTAGACTAATCAGAGATAATAAAATACAAATCAAAACTATATTATTTTTATCTATTACTAACAGCAACAAATTATTTTTGAGACAGTTATCTCACAGGCTGCCCTCAAATTCACAATCTCCCTCTTAGCCTCTTGAGTACTGGGATTACAGATGTGATCATCTCACCTGTCTTTTAAACATTTTTATTTTAAAAAATGTTCAGAACAGAAAAAGACCTGTCTTCTGGTTTGGCAGTTCTGTTTGTGGGAAACAGTAATGAGGAATAATTGTAATACTGAAATGTCATCTGCTCAGATACTCATTAAGGCACTATTAATAAGATGATAAATTGAAAACAATCTATGTGTCCAGACAGGAGTGAGATATGTATGGAACAGGAATAAATACTGGACAGATTATCAAATGGCCATTGAAAATGAGAGATTCACATATTCAACACATTTACATTTGGTAGCACACAGTGGCATCTCAATAAATAATTCTCAAGTACGGTTGTTGGAGGGAATGTTCAGGTCAAACAATGGTGAGCAAAGTATATGTACATATTGGTTCTCATCAAGCTTATAGCCATGAGGGGAAGACAGATAATAAAATAGTAACACTTAATGTTTATCCTATATAGGCAAAGGACAGGACTCTGTAAGAGTGAAGTCAGAGGAACCTGGAAGTACTGAGATGGTAAAGATGTGGCCTTTAACTAAAGTGTGAAGAATAGAAAGAGGATTATGAGACAAGATATAGATGCTGCATGTTGATGTAGAAATTGCTTAAGACATGGTAATGAATCTGCAGTATGATGGTGTCTAGAATACATCAACATGCTGGGAATGGTTTAAAGGTAGGAGAATTCTGGGTAATTTCTCCTCATATATCTGTCTGTTTCTCTATAATGTGCTGCAGTTACTTTTATGAACAAAATGTAAAGGGCAGGTATTTATTACTAGAGAAGCATAAGATGATTAGCATATTGTATCTAGGGAGGGGGTTGACTCTTAAAGAACAAGGAGGAGGAAAGCTAATGATTTTTGTAAACCACAAGAAGGAAAACAAATGTTTGACTAGGTCATGGAAGAGTGTGTCCTGTGGATCTAAGCAGAGGTTGTAAAAAGTTGGCTGTTCCACATGAACAGAGAGGGAAAAGAATGCACATACTTATGTATGTGTATATATGCACATGCATACACTGTGCATATACCCATAGAGAGAGAAGATCTGCTAAAATTTAAGAAGGTTAAAAAAAAAATAAATTGCACCAAAGAACATTTTAAAAACAGATTTTAAAATCTGAGAAATACTATGTAGAGCCAGTTTCTGTTAAAATACATTTCAGATTTCATGAAAGGGAAAAAAGGAATATGCAGCCCTTCAAAAGGTTGATTCGGATCAAGGCTGGGTAACTTCTTTGTGTCCCTTCTTGTATTTTATACCTTCCCTGAATGTAGGGAGGAAGGAGACAGGTAGATGAATGAGGATTAGTAATTTAGTTCCCATGGAAACCCTTCTGCTAACTGAAACTCATGGCGAAGAATCCAGACTGTTGTGAATTTTTCTCATGCTATTGTCTAATCTTGAAAGAAGGAAGCAGCTGCATTATAGATCCTTTTAAGATGTAAAAGCTAATTTAGTTACCTGGTGTGTTCTGACCACTAGCAACAACGAGGAAGGAGCGCCATAGGTGGATTCAGGTTTTCAATGGCCTCGGTCTCGTAGAATGCCACGCAGTAACAAGACACGCGGATCCGTGAGTCAGACCATTAAGCAAAATCTAGAAGAAGAAACTATGTGGAAATATAAAATAAGTTAAAGAGAATATGGTGTTGAAATAAATTCATATATGTTCAAAACAGGCCAGACCTTAAGAATGTCTCATTTAAATTCTGGCATTAGTTTACAGATGCATAGGAAAGAGATCATAAGCTTTTTTATTTTGTCTCAATAAGAAATTTTCCATTGCTACTTAAGAGCCTCTAAAGGCAGACACATCCTCAAACCCTTGTACTCAATAAAAGGGCTTGACGTGTCTCAAGAAGGTAGTATGTGGGCACTGGATAAGATAATACATTTTATATTAATTATTGACTTCAATTTCTAGAAATTTAAATATAATTCTCCCATAGGGAAAGTGTGGTGGTTTGAATGAGAATGGGCCCCAGAGGCTCATATGTTTGAATGTTTGGTCACCAGTTAGTGGAACTGTTTGAGAATGATTAGGAGATGTGGCCTTGTTGGAAGAGGTGTGTCACTGGGGGCCAGCTTTGAGGTTTCAAAAGCTCACACCATTTTCAAAAATCTCTGTCTGCTCTCTGCCTTATGCTTATAGATTAGATGTAAGCTCTCAGCTACTGCTCCAGTGACATGCCTGCCTGCCTGCTGCCATGCTCCCCACCCTGACGGTCATGGACTCTAACTCTCTGGAATTGTGGGTCCCAATAAACTCACTTTTTCTGTTATAAGTTGCCTTGGTCATGGTGTCTCTTCACAGCAACAGAAAAGTAACTAAGAAAGTTTAGATCACCCCACTCAATTTTATGTCTCAAAGACTTCTAAGTGATTATTCTTTCTTCCTGATCACCTGCAACATGTCTACATATAGTGTATAATTATAGAGAATGGACTTTCCTAACTTTGGGTTCATGTTACAGTTGTCTGAAGAACTTACAGAAATCTAATGTTCATGCTGCTTCTTCTATCAAAAACATGAGATTCGGGGTAGAATAAGGCATAAATTTAATGCTTTCTCAATGATTTCCACTGTGCACCAAGGTTTGAAATTGTTTTTTCTATACAAATAAATGAACTAAAAACATAAATTCATTTTTCTTCATTTTGTCTAGTTACAGCACTGTTATTTGGTATCTATAGTTGCTAACTGTGAAAGCTCAAAAGGATGTTGTATTTATTGAGTGTGTAAATGCTTGTGCCCCTAAAGATTATGGTAGCATTGGTGGTAATGTAATATAAATATGTGTTACCCATTACTGATTTATGAAGAGTCTTATATGTCATCATCTATAGTATAATAACAAGAGTACCTTCTGGGTAAGAATCCAAATTCAGCTAATGTTTCTTTGTAGCTTAAATAGAGATTTAGCATCTTGGAAGTCTTATGTACCAGACTTCTACACAGTCACAGTGATAGCAACAATGGAGCAGTTCAGCTCATCTGCTCTTACAGCTTCTAGCTGCTGACAGTGAACTCACCTATGGTGACCTTTGCTAACAGAACTGCAGATGTAATGGAACTGTGGATGGATGCTTGAATGGACTCATATTGTTAAGGATTACTCCATGGATTGGAAAATAAAATCTTTGCCTGTGCCGTTCAGAGGTTTAATGCAATACACTATTGACTGTAGTTGATTAATAAGTCATTAAATAAAGCTAATCCAGACAGTAGAATATGTTATGGTGAAGTTCTACCACCACCAATGCAAATGCAATTACAAATACTATAATTATGAATGAAAAGCCATTACAGATAGAGATGGAGAACTCAATTTAAAATTCTACCACTATAGTCTGCTTAATTCCATGACGTATACAACAAACTGTTTAGCTGGAGGGCAAACTCCTTAGCTGCACAAGTCCTCATTTGAATGAGCTCATGAGATCCTGGTGCAGTGGAGCCCCGGAAGAAGGTCAGCTGAGAGACTGGGCTGCTCTGTTATCAAGAGGAAAGTAAGAGAGAGCATTAAGGAGGGCTATCATCTGGAGTGTGTGTCAGTGTGGAGATCTAAATAATAAGTAATGTCGCTCCCTCCAAATTCCATAACTCGGGGCACAGAGTTTAAGAAAACTCAAATTTAGAAGTATGGCCTCTTTAAGTCAGACAGATATCAGCTTAAGTCTTGGCATCATCTCTTGGCAAGCAGTAAAGTGAGTTCACATCTGTAAACATACCAGTTTCTCTGACACACTCACAGGAGGTGTTGAGGAAAAGTCAGGATAGTGGAACGGAATTGAACTGTGAAAAAGTTCAGCAAGCACGTGGCACACATTTCGGTGACTTGTCCAACTACATCCTTTGCTATTCAAGGGCAGATTCTTGATTTTATTTAGAAACTCACCCAGTTCGACAGGAAGTCACGATAAACCTGACTCCACCCTGCTGACCTTGGTTCCAAATGAATGATTGGCTGAGGAGCAAATGGGGGACAGATGTCACATGTTTTCTATCATATGTGGACTCTAGACTTTAAAAAATAAGTGTGGGCTAACGCAATGGCTCAGAGGGTAAAAGGATTCACTGCACACATCCGATGACCGGAGTTTAGTCCTTGGATCCCATCCCTAGTGGAGGGATAGAACTGACTGCCGGAAGTTGTCCTCTGAATTCCACACTTGCACGCACATCCTGTGCACACAGAAACACCGCTAAATAAACGCGTGTAAGGCGTGAAAATGGAGGCAGCACAATTTGGGGGAAGAAAGGGACTAGTGGGTGGGGAGATGAGACCAAGAAAGGGTGGTGGAGGGAAGCAGGAGAGACAGACATTGCATGTTTTCTGTACTGTGTCGAGACCAAGAAAGGGTGGTGGAGGGAAGCAGGAGAGACAGACATTGCATGTTTTCTCTACTGTGTAGAGACCAAGAAAGGGTGGTGGAGGGAAGCAGGAGAGACAGACATTGCATGTTTTCTCTACTGTGTAGAATCTGGATCTTAAACATGTGAGACAGGAAAACAGAAGGGGGTTATTTGAGGGAAGGAAGGGACAAGCTAGATGGAGGGAGGGAGAGGAGAGCCGGTAGCAATCGGGTCTGTGTGAATTAATAGACCGCAAAGTCCAATGACATGCATCATAACAAAATTCATTGTTTCATATGCTCATTTTATTAATAAAAAGTAAATTATTTCATAGACATAACTGTAAAATAGAAAAGAGAAGAAATCCCACATTATTTGGTTATTCTTTCCTATCTGGCTTGCCTTAGCCCTAAGCTCTGACTAAGGCGCTTTCTATTTTAGCCTTTCCTGTGGCTGCACCTGCAGCACATGGTCTAAGCCCTGATTGATATATTTCCTATTTTAGCCTTTCCTGCGGATAGAATTGTAGCACATGGTCTTCTGTAATCCACCTCTACTTCAGATTTCTGGGGCCTATCCAGTTGTAGCAACCATCGGCATGGCATTCATTTCTGTGGCATAATATTTTATCATGTGGCTATATTACATTTTATCTGTTTGCCCAATCATGGATCTCTGAGTTGCTATGTTTTGGGCTATTTTAAATAGTGCTGCTATAAACATATATATCTATTTTTTCCCTCTCGGTAGACTTAAGTCTTCTTTTCTCTAGTAATAATTTAGGAGTAGAATTTTTGGGGTTCCCCAAGACAAAGGGAATTATCAGAAAAATGGCAAAGGAAATTATACAGTGATACGTGTTTAACAGGCCTAGAGAAATACAGATCCAGACTGGGTCAGAAAAATGTGCTGTTGAAAGATGTCTCCAAGAGGAAGAAAGAGAAACTTTTATATTGCAGATCTAATTGTTTGGAAAATTATGTTGAAAGAAACAAGCTAAATCATAGGCCAGCTTGTTTCCCAGACAACCAGGGAAACACACAATTAAAAAGGAAGACTCCCTGGAACAAACCTCAAACACTGTCCTCAAGAACAATTCCTAATTCAATTGGATCAGATTCTATCAGCGTTTGTATTCCAGGGCATTGTAAAAACAATCACCAATAACAAGTGCAGACTAACAGGAGTGGAGAAGGCGTAAAACCAACCAGAAAAGAAAACACAGTAGCCAATATCTGTAGTATATTACCCGAAATGCTCAGTTTACCAAACCAAGCCAAACAAAAAGCACAGCACAAATGAAAACAAGGAAAAATCAGGGAAGTGTGAGCCAGACACAGGAACTAAGAGGAAGACACAGAAATGCCTAAGACTGCCCAGGCAGACCCAGATGAATGGACAGAGCAGGCTTTGTAAATATGCTCAAACAACTAAAGAAAACTATGCTTGCAGAAGTAAGATGCTGTGATGGAAATGCCTTAGCGAATAGTGCATACCAAGCTTTCAAAAGATACACGAGTATCTTTCTTTTGATATTAAAAATATAACAAAATGGAAACTTTGGAGTTGAAAATGAAATGTAAATAAGCAAAATGGAAAGTTTGTGAGAGGCACAGCCGTAGCTTTTTAATTTTTTTTTTTTTTTTTTTGAGACAGGGTTTCTCTGTGTAACAGTCCTGGCTCTCCTGGAACTTGCTTTGTAGACCAGGCTGGCCTTGAACTCACAAAGATCTGCCTGCCTCTGCCTCCCAAGTGCTGGGATTAAAGGCATGTACTAGCACAGCAGTAGCTTTGAACCGACAAAAAAGAGAGACAGTTTGAGGCTAGACAGAGAGAGATCAAGCAAGCCAAAGAACCTTAGGGAACCATGGGATACCTGTATTGCATTATGTGTAGGAAGCCCACAAGAAGTAAGGTAGGAGCAGAAATAATACTTGAAGAAACAATGGTTGGAAATTTCAAATTTGATGAAAAACATTAAGCTATATCTCTAAGAAGCTTAATAAATTCCAAGTAGGGTAAACATGAAAAGACACACCAAGAGGACATGATCCAATTGCACAGCCCTAGGCTTACTAAGATTCAGTTCATGATTTTTGATTTTATGATGGGGCACGGGGGGTACTTGTATGATTATTCCATTTGCACTTTCAGAATAATATTCAGTAAATTAATTGGAACAGTGAACACTTGAAAATATATGCAATTGACTTTTTTTTTTTTGCATGATTTCGCCTAACTAGAGGCAAGTGGTCCATATATCTTAAGAGCAGGTTAGTTGGTCTAACCTGTGGTGTAAGGTAGATTAAGTGTATTATATTTTTGGTTTAAACTATTTTCAACATACATGTGATAGGCTTAACCTATCATAAACCAATCATGAGTCAAGGAATGATGATATTCTAGTTTACTCAATATTGAATGACATTGACACCTGAGGCTATAGCCTAAGAATGTTAAACACGAAGTATTGATTAGTAAAAGCATTGTAATACCCATATTGAGAGCATTAGGAGCATAGATGATATGTATAGATAAGAGGGTGAGGTGATGGCAGTTTAATTTGAAGGTTTACCAGGAAAGGATTTTCGTATTAGTCCTCATCTCAAAACAATGACTCCAAAGATCACAAAATAATGTCAAGAATAAGTAATGCCTTAAGAATACGAGCAATACATGCGTACTCTCAGAAATACGGAGGAAAACTGCTTGACTCTTGGAGCAGCTCTAGGCTGGGAGTGAAAAGGGGAGTGATTTCTAGACAATTTGATTTTAAACACATGTACATAATTTTATGTCCATAAAATGCAAACTAACTTTTTAAACCTTATCACACTTCAGTGATCGTATTTTTCTATTTTTAACTGTGGTAGAATGCATACTACATAAAATACCTTAACATTCTCAAGTGTAAAGCTTGCTTAGCATACTCAGCATTGTGCAGCCCGGCTCTAGGACTCCGACTGTTTTTAAATCACCTTCCAATGTGTTCCCTCCATCTACTCAGTTCTGGTTTGTATGTGAGCATCTGCTCCTCTTGGCTTTGTCCTCTTAAAACGCAGCCGTCTACTCACTGTTACTCTAACGTCAGTAGCTTTTGAGAACAGGGACCAATTCCTTTTGGTTCTTCACATAATGTTCTTGTCTCTCTGTCCTTTTATACTTTAGAAGTATCTTGGCTCTGAGAAGAAATCCTGTTGGCATTTTCCTTCATATATGTTCTCAGGTTATTCTGATAGTCTTGTTATGATTATTTTAGTAATAAGCCCAATTTTGCAAATGGTTGGGAGACTTCTGGGGTTCCTGTGTGCACCTGGATGCCTGAGAAACTGTTCCCTACCCAGGTGGAGTTCTGTCCTGACCCCTGCTGTTCTTCCCAGGTCTGCAGGCTCTGTAGTGACCCCGCCTCTCAGTCCTTAGAGGTCTAATTTCTGTGGGTTGGTTTTGGTTTTGGTTTTGCTAGGAAGCATATCAATTTTAATGATCTTTAAAAATAGCCCTGCTCTGGGTCTCATTGATTTTTCTCCACTCAGGTTTGCTGACTCTGTCGGTTCCATTGTGCCGCTGAGCCCGTCCAATAAGTTGAAATTTTTTATTATTTTTAATTTTCAGATTTCTTTCTATTTGTTTTCTCTAGTTTGTCTTTTTAAATATTCCATTGTAATCAGGAATGCTCAGAGTTTCCATTTAAGCATTTATATTTATTTATTTATTTAAATAAATAATCCTGTTTAATTGAACATCCTTTTGAGGTAAAGTGTTAGTTTTTCAATTCTGTTTCTACTTCTGCAGCCTGTGGTCCCATTGTAGATTTTTCTTATTTTTAAATCATTTTGTTTTTATTAGCTTATAAAGAACGAGGTTTTATTATAGTTTGTTTTTGTTCTTTCTTTCAACCTCTCCTTTGCTGTCCCGCCCTGTGCCCCTCCACACCGAGCAACCCCCAGCCCCCTCCCCACTTTTAGGTCACACTGGGCCTTTGTCCTCTCCACCCCCCAACACCTCATTCTGTCACTCTCCACCCCACCTCCCATCTCCAATCTGGTGCTGTGTCTACACCCATCCTTCCAACCCATTGTTCACACACATACAGACATTTAAGAATTAGGATCTGCCGGGCGGTGGTGGCGCACGCCTTTAATCCCAGCACTCGGGAAGCAGAGGCAGGCGAATCTCTGTGAGTTCGAGGCCAGCCTGGTCTCCAAAGCGAGTTCCAGGAAAGGCGCAAAGCTACACAGAGAAACCCTGTCTCGAAAAACCAAAAAAAAAAAAAAAAAAAAAAAAAAAAAGAATTAGGATCTACATATGGAAAAAAAAAAAGAATTAGGATCTACATATGGAAGAGAGCATGCAGTGCTCGACTCTTTGAGACTAGGTTGTCTCACTTAATAGAGCCTTCCAGCTCCGTTCATGTTCCTAAGCATTTCATTGTGTATGTGTGCCACATTTCATCATCTAACTTTCTGTGGATGGACAGCTGGGCTGGGCCCATTTCCTTGCTATTGTGAACAGTGAAGCTACCAGTGTGTCTGTGTAGGTATCTGGTGGTCAACAGAGCCTCTTCTTGCTTTAGGGCAGGAGAGGTATAGCTGAGTCATATGGTAATTCTATTTTTTTGTTTTTCTGAGGAGCCTCTGTACTGATCTCGGAGGTGACTGCATCAGTTTACATTCCCATCAGCAGGGGGAGAGGTCCCTTTTCTTCCCACAGCCTCTCCAGCACTTGTTCTCTTGATCATAGTCATTCCGGCTGGGATGGGATGGAATTTCAAAGTGGTTTTAATTAGCAGCTTCTGAATTATTGGTGTGATTTTATTTATTTTCATTTTATATGTATGAGCATTTTACTTGAATGTATGTCTGTGCACTGTGTTCATGCAGTGCCCACAGAGGCCAGAAGAGGGTGGATCCCCTGGGATTAGAGTTAAAGATGGCTGTGGGCTGCCATGTGGATGCTTGGAATTGAACACGGGATTCTTTGGAAGAGCAGCCAGTGCTCTTAACCCCTCAGCCATCTCTCCAGCCCCAATTCCCAACTTCTCTAACAGCTGTTTTAAAGTCTTACAGTTCTACTGGCTTTATAATTTTGTCATTGGCAAATTGTGTTTGCCCACGGTTTGAAATCTTCGTTTATCTTCATATAACATGTCATTTGGGTTTATATTCCCATTTAGAGTGTGACCTATGGAATACTAGTTTTAGTAGGGTCCTGTAGGATTGCGCGGGTATTTCTATCTTCATAACAACTGACCTCGTTAGACTTAGGCACACATCCTAACTGTGGGCCGTGGTTCCAATGCCAGTTCAGTTTTAAAGTTTTTGTGTTGCTAACTGGGTTTATCCTCTTCAATAATTTGTTTTGAACATGGGCAGAATTCTTTTAGCTCTGGTCTCAAAGTTTTGGGTGTACACGTTAAGGTAAGATGCATACATACAAAGGTGAGGCAGGAGAGTGAATTCGCATCACAGGAAGGTTGCTTTCCGAAAAGTCTTTTCACTGTGCTCCAGTGATTTCTGGGGTTTTTAGGTTACTCTTTTTCAGCCTGACCAGAAACCACCCAGTTCTACAACGTTTCTGTCTCTGGTGCCAGCTGATATGGAGGTGGAAAGATGGCAAATGGGATTTGGATCCATCAGATGGAGACAGTGTTTTATTTTCTTCGAGTTTCGGTTTCTAAGTTGTTCTCCTGTGGTTAGCTGCTTGTCACTGCCGTGGCCATTGCTGTGGGTGTCTTGAAATACAGGGCGTGGGAGAGTGTGGAGAAGTGTGTGTTGGGGGGAAACTCTAGAAGACTCCTCAGTTATCTGAGCTTTACTGTTGGGGAACGTTATTTTAAAGTGTGTTACTTTTGTTTATGTTGCATTTGTCTACCTCTGTGAAGCTGTGTTACCGTGCCTGTCTAAAACACCTGATGGTCTAATAAAGAGCTGAACAGCCAATAGCAAGGCAGGAGAAAGGATAGGTGGGGCTGGCAGGCAGAGAGAATAAATAGGAGGAGAAATCTGGGAGGAAGGAGGAAGAACAAGGAGTGAGAGGAGGAGGAGGAGGACTCCAGGGGCCAGCCACCCAGTCACAGAGTAAGAAGTAAAGAAAGGTATACTGGAGTAGAAAAGGAAAAGCCCAGAGGCAGAAGATAGATGGGATAATTTAAGCAAAGCTGTCAAGAAACAAGCCAAGCTAAGGCCGGGCATTTATAACTAAGAATAAGCCTCTGTATGTGATTTATTTGGGAGGTGGATGGCAGCCCCTTAAAGAGTCAAAAGAGGTTAAAAAAACACTTTACAAATTCCTTTTCTCAGTGTCTACAGCCACAAGAAGCTGTTCTGACATCTTGTTGCACCACAGAGCTCACTTCAAGGTCTGAATCTTTTTAGCCTGGGAACTTCCCAGAGGAAAAGAAATGCGGACTCCATGGTGCTGTGAACTCCAGTGTTTCCCCCAATTCACCTTTTTTAGAGTCCTTTGGGAACAACACCATCAATTCTGTAACGTTTTGTAGTTGGGTAACCTGGAGAGAAAAGATAATATGTATTTGGTTCATACCACCCCAGAAAAGGATTCTTACTAAGTTTTTAAAAATATATTCTAGATATAAGTTGCTCATCAGTCATAAGACTTGCAAATATTTTCTATAGTCTATGGCTTATTATTTTATTCTAGCAATGTCTTTAAAAGAACAGATATGCTAATTTTAAGAAGCATAATTTATTTGCTTCTCAAATAAATTATGATAAAGCATTTATCACTTTTTTCTTTTATGGATTGTACCATTGAGGTCATATTTAAGAGATTATCTAACACGAAGTCACAAAGTGTGCCAACATGCTTTATTCCAGAAGTTTTATAGATTTTTGGTTTTACACTTATGCCAATGATGCATCTTGAATTTTTGATATAAAGTGAGATATAGTTTAAAGTTCACTTATTTGGATATGGTGGTCAAGTTGTTCTAGCAGTTTTTGTTGAAAAACGAATACATTTTTCTCTAAACTGCCTTCACACTTTTGTGAAGTATCAGTTATCTCTGAGTGTGACTCTATTTCTGGTTCCTGTATTCTGTTCTATTAGCATGTCTGGTTTTTCATTGTAGTAAATTATATACGTAACATTAGCATTTAAATCACTTACAGGTATACAGTTGAATAGTATTAAATAACCAAGGTTGTGTAGCCATTAAAACTATCTATGCACAAAACTTTTTAATCATCCTAAACATAAACTATGTAGTCCTTAAATCAGAAGTCCCCATCCCCTTCTCCTAGCCCTTCATTACCTCTACACTTTTTTCTGTTCCCATGAATTAACCTAGACTAAGTATTTCATGTAGAATCATTCAGTATTTGTTATAGGTCTGGCATAGTTTATGTAGCATAATATTTTCAAAGTCTGTATTGTAGCATTTATAAAATTTTCATTCCTTTTTATGGTAAAATATATACTCACTTAAATGCATATCCTATGTTTTATTTAGTCATTCATCTTTGATGGGCATTTGGGTTGTTCCATCTTTTGGTTGCGCTGAATAGTGTTGTTATCAACATTGATGCATGAGTATCTGCTTTGGTTTCTTGTGTGTGAGAGAGAGCTTGCTGGATCACATGGTAGTTGTGTATTTAACTTTTTGAAGAATTGCCAAACTATTTTTATATTGGCTACTCTGTTTTCTATTTCTGCCATAAACTCTCAAGGATCTCAGTGTCTCCACATATCCCCAACACTTGTCATTTTCCAGTTTTAAAGCATAGTTATCCTGGTATGTGTGAAGTGGTATGCCACTGTGTTTGATCTGTGCTTCTCTGATGACTAATGCATAGTTTCTTTTCATGTGCTTCTTCATTGAGGAAATGTCTATTTCAGTTCTTGGTCAATTTTTTAATTATGTGAGCCTTATTAACTTTTTTTCAAGATTTCTTTGGCTACTTGAGACTTCCTAGAATTTGTATGTATGAATTTGAGGATCATCATTTCCACTTTTATAAAACATTGAACTTGTATTAAATTTGTTCATTGCTTTGGGTAGTATGGCTTTATTTTCGTATCATTTTTTTCCGTGAACATGAGGTGACTTTCCACTTTGTTAGATTGCTTAAATTCTATTCAGCAATGTTTTATAGTATTCAATGTACAAGTTTTTACATCTCAGGTTAAATGAATTCTTAAGTAATTATTCTCAAATGTGCTATTGTAAATAGAGTAGCTTTCTTAATTTCCTTATGAGGTTGTTTGTTGCTAATTTATAGCAACACAGCTGTTTTTGTGTTAAACTTGGGCTCTGCAACTTTGCTGAACTCATAAGTTCTAGTACTTGCAGATTTTTTGGGTTTTCTGTATGTGCACTCATGTGCTACACAATCCTAATGATGGTATCACCCTTTTCCAGTTTAAATGCATTTGATTTCTTTTTGTCTGATAGCTTTGGCAAGACTCACAACATCATTGTGATGGCCATTCTTGGTGGTTAACTTGACTACATCTGGAATGAACTGGGCACACCTGTGAGGGACTTTTCTTGATTGAATCATTTGAAGTGGGAAGCCCCCTTAAACCTGGATCTTTTGAGATGGAAGAAGAACCTTAAATCTGGGCCACACATTTTGGTAGCAGCCAGTATAAAAGACATAGAAGAAGGAAGCACTTGCTCTTTGCCTGCTTTCCATCAGGAGACAGCCATTGTTGGAACAGCCCTAGCATGACCCGGAAGCCACTCTTAATAAATCCGTATACACATATATTCATTCTGTCAGTCCTGTTTCTCTAGTGAACCCTGACTTAAGATTTTGATACCAGCTGTGGTTCTAGAGCAACAGAAGTATAAGAATGAATATTTTAAGTAACTATAACAGGCTTTCCAATATGCCAACATCTACAGTTACTAAAGCTTCTCCTAGAAGCTTGGAGAGCCCTGCATGCCCATGTTGTGAACTATTTCATAAACTTACCAAGACAAGTGTATTTGATTACCCTGATTCACCTATTGTGAGAAGAAGGGATCTAGTGACACTCTATATAAACTTCAGAGAGTTTGCAGAATTCTCAAATGATGTTAGTTGGCTGCTCCTAGTATCTCTGGATAAATTGACAAAAGAAATGAATCAGCTCCATGATGAAATTAACCAACCTCTAGCATCGCCAGATACAGCAATGAAGGACAAAAATGAAATCTTTAGGAGGCAGTGCCTAGTCAGAAGAATTGAGACACCCTGACAAGATGGATCACATCCCTGTGCCCTTCCATGCTCTCCTCTTCTCGGCAGCCATGAGGCGAGTATTGTCGCTCCTCAAAACCTGTTCTCTGCCACGAGATTCAGCCTCACCTCGGACCCCAAGTGATGCACATAAGCAAACATGCACCAAACCCTCTGAAACCAAACCAAGACAACCCTTTCCTCTTTTGGTTGATTTTATCAATATTGGTAACTGTGATTGGAGTCTGAGGAACATCAAAGTCGGTGTGGTTTTTGTAAAGCCATTATCACTTGGACATGACATCTGCCCACTTTTCTCCTTTCCTTTGGTGACACTAGAATTCTTACGTTGGCTTACTTGATGTTCTACAGGCCCCTTAAAGTCTATGATTTTTCCCCCCATGTTGTTCATTCCTTATATTAAGTCATTTTAATCCATCCTAGCTTTTGTTAGTTTGTGTTCACCGATTCTTCTGTCTGCTCAACTCCACTCTCGAACTCTTCCAGTGAATTTTTTTTCATTTGTTTGTATATACTTTTTTTCTGCTCCAGAATTTCCTTTTTATCATCTTCAGCCTTCTATGTGCATGAGTGCCACACTAAGCAATTGCACTGCGAGACCCACTCATCCTCTGCTATTCTCATTCTGTTTGGGCATTGTGGGTTTATACGCCTTTAGTTCTCTAAATTTATGACCAACAGTTTTAAAGTCTAGTGTTAAAGGTTTCTTTAGAGATTGTTACTGTTGATGAATTTTCCCTGGTGTGTGTGTGTGTGTGTGTGTGTGTGTGTGTGTTTCTGGTGTGTGGGTATATATATGTGTACATGTGTGTACATTTATGTGGAGACCAGAGTACAACCGTAGGTATTGTTCTTCAGGTACCATCCACCTTGATTTTTTTTTTTTTTAAGCCAAGGTCTCTAACTTTCTTGGAATTTGCTACACAGGCTAAGCCAGGGAGTCCCAGGCATTTGCCTGACTTTGCCCCGCCCCTGACTTTGCCCGTCCCCCAAGTGCTGGGAGTACAGCACATGCCACTACACCTGGCTTTTTTTTTTTTTTTTTTTTAAAACATGGGCCGGGCGGTGGTGGCGCACGCCTTTAATCCCAGCACTCGGGAGGCAGAGCCAGGCGGATCTCTGTGAGTTCGAGGCCAGCCTGGTCTCCAAAGCGAGTTCCAGGAAAGGCGCAAAACTACAGAGAAACCCTGTCTCGAAAAACCAAAAAAAAAAAAAAAAAAAAAAAAAAAAAAAAAAAAAAACATGGGTTCCAGGAATCAAACTCAAGACTCCTCATTCTTGCAAAGTAGCTCTTTCGTGACTGAACTGATTGCTCAGCCTAGATTTGTTCCTTTTAATAGGCCACACCTTCCTGGTTCTTGATATGCTTCCGAGTCTTTGTTTCACTTGAAAACTGGCCATCTGAATCTTATAACTTGGTTTGAAATTACTGCTGAAGTGTCTCTGTCCCAGGGATTAACCCGAGGAAGAAGCTTAAGGCTTTCTTGGGTCTTTTCTGAATCTGTGCTTTCCTTGGGTATATATGGTGAATTTTTCCTAAATTCACATATATACATGGCTGCCTTGACATATCCCATCCCCTAAACATCTGCCTCTTAAATGGAAAAAGTGGAAAATTCGGGAAAGATACTGCCCTTTCTCCAGCTGCTGAGGATGGAAACAAGAGCGGCAGTCCTGTGCAATAGACACTGTGCTCCTGGAAGGCAAAAGCTTTTCAACAGACTCTAGAATCCCTAACAGTGTCTTCTGACAGTCTCTGCTGTCACAATTGTCCCCAAGGTAGAGGGTGAATTCCTGCTGAGCTCCTCCCCTAGCTTCCCAGACACCACATAGAGTTCTTTCTTCACCAAGAGGAAGTGCTCATCCTTCTCAGTGCCCTCAAGGGCAGCCAGAACGTTCCCTAGCTTCGGCCATTGTGAAGGTGGACAAGCCCTGGAGGAGGATGGAAGGTCAGGATAACTTTTCTCCTGTCTGGACAGCCATGCTGCCTTGTTTGAAGGTACTCCTTCTAGAACCGAAGTTCCGACACTTCTGGGCTTCCTTTCGCAGAAGGCAAGACTTCCCATCTTTGGGGCTAGTCTCTCTTCTGTCTGTCTTTTTTCACTTCCCTGGGTTGTTTGGATAGCAAATAGAACACAACCTTTACCTGGTTATGTGATGGTTAATCTTAACTGTCGTCTTGACTGGGTTTGAAAATGACATAAGAGAGACAGGTACACTTCTAGGCACGTCTTTGAGAATGCTTCTAGAGAGAATTAACTGTAGAGGAAAATGAGTGTCACCATTTCCTGGGCTGGGAAAAAGGAGAGAGGCAGCTGAGCGCTGCTTCCTGGCGGCCCTGGTCTACGGTGCTCTCCTACTGTGATGGACTCTGACATCTATGAGACCATGGACTAAACAGCTCCTCCCCCCTCCCCCTAAGTTGTCTTTGTTAAGTATTTGGTCACAGTGATATGAAAAGCAACAGACTTTGGAGTGTTTGTTTATTTATTTATCTTTTTTACAGAGTGCACTTAGAATGAATAGGAATAATCACATCAGGTCCCAGAGGCCCCTGGGTCCTGAAAACTTGAGCAGTTGCTCGAAGATAATGTATTTAAGTGGAATATATAGCCCAGTCTTACTTTTGCCTAGGCCT
This sequence comes from Peromyscus californicus insignis, assembly GCF_007827085.1. Lineage (NCBI taxonomy): Eukaryota > Metazoa > Chordata > Mammalia > Rodentia > Cricetidae > Peromyscus > Peromyscus californicus. The sequence continues at coordinate 58,685,935 of NW_026294480.1, read as the reverse complement.
TTCCGCTTGGTCCCTAAAGGCGGTGGTTTTTGTGATTCTTTATTGCATCTTTAGTAATCCATATCCTATATATTAATGCACTGGATGGGACATTTACATAAATTCCCCACAGAAATCTACTGCAAGGAGTCTCATTTGCACCTAACAAATACACATCCATGTGAGAACTTTAACCAATACATTTGTATGTAACAAATATTACAGCAGTAATTCTCAAGCCTTGCTATCCCAGAGAATCACCCAATGGCCTTTCTCCAAACCTTGATTTCTATGCTCCAACCACAGATATTATCACTCTTCTAAGTTTGGCGCGGAAGCCTGGACCCTACATTTCCAAAAGCTAGCCAGGTAATTTTTGATACAAAGCCACGGTGTATAGCCACAGTCCTCTGACGGTTAAGAACATCCAGTGGTTGACATAGAATGTTTGGGGCTAGAAATGCTGCTCAGTGGTACAGCAGCTAATGCAAAGCCCTGGGTTCCAGCTGCAGCGTGCCTGGAATGAAGCAGGGAGGGAGGGTCAAATGGGAGGGAGGGAGTGACATGGATTGCTTGGCTTTTACTTTCTGTTTTGGGAGACTGTCTTAAACGGTTTAGGCTACGGTTAAGAACAAGGTTTTGGAGTTTATAGGTTAGGTCTTAATTCCATCATGGCCACTTACTAGCGTTTATCTTTAGACATATTACCTAATCTTTAAGCGCTTCAGTTTCTTCACCTATAACAAGGAAAGTGTTATTTATGTGAGCATTTATGCAGACCGCACTGGCACAGTACTTGTACTGTAGCACACAATGTTGGCTGCTTTTTTTGATGTACGAGAGCGCCACTGGATTTGTTCAGGTGCAGAATTCTATTGCAGGCACACCTTCTCCATCTGGCTCTTGGGAAACCAGGAGGTTTCCTGGTGCGCATTCCAGAAGGCATCACAGGATTTGGACAAGGCAGGCCCTTCAGTGTGGTGGCCGCAGCGCACGTCCACCAGGGGGCGCCCGCACGACCTGCGCTCTTGCGCCAACCGCACGGCCCCCACGCGCGTGCTCACTGGGGCCGCGGAACCCTCGCCTCCGCCGCGGCGGCTTTCCGTGCGGGCTCCCGAACTAGACTTCTGTTTTCCCGCTGCCTCGCCTCCGGCTCACCGGGCGGCAGCACCAGCATCTGCGCTGCGCCGGTCCTCGCTGCGTAGGCCGCCGACGCCCCGGGCCGATGCTGCGATGCTGCGCTGGCTGATCGGGGGAGGCCGCGAGCCGCAGGGCCTGGCCGAGGTAATCTGCGCGGGCCGGGCTAGCTGCGGGGCGGGGCGGCGTGAGGGGCGGGGCCCGGCCGTGGGCGGGGCGGGAGGGCTGGTTCGGGTTGGCTGCGGGATGGGGTGGGCGGGACTGGCTGGCTGGGGGGCGCGGCCGGGTTGGCTGCGGGGTGGGGTGGGCGGGGCGGGTCCGGCCGAGGGGCGGGGCAGGGTGTGGCAGGCCCTCCGGAAGCGGGTTAGCTGCCTGGGGAAGTAGAGGGCTGCGTAAGGGTCAACTTGTGTCAGTTTAGAAAAGTGGAACGTAACCTACAAACCAGCAGGGCGACTGCCTCTCTTGGTGTGTTTGAACTGATACCTTTTGCCTACATGGACTGGCATTTGCTTAAGGAATGTGGAATTAACTACTTGCTTTTCGAGAAACCAAGTCAAGGAAATGATTTCTGTTTATTTAGTACGTGTATGGTCTCATCGTCACATTTACTTATACTTAAAATAGTGAAATGATTTTGACACCTTAAAAGAGCTGACGTCTGAAATTTGTTTCGTGTGCCACCCGAAACAGTTTGTGTTACATTTTTTTTCTCATAGGAAGCGTTTTACAGTTAGGATTATTGCGAACAACTTGGCAGTTTTAACTCCTTGAGCTTTGTCATTGACACCGTGATTTAAAACAACAACAACAGCAAAAAACCCATCAAAACAAAACCACTTATTTCATATGATTCTGAAATCCTTCAGGTTATGGAAGAATTATTGATTATTGAATGGTCACATAACATATATATGACAATTTGAATTAACCTGCTTGTTTGGTTAATATAGTATTTTTATTAACCAGTTTGGTCATGCCTGGTAAACTCTCACTTGTGGGAAGCAGGTTCCATAATTGAGTATCTGGTAAAGGGTGACAGGATGAGAGCAAAACCATCACCATGGGGTGGACTTTCTCAGAAAGCATTAATGCATGCTGGTTCTTACATTTTGTTCATGTAAATGTACCTTGGTTGTGCAACTGCCTTGAATATGTACCCCTGATTTTCCCTAACATATGCAAGAACATTACCTTCAGCCTCCCAGTCTAAGTGATTCTCAATCCTTAGACAAGGTAATCTTGTCCCCTGAGAATAGTACAGTGTCTACTGTTGGCCATGGTTAGGTGTGATGGGGGCAGTGTGTGAAAAAGAGAGGTGCTGGTAAGTATTCTAACACCTAGGAGAGGCCTCGGTAACAAAGACTTATCTAGTCCAAAATGTCACTCATGTCAAACTTAAGAAACCTTCTTAAGGACAAAGCTTTTTATGGTGAAATTGTGCAGGGGTTTGGCTCCAGAAATGGGGTCGATAAGACTTACCCTGAGAATTAAGTTCCACAGCGAGTGTCCTTAGCACAGTGTCTGCTGTCAGCCTTCCAGATAATGCTCGGCATGGTGGAGCTACCTTTTATCAATCTGGTTGTCCAGAGTGGAACCAGGAGTCTGAATTATTTCATTACGATCTTTATTCATTAAGCAGACATCTTCGAAATGCTTGTGGTGGGCGGCTATAGTCCGTGTTTCATACAGTCTGCAGCTTTGTTTCCAACAAGTGTGTGTGTGTGTGTGTGTAGGACGGAGGACAACTTGTAGGAGTCAGTTCTTTCCTTCCATCATAAGGGCCCAGGGATGGAACACAGGTCATTAGGCTTAGTGACAAGTGCCTTTCCTTGCTGAGCTATCTCCTTGGTCTTCAACAAATTTTGATTGAGAAACACTCCTAAAAAAAAGGTGAATTGGATTGGCCCAGTAGTTTTAAAGTCAGGCTTATTGAGACTCAACAAAATAAAATTTACTGTTTGCAAGTTTACTGTGGCTTAAAAATACTAAAGTTTTTGGTAAGAGAAATAATTCCATGCAGGACTGGCAAATTATCCACCTGATAGTGTAGGAACATATGTATTAGTATTAGAATGTCATAGCGTGCGGCTTTTAAAAATCTTCAGTTTTATAAATCACGCTATCTTCCTGTTTTTGCTTTGTTTTCTCATGACTAGAAAGCTGCCTTGCAGACGATAGGAGAAGACCAAAGTCAGAACCCCTACACTGAGCTGCTGGTCCTGAAAGCCCATCATGACATTGTCCGGTTCCTGGTGCAGCTGGATGACCACAGGTAAGAAACTTACCCCGGCTAGTGGTCTATGTTCTGAAAGACGTTTTAGAGCATTTCTGTTAAAAACAACTTCAAAATTAATTCATCTTTTGTAAAAAAAAAAAAAAAAAAAAAAAAAAAATTCAAGATTCTGATGATAATTAGAGAAACACAACCAACTGAGAGTAGTAACATTTAGTAGAAAGTTGAAATGGACTTTGAACCCTGATGAATATATGTTTAATTCATTTAAGCCCAGTGTCACTTAGTCATGTCGGGGGACTTGTAGATTATATTTGCTTGCTTTTTTACTTGATGTTTTGAAAAAAAATTGTCGTGAGTTTTTAGAAATATTCATACTAGTTTAGAAGAAGCAAATGACTGTAAGAATTTGATTGAGGGACCGGGTGGTGGCGGCGCATGCCTTTAATCCCAGCACTCGGGTGGATCTCTGTGAGCTCGAGGCCAGCCTGGTCTACAGAGCGAGATCCAGGACAGGCACCAAAACTACACAGAGAAATTCTGTCTTGAAACCCCCCCCCCCCAAAAAAAAAAAGAATTTCTGGCTGTCAAATCTGAGGAACAAATTTGGGGGTTAAATATTAGGCACCTGTGGAATCCGCTGGTTTAGTGGCAGATAAAGTAAGGTTTCCACCTGAATTTCTGTCATCGACGGACCCCTTTAAGACCATACACTGTTCTCCGATTCCATGCATGGTTGCATGCATGCAGTGTCTGCCGTGTTTGCAAGTGGAGACACAGGTGCTCAGGTCTGAGGGCCGAGTGCTGGGCTGCAGTTACAGTCACTGATGATATAATTTCCTAACCTGATCTTGAAGTGCTGTGAGTGAGGACTCCGCTCTTACTTATTATGATTTTCATTATTCATTAGTCTTAGAACTCAGCACAGTGACTTAACATGCAGTCTGTGCTGACAGGTAGCTGTTGAGGGAATAAGCCTCCAGCGTATGCCGCTGGCCTGCAGCCCGCCCTCAGCTGCCCCAGCTCTGCCATCCTTGCGGTTGGTCCCTCTGCTGACTTCGATGCTTTTTTCTCTTGGGCTCCTGAGTGCCTGCTGCTGTGACTACTGTCACTCTCCTACTGCTGTGTGGTGATGGTCTTTTCCAATTTTTATTATGTATAGTTTAATTCTGATGCAAATGAAGTTAGGCCAAGTTTCAGAGATAGAGTTCTCCCCAGCATTCCCCTCACCTCGAACACCAGCCACCGTCTGTGTTTCCACATCATCTGACCAGCTAGCTACAGGTCCCAACCGCTTCCTTGGGTTTGAAAGTTCATTGGAAGGACTCAGCAAAGAGTTGTACTAATTCATGATTACAGTTTTGTTATAAAGTAGACATCAGGATCTGCTGGGTAGATTGCCATAGAGGGAGGTGGAGAGTCGCAAATGCAGAAGCTCCAGGTCCTCGGGGCTTGCTGCCTTCCTGATACATGGTGTGTACTGCCAGGATGGGAGCCCGCTGGAGCGCTGGGCTTGCAGTTTTTGAGTGGGGCGTCACTGTGTAGGCGTGTTTGTGCAGTGAGTCATAATCACATCACTCTGCTCCTTCCCTTGGAAGTTGGAAAGTCGGTCTGCTCTCCTGTGGTATCACCAAGCCCAAGACTTCTCACGGCTCATCTCTTCAGCATAGCCCACCACCTTGCCACAGTATTGTAGACCAAGTCATCCACTAGCATGAATGTTGAAGCCACTTCCATTACTAAGGAAATTTCAGGGGTTCAGAGGCCCCCTTCTAGGAACTGAGGGCCAAGGCTAACAAAATACTTATATGGTATGTCTCAACCATTGTTTGAAAAGATTTGCCTCTTATGTGTGTTACTAGCCAGATTGCATTGTTTTCTTAGTGTGCTGGAAGATAACCAAGTCCCAGCATGGCAGTGTAACATAGCCTGCGTGTGCCTTTAGTTAATATTTGTTTTCACTAAATCTTTAGAAGTATAATATTTATCTATTGAAATGACCATTTCTGTGGGGACAGCATTTCTGAAAGCTGGAAGTTTTGAGTAACTGCAGGTTTCATGTGTCATATTTTATCCTAATAAGTTGCTGAGATAATAACTTAATAGCCACTATTATATAGGCCTTAAGGAATACTAAAATAATTTTGTTTGTAAGACTAGGTAATAAATATAGAGCATCCTTTCAGGATGTAATCTTTAAGTTTTATACAGACTGTTAGGATTCCATGTTCATGCTGGCTGTCCTTTATGATATGTCCTCTAGGTTATTATTACATAGTCAGAAGAATCTGAAAACAGGGTTAGTTGTGTGATAGTGGTTATTGAGTAAGTGCTGACAGATAGCACATTTTTTCACATAACTCGTGAATACTTCATCTAGTTAATGACAGGACCAGTCTGTACCCAGTCAAAGCTGTAGCTGAGTGTAGCAGAGGTTGGTTGCTCAAGCATCACCCCAAACTTACTGGTGTGAAGCAAAGCAACCACCACGTACTTAGCCTTAGCTTTTTATTCCGTCGGATGGTAGTTTTGACTTGACTCACCTGGTCAAGTCTTTTCATTTGGGATTTGAATCAGGTCCATGCAGGTGTCTGTGGCCAGCTGGTCGGCTGGCTAAGGTGAGATCGGGCGGCAGAATGGCAACTTTCACGGAGTTGGTGCTTTTCACGGAGTGATGTGGAGTTGGGACATCAACAGGCCAGGTCCAGAGCAGACATGTCTCTGCTGATGCCATGTTTGCCGCTGTTCTGTTGGCCAGGTCGTGTAAGAGGTGACACAGGTCCACCGAGGTGAATCAGTGCTCCATGTGTGGACAACTAGGTCCTATTGTGCGTGTGACTGTAGGAGTAGGGGGTAGTTTATGGCCCTGTTTGCTATGTGTCGCAGTGAATTTCAGTGTCTAGAATGGACAAGAAGCCTGCCTTTTGCCCTTAGCAATACAGTGGTGACGGACCTTCCCAAATCACTTTGAGTTCTTTCTGATCAAGTCATCAATGTATCAGAATTTACATGTAGTTAAAAGGCTCAGTTGCAGACCTGTAGAACACTGAATTTCTATGTCCTTTAAAAAATTTATTCTATAGCAAAAAAAATCCTCAAAAATAAAGATATAACAAATAGACGAAAAATCTATTAATTACCATATTAGAAAAATAATTAGATCTCTGTCAATGATTTTCCTGTAAAGTTTGGTGCCCTCCCCCACACCCCCTGTATTGGAGATTGAGCCCAGGGTTTCATGCATTCCAGACAAGCATTGTACCAGCTGAGCCAATGCCCAGCCCCCAAAGTGCTTTTAAGAAGTTTAATAAATAATGTTTGTGCCTATTGATGGGATATTTTCATTTCTAATAGTTGGGATTGTCTTTGTTGTGTTAGCACATTATTAATTTCCAGAAAATACTTACCTAGTTTTTAAACAAATTCTCTGTGTTACACTTTTTCTTTATTTACTTATTTGTAGTTTTTGTAGGCGTTACATTCTGGTTGGCCAGCTGTTGTAATCCAGGTTTCACGCTTCAGGTCTTTAGATAATATCATCTGATTGAAAATTTTGCAGAAGGATTTTCTTGTTTTCTCAGTGGCTCGCCTAAAATCAGTGAGTGGAAAATTTTCTCGATTGGTTTTTGAAGATACCAGATAAATCCCGTATATCACCTAACAGACAGCTGCCTTTTCTTCTCTTCTTTGGTATTTTTTGAACATGAAGTGAGGGTCATATTGATTGGGAGCTCTTCTTCAGAAGGCTAAGCCTCAGCAAGGCTCTTCCAGAACATGGACTGTGCTGAAATTGCATGCGGTGCTCTGGCTGACACATCACACTAGCTCACAGCGCAGTCGGAGGCTAGCTCGCTCTGTTGCTCATTGCCCGTTCCTGGCTCCTCCAGGAAGCAGACAAGGTTATATAGGATGACAATCATGACTGGAGAAGAAGCCGATGACCCGTGAAGCCTAGACTGCAGGAAAAGGTGCTTCTCGGGAGCTGGGGAAGCTGTTTCTAAGACAGTATTGTTTGGCAGCCCACTGAGAGCGAAAAGTGTGCTCTGCCTTTAAGAAGGTATTTTTAAGTTGAGAATATCCCTTCTCACTTCCTACATTCAGAGGACAGAAATCAGTAATCAGAATGCCTCAGAGAGCTGAGGAAGGTGGCAGGTGCCTGTAATTGTAGCATTAGAGAGGCCAAGGCAGGAGGATCAGAAGGTTTGAAGCCAGCCCGGGCTATATACTGAGCTCTAGGCTGTAGGGTAACACCCTGTCTCAGAAAAACAATTTTAAAAATTGTTCTGAAAATCATAGAGAGTGCAGTAGAATTAAGGAGGCAGACTGTCTTGCATTGTAGGTTCCTATAGACACACTATAGTAACGTTACGTGTGTGCATTATTAGAAAAAAGGACAAAGCAGGATCGGACAGAGATGCTGTCTGAATGCTGATGAGACCTGGTTGTGCCCCATGGGGAGTCGTTGGGTGCATTCTCTGGACAGAAACAGTGAGGGCGTGTGTCACTTCCCTTGATGGCCCTGTGCTGAGATTCATCAAGCAGAGCAGGCCCCCAGTGTAACGTCTTACTTAGTACCCAGTCCAGGAGACAGTCCAGTTTGACTTTGAAATGGACCTGAAGTCCACAGCTGGATGCAATTGGACAACACATTTCTCGAAGCTGGGCTGCTAGTCCCCTTTTGAAGTCTGGAAGGTGCTTATTTGGAGCTGATATACTTCCAATATTGCATGTTACGCAATTTAATTTTTAAATTGTATAAACAAAGTCATGTGGGCCTTTGGGCAGCTTTTTAAGAAGCTATACCTGGGAAAAGCTATAAACAGAACCCTTTTTATCACAAGTTTCAGTAGACAAACAGTTATTAACAGACTTTGTAGCAAGTTTTTAAAGTGTATGCCTTCCAGTCTGGCATTCTGACTTACTGTAGTAGATTTTTCTAAAGCCCATTTAATGCCAGTAAATGGATAATGTAAATTTAATGCCAAGTAAACCAACCTTGTTCTGGTCCAAGATTCTCAAGTGACGTGTAAATTTGCCTGTTGTTTTGGGATGTACTTTGAGTGGAGTGACTCAGAGTGTGGCCCTGTCGTTTGGCATGTGTCTCTCTACCCTTCCTTTTTTCTTGGTGCAGTTTTTGTCTTCTGACTGTATTTTAGAAGTGCGGCTACATTTTGTTCAGTTAGCTACATGTAAGGTTTGAGAGGGTAACAAGAGTGGGAACATTGTAGCTGCTGGATACCAGTAGCATCATTGAATTTGGGGATGAACACAGAATTTGTATACTCACATTTCAGCTTTAAATCCTACCTTTTAGCAATAAAGTTGTATAATGTCTAGGTAAAATCACTCTTCCTCAGCTTAAAAAAAAAAAACCTTATTTGAAAATCACTGCCTTAATATCTTTGAACTAGAGTTCACAAACCTGTATGGCAGTTTGAGTGTGGATAAGGAAATAACCTCGGTGAGTTGCAGTGTCAAACCCATGTCTAACTCCTACGTGTTCATAATGATCTTAAAAAAAGGGAGCTTACTGCTTACTGTGGGAGAATGAAATTGATAACAGACCAAAATCAAGACCTATACTGCTTTTCGTATTTAAACTGTCTTAGGATCAGTATCAGTAATATTTTGGGAGGGAAAGAAAAATCTTCCTCGTAGAAGAATTGAAGCTAGGAAGAATAATAGAATTGAGTATCATAATTTTGTAACCTCTGATGTGCAGGGGATAAAAAGAAAGCTTTTTTCTGTGTGCATCATAGGTTTGTTGGCAGAAGCTTCATAGGTTAAACTGATTAACAAGAGAAATACACATGTAATGTGTGCATTATGCCTACATACCAGAGTTCTCAGTGATGAATAAACTCAAGGCGGTGACGAACTTGTACCATGAGTGTGGTGGTGGTGGGGGTTGTAAGAGAACCTCAGATTTATTTTTATGCATATGGGTGTTTGGCTGGCATGTATGTCTTTGTATTACTTGCATGCTGGGTACCACAGAGGCCGAAGAGGGCATCAGATCCCCTGGAACTGAATTAAAGACAATTGTGAGCCACTCTGTGGTGGCTGGGAATCAAACTCTGGTCCTCTGTAAGAGCAGTCAGTGTTCTTAACTGCTCAGCCATCTCTCCGGCACCCCTAAGGTGGTACCTTACTGAGGGAACATCAAGTTCTTAATGATGAGTAACTCAGTTGTACTTAAAACTTGGGGTTTATTTAGCATCATAAGGAGAACAATCAGTGTGTTGAGAAGGGGCAAGGCAAAGGATTGGGACTGTGAGTTTCTTGTGGTGAATCCTGAGAAGACAGATAGACACTTTGGGGAAACTACTGGTTGGATAGAGCTAGTGAGTGAATAAATTCTGCATGTGTAGGCTTTATCAGTCCCAGCCCATCTCCAGTCATAAGGTTGCTACCCTCCACAAAGATGGTCTGTGTTGTTTTCAGAGGGATGGGGTAGATAGACCCTGCCTTCTTCCTTCCTTTCTTCCTTCTTTCCTTCCTCCCTTCCTCCCTCCCTCCCTCCCTACCTCCCTCCCTCCCTCCCTCCCTCCCTTCCTTCCTTCCTTCCTTCCTTCCTTCCTTCCTTCCTTCCTTCCTTTCTTTCTTTCTTTCTTTCCAATTACCTTCTGTTGTAAATAATTATATTAGGTATAGTTGGGGATTATATACTAGAGTCTCCTCAAATGAAGTAATTTTTCTAATGATTATTGATGGTTATTTACATCACACACAAAAGGACTTCCTTTTTTGAGAACATATATAGTTTTCAGTTATATTTCATGATGGAGTATACAGATTGCCTATGAGGGGACCTTACTAACAGATCCAATTGGAATCTAGTGACATCTTTAGATTTAGATATGTCAGTCTTACTGAAAACACAAGATAAAGGCACATGTTAAATGACATCACAGGAATGTAGCCAGCAAAATACAGACTTAAGAATACTGCCAGACTGAAGACTCTTGGCAGGACAAATTGCAAGGAAAATCATATGAAGAGCAAATACGTAGACTAAAAGCAACTTTAGAAGTCTGTACAATTGTAATACATGGACCTTGTCTGAATCTTGCCTCTAATAGTAAACTTAAAAGCTCTGGGAGACAGTGAGGGGAATGTGACCACTTAGTACATGAAAACATTAGGAAAGTAAATGTTCCGTAGGCAGCGCCGGATACCGAAGTGTCAGGGTGGGGGTGCTGCTCCTGTTGATTTCTTTGACAGGGGGTAGAAAGGTTAAAACAAAGTTTGTTTCCTGCTTCAGAGAACTGTTACACAGAGGGAAGGTTGGCCTTCAATTTTTCTGAAATCCAGTGTGTTCAGCTGGACAAACGATTGCGTCCGTTTTTAGTCATTATGCAGTGAACTGCAGGTCGGCTTCAAGAACAAAGAAGAAAAGCAGACACACAATATTTAAATAGCCAGCGAGACTGCAGCTGATTGAGGGAGTTCTGATTACTATCCTGCCAGTAGGGAATGAATAAGGAATGCTAAATCTCAATACCACATTCAGAGCAAAATATCAATAATCTCGTTTTCCCCATATCTAGAAAGTACATATGTGGGGTAAGAGTCATAAATAATGGGGAATGAAGGGTACACACTGAGCAGTTGTCCTTGCTGATTTCGCCCTTCCTCGGCACTCAGAAGGAGAATGACCATTTGTACAGAAGATGGAGTGAGGTGTTGTTAGAACGCCTTGAAGGCAGAAGGAGTGCAGGTCGGCTTCTCCAGTGAAGACAGCCTTTGTGAGGAAACAGGTTCTTTTGTAAGTCGAGCTTTTAACTTAGACCTTAAAAATGTCAAAGTAAACCACAGACAGCAGAAACTTCCTCAGTTTACTTAGAGGCTTTCCAGAACCTTCCCCATCACATTGCCCAGCTGCCCTTAGGGGAGGCTCAGCCTTGGCGGTGGTGAGAACCAGGCTGGCGCACAGATCTGACAGTGGAGAGTATTCTTTCCATGGCGACCAAATGCACTGGCCTCCTCCGGCTTTTCTCTCACCACCTTCCTTGACTTTGTCGCAAGAAGTGTCTGGGGTGACACATGTGCTGATTTTTTTTTTACACACCCCCGAATCACCCCATATGAACCCTCCTCTGCTGGAGCAGCAGCCTGTGCCCTGAAGTGTCCCAATGAAGCGGCACACATTAGCTCTGATGTGTTGTAGAACATTCTGCGAGGACTTGGGTGGGGACAAACGACAGTATTGGCATTCATAAGTACAGGAGATGAGTACACGGGATTTTTATTATACCGTCCTCCTCATCTTTGTATACATTTAAATTCTCCAGAATGGAAAGTATAAAAGCTGTATTTGATATAGAAGAACTAAAACTGCCAATATAAAAGGTTATTTTTGTTTTAGAATCATAAATGTTTTTATGTATTTACGTTTTTTATATATATGTTTGTGTATGTGCATATGCAGTGTGTATATGCACGTGTGTGTCTAGGTATGTGGAGGCCAGCAGTCCAGCTGGTGACCTCCATCACTCTCTACCTTAGCTTTTGAGACAGGATCTCTCATTGAATCCAGGACTCTCCCTTTTGGCGTACCTGCCTCTACCCAGCCCTCCAGCTCTGTGTTAGAGATATGTGCTGTCATGCTTGACTTTTTATTGCATTCTGGGGATCCCAACTGAGGTCACAGTGCATACGTGGCAGGCACTGTATGAACTGAACCATTTAAAGCAGTCCAATGTGGGGTCTGTAAAGTTAAAACAATGTTATTAACACCTGTGTGCCTTCGAGAGCAGAACTGGTTGGGAATAAATGCAGGAATTGCATCACCAGGCATGCATTACTAGTTTACTAGAGTTGGAGCTGAGGAGAGTTCTGAGGAAAAGCTGGTTTGAGGGAAGCGGCTGATGGCAGACACAGCCGCTTTGCTCAGCCTTCACCCTGAGTCAGGTAACCCCCTCCCTGAGGAGAGACACCAGAGAGAGCCTGACAGTGGAGCCTCCCACTCACAGGGAGGCTTACCTCAGAAAGAACAGACCAGAATGTTCTCTCTATTCACAGACAAATCCATGGAGAAAACCCGGAAAGGGCCGAACTGAGCATGTTCAATGCAGCCTCTTTGTAAGGGGAGCGGAGAGGGAGCCAGGCCTGTTTGTCTAGCTGTAGAGATCCCCTCACAGAAACACGAGTTCAGGGGAATGGAGGCCTCCCCTAGTAGAAGTCCTGCTTTGTGAAACACTCCTGATGTTAAGTTTCAAACTGGGGACAAATGGCTGAGGTAGGTGCCTATTTAACATATCGAAGTGGACCTGGCCTCCAGGTTCTCCCAGCATCCCTCAGTCCCTACCTATTCCAGGATGTGGCCCTCTACCCTGAACTCCTCAGTCCAGCTGCCCTTCCCCAAGAGGCTCTTCCCTGTATACTTCAGACCTTTTAGTTAAGGCACCTTTTGTACCTTTGGCCTCCCGGCTGTTGCCCCTGGCTCCCTTCCCCTGCCCCTCTCTCCACATGGCCCGATCCCCCTGTCCACTCTGGACTCTGCCAGATGTCCCTTTCTCCACCTCTGCCCTTTATCTCTAATAAAGTGTCCCCTCCTCCACACCCGGGGCAGTCATGTCCTTTCCTTCCCCTTTCGTTTCTTTTTTTTAGTCACCCACATTTGCTATACTTTTTTTTTTTTTTTAACAGTGTCTTCCATACAGTCCAGGCTGGCTTCTAGCTCATGTCAGTCCTCCTGCCTCAGCCTCCCAGTGGCAGAGGGATTATGGCCCCCACATCTGCCATCTCTGTTCTATTTCTGAGCAAGAGTGGACCTCAACAATTAAACTGTTGGACTTGTGTTAATGTAATTTTCCCCCCTCTGTGCTGGGCATCAAACCCAGGCCCTTTCATGTGTGAGACAAATGCTTTACCATTAGGCTGCTTTCCTAGCTCGTAGAGTCCATTTTCCATAGTGAAGGGAAACGTAGTTTATGTTCAGGTGAATCTAGTGAAGCATCAGTGGTATTGATGCCTCTGGTTCCTGAAAATGTGTCGATATTCCTGTCGTGAAGGGAAACGTAGTTTATGTTCAGGTGAATCTAGTGAAGCATCAGTGGTATTGATGCCTCTGGTTCCTGAAAATGTGTCGATATTCCTGTCAATGTCCTTCTGAGTGTTTGTCTGTGTCAGTCCCTTCAAGTAGTTCTAGTATACAAAGACCCATTTGAAATGATAATTGTTATTTTTAGCTTTACCTGTTTTTACCTAGGCCTTGCAGAAGTATCCAGTCAACTTCCTTTAATTTGTTTACCGTGCTATGGAAAGTCCTTGCGGGTTGGGTAGCCAGGCAGTCAGCAACTGGTTTCTGTATTGCCATACCTCGGCTTTTCCACCTCCTTACAGTTTATGCAGATGCTTAATACAGGAAGATTTGCATTTAGGCTTTTGGATTACACTTTTTGCCATGTCCTTGAATTTGTAGGACTTGACCTAATTGAAATTGCTTCACATGAGTAACAGATACTGAATGAACATTTAGGTAGTAGACACAAATTCTTTGTGAAACTGCCTTATTTTGTATCAGTCTTTGTAGAGCTCTGCTGTACGCTTAGCATACAGTTGGCAAAAATAAGAACATGTGTTCTGAGATGTTCAAAGTGGAGGTGTTAGAGGAGCAGTTTCTTACATCGACACCGTGAGACTTCTGTGTGGACTCTCCGTCTAGATCCTGTGGTGAGATTCAGAATGCTGCATTGTGAGCTCCTGCAGGACAGGGACTGTCCCTTACTCACCCTGGTTTCAGCTAAGGTGTGTATACACAGACCACACAGATGGGCTCCCTAATGACAAAGTTACTTTTAGAATTAGCATAGGAGAGGGTGGAGCCGTCTAGGTCTGCTACAGCTCCTTATTAAACTGCCTCTGCCTCTCCCTGTGAAACTTGTTTTTCCATGTATGTAACTTTTTATAAGCCATTTAATTATGTCGTCTCAAAGACTATGTTAAAAGGTTTTCATGGTTCTGACTGAACATTGAACTTTGGCCTTCTAAATTCTAGGCAAGCATTCTACCACTGAGCTATATTCCCAGCCCCTGAGTTTTTAAGACAGAGTCTCCCTATGTAGCTCAGACTAGCCTTGAACTCAGTATGTATTCAGACTGACTTCAGACTTTTCACCCTTTGGCCTCTACATTTTGAATACTTTTAAAAACTTGGTTTGAAGGTAACTAAGGAATGCCAAGAGAGAGAAATAGTCTTCCCTGGGGAAGAGCACACCAACTGGTTATCTAATACTAAATGGTCATACCTGGAAACATACCTACAAGTAACCTTACACAGTCTGAGCAGGTTGCATTTATGTATTCATGAATATATGTTAATACATACACATATATATAACAATATATTGTTATTGTTATATATGCAAAATAATAATGAAAACAGAGGCCATGGATCTGAAAGAACAGGGAGGAGTACATGGTAGGATTTGGAGGGGTGGAAGAGAAATGAGAAATGATAAAATTAGAATCTCAAAAAAGTAAAAGAAATAATTCAAAACATATAAAGCAAAAACTATCAAACAAACTTGGTTTCAAATTAGGAAACCTCACAGGTATACGTAAGAATGGGAATGTGTGAGAAATAAAAGGAGTTTATTTTTGTGCGGTAGGGATCCAGTTTTAATTAAAAGCAATATATTGACATATTAGTCATGCTAAAATGAAAAGATAAGGTTACATTAATAGCATTAATGATTCCAATTTGCAGTGATCTGTAACACTTAAATGTTTGCTTATTTGTTCCTTTAACAAGCATATCATTTAATCACCTTTAAAATGCTTATTTTGAAATTAAAGTATGACTTCAGGTATAAGCTCTTACATGTAAAGAAATCATCAACTTTTTTTTTTTTTTTTTTTTTGGTTTTTCAAGACAGGGTTTCTCTGTGTAGTTTTGGTGCCTGTCCTGGATCTCACTATGTAGACCAGGCTGGCCTCAAACTCACAGAGATCCGCCTGGCTCTTCCTCCCGAGTGCTGGGATTAAAGGCGTGTGCCACCACCACCTGGCCATCAACTTTATCTTAACAATGACAAAAATGCCTGAAAAGCAAGTAATTCTTAGACCCATCAGTACAGTGATGGGTCATCAGCATGGAAAGGATGAGTTTGATGAATTTCTGGAAATCCAAATTAGACTAATTCAAGGCTGAGAGATGCCAGGGACTGCATGTTTAGGGGAATCTCCACAATTTTAGGGATTGACAATCTTATCAAATGCACAGAAATTCTAGAATGTCGTGGCTCATTGGAGTAGCTAAGGGATGCGAGTCAGTCAGCAGGAGCAAGGCTTCAAGGAATTCCACTGAGAATGCACAGCTGTAGACAGGGAAGCCAGGGAGAGGAGCAGGGAAGTGTGATGGGTTGCCATACATTGTGGATGAAAAACAACGTGTGAAAGCCATAGAACACCTTCTACATAGACCCCAAAAGACTGGGTTGAGTAATAAAACTGTGCTTTCCCACATCTGCCCTCCATCCCAGTGTCTTACAGTTGAAAGACAAGACGCAGACTACACACTAATATTTAAGAACACTTGAACTCAAGATGGCAGAGAAAAACAAGGACACCATAAGGACTTGCATTCTCAGTTCCATTTATCTAAAAACCTTCAAACATTTTTACCCATTTATATTATTTAGAAGTGTTTTTAAAATTTTAAATATCTTGGGATACTTTCTAGTTATCATTTTGATACTGATTTATAGTTTAAGTTCACTGTGTCCTCGTGACGTATTTTGTATAATTCCTATTTGTTTTAAGTTGCAATTTCTCCTATAATTTGTAATTCAGTCTTTCCTGGGGAATACTTCTCAAAAGCTTGAGAGGACAATGTATTCTGCTGCTGTTACATTTGTATTCTATGTGCTCTTCAAGTCATGTGTACGTTAATGAGTTTCTGCATTCTGGATGTATTAATTACCAATGAAAACATGTAGCAAGCACATCTCTAACAGTTTAAACCCACAGCGATTCATCAGACTAGGAAGTGCTGCATGATAAAGATTCATAGATACAGTACTTGTCATAGTTACTGTGATCAGACACCATGATAAAGGCAGCTTATGGAAGAAAGAGTTTATTGGGGGATTACAGCTTCCGAGGGTTAGAGTCCGTGACCGTCATGTCAGGGACCATGGCAGGCAGGTAGACATGGAGCTAGAACAGTAGCTAAGAGCTTACACCTGGATCCACAAGCTGGAGGTGGAGAGAGCTAACTGGGAATGGTGTGGACTTTCGAAATCTCCACCCCCAGAAACACACCTACTCCAACAAGGCTATACCTTTTAATCCTTCCAAACAGTTCCACCAAACAGTTCCAACTGGGATTTAGTTTTGGATAAGCTGCTGTAATATGACTAATCTTTAGTGATCTTTAGAGTTAAATAGATAATTCTAGCCCACAGATGACTTCCTAGCCTTTTGTTAGTTATCTTATGAGAGATGCCAGTGTGTAGCAAAGTAATTGGTTTGCTTTTCAGAGCATTGTTTCCACTTTGGAGCAGTACCAGTAAATACAGAAATGGCCAATAAATAAGTCAGCCATAGACTATATATAAGAAAGCTGAAAGGCTGACTAATCTACAAAGTGGGTAATTGACCTTTGAGCAATAAAAATTGGCTGTGCTTTCATGCATTAGCATTGAGCATTGTTTAGAATTAACTTGGTTTGCTACTGATTAAATCCCAGTTGGCAGCGAGGTGCTCGCTGTCTCATATCTAAGCCCTCAACAGTTTGGGCTCAACTCTCATGAAGAACTCATTTCTCTTTGTGAGATTCAAACATGATAAACCAATAATGAGAAGTTAAAAATCGGGTGTAGAAAAAAAAAAAAGTAGTTTAAACCTGTAACCTTTCTGAATGGGTGAAAAGCAATTATAAGGGTTTGCGGAATCAATAGAAATTGATGTTTTATACCAAAGGAAACTTAAGACCTTGAGCCCAGCCCTCGCTGTTCCCACTCTATAATACAAAGAAATCAATGGGCCCCCAAACCAAGCTGCTCAAGATTTACTTCCAGCAATACTGTTGGTACTCAAGGTAGTGTTGAGTATTTGGATTTGGAGAGCAGGTCATTAAGCAAAGAAAAATGAAGTTTAAAATTTTTTTTTCAATTTTGTTCTTTGAGAGCTGTATACATGTATACAACATGTTTTTGATGATTTTTGTCCCTTAGTCCCTCCCTTCCAACTCTACTGGTGTTCTCCCCCCCAATCCCCGCCCCTCCCGGACATTGCTTTCATAACTTAATGGGCTATTTTTTAATCAGTTACTTCTGCTGGTGTATACATGGGCTTAGGACAGCCATTTTCTTTTTATTCACCAGAATTTGAAAATCTCTCACGTTTTGAAACGACGACGAACATAAACGGTGTATATGCATTTGCCATGAACTGTTGTGTGCTTCTAACTAGTTAGCTAAGGCATCTTAATAGTCTTTCCATTAAAAATGTGTAGTGTTTCACTAAAAACTACTTAGCCACACAACTGTCACCCACATTCAGAGGGCCTAGTTTGGTCCCATGCAGGTTCCCGGCTGTCAGTCCAGAGTCAGTGAGCTCCCACTAGCTCGGGTCAGCTGCCTCTGTGGGTTCCCCATCATGATCTTGACCCCCCCCTTACTCATGTAGTCCCTCCTCCCTCTCTGTGACTGGACTCCAGGAGCTCGGCCCAGTGCTTAGCTGTGGATCTCTGCATCTGCTTCCGTCAGGTACTGGGGATGAAGGTTCTATGATGACAATTAGGGTGGTCACCTAATCTTATTACAGGAGAAGGCCAGCTCAGACACCCTCTCCACTCTTACTTGGAGTCTTAGCCGGGGTCATCCTTGTGGAATTCTGGGAATTTCCCTAGCACCAAGTTTCTCCCTAACTCCATAATGGTTCCTTCTCTGTCCCTCCCCCAACTCGACCATCCCCTCGTGTGGCTTGGGCAGTTTGTGGGGCCCCTGGCAGTGGGACCAGGATTTATCCCTAGTACATGAACTGGCTTTTTGGAGCCCATTCCCTATGGAGGGATGCCTTGCTCAGATTCAATACAGGGGGCAGGGGCTTGGTCCTGCCTCAACTTGATATGCCAGACTCCTCATGGGAGGCCTTACCCTTTCTGAGGAATGGATGAGGGGTGGGGTGGGGGGAAAGTAGGGGGTGAGCAGGAGGAAGGGAGGGAAGGGGGACTGTGGTTGGTATGTAAAATGAAAAAAAAATTCAAATAAATACAAGAAAACCTGCTTAGCATCTGCCTGACTGTATCTGATCTCTTACCTGTAACTGTGGAAGATCTGATGAGGGTTTTGAAGTGAGAACTGAATGTGGGATCCCCTGAGCCTGTGAAGGCTACAGGAGACTGAGGCTGAGCATGAGCTCGGGCGGGTGGAGCGTTAAGGAAGGTGTTAGGGGAGGAAGTGAGAATCTGTGCTGTCATGTAGGGTAACGTCCACTAGAGAGACCCTCCTGTAGGACAGAGTCGTCTCCATTCATTCCTCATTCTTCTCTCCTAGTGATGCTTCCCACCAACACTGTTGACTTGACTCAAGACCTCGGAGAGCTTGTTTTATGGAGTCCATTACTGATCTTGGAGGGAAGAACCTCAGATTGTCCAAATGACATAGCTATTGGTGGACCTCCATTTATGGGAATGGTTGTTAACTATGAGCAGTTATATGCAGTTCATAGCTGGCTTTTTTTTTCTCTTATTAAAAAAGCCTGAATTCAACTAGATGGGAATAATAGTATGAAGACAACTTAGGTATAATTCTGAATCATTAGCGTTCATTTACAGACTGCTGTGCTTCCATTATTACTAATAACTGCTGTGTTGTTATTAATAACAAGTTGACAACGTGGAGTTTGATTGCTGTACAGCACTGTGTTGGGTGCCTGCTTGAAAAGAGTGCTCACTTTGATTATAATATAGTCATTATGATGAATAATACTGTTTTCTTGATAGGTTTACATATGGGATGTTTTATTCTACATAACGTAGAGGGAATGAGGGTGGAGAAGAGCTGGGCTCTAGCAATGGTCATTGCAGCTTCCTTTTCCTGGCCCCAGACACACTTTTCTTACCTCTGTGCATTTGAAATATCTTCACTGAAAACAACCACCAAGAAACTACAAACCTCACCCAGTTTATATTTTAAGAAGACCAAGAAATCAAGATGAGCAAGGGAGAGGTCTTGCCTTTCAAAACGGAGTTGAAATGTCTTTACAGAGGAAATAATAGAATTTAGCTCCATCCCTGGACGTCATCCCTGTCAATGGAGCCAGCTCTTCAGCGTGCTGTCCTGGACTGCTTTATGTCACAGTGTTAACCAGTGGGAGACTAAACATCTTCTCCGTATCCTCCTTATTTTTACATTCTAACAGGTTCTTCTTTGTAATCCTGTCCGTGCTTTATCTGTGGACCCTTAATACCTGGCATGGAATTTACAAGATATAAACATTTGTTAAATTAGTTTGCAGAATGTAATGTTTGTTAGTGTAAGTGAAAGTATCACTAAAAATATTTCATGGTTCTTAATATATCACAATTCCTGACCTCAAATTATATATATGACAGAGCTGTGGTCGGCACAGACAGCCATTGTAGTAACATACAACCAGACCTGTCAGCCAGCGAGACAGAGTAAAGAACCAAAAAATAAACTCATGCAGCCATAGCCACCTAATGCTTGGCAAAAATGTCAAAGTGTATGCAGAGGGTAAGGGACAGCCTATTCAACAGGTTGTTCTAACACACCTGGATACCAGCCTGT
Source organism: Peromyscus californicus insignis (assembly GCF_007827085.1). NCBI lineage: Eukaryota > Metazoa > Chordata > Mammalia > Rodentia > Cricetidae > Peromyscus > Peromyscus californicus. The sequence continues at coordinate 58,665,823 of NW_026294480.1, read as the reverse complement.
GGAAAGACAGAATCAGGTCCATATCTCTCACTCTGCACAATGAAATATTTAAAAAAAAACATATCAAGGACCTTAATTTAAAATCTGAAATACTAAAATTGCTATAGGAAAATGGAACACACTTCAAGATACAGGTGGGTTAGAACTTGGTGAATATGACTCCCAATAGCACAAGGAATAGTCCAGAAAATTAACAGGTGGGAATCCATGAAATTAAAAAGTTCTCACAGCAGAGGATACTATTAGCAAAGTGAACAGATGGCTGAAGAATTGAGGAAAAGTCTTTGCCAGAAAGGCTTCAGACAGGTGTTAATACCTAGGATCTAGAGAGAGCTGCAATCAGTCCCCCAAACTGCTGAACGGGCTAATGAAATAGATAATTCTCAAGCATGAAACCCAAGTGGCCAATGAGTATCTGTAAGTGTTCCAGGGGCTGGGAAGACGTTCAGTTGATAAAGTGCCTGTCGCAGAAGTCTGAAGACCACAGTTCAGATCCTCAGCACCCACACAAAAGTCTAGAGGGTCAAGTGCATCTTTACCCCTGGCAGGAGGAAGGTGGAGGCAGATCCTCAAGGCTTGCAGCCCGCTAGGCCAGCCAGGTGATGAGCTCTGCACTTTTTTTTTTTTTTTTTTTTTTTGGTTTTTCAAGACAGGGTTTCTCTGTGTACTTTGCGCCTTTCCTGGAACTCGCTTTGGAGACCAGGCTGGCCTCGAACTCACAGAGATCCGCCTGGCTCTGCCTCCCGAGTGCTGGGATTAAAGGCGTGCACCACCACCGCCCGGCTGAGCTCTGCACTTTTTGAGACACCTTATTTCAAAAGATAAGGCAGAGAGTAGTACAGGAAGGCATCTGACGCCAGCCTTTGGCTGCTACACGCATGTGTGCGCACACATGTAACAAATATACACGTAGAACTAAAAAAAAGGAAATCGGCATTCCATACCCTTAGCCATCAAGGGAATACAAATTAAAACTGCTTTCGGGGGCTGGGAGATGACTTCAAGATTACTTGCCTACCCGCATTAGGATTTGGGTTCAAATCTCCTACACTTGTGTAAAAAGCCAGACTTGGCTGTGTGCGCCTGTGATGAAGAACATACCCAAATGTCCCGTCTGGTCATCCGAGTGGGTATGAGCTTTAGTGTAGACTATGAAGCTAGAAAGGAGTATGGAGAGCAGCGGGGGCAGGGGAGGGGGGGGACGGGGCAGAAGAGCATGTGACGAGAAAGCAGAAAGTAGGCTGTTGGAGTGGGGAAGAGTCAACAAAACCAAACTTTGTTGGAAAGTGCCATAATGAGATTTAATACATTGTATGCTAGTCTTAAAAAAATGTTATCACAAAGCCTGACACAGAGGGAATAATTCAATTAATTGTTAGCCACTATTAATAGTAATATAAATATAATATCAACATGTTAATATTTGATCAGCATATTGAGGCCAACACAAATATATTAATATGAACAAAGATACTAAAAAGTCTTGTTAATATTTAATCTATGTATTATAGTTACTATATTGCTAATAGCCTTGATACATTCCTATAACAAAATACCAGATATTAATACCCATTTCCCAAACATAATTTTATTAAAATGATATTACATTAAACAAGTCTCATCACTTACATATCACTAATGAGTTTTCTTCTTGGCCTCTTTTCTCAGATTTGCATCTGCTGGTGATGATGGAATTATAGTTGTGTGGAATGTCCAGGTAAGTACCAATTAAATGTGGACTGTAATGAATACATGACAGTATGGTTGAATACTTATTCACTAATACTGTATAGGGTATGTTGGCATATTATCATCATTTGAGATTGGTTAGTACTTGAGAAAGGTGAGTTAGAGAGACTTGTTTGCAACAGAGACTAGTATTTCATAATAAAGAGAGAAATTTAAGTGCTGGTTTGTGTGTGTGTGTGTGTGTGTGTGTGTGTGTGTGTGTGTGTGTGTGTGTGTGTGTGTGTGTATACAGAGGCCAGAGGGGGACATTGAATGTATTCTTTGTCACAGACACACACAGCCATGTCTGGCTTTTTACAGTTTGCAACAGGGGCTAGTATTTCATATTAAGAGAGAAAGGTTTCTGTAAGATTTTTCCACCCTGACAAACAAATGCTATTTTGTGAAAAAGTATTAATCTTTAAAACCATATTTATTTTAACTGTGTGTGTGTGTGTGTGTGTGTGTGTGTGTGTGTGTATGGCGGAGGGTGCCTGCAGAGGCCAAAAGAGGTCTGAACCCCAGGAGCTGGAGTTATAAGAATAGTGAGTCTCTGATATGGGTCCTCTGTAAGAGCAGCAAGTGCTCTTAACCACGGAGCCATCTCTCCAGTCTCTGAGAGTTTTGATCTCACAGAACAGACTTTAGGCATTCAGCTATGCAGTGACATCAAAAATGAATTGCTATTTTTTGTAAGAGGAAACAATTCTTCATTGAACTTTGTATGATAGCATAGTAAAAATTCTCACAATTGACTTTAATCTGTGTAATGGGAAGTCTGTTTTTCAAGTGTACTTAAGGACTGCCCAGATTTCCCGGGGCCTCTCCCTGTGTTCTGTCTTTGCAGGTTGCACCTTTTTTCTGGTTATCTGCTCTCCCTGCCAGCCCTCATTTCGCTGTAGTCTTGCTTAGATGGAGGCATCCTTTAACATCACGGTGTCCGCCTGGTGGCTCCCGTCCTCCTTCATCCCACGCTCAGTGTTCAAGTGCCCCCTTGACATTTTCTCAGATACTCTACACTCACGCTTCCACATTCTTAAGTTATCTGTGGAACATGTATCATGCCTCCTAACACGATGCACATGCTGTAGGGAATAATGACCAGGAAAGTCTTTTCATGTTCAGTACAAACAGTTTATTCTATTTTGATTGATTGGCTGAGACATGGTCTGGCCCAGACTGGCCTTGAACTTATGTCTGCCTGCTTCAGTATATTGAAGTCTGGGATTACAGATACATACCGTCACTCAACCTCACACACATTAAAAAAAAAAACCACTGTAATTTTAGCTAAGATTGTTTGGATCAGGCCAGTCACAGTGGCACATGCCTGTAATACTAGAGGTGTAGCCAGGAGGACCAGGAGGTCCAGGCTAGCCTTAGCTTCATGATACATTTGAGGCAAGCCTGGCCTATATTACTGTTTCTGAGCAAACAAAAAGTAAAATAAGTTGAATCTATGCTTCTAAAAATGATGAATGCAGAAGACCAGCTGTATTGTAAATACAGTCATGAAACCCTGAAGCCTTGGGGAGATCCGAAGTTTATATATGTCGTATGTTTCCACTTGGGAAGTCAGAGGGAGGCCTTGGAAGAAGACATTGAGTGGTTGGGAATGGTGCTGGGTAACATATGCTGGAGACCACTGTGCCTTTTTTTCTTCTGCGCTTAAAGCTGTAAAGAGGTTGGACATATGCACACGCATCCCAAGGACTCCCTGTTTTCACTCTACAGAGTAAATTGCTGCTGTTGCTACAGAACTTACACAGTTCCTAAAAACCATAGGAAAGATTATTTCTTTAAACCGACCATGAAAATATGCTAAGTTAGCATACTAACTAGAAAATAGTCAAAAATATTCACAGCTGCTTTTTGATACTTGTTTAGATTATATTTGTTTAATTTTTTTAAATTCCAAACACATAATTTTAAATGGCATGTATGTTTATTTTCTACATAGCTATTCTTATTGTTATTTAAGACCCTTCACATTGGAAAGGGTAAGTTTGTTAACATTCTTACTTGTATTGCAGACAGGAGAGAAGCTCCTGGAACTCAGAGGACACACCCAGAAGCTAACGGCCATCATTGCGTTTCCCCCTCTAGACTCCTGTGAAGAGGGCAGTCAGCTCATCTTGACGGCCTCCGCTGACAGGACCGTCTGTATATCCTTACCCCTAGAGTGCGGTGGCCAGGGACCCAGTGCCTGCGTGTGTCTGTGCATTCTGATGGCAGAATGATTTTCTTCAGGTCTTTACGAGATGCTCCCTGAAGTGTTAGGTGAGGAAGTAGCAGGTCAGGGCTTGTAATTCTAAAGACCCACGACTGAGGCAGTTCTTTGCAGAGTGTAAAATTACAATTCTGGAGTCTGCTACATCGCGTTGTGCAAAATGAAGGGATGGAGGTTGTGGGCTTAAAATGTTACCTCAGTTTAGGGAAATTAGGATGATTTGGGCTGGGAAAGAATTCATTTCCTCCTTATGTATGGCCCTCAACGTGAGAACCTGTTTGGGTCTGTCTGCACGGTAGTTAAATCTTGGCATTTCAAAACAGTTTTTGAAGTGAAGTTACTTTTGCTTCCCTGTACTTTCCAGTTAGAATTTACAGTACGACAGAAATGCTGATGTTCTGTGAAGTGCTCTTGTTTGCTCCAGATTATTGTGTCTTACACGTTGACTTATTTAATCTTTAAAGTGGCCCTATGAAGTAGGGGTTTTTGTCATTCTCACAAGTGAGAAGGTAGAGACAGAGATGGTAAGCAACTCACCCAAGGCACATGGCAGGTAAGGCCGAGTGGCCAGCAGCCGGCTTGCTGTCAGGGTTCTGAAGCTGTGGCAGACCTGCTCCTGATAAAATAGTGTGTGGTGACTGCAGTTTCTATTACTCCCTTTAAAGCGTCGGATTGGCAAGGACCAGTCTAGGCCTATTTGAAATCTCTGTTTAGAAGTGAGCGCAGAGGGGACGTGGTTTCCTAGGCCTCTCTAGAACCAGGACATGGGACTTGGTGTCCCACTTTGAGTGAGCTCAACAGCTGAAACAGTTTCTAGATAAATTGTCCATAGGTGAGAAAATGTCAAGAAAACAGTTAAGTGGGATAACCTCTGTGTGCTCATGCGGGATGCAGCCAGACGCTTAGGCCAGGCTAGACCATCACTGCTGCTCTTTTGAGGAAAACATTATCTTCTGGATTCAAGCCCTTGTCTTTTTCTCTTTGTTATAATTTCTGCAGAAGTAGAATTTAAAATACAGCAGCTTTTTAGGCCATTCCTAAGACGTTGTGCTAGTATTAGAGACATTTATTAAAGTTGCTGTCACAGTTCAGGGGTAAGATGCTGGGACACTTGCCTGTGAGCTGTGACATCACACACAGCCATTCCTGTCACTGAGTCACTCCTATTTAAAAGAATCCCAGAGAACTTTGACGTTCATTTTAGATGGATTCTAAATTTACTCTCCTTGGACCTTCACTGTTAATTAACTCTCTTAATTAAATGTCGGTGGTAGGTTGTTTGTTTGTTTGTCAAGTAATGGTCTTAAGAGTCCACGTTTCTTAGTTTTGAGCATTAAGGTTTTCAACAGTGAAGTCTGTGGAGAGACTGTGAGGGTATTAGAACTGAGAAACTTAAAGCTAGAAAACACCATTCTGTAGCTTGAATTCTAATTGGTCTTAATAATAAAAACCCGGAGTCAGATATCAGGGTGGAAGCTTGAAAGATCAGAGAAGCAGAGCAGCCAGCCACTAGAAAGACTTCTTCCCTCTAGGAATCCTCAGACTGAAAGGGCCAAGCTCCTGTCTCCACCCCACCTTATCACTTCCTATCTCTGCCCAGCCATATCACGTCCCGTTTCCCCCTCCCAAGTGCTGGGTTTAAAGGTGCGCGCCACCACTGCTTGGCCTCTAGTGGCTAGCTTCACACTCTGATCTCCAGGCAAGCTTTGTTTGTTAGAGCACAAACAAAATATCGCCATATCATCTAGTTAGGGAGAGAGCTTTCTTATGACTGAGTAGTTTGTTGAGTGTGACACAAGCATATGAATATATAGGCATCTTCCTTTTTATAATGAACTGCATTTGAAGTGTGAAGTAGAATTAAAAAAAAATAATCAGATATAATATTAACTAGATTATAAAATTAACTTTAAAATTTTAATTTAAAATGTACATTATACATGATATAAAATGTATTTGCCATGCATTTATATTATTTACATTTACAAGTATATGATATATTTATATGATATGGAATGAAACGCCATAGGAAATAGTGTTAAAAGTTTATAAAGATCATCATGTTCTTTAAGTCAAACTAAACCTTCACCATGTGACTAGAGGTCTTGTAGTTATTCTCAGTGCATACACAGTCAGAGTAACTAACACACAGTTACTGTTAATAACAGTAGTAAACCATGCATGTACACTGTAGTGACTTTCAGAAACTGTTGGGAGATGTGGAAGTTTTTGTATAAAGCATTATGCACGTGTTTTCTACATTATGGTAAACTGTTTTCAAGAGTACACTTTAAGCAGGTGTAGTGTGTGATGCCCATGAAGATTAGTGCTTCAGAGCACTCACTCTGGTGTGTCCTTAAATGGCCTCACAGTCTAACGGTAGCTCAACCTGCTCCTAGGTGATGACCTACCTGCCCTATAGATTCATGGCAATATGAACACCAAATAGCTTAGATTGTATTTAAAGGTTTGCTGACTGTTTATACTTGTGATTTAATTGTTAATTAGAAATGTTATCTCATAATTAAACTTTTAAAATTCTACTTGGAAATTATTTCTTAACATCGGCGTAAGTTTGGGACTGCGACACCGGCAGACAAATCCAGAGAGTCTCCTGTTTGCAGTCTACAGTAAAGGTAAAGTCTGAAGCAGATTTGGGTTTTTATGATAGTATTTTTGTTGTCTTCAAAATGGTTAATAAATGGGATGAAATTAGTTCTTTAGGTTTTACACGTTGTTGCTTTCACACACACACACACAGCCATTCGATTTTAAGACAAGATTTTAGGGATCATATGTATTTAAGTGTGAGAATGTTTCAGCTGGAAATGAGAGCAGGGGAAGACAAGCAAGAAGGCGGGGCTTGGTGGGTATACAGAGGCGGGGCTTGGTGGGTATACAGTGGGCGGGGCCTGGTGTGCTTATAGAGGGCGGGGCCTGGTGTGCTTATAGAGGGCGGGGCCTGGCGGGCTTATAGAGGGCGGGGCCTGGTGGGTTTATAGAGGGCGGGGCCTGGTGGGTTTATAGAGGGCGGGGCCTGGCGGGCTTATAACAGGCCCTCCTAGAAGGAGGCAGCATTTGCAGAACTGTAGCAGGAACTGTTCTGTTTTTAATGCTTTGAGAGATAGGGAGGCATTTGTCCCTTGACTGCTGCCTTCTCTAGAGCCATGAGGACACGTTGGTTTCTTATTTCCAAAACCGAAAGCTCTAATGTGTTGATGTCATTTCATTTTTAATAAACAAATATTAATTGGGGCTTTAATGGCAGGAATGCTGCCACATGCGAGAGAAACAGATGCGGCCAAGTCTTGTTTCCTTGTGACTCCTACAGGAGAAACGGCGTTTGTTCTGGGGAAGTTAGCACTGTCCACTGCTAGCCAGTTTGGGAAAGGCACAGCTCTGGGGACAGCTGCCCTTCTGACAGCCATTGTCCCCTCCCCCCACTTTTTTTTTTTCTTCTGAGTGCCAGTAGTCAGGCTCATTCATTATTTCCTAGAAACACAGCAGCACTGTGCTGTCGTGATGCCAGTGTGCTGAGGTTCCCGTGGAAGATAGTGCCGTGTGCTGTGTTCCTACTAATCCAGCAGTGGGGCATCTGAAGAAGTCGCCGAAGTATTCCCTGTATTTTATGTGATATGAAAAAAGTGCTACTTTTGCATTCCTGTAAAAACATTTCCTACTATCTGAAGAGCTAAAATCATTAGTTCTCCAGTGAAGCTCCTTGAGTTAGTTGAAGGAACCGAGAAGAGTAAGATGATGTGTCAGGGGATCCATCTGGGGGTCTTTGCCGCACTGGTAAGCGGATCTTATGCCTGTGCGGCCAAAGTACTTTCAAAAGAGGGTTTTGCTTGTTTCACGTAAAACAGTCTACAAATCAAATCTGCTCACAGTAGTTCATGCTTCAGTTCCTCTTAGGTGACTTCTCAGAGCAACTCAGATCTACAATATAACTCTGGCTTTTTTTTTGACCTAATAAACTTTTTAGATGACAACTAGAGTTAGCAAGGAGTTGTAGTAAAATTGGCTTCTTTTTTTTCCCCTACTTGTTTGGAGATAAATAGATATGCTTTTCTTGGAAGGCAGTGTGGTGTTATGAAGACTCTAATACAGCAGTTCTCAACCTGTGGGTCATGACCCCCGAGGGGGTCACATATCAGATACCCTGTATATAGATATTTTCATTATGATTCATAACAGCAAAATTATGTAGCAATGAAATAATTTTATAGTTGGGGGTCACCACAACATAAGGAACAGTATGAAAGGGTCATAGCGTTAGGAAGGTTGAGAATCACTGCTCTGAACAGTGAGTATGTACATCAAGTCAGGGTCTCTAATTCAAGGATGCCCCCCCCACGCAATAAAGGAAGCAATGAGAAATTTAGGTGGAGGTGTATGAACAGAAATGTGTGCTGCAAATTAGTTTATGTAAACGGGTGATGGAAGTGTTCTAGTGTCTTATAAAGAGAAACAGTTAAAGTATGGTGTGTGTACACATTAAGTGTATTTTAGGAGACTCTAAAAAGACTTTGGAAAATGTAGTGATAACATGTTAAGTATGTAAAACAGTGTGTTATCGTCAATAAAGTATTAACAGACTAAAACTAGCAACATATAGAGAGGGTGCAGCACAACCCAGGGAGATTTATCCCAGGAATATGACTTTAGCTGAATATCTGAAAGTCAGTCAGTGACCGGTAAGAGTACAGGACAGTAACCACACGATCATTTCAGTAGAGGCAGAGAAAGCATTTAACCAACTCTGGTGTAGTCTCACCATGAAGATAATTTATACCCACACATGACCCACAAAGGTCATTTATGAAAATCTAATAAATGAATACTGAATACTTTCCTCCGTAAAGTCAGGAATGAAATAGGAATATCTGCTCTCAGCACACATCTGTTTAGCTTGCACTGAAGGATCTGGACAGCAAAATTAGAGAATAAAAAAGAAACAAATGGTTGTTTTATGACTCTTTTATGGAAAAGAAGAACTAAAGCTTTCTGGATTTATACGTGACAAGACCTTATATGTAGAAAATCATAAACCCACACAAAACTGTAAAGGCTAATAAATTAACCTAGCAAGGTTTCAGGGCACATGGCGGACAGTACAAAAAAAGTTGTAATTCTCTAAAATCAAATTGAGAAAACTCCATTCACAGTAACATCCAAAAATAAAAAAAAATAGAATACTTAGTTTTTAAAAGTAGGTAGTTTATAAATTAAAATCTTTAAAACATTGTTCGGTGAAATTTAAGAATATATAAATAAATTGAAAACCTTGAAGCTGGAAGAAATGGCTCAGCAGTTAAGAACACTTGTTGGTCTTGCAGAGGACCCAGGTTCAATACCCAGCACCCACACGGTGGCTCACAGACATCTTTAACTCCAGTTCCAGGGGATCTGAGGCTCCTGTGGGTAAATCATGCACATGATGTGCTTACATACATACAGGCAAAATACTCATACAAGTAATCTAGAAAACATTGTTAACTGGAAAACTATCATATGTTAATGGGTTAGATTAATATTAAGATTTAAACACTAATATTAAGATTTAAATGATCTACAGATGGAATACAATCTCTATCATAAAATTAAATCTGGCTTGCAAACTAACTTGAAACCTGATATGGAAGTATAAAGGATCCAGAATAGCCAAAACAATTCTGGAGAGAAAGCATAAAGATGTGAGAAAATGCCTAATTCTAAAACTTCCTTAAAGATGTAGTATCAAGACAGTGTGATACTGGCATAATGATGTAGAAATACAGATCAATGGAATAGGATTGAGGGTCCAAAAATAAAACCTCACACATGTAGACAGTTTGTTTACAAGGGAGCTAACACCTTTCAATGGAAGAAAGACTAGTCTTTAATAACTGAGGCGAGCCAGGTGTAGTGTTCATATCTGGACTTCCTGCTGTGGAAGGCTGAGGTAGGATCATTTGAACTCATGATTTCAAGATCAGCCTGGGCAGCATAGTGAGACTGTCTCACGGAGAAAGAAAAAGCAGAATCAGATGGACATGTACATATAAAACGGAATAGATTCAATTGGTACCAACTGATAAATTGGGCCTAATTAAGTGGAAACTTTTGTTCTTCAAAGAATACCATTGACAAATTGAAAATACAGCCCAAATAATGGGGGAAATATGTATAAATCATTTATCAAGCATGTATCTAAAATGTGCAGAGAACTCTTAACTTAAAGAAAAGTAGCACGATTAAGAATAATTTGAAAGAAATTTCTCCAAAAAAGATATGTAAATGGGCAATAAATGTATGAGAAAAGGTTCATCATCATTAGTGAGAGGAATGAATGTAAATCAGAACCATGATGGGCTCCTATTTTGTACACACTGGCACCACTAATGTCTAAAAGACAGGGCTTGTGGATAAACACATGGAAAAGTCATACTGTAGCTCATGCTTTGCTAGTGAGCTTGTAAAATACTACAGTGACCTTCCAAGTTTGGTAACTCAGTAATGTTAAACAATAACCCTCCTGTGTATAGTCCCATCCCAAATGAAAATGTGCCCACACATATGTGTATAATGAATGTTCAGAGTGCCAGTCGGTATTCATACTAGCTAAAAAACCAGAAACAACCCGACTATCCATCAGTTAATGACTGGGTAAACAAAACACGCATAACCACACAATAGACTGTTACTTGCCCATAAACAGAATAAAGAGCTAATGTAGAACCCCAGAGACTAGACAGGGTAGACTCTTGAAATATAAACTGTTTTGATTTATTCACCTTTTTCTTCCATCTATTTTAAAAGAAGCCTTATCCTGAGCCAAGGCGACCATCACACCCCCCCTTCTTTCTAATTCAGTTCTTCTCCGTCTCACTCGGGGTCTGTGGGTGAGGGCATGACTCTTGAAGGAAGGGACCCTGAGGTACCGTGTAAAGTAAAGGATTCTATACTCTGGGAAGACTTTAAGTCTACCAAACAGAGTTATTGAGAATTGATTGAAAAAGTAAAAACAGTATCATAGTCTCCATTTTATTTTTAAAAGGCCTTTAAGGATTGTGAGGAAGTTATCTATTAGTGGCTCACAGGTCATCTGAAAGCTTAGTGACTTGAAGCTATAATAAGCACGCGGTGTCTGTGCTCAGACATAGAGAACCTCTTAGCTGATTGGTGCTGGCTCAGGGTCTTTAGACTGTCTCCAAAAGGCTTGTCTGTGTTGAGAAACCTACTCAGAGGCTCCCAGTGGCTTGGGACAGTGCTGCTGTGTATTGTTCAGAGGCCTCAGCTTCTTGCTGTGAGACGTCTGTCTTTAGTGTCCCCTTGGGGCAGTGGGCCAGTGTTGACTGTGACCGTCTCACAAATCACATGGCCGCTCTGCTCCGTACTCTGTGAGACAGTATTCTCTTAAAGAACCCATAATCAGAAGCCAAACAAACTGCCTGTCACAGGGAGGGCCTTGAAAGGACTTGAGGACACGATTGAAAACCGTGGGACAGCGAGTGCTAGAATTTCTAAACTAATAATGCATTTCCCATCAATTTTGCAGTGTGTAACTGTCCTGCGGAGACTAGACGCTTGGCTCTCGGGTGGTAATGACTTAGGTGTGTGGAACCGAAAACTGGATCTGCTGTGTAAGACCGACCATCTTTCTGATACAGGTAAAAACCAGTCAAGGTGATTATGAGACACGATTGATAGACTGTAAAAGACAGTTGAATCTTTAAAGACATATCACAATATAATGTGATAATTCCATGTAGGAATTTTTTAGTTCTGAGGACTGTGGATAGCCATATCCAATTAATATTTTCATGTGACAAATAACTGAAGGAACATTTATATCCGCATGTATCTTATTTATACCAAGTATTGGGTTTCGGTATGGTATTTTCATACATGGACACAATGTATTTTGGTGATATCCACCCATAGTGCCACTCTCCCTTGACATCCTTTCCTTTGCACTAGTATTTCTTCCCCAGACGCCGCCCTCCTTCCACATACGAGAGAAGACGTGCAGCACCGTCTTCTGCTTATGGCTTATTTTACTTACGATGATCACCTTCAGTTTCATCGACTTTCTTGAAAATAATAGGATTTTGTCCTTTATGGCTGATAATACTCCACTGTGTGTGTGTGTGTGTGTGTGTGTGTGTGTGTGTGTGTATGTGTGTATCACATTATCCATTCATCCATTGATGAACACATGGGCTGATTCCATAACCTCCCTGTTAAATAGTGTCACAGTGAACATGGGTGCATAGGATCTCTTTTACATGATAACCCTTGGTTACTTTCAGTATATACCCATACCCAAGTGTGAGATAGCAAGACTGCTGTGGGATGTTCTGTATGTCAAATGTGTTGCTGATTAGTCAATAATTAAAACACTGATTGGCCATTGGCTAGGCAGGAAGTGTAGGCGGGACAAGGAGGAGAATAAAGCTGGGAAGTGGAAGGCTGAGTCAGAGAGACACTGCCAGCCGCCAAGATGAGAAACAGCATGTGAAGATGCCGGTAAGCCACGAGCCATGTGGCAAGGTATAGATTTATAAAAATGGATTAATTTAAGCTGAAAGAACAGTTAGCAAGAAGCCTGCCACGGCCATACAGTTTGTAACCAATATAAGTCTCTGTGTTTACTTGGTCGGGTCTGACGGCTGTGGGACTGGCAGGTGAGAGAGATTTGCCCTGACTGTGGGCCAGGCAGGAAAACTCTAGCAACAAATGGCGTCCAACGTGGTGGCAAGAGTTTCCACCTAAAAACTGAGAATTGTCTCTCTCAAATGAGTGGCAGTTGCCTGTTTGAGCTACTGGTGGGTTCCTAGCGTGCGTGCACGACCTGCAGTATGGCGGGAATGAGGCCTCTGCAAGTGGCACATTAAGCTACATTGTGGATTTAGCCTTTGCTAGTACAAAACAAAAAAAGAGGTTTCTGGGCTACACGCTGCTTGGATAAAAGCATAGACCCACGATAGCTCCCAGAGCTGGTGGTAAAGTACCACGCCACGTTGGGAAGCTGAGGTGGGCGGAGCCAGCAGCCACAGCTGCTGCAGCTTAAAGCAATAGATTCACAATAAGACAGATTCAGATGTAATAGTTTAAAATGTGTGTAAAATATACGTAGGCTTGAAAGAGACAAGAAAAGGTGATATATACAGTATAGAAACAAATACATGGTTTTAAAAATAAAGTCTTTAAAGAGACAGTAAAATTAATATAAAAAATAAGCCACGTAGAGATGACTATTACACAGAGAGTCTGGATTGTGTTGTCTTTGGGATTCTTAACTGCAGAGAGATATTTGATTGTAAAGGAAGCTGAGTTAAACCAATATGTATATTTTAAAGGTACCTTGACTTCAAAATTTGAATATAAGGATATGTTGCTTTGGAAAGGAGACTCTGCTTTTGTTCCCACAGAAAGCCAGAGGCTATGGATTTGTTCAAGATTAAGATACATCAGGTTTGACCAGCCAAGACCCCCTGAAAGGTCTCCGATGACACCATGGCCCAGATGATCCAACATCCAGAACGGTTTGAAGGCATCTGGCTCAGACGATACAGCCTCATGGACTATTCCATAATCCTAAAATTTTCTTTGTATCCCCATAAGATACAGCGCCCCCCTCCAGCAGGAAGTAGTAAGAGAAGCTACGCCCAAATTCCCAAATTATATGTAATTTTACTTTGTTAAGGTTAAAACCTTCCTTTTTTTTTTTAAAAAAAAAGGGGGGAAGTGCTGTGGGATGTTCTGTATGTCAAATGTGTTGCTGATTAGTCAATAATTAAAACACTGATTGGCCATTGGCTAGGCAGGAAGTGTAGGCGGGACAAGGAGGAGAATAAAGCTGGGAAGTGGAAGGCTGAGTCAGAGACACTGCCAGCCGCCAAGATGAGAAACAGCATGTGAAGATGCCGGTAAGCCACGAGCCATGTGGCAAGGTATAGATTTATAAAAATGGATTAATTTAAGCTGAAAGAACAGTTAGCAAGAAGCCTGCCACGGCCATACAGTTTGTAACCAATATAAGTCTCTGTGTTTACTTGGTCGGGTCTGACGGCTGTGGGACTGGCAGGTGAGAGAGATTTGCCCTGACTGTGGGCCAGGCAGGAAAACTCTAGCAACACAAGACCATGATCACTTAATAATATTCTACACTTTTATATATTTTCATATGTGTGTGAGCATGTATGTGTGTGTGTGTGCATGTGTGTGTTTGTGAGCTATAACACATGTATGAAGGTCAGAGGGCAACTAGTAAGAATCCTTGTTTTCTACCATGTGGCTTCCAGGGTCACACTCAGGTCCTCAGGCTTGGTGGCAGGCCCCTTTATCCACGGAGCTATTTCACTGGCCTCTTAGTGAACATTTTCTGTGTTTAAAATGCTTCTTGAAGAAGGGAGATTTTCACCAGCTTGAGGCCAGCCTGGGCTATGAGTGAGACCTCATCTCAAACAACAGTCAACAAACCTGCAAAACTATTCTCCTACCCGTCCGTGTCCTTCTCTTGGGCTCTTCTACACGTTTCCCATCTCTTCCATGTGGACACAAATCACATTTGTAAAATATGCCCATGTGGAGGAGAAATTAGGGCAGAGATGCTCTTGACATCATAGCAGGGCTGCTAGTCTCTGACAGGTAGGAAGGAAAGTAAGCGGGACATCCCGATTTGCATATATGTTAACAGTTCTATTTATAAATTACATTGTTAAACAATTTCTTGTTAATGTGTTCCAGTATTTCAAGTCTTAATACTTGAAGTTAAGGTTAGTCTGAAACCATTTTATGATTCAGCTATGAAAAGATATTCAGTCCTCGGTGCTTAAGGCCAAGTACAGCAATCCAGCTGCTCGGGAGACTGACAAGGAGGGGTATCTGAACTGAGGACCAAGATAGGCCAGTCTGGACAACAGCGGCAACCAAACCCCACTTACTAAAAATTCTGCATGTAAATAAATGATGTGTGGTGGTGTAGAGGCTAGTCATTTCAGTGAGTCGTTTTAGAAATGCACTAATTAGCCATGAATGTGCGGTTTGAAGGCCTCTTCCTCAGCTGTTGGCTAGAGGGTGGAGTGTTGAGCTGGGAATAACTGGCTGCTCCACAGGAGAATCACTTCCTTTGTGATCTTCTTCAGATGCTCTGGCAGTCAGTGTTTCAGGAGAGGATACCCAGCTTCCTGCCCTCTCCTCTGCTCAGGCCGACACTGTCTACCTGGAGTAGTGTCCAGTCTCACAGGCTGAAAGCTCAGTCCTCAACAGTTCCCTCTCCCATCGTTCCATTTACATGCCCATTTTTTTTGTTGTTTTTTGTTTTGTTTTGTTTTGTTTGTTTAGATTTTGTCCCCATGGTTATAAATCAGGATTCAGTTTGCTAGAGTGGTTTACAGAACTAAGAGAATCTCATTTACTCACGTCTATCACAAGAGTACCAAAGGAGAAATACAAAGGGCAAGGTGGGAGGAAGGGGCATAGGGCCTTTGTGCCCTCTCTAAGTGTGCCACCCTGCAGGAGCTGTCATAAGTACAGCTTTACAGAATCTATCTGAGCCTGTCCTGGCTTTTATGGAGGCTTTATTCTGTAGATATGGTTAATCAAACTATTTACTGGTGATCAACATTATCTTCTGTCCCTCTCTCCTTGGAAGTTGGCCGGTAAGGCTAAAAGTGCCAACTTTCTCCCCCTGCCTTGGTCCTAGCGAGCGGCTCTCATCCCCCAGCTACCAGGGACAGACACTAGTCATCTCATTGGGGCACAGAAAAATGGTGTCTTCGGAGATTCAAAGAATTTTAGGAGTTATGTAAGGAAACAGGATGGAGGGCAGATATGGCTTTTCCACCATTACATTGTCTAATTTAGTGCCAGTGGGCATGCATAGTCTTGAAGTTACACTGAAGGAAAACCCCAATTCTATATCTCGTTGAACTAGCCATCATGTGATGGTTGATGGTGATTATCATAAAGGATGCTTAGTAAATACATGGGGGTGGTTGAATATACCATGTCACCACCACAGGAGAAATATTCAGAGCCTATTTATAGATATAAAAAATGTCTTCCATAGGTATCAGAAACTTACTTATAACTCAGTTTCTGTGCCCCAAGAAAGGAAGTGTTTATGTAGTAGGTTTCAAATATATTTTATGGGAATATAAATAAATTATAATATAATATAATATATATAATTGAATTGAATATAATAATAAATAACATAAAATTGAGAAAGTTTTATTTCTGATGTAACCCATGAGAGAAAATTATTTGCCTTTTTTTATATTTTTTTTTCTGAAGGGATCAGTGCTTTGGCTGAAATCCCTAGGGATTGTGTTGTAGCAGCAGTTGGCAAAGAACTGAGTGAGTATATATGTATATTTTCTTTATATTTGTGCACACATACATGTCTATATAGCAACATGAATAAATACTTATAGGTGTGCTAGAAAGACCAAAAACAAAAACAACAACAACAACAACAAAAGGTTTTATTTCAGAGATGCCTGCCTCTGCCCTAACTCTGGCTTCTTAGGGTTGTTGAAAACGATATAGCGTGGACCATTTTCAAAGTGTTAGGTCAGATTTCTTCTTGTCAATATATTACACTATTACTGTCTCCTAATAATTTGATTAAACAATGTATCGCTTATTCTAAAGTCAGTTAGCCATAGTATTTTCACTCAGAGTTTATCCATGTCAAGAAGACTTCTCTTTGGTATTAGCTGAGAGAATTTCTTACAGCCACAATTCAAATATGAAAGGCTATTAGAATTTCATAATCTTGCAAATTCTTTGACAGTTGGTGAAATATTGTCAGAGATACAGAAAGAAATGTGCCATGACCTATTTTCCAGAGAGGAATTTGAGGAACAGAAAAACTTGGATAGCTGATTCCCACCACTTGGAAAGGATGTGAGACCTTACCACTTTTTCTATCAGGCATGCCTGTCTTTGAGTATCCACAGCCCTGGCTCCAATGACCTATCAGATCGTGTAGTACACTGATGGTCAGCCTGTATGTACACAGGTCTTATGTCTGCTGTGGATTCTGAGCATTCAGAGGCAGTAATGGGCCTATTCACATTTGGTAGCTAGAACTCCAAGAATATCATAGATGTTTTATAAATGTTGGTTGATAGAACTACTTGATTTGATTTTAGGTTTTATGTGTTGATTAGAATTAGAATTTGTAGTTTAAATAACCAGGCTGGCCTCGAACTCAGAGATCCGCCTGCCTCTGCCTCCCAAGGGCTAGGATTAAAGGTGTGTGCCACCACTGCCCAGATAAATAAAACTATTTTTTAAAGTCAAATAATAAATCAAGGAACACATTCAACATCTATAGTCAAAAAACTAGAAGCTATGTTCTCAGAGGACTTAAAATTTATAATAATATATACCCCCAAACTGAGAAGTCCTCTTTTCTTGTTTAACTGCTGTTTTTATTTTTTGGCCGCTGCTGAAGCCTTTGCTAAGTTGAAGGCTGGAATCTGTAGCTTGTTTTGTAGCCGTGCATACTGGCCTGGACACACGTGTAGAGGGTGCTGATAGTGGAAATGGGCCAGGGGAGTGGCCAGGCACTGGCCTGAGCAGGAACAGAGTGCTACTCCTGACATGTAATGAAGCCTGGGGCAAAGTGGAGGTGTCAGGGTGGGTTTGGGAAGTCAGCAAGTGAAGCAAGGCGAAGGAAACCCTGGCTTAAAGTTTGAGGAGGTCATTTAAGTGTCTCTAGCATTTGAAAGAAATGGTGTAAGCTGGTATAAGTAGGTTCTTTTTGGAGTTTTTTGTTTGTTTGTTTTTGTTTTTCAGTGTGATGTGTACTGTGCACTTAATGTTTTTGGAGTAGAAAGGTAGTTTATGTTCTTTGAACATTTAGTAAAATAACCGTCTTTTAGTAATTTTCAGGTTACTAGCACCCACAGAAGATTTACAGGAATGGGATATCGTTGAAGTTAAACGTCTTCTTGATCACCAGGATAATATTTTGTCCATGGTCAATATCAATGGTAAGCTCTTTGTGTACCTTTATGTTACATACGATTTCAGAATTTCCATCTTGTTTTGTTCCAATAGTTCAGAATTACCACTCAAATAATAGATTAGATTAGTGGAGATTGTTGTTATCTCTTATTCTAAGCTTTGAGACAGTAGAGCCTAGCTCAAGGCTCCGAGTGTGGCAGGGCCAAGACTTAGGCACGGACAGGTAGAGTAGGGCTTAAGGTACTGCTTGGTCGCTGTGGATGCTCATCACAGGCTGTGAATTCTGATGCGGGTAGCATTTTAGCATTCTTCCGGAATGGCTCTGGCTCCATCACTGCTAATGAGCTGGGATGACGTCAGATGGCAGGGGAGGATTACGAACTCTGGCTCTTGGCATTTAGTTAGTTCTGGTAGATACGTGACGGCTGACATCATCAGAACCGAACTGGGTGATCTGTGGATGAGTCAGATGGAGAGTTGTGGTGGAGATTGCAAGCAGGTTGTGTAAGACTGCTGGGAAAATGGCGCAGCAGGAGGAGATACAGCCCCTGCGTCCCGGGAGAGCTGGGCTTGGCTGGCTCTTTTGGAGGAATGTGTTGTATAATTGGAGAGGAGGGTGAAAAGGAGCATGGAGAAGACCCCATGTAGACTTGCTTTCTGTCCTTTGTACCACTTGGTCTTATTTCTAGATGTGTCAGTGAGCATCCTTCCCAGCTTCAGAGTCTTCCCCTCAGCAGCCAGCATCCTACCAAACTCAGGTGCATGTCTTCCCAAGGATCGGATTGCCTGTGGTGCTGGAAGTCACAGTGGTTGGGCGACTCTTTGTAGAGTTTTCTCTACCCACGAATCGTAGCTCCAAAGGCAAGCTCTTACATGGGCGACTCTTTGAGCCTCCATGGAAATCCTGAACAATGACAAGGCCCTGGAGCTTCCACAAGAAGCAAGACAGGTTCTGGCCCATTGTATTGGTTATGTCTAGTGATATGTCTTATTTTAGTGCTGAAGCCCTGGCATCACTGAAACAACGTGGTTACTTAAATGAAGATAACCAGTTGTGACCAAGCAAGCCTTAGTTAGCTTCATGGCCCAGCTTTTGCTGTGCACTATACAGCTAGGCTTATAGCTTCTTGTCATTTTTTATTTTACTTTTTGCTGAGGTGAGAACCCAGTGCATTCTGAGCAAGTGTGTTCTACTGAGCTGGGTCTAACTCAACCTGAGGCTTACACAGATTTAAAATTTAAGGTTTTTTCTCCCCCTCACCCCACTTCCTTCCCTGATAGGGTCTCTCTGTGAAACCCACGCTGACCTTGAATTTGCAATCTCACTACTTTGACCTCCAAAGTTCTGCCGTTCCAAGCATGGACTACCGCACAGCTCTTTGTCAGGATCTTATGGAAAATGGAAAGCTAAAAAGAAGTGAATTAATGAGTTATTAATGAAGGTTACAGAAAATCCACAGTACCTTCTGATTTATCAACTGTAAAACTGAACAACAAATGATAAATAAGGTGAAAGTGTTTTTAGGATCACACACGGTTAGGTGGTCTGGCGATGTTTGAAAGATTTGCTATTGGCCAGATCTTGTATGTGGGAGTGCTGCAGATTTTGGCGGTCTTGTGTGATTGAGTTCTGTGCTTCTCCCCTTCACTTTCTGCCCTGCTCCTTTCCCACTCACCCATCTAATACCAGTGGCCAGTTCCCAGGTTTGCATCACAACAGAGGTGCATTTAAAAAAAAAAAAGAAAGAAAACTTTCCCACTCACCCATCTAATACCAGTGGCCAGTTCCTGGGTTTGCATCACAACAGAGGTGCATTTAAAAAAAAAAGAAAGAAAAAAAACTATTTCTTGGCAGGTGATGGTGGTGCACACCTTTGATCCAGCACTAGGGAGGCGGAGGCAGGCAGATTTCTGAGTTTGAGGCCAGCCTGATCTACAGAGTGAGTTCCAGTACTCAGAGAAACCCTGTCTCGAAAAACCCAAAATAAATAAATAAAATATAATTATACTATTCCCCCCTTCCCATTCCTCCCTCCAAACCTACCTGTATATCCTTCGTCTCTTTAAAATTCATTGCCTTGTTTTTCATTAATTGTTACATATGAGTGTGTGTGTGTGTGTGTGTGTGTGTGTGTGTGTGTATAATTATGACACGCTAAGTCTGTATAATGTTACTCGTGTGTATGTTTTCAGGGATGACCATTTGGTATTTTTAAAGGCTTGGGAAGAAAGCTCAGTGGGTCAGAGGGCTCTTGGTGTAAACATGAGGACAGATTTCCAGAACTCTTAGGAAAGCTGGACGTGCCTGTAACCGCACCAAGGGTGAGGGTGACGGTGGAGAAGGGAGTCACTGGGACTTGTTGGCTGCCATCCTAGCTAAAAGCCAGCGAGCACCAGATTCAGTGAGAAACCCTGTCTCAAGGGAATAAGGTGGCGAGCTATTCAGGGCGTCCGAATTCTCCTCTCACCCCCACATGCATGTTCAGAGGCTCACATACCTGCATACACATGTGCAACATGGAAACGAATAACCCACGCACAGTTTTCTAAAAAGAAGTACATTTTTGGTGAGGGGGCCCCGGGGCAGTCTTGGAATGGTGTATTTGAACTCCCCACATATGTTTGATATATACCAAACTTGCTGAAGGGGTCTGAATGTCCTGGGGGGGCGTGGTTTCCTAGGACATAAGCTGACGTTCCTACTCTCTTGTGGCACCCTTGCTTGCTCTGTGCTGACAGTGTGGCAATCACAGAGCATTCACGCTTGTGAGGTATGGCTAGATGGATGCTGGAGAGATTTTCCTAAGTGGATTTTCATACTACAGGGTGAAATACATCCCCTGTTACATCACTGAGCATGTTTGGTGTGAAACATTTTGAGTGACCTGTCTGGAGATATAATTCACACGGGGAGAAGCTATATGCTAAGGTAGATGTCAGTCTTTTGCTTTGAGTGAAAAGATCCAAGAGGTCATTGAAAACTGTGTTTGTGTTGTGTAAAAGAACCTCAGAGGGGGCGACTATGTGGTCGGTCTCAAAGTTTTAATTCAGGGCTGACTACAGACCCAGACCTGGAGTCAAGGAACCCCTTTTTCATCCTTAACTTCTTTGATTCTTTTGGAGTTGAGTGAAATTGGAGGAGGCGTGGGAAGATTAGTGCTGCTGAGTAACCCCAAACTGCCATAGTGTTAAAACTAGCAAGTTGTCTCCCTCCAGAGACCATAAATAAACTTATTTCTTCACACAACACATTCTGTAGTGTGTCAGGAACTACAGACATCAATAAGCTCCCCATTATGACTCTGAGACCAAGATAAAAATAGTGTTTCTATCTAGGATGGTTAGTGACTTTTACTTCTAAGAGATTGTTCATCTGGCTATGGCAGATTTCTGTGCTGCTGGCTTATTTGACAGATGGAATAATAAAGTTCTAATTACCCATCTGTATATTTCTAAGTTGTAAATCACTGTGCAGTTAAATACTGTTAATGTAGAATATTAACCATACTCGAAATCACATTAGATGTTTTTTAAAAATAGCTAGATATTTACTATTTATTTATTTTTTTCTATAATCATCCTCATTTAATGCATGAGGAATCCAAGACAGAGAAAGGTTAGTGATTTCCTTGAGACTAGCTGGCTACTTAGTAGCAGGCAGAGCCAGAACTGTAACATGAGTTCTATGCTCAGAGCATTGTTCTGGTCTGACTTGCCTTAAATATGTAAGAATAGTTAATAAATTACATTTGAGAGTAATTTTTAGTCTAGCAGTTGCATATAGCTATTAAATGTATAATGTATAAATTGTCTAGGCCTTAATTTAACTCTATTTGAGGCTTTTAAAGCTTATTATTTTACAAGTTAAACCTAGTCATAATAAAAATATGGCACTAGCAAGAAACATAGCATTAAATTAAAAATGGAATTAAAGTGAAAATTGTGCCATCATTCAGTATTAAACACTAGTGTACATCTTTCTATGTATTTCATATGTGTATACATATGTGCATTTGTATATACACGCTTTACAGTTTTATGAGTATGTATGAACTTAGTTCCATGTCAATATAAATATACCTTTACAGATCAATTTTCAATAGCTAGTACTATTTTATTTTATGGTTGTCATATTATTTAGTCTGCAGTTGGATATTTAGGCTGACCTCAAATTCTTAGGATTCTGTCTTGCAGCTTTGTACGTATATTGTTATGCATTTTCCTCAGGATAAATTCCTTGAAATGGAACTGGTGGATCAATATGCTTGTTATTTTACAGTTTGACTCCTATTATTAAATTAATCTCTGAAATAATTGTTGATATTGTGCCAAAATGTACTAAGACATTAGTAGTATATAAACACACCGATTCCCACATATTTCTCACCTATACTTTATATATCATTTAAAATTTCTTTATTAAAGTAGTTAAAATGTTATCACATATTTATTTTCCATCTATTTTTTTATTCTTAGTAATTCCCAGGAGTGCCATATGTATTAAGTATAATGAACTGTTTTGATATTTGAGTTGCCAACTCTCCCCATTTTTTAAATCATATGTGTATCTTTTTTTGCCAAGCAGATATTTCTTTGTATGTCTCCTCTGCCCATTTTTTAGTGCCCTTTAACACTCTGTATTCATAGAACTACTTACTTTATCCACGCCTATAAGTACCCTCAGTGTTTTAATTGACAGTTTTTTGGCTTATCATTTAAGGAAGATTCTTTTGTTTTTATTCCTGTAAAAGTTGACCAAACATTATAGATGGCATTTTTATTGGCACAAACTGTAATATTTATCTTCAGTCAGTGAACTAGTCTGTTTCTAGCTTCTTACTGTCATATTAATCTTTCTGTTTAGCTTGTCTAGGTACAATTAGGAAGCCCATTCATTTTTATTTTTAGCCTAGAGAACATGATCAGTACTGGAGCATTTGTGAACTTTTCTAGATACGAGTTTCGCCACTGGCTCCCATGTCGGAGAGCTGATCATCTGGGATGCCCTGGACTGGACTGTGCAAGCTTGTGAGCGTAGCTTCTGGAACCCATCTTCACAGCTGGATGCCCAGCAGGAAATAAAACTCTGCCAAAAACAAAATGACATTTCTATTAATCATTTCACCTGTGATGAAGAGGTAAAAAGTATAAATTATAATTGTTACAAATAAAATCAGTATCTGGTATTTATAGCCTAGTATGTTGGACATGTGATTCTGGGCTGCTGAGAGGGGCAGAGGCTCTTCAGTGGGCAAAGGCACCTGCTACCAAGCCAACAACCTGAGTTCAATTGACAGGATCCACAGGGTGAAGAGAACCAATACATGAATGTCCAGAGCACATGTGTACACACACACACACACACACACACACACACACACACACAGAGTAACGAAAAGGTTACCACCAATGGTTTCAGGTTCTAAAATGGCCTGATAATTGTATAAGGAATGTACCACTTATATTTAAAAAGAGCACTTTGATCCTTGCTCCTAATCTTGCACGCAAAGGAATGATTAGAACACAAATTTACATACCTAATTTGGGTTGGATTAAGCAATCCCATCGTGCTTGAGGTTACTATTTCATTTGTTTTCAGATGTGTTTCCTAGAGAGGGAAAGAGTGAAAACTGAGACATGCTCGCCTTCTTGGTTGCTGGCATCCTGGCCAGAGCACCTGGGCGAGAAGAGCCACCGCCTGGCTTAGCAGGCAGTGGTGCTTTGGAAGTGCATGCTGTAAAACCAGGGCCGACTCTTGCCTCCGATCTGAAAAAGTCTTTTCTTTAAGCCTCAGTTGCTCAGAAAATGTGTCTAAGGGGAGTTATTTTTCTCTGTGTTCATAGCCTTGAGAAAGGAAGTAAAGGAAACCTTTCTTTTTGGTGTTCTCTATCCTCATTGACATAGTTGTTACCGTTTTATTATTTGTATTGAAAAATTCAGTACTAGTGCTTTTATTTCCTTTGTACTGCTTTGTGTGCTTATGTGGGTGTTGGCATGTAGCACTGTAGCCAACACAGGGGTGTGAGTACAGAGGCTGGAGGTCAGCGCCAAGTTTCTTCCTCCATCGCTTTTCACGTTATTTCATTTGAAAAACTTTTAAAAATGTATTTATTTGTGTGTGTGTGTGTGTGTGTGTGTGTGCGTCAGTTGTGCTGTGGCCCACATGGAGTTGGTTCTCTTCTTCATCACATGGATCCTGGGACGGGACTCAGGCCATCAGACTTGGTGGCAGGCACCCTTACCAGCCATTTTAACCAGCCCTTCAGTTCCTTCCGTTTTAACTTGCCAACCTGAAAAGTAACAATAATGCTTTCCTCTCACACCTTAACAGAGGTATGAGGTGACGTGAACATTAGCAAAAATACTTTCTAAAGATTCAAGTGTCTTAATAGAAAGATATTTCTAGCACTATGTTTAGAGTTTTTTTTTTTTTCTCTTAATTCTTCAGATGACCTTAAGATAGTGCCACCAGAGCATATCAGGTTGTTTGTAGGCCTTCTGATTGCTTAAGATGTGCAGTGCAAGTCGTTTTGCCTGCATTTCCAGACTAGAGCAGCTGAGTAAATTCCCAAGGGTACCGTGTTCCTTGGAAGCCCAGGCTGCACTTAGACACCTTCTGCTGCAGAGCCCTGGTAGCAGCCGCCACTCCCGCAGCTCCGGTCTCCAGAGAGCATGAAGGCAGAGCTGAGCTGCCCTGTGCGGAGCCTTCCCGGCGTGCTTTCCTCCAGCCTGCTGAGTGTGCTAAGCCTTCCATGGTGACTTTGACATTGGGGGCATCAGAGGGCAGGACTGTCATTTTTGTCTGAAGGTTGGGAAGGTAACCGTGGCTTCCCAGTGTCACAGAGTGGGGAAATCTATTATACCAGGTAGTAATGACTAGTTCTATGCCAATTTCTGAACTTTCTCCATCCCTGCCACCCAGAATATATTTGCTGCAGTTGGAAGGGGGCTGTATGTGTATAACCTACAATTGAAGCGTGTGATTGCCTGCCAGAAAACTGCGCATGACTCCAACATCCTACACATCGACAAACTTCCCAACAGGTACATGCTCCCATCTCGGCAAAGATGAAAGACAGTCACGGTTCCTGGGGCCACCAACGTAATTTCTGCAGTGGCCAAATTAACTGGCTCCATGGCTTGACCTTGGTATTCTTTTAGAAATAGAGAATGTTCCATGACTGACTTTTATTGAAGAGTTTGTAGCAATATATGACAAAAATCTACAAGAGCAAGGTTAAATGAATTACACTTTTTTTTAAAGAAGGATTTCTTTTTATATTTTCTATAAACCCCCCTTTTTTTTACAGTGGTGTATGATAATGTCTAAAATCAAGTAGTAGCCCTTACTGTCTGAGACTACTAAATGAGGGCATTTGGCAGTTACGATTCCACTGATGAAATCACAGAGTAGCATTTTTCATGCAGGATCCTTCGGATGAGAGGCGCTGTGGAAAGAGATGTGATAAGAGGCGGGAAGGGGGAGCCTCCTCAGGACATTGTGCAGTTCATGCCATTTTTCTGAACGGTCTTTAAAAAGTGGAGATGATAATTTTGCGTCACTTGAGCCAGTGTCACAGAGTGTCAGGTGCTCTTTGATGGCAGCTGGTTTCAGTTTGCACCGTCCAGCCAGGTTGTGATGCCGCCCTGGCAAAAGCTGACCGCAGTCAGCTGAGGGCTCCAGCCATTTCAGCAGTTAGCACTTGGCCTCCCAAGGTGCTCTTTCTGTCTTTCTCCGTCTGGCTTTTTGTTCTGACAGGCAGTTAATCTCATGCTCAGAAGATGGCAGTGTACGCATTTGGGAGGTCCGAGAAAAACAGCAGCTGGCAGCTGAACCTGTCCCAACAGGTGTGTGCCTTCCCACAGAGCAATGATGTTCTCCCCTCCCTCCTCCCTCTGCCTCCCTCCCTCCTCTCCCTTTCTTCCTTTTTTCATCTCTTCTGACAGGAAACTGGAAGGTGATAATGAGAGCCGCAGGAACCGTATAGGATGTGCTCGGATGTGCTCGGTGCAGGAATCCGACATTTGAGGGATGCCAGTGGTACTTGGGATTAGAAATTGCGTCTTAATTTCCCTTCAGTGTGAAACTACCTCTTTATTTCAAGTGAAGTCAATTGCAGTTTTTTTATTTTGAGAGAAAAGTGTAACTTTCAAGTAATCCGAATGACCAGGTAGCCTACGGAAGTAATTACACATTTATAAAATTGTCTGTAATTCTGACTGACATAAGCAAAATTTATTACCATTGATATTAAAGCATTATTGTTCACACTGAATGCAGTTCATAGAAAAAAACAACTTACCTTTCTTTGTTAATGTCATTATCTCAGGAGCTCTTTTAGGTGTTTGGTTTGAAAAATGAATCTGGATATTTGAATGAATATAATTATTAATCCTTAATAAGTCAAATACTGGTGTTTCTACTTGTATTTTTCATTTTACTTGAAATTCTAGAATTCTCTCTCTCTCTCTCTCTCTCTCTCTCTCTCACACACACACACACACACACACACACACACACACACACACACACACGCAGACTTTCCTCTGTGTTTTGTTGATAGGTCTGAAGTGCTCTTCTCCACTGATTTTTGATCATTACAACCTTTCAGGCTGTTCACTTCTCTTACATTCCAGTGTCTGTTTTATTGCCACTAGTGGGTGAGTAGGGCAGTGGAAGAAATGTGGAGCTAGGTATGTTAAGAAAAATACAACATAATAAATTCACAGATCCTAGCTAGTGTCTGGTGCCATCAGCTTGACAGACAGAAGTATGAGACATGGTTGTATTTCAATGTTCTGCCTTTCTGTAAGGAAAAAGCACAGTAGTTTTTGAAATGACTGCAACGATTGTCTCTTTGTAGGGTTTTTTAATATGTGGGGATTTGGACGAGTGAACAAGCAAACCAGCCAGCCTGTTAAAAAACAGCAAGAAAACGGCACTACGTGTTCCCTGGAGCTCACTGGAGATCTGATCGGCCACTCGTCCTCCGTGGAGGTACCACTTTCAGTGGGCATGCCGTCCAGGCTGTTCCTGCTTTTGCATCATGCTTCTTTTTTAAGTCAGTTGCTCTAAGTAAGACTCACGCGTTCTGAGCGTAGGCTTTTGCAAGGTAAGACTATGGAATCAGACAGTGATAGTACAAGTGGTTAGGGTCACCCTTCATAGAGAGAGGAGTTGAGGATGTAAACGGTATTGGTTTAAGAACAGGCTTGTCACCATTGTATAGGAGATGAAGACAGCTGATCGACCATAGGGCGATGTTAGTGAACTGGAAGGTGTATCACAATAGTCAACAGAGGAAGCATGGAATGCTGTGGCTATATGTGGAGGGTAAAAGCCTTAACAGGATCTAACCCCAGGGTTCGTAACCAAATTCAGGATCAGAGTATTGTTTTCACTGCCTTTGAGTAATACTAGTTGTAGAACCCGGCTACCTTACCACTTTGCATTATGAAGTTTAGGAACTATGCAGAAGACTCTCACTGTGGAACTGCAGACACATCAGTAATTTACAGTACGCACCATTGTCTGCAATAAAGGAAGGAAGGAATGGTGAGGAGGAGGTGATGGGACCTGGTAACAGTGTAAGGAGAGCAGTGAAGGGGCCCTAAGTGGTACATTTCCTGAATTGTTCTTCCTGTTTCTTAGCCAGTGAGGAACAAATTGCTTTTAATTTGGATGGGCATCCATACTTAGAATCAGCAGCCACACTGGCCATTGACCATTTCCTGGAGTTTAAAAAGAGATATAAAATGCAATCCTTGTCCTCCTGGATCTTATACTTCAGTAGAGAGGAAGGAAAAAGACCTAATGAGCTGCTAATCAAGACGTCTTACGACTGACCCAGGTGAAAAACAGAGAGTTACAAGAAACGTTTCTTGCTGTATCCTGTAAAGTTCTCTAGAGATAGGATTTGAGAGGAGTCTTAGAGGCTAGGCTGGACCAAAAGATACATATCCGAGTCATGGGACTCCTGCTGTTGGGTACCGTGTCTTGTTCATCTTTGCATCCTTTAAGAAGTAGCTCAGGGCTTTGTTTTCAATGTTGTTTTTGCTTGAGTGCCTGTGGTGCAGATTACAGGTGGTCAGCATGACCGTGGTGTGGTAGACAGAGGCACAGATAGTGTTTTTGTTGTGGCAGATGGGTTGGATGGAATCACTGGGTTTCCATGAACAGACATTAGTCAGAGAAAAAAGCCTGAGTAAGAAGAGTTTGGGCTTTATTTTTAAAATATTGGGAACCCATTGAACATACTAAAAACGTGTTATGGGTGTTTTGCCTGTAGGCCCAGGAAGGCAAGAAGAGGGTGTTGTAATCCCCAGGGACTGAATTACAGCTGGTTGTGAGGTATCATGTAAGTTCTGGGAATTGAACCCAGGCCTTCTGGAAGAGCAGTCAGCGAGTGCACTTAACAGCTGAGCCATCTCTTCAGCCCCCATTAGAAGTTTTAAGTGGTAGAGGAGACCTTTGAAATGGCGCATTTATCATTATATAAGTGAAAGGTTTAGGAACGTCCTTGAAAGTGTTTACACTTTTGTCTCCTCGCTGTCCCCCAAGGCATTCCATCCTCCACATGCTAGGCAGGCACTCTGTCATCCACCGAGCTGGCCCTCATCCTGCATGGCAGCATTTTTAAAAAGCACCATTGGCTTCATTGTCAAGTTCAGACCCTTGTTGCCAGGTGCTGCTTCCTGAATATCCTCACAGCTTCTGTTCTCATCCTTGCTGCCCGGCCCAGCCTTGCTACCCATGCACTGATGACCTAGTCCTGCTATCCATGCACTGGTGACCCGGCCCTGCTACCCATGCACTGAAACCCAGTCCCCTGAGAAATTCTCCCCCCCCACCACCATATTCTTCTCTTTTGCTCCATAGTCATCAGGAAGTCCTGACCTTTGACCTTACTCTCTTGTTCCTTCTTACCCTGGGTCACTAAAGGGCCTCACCCTACTCCTAGGTTTTTCTCTCTAACCTCTGCACTGTCTCCATCCACAGCCTCAATCCTTTATCGGTTCTACACCTAGCCTCCATCCTCTCCCTTCCCTAGCACGTCCTTTCCTTTTACTTAGAGAGTTTTCTCCCAGTGATAATTCTAGTGCCATGCTGGATCTCCATTCTCCTGTGGCATGCCAGAGGGCAGAACTGATTACAGAATCTGTCATTGGGACCCTGTGGTTGCAGCTGGTGCTGGCTTCCAAGCTGGAGTCACTTGGTAAATGCGGTGCACTGACTCAGCACCTCTGCTTTACAGAAACACCCAAGTCAGTGTTTATCTCAGGAAATTTGGTTGGTAGCCATTTTTTACTAAATAATGCAAGTGTGAGAGGACCCGCACCTGACCACATCTTAAAGCTAGTATGTGAATAATGAGATTGTGGTAAACTCGGAAGATGCTCTGAGAAATGGTTGTTACTGTAGTTCTGTAGTTGATCAAGAAAACCCATTAAAATATTAAATATTGGTTGTACCAATAGGTTTTTGAAAGGGAAAATTTTCACTAGGCTTAGTGGCATATGGCTGTAATCCCAGCACGCAGGAGGCTGATGCAGAAGGAGGCTGTGGCCTTTGAGCTAGCCTAGACTAGAGAAGTGAGCCCTGGCTCACAACAGCAAAGGCAGGGGAGAAGGCTCAGTGGTAGAGCAGTCACATGGGACCCTAGCTTGGCTCACCAACACTGAAAACAAGAAAGTTACTCATTAGAGAATGAAACAACTTGGCATTCAAATCCAAAGAAACCCTCGTCTGTTAGAAGTACACATGCTGATCTAGCTTTGGCCTCTTCTTGATGGGTTTAAACTAGTGTTTCAATTTATCTCACAGATGTTTCTATACTTCGAAGATCATGGACTGGTAACATGCTCTGCAGATCATCTCATTATTTTGTGGAAAAACGGAGAGCGGGAATCTGGATTCCGAAGCATCAAGTTATTTCAGAAGTTAGAGGAGGACGGTGACTTATACCCTGCTGTCTAGTTGAAGGAACTGGACAAATACATATGTATGAGCCTTGGAGAGCAAATACAGAGCGGCACTCTGAAAACCATAACACACCGATCACTTAGATTTGTAATGTTCTTGCCTATGAAGTTCTGTCTGTCTGTCAACAACAAGTGTGTCCACCCAGGAACCTAGCACAAGTTTCCACTGGACCTTGTTGCTGGAAGTGGAGGGTGCTGTGTTCTGTTTTTTAAAAATGATAGAAAAAAAGGTAACTAAAATAAGTCACATTATTTACATGTTTTATTTTGGGTTCCTTTAAAGACTGTGTAAGAACGGTCAGGATAAATATATCCATCCTGCTACAAATTCTCCTGTTCTTTAGTAGATATCAGTGTTCACTTGATTAACCAAAAAAGAATTGTATTCTTTAAATACAATGATTCTTTTTGGTACCAACTTATTTAAGTCACTGAAAAAAATTTAATTGTGCCTACCAAAATCCCTCTGTGCTCCAGTCCACAGGCATCATCTAAGGGTGTATGTCTTTCTCAGTGTGAATGGCCTGAACACTCATTGGCCAGAATAGTACTTGGGTGTTTCTGTGGTGAGTCCTGGACTAGGAAAGGGACACAGCTTTTTTGAGGTCAGGAACTGCAAGGGAATTGCCCTGGTATCTGCTCTGCCTTTGCCTTAATATGAAACAGTCAAGGACAGCCTCACTATTGGCTCTTTGAACATCCACAAAGACTGGACCATCTCCATCTCCCTACCAGCCTTATGATAAAATTCTCCCTTTTGGCACTAAAACATAAAGTGTATTCTACACAGTTGTGGGGATTATTCTTGAATTAATGATTAAGGAATCTTATTAAAGACAGGCAAGAGGAGTGATGTTAGGCACCAAGAGTACGTCTGCATATTTGTGTATGCACACGCATGTACTCTGCTCCCTAGATGGATGCTGTAAATTCTTCCTTTCACAGGTTTTAATGTTCCCTTTCACAGCTGCCTACGAAGATTGGTAGCATTAAGACTGTAGGTGGGTCAATGGCAAAATGTTAGAAATGAGGAAACCAAGACCAGCAGAGGGTAGCCCGCTCTCTAGTGCCCACCATCATCATTGAACAGCCTTAAAAACAGTTCAGGAAGAGAGGGAGAGACTAGGAGGACTTCATGGTGACCGTGTTAGGAAAATCAGTGTCCACAGCCCTTGTTGCTGTTGTCCTTCACAATGAAATGCCTAACATCACTCATCACTTTGCAAGTAGGAAAAAGGAATATTAAAATATAAGCTACCTTAATTAGGACATAGCATGTGAATGAGAAAATTAACTATCTTTTAGCCAGCAAACCATTGTTATTTGAGGAGTCAACACAAGAGGCCAATTTCTCATCCTTCCTCCCGAAGATGAAATGTGGGTAGCACCCATCAGCCAGGCAGACATGCAGTCTGCTCTGTGCATCAGCTTGCTGGTCAGTCTGGCTATTTTATTTTAGACTCACTTAAAGCTCTGAATTTTGCTCCATAGATAAACTTTTACTAGCTAGTTTTTTCTTTGCAAATTTTGTATTAGGCCATTAGTTAAGATGTTTTTTTAATGAGATAAGACAAGGAATTTACAGGGGTTTTTTTGTTGTTGTTGGTTTTTTTTGTTTTGTTTTGTTTGTTTTTTTAATAACTGTTTCCTAGTCTGTTTTGGATTCGTGTTTTGTATCTATTCAAATGGAGTGGCAGAAGCCATGCTCAAGTTAGTTAGTTAGTTAGTTAGTTTGTTTGTTTTCAAGACAGAGTTTCTCTGTTTAGTCCTTGCTGTCTTGGAACTCACTCAGTAGACTAGGCTGGCCTCGAACTCACAGAGATCCACCTGCCTCTGCCTCTCAAGTGCTGGGATTAAAGGTGTGCACCACCACCGCCCGGCCGTGCTTGAGTTTTAAGAGCAGTTTTAAGATCTGAGTTAAGCATTGCTGTTGTTTCACTCTAGTTAACTAGTTTCTCACTACTGGTTAGAACTAGTGTGTTCCGAGGGGAACTGCCAGCCTCCTGAGAAACCTGGTGTGAGTGCCCCGAGGTCAGGGAAGTGGAGCATGATAGGTGACCGTGGCAAGGATCAGTACCTTTGCTGTTGAGTAGTTCCATGTAGACTGTTCCTAAGACTTGAACTTGCAGTCTAGAGGAAGAAACTCAGAGCTAAGACCAGTACATATTCTGTGCATGTTTTCCTACTTCGCTCACTTAGCCATCTGTGCCAGATCTCTGTGTGTCGTGTGCCTTGTCGCTTGCCCTTAAAATACTTTGAGCTGGGTCTCTGGATGCGTTTGTGCAACACACTCTTGTCTGTTGCTCACAGGCTAAATGGGTGCCAATTGAACTGATGATACCTGGTCTTTGCTGGGGAGGGTGGCCACCCCTGACTGAGAGTGGCTGAAACTGTGGAACCATTCTGGTTCATGTAACAGTATTTTACAGCTAACTTCCCTTTTTCAGCAGAGTAATTAATAATAGTATTAGCATGACTTTCCTTGCCTTTATGTTTTCCTAAGTTAATATAGGTCCTCTCAACACATGGTGTCATCGTAAACAGGAGTAAGAGACACTTACAATAGTTTGTATGTATCACATAAAATTATCTGAGATGTGTGAACATTACCTGAAAGTCCATGATTCTAGTAAATATGCCTCTTAGCAACTCAGAAGATATCTGTAATTGACACTGATAACGAGCACATTATACGGAACCTTTGCTACCTGGATGACTTCCAGCACTTAACACCCACATGTTATTAACATTTGAAGTTGACATGAAATCGAGCCTACGAAACCCTGAGCAAGCTGCAGCGTTTTATGTAGGAAATGTCAGGTGCCTGGCAAGTGTTCCTTCCCAAGTGGGGCTGAAAGCAAGCTGCTCAGAAAAAGACTGTCCTTGTATCCGGCAAGCTTCTGAAGGCCGAGGAGATTGCTTTTGTCTCTGAGATCCTGCACTCTGACATCAGTGTTCTGAAAACAGGCTTGGCGACTCGTGAAATAAAGGACACTAGAACCCCAAGTTTGAAATTATGAAAAGTTTAGGCCAAAGAGATAAAATAAAAACAGCTGTAGGGAATGAAAAAATGACTGTAAGAATTTAGTTACAAGTACATCACAAAACATTTCATCACACGTACACAATGCGGCACTACAATACAAAGCCAGCTCTGTCCGGCCAAGCAAGCCCTCTTACTGTCTAACAAAAATAATTTAGATGCATTTCTGTGCATGGAATTGTCATATATGTTTACACTTTGGTACAAAACACAGAAAAAAACATTGGCACATTACGTAGTGATAAGTTGTCCTTTTCTTCCCCATGTACCGATTTTTTACATAGTCTGCAGTCCAATTTTCATTTGGAAAAATGTAGCTACTGGTTCAATTAGTTCAGTTTCTGTGCCTCTCAAGAATGCATCATGGAGTACAGATAAAATAAAACTAAGGGGCTTTGTTTACTTCGTTTCTGACGTTCATAATACAGAGAGAAGGGATGGCTGAAAAGAGAGAAAGGAAAAACCTCAAGTCTGACT
Organism: Peromyscus californicus insignis; assembly: GCF_007827085.1. Lineage (NCBI taxonomy): Eukaryota > Metazoa > Chordata > Mammalia > Rodentia > Cricetidae > Peromyscus > Peromyscus californicus. The sequence continues at coordinate 58,632,395 of NW_026294480.1, read as the reverse complement.
TTACGCAGAGCACAGAAAGTTGTGAAAAGAGTTGTATAAAAATATGCACTTGTGCTTCAGAAGCTTACCATACAGTTAGTAGCTTAAAATAGTATTTACTGCCTCTCCATATGCCTATGCTCTGATATATTTACACTTCTTGCAATCCCTTTTTACATCATTAAAGCAAATGGCATGGTCTCAAATATAAATGAAGACGATCTGAACCTTGAAACTTGCCCATTTCCTCCCCAAATACAGATGTACAGGTAATGCCCAGCAAACTCTAGGGGTGAAGATCCAGGGCATTTAGATTATTTTAATAAAAATCTTTGAACAGCAAATATATATATATATATAAATTTTTTTCTTCTCTTAAATTTTGTATTTTTTAAAAAAGCTTGCCCATGAGCATTCAGATTTAATGGCTTTTATAGATACTCTTGACCTGTGGCGGTGTCCATGAGCCTGAAGTCAGGGACACTCAAGGACCACCCCCCCCCCCCAAGCAGGATCCCACTCCTTCCCCATCAGTTGGCTTCCTAAAAGGCGAGATCCTTCTAGGAAAGAAGGCTCCACAGGTGGCTGACACCCATCTGAGGAACAGTCACCAGGCCAAGGCTGTGCTCTTCCTTGGGCATCACACTACTGACCGTGGAGCCCTGGGAGCCGTGATGCTAACTAGTTTATTGACGATCTCGTCCTATTCTCCCCATCTTAAAGTAGCTTTTTTCCTTGCATATATCTCCTCAGAGAAGCTTTTTAGGAGTCCTTCACACTCTTGCCGTGGAGGAAAGCAGTGAAGCTGAAGATCAGTAGTGAGTTTTCTGGTGAAAGTCGAACTGAACACTGGCTAAGCTCCCTGGTCTCCATCAGAAGGATGGACTCACAGAGGCCAGGTCTCTGCTTCCCGTGTCCTGCTTGTAACTACAGTGAGTCAGTCAGCTCCGTGGTTCTGTAGGGGCCCACACAGCCTGGCAGAGGAGGCTGCCGGGTGGGCCATTAGGTCACTACGTGATTCAAAAGAACATATTTTTACTGATGGAATATAAATGCTCTGAAAAATGAAATTGGGGGGGGGGCGTGCATGATTCAGTTCAGATATTAAACACCAGCTCCTTAATCTACACACGTCGTTTTCGTTCTAAAGGAAACCCTCCTGTTTATACTCCTCCATGGTTCACAGTGTCCATCGTGGATCAAGAGGCCCCTTTCCTGGCCTCGCTTTAGCTGTCGGATGGAAGTCTCAGACTTTTGCATTTGAGGTCATCCAGGGTCTTCCAGTGTTTGTAGTTGTCTGCCAAGTGCTGCATCAGGGCTGGCAGGTGCGCGAAGGCTGTAAGGGCATGAACAGAATCCAAAGAAACACATTACGGTCAGTTGGATCGCAGGAGTACTCATTAGGCTTGGCCTCGGAGATCAGAAGTAGCGAGATAGGAACCTGCTTGCCATTCAGTCTTGAGGACCTGAGCATAGTCCCCAGGCCTTATAAAAAGCTGGCCATGGTAGCATGCACCTGTAATCCCAGCTTTGGGGAGGTAGATATCCCTGGGGCTCACTAGCCAGCCAGCCTAACCCAGTTGGGAGGCTCCAGGCCAATGAGAAACTCTGTATAAAGAAAAGTGGCTGGCTCCTGAAGTCCAGCACCCAAGGATGACCCCTGACGTCTGTTTGCATATGTACCCCACAAAAAGAACAGGACAGACATCCCCGAGGCCTCAGGCTTCAAGTCAACATATGCATGAGAACACTGGTTTTTCTCTCTTTTCTCCTTTCTTTCTTTCTTTCTTTCTTTCTTTCTTTCTTTCTTTCTTTCTTTCTTTCTTTCTTTCTTTCCTTCCTTCCTTCCTTCCTTCCTTCCTTCCTTCCTTCCTTCTTTCTTTCTTTCATTTATTTGTTTGTTTTGTTTTGTAGTGCTAGGAGTTGAACTCAGGGCCTTGTACACTAGGTAATCAGTCCTCCACCCTGAGCTATGAGTTACACGCATTAGCTGCTGAAACAAACAGGCTTTTTTACGTAAATCTCTTGAACCTGAAATTGTCACAGAGAATGAAATACATTTTGCTTAATGGAATTTCTTCCAGTGTGAGAATGAAACAGTTGTCCACTTTGGGAATCTGTCCTTTGAGAAGGTGAAGACTTATTCGTCCAGTAACACTCGTTCATTGGGCCTGATACACTCAAGATTGTGCCAGATGCCAGGATGTACCTACTCTAATTGCCCACAAAGGGCTCATAGTGTGTGTGTGTGTGTGTGTGTGTGTGTGTGTGTGTGTGTGTGTATGTGCATGTGTGCGCATGTGTATTTATATGTATATACACACACACATATATACACACATAAATATAATTATATTTCATTTACCTTTAGACCCAGCCTATGCCCCTATAGGTGATCTTCATTAAGTATATGAAATGTCCTTCATGGGTGATAAAACAGCATCCAACTTACCATCCCAAGCATCAAACATGTCCGTTATGAAGTAGTCGATGAAGGAGATCTGGGACTTGGGGATGCTGCAGGTATTGCGGTCGAACACTGGCATCACTACAGGGAGCCCCTGTCTCTTCTCCTCGTCAGTCTGGGAGGGGAAAAACAAAAACACCTCTGCACAGGGCTGTGGGGCACGTGAAAAGCCTTCACAGGAATTGGCGTGTTTCTCAGAAGAACCCCAGAGTGCAGAGAGGCTTAGCAGTTTCCTGAGAGGACACACAGCAATTGTATGCAGGTCTCCTCGCTCTCAGGTCCCTCTCTCTCCCTCAACTCCACCCCCTCCCCCTGAACTCAGGACCTAAGGGATGCTAGGGCAGTGTTTCCCAAAGAGCCCTCATGGCACACTTTGTACTAATCCAAGGCTCCTCCTGAAGCACTGATCTAGTGAACCTTAGCCCCTTTTTCTATAATCTGTTTTTACTTACTTATTTATTTATTTATTTATTTATTTATTTATTTATTTATTTTGGTTTTTCGAGACAGGGTTCCTCTGTGTAGCTTTGCGCCTTTCCTGGATCTCACGCTGTAGACCAGGCTGGCCTTGAACTCACAGAGATCCGCCTGCCTCTGCCTCCCGAGTGCTGGGATTAAAGGCGTGCGCCACCACCACCCGGCTGTTTTTATTTTTAAAGTCGGATCTATACTCCTATTTAGTCTGCTGCCACTAATTGGCATTTGCAGCCAAGGCCAAACTGCCCATAGCCCATGGAAGGGAGGCAGTGGACCACATGAGTCAGGAACAGTAGTCACTCTATTCCCGGCTGCATGCCGTGCGGGTTTTTGTTTGTTTGTTTGTACCTAGTTTCACCTAAAAATGACATATATGCAGCTGCGAGAATGACCTGTTTTTAAAATCTTAACCTTTAAATGTATGTCTTTTGACTATTCTGCATGGCAAGATGGCAAGTCCAGAAAGTCTTCGTGCTCCAGCCACAGTCAGGGTGCCTCTAGGACTGGGACCTGAGTTAAGCTGTGAGCTGAATGTGCCGCTCTTCCCCAGGGAGCATTAACACGTGGCTGTCAAGGTGCCTGGAAATCTGAGTATGCTGCATGTTGTATGTTCCTGCCTGGACTCTGGAAGCTGAATGGTGAGATCCACATTTCCTAATAATGCCCGGAGCTCATCACAGGCTTCATTTGCAACCCGATTTTTAGGTCATACTGGTGCCATCACTACGTTCTTGTTAGGGAAAGGATACCTAAGGTGGGAGCTTCCAGCAGAGAACTTAACAGTGGACCATTCTCCCAGTGTCAGTAACTAGGGGTAAGGCTTCAAATTCTTTCCATGTGGGTCCCAGGAAACCCATTAATGACTTCTGGCTCAGCTCACTCAGTTCATCAAGTAGCCTTAAAATATCCACTGGTATTCTTGGAGTAATTTGGTCCATACCTCACCCCCTCATCCTCTCTACTCCTTCCCTCCCCAATCCCCTGGTTTCCCCTCCCCAACATGGGTAAGCTCAGAACTGCCTGCCCTACTTTTCTGCAGTTCAGAGGCTCCTTCCCAGACAGCCCTGCTATAAGATGTTAGCTATTCTTTATCCTGCCTCAGTAATACATTCCAGCCAGATAGTGCACACGCCTATGCATCACTTACAGATGCTAATGATCTGTCTTCCGTCACACATACGGACCCCAGTCTTTAAAGGCTTTCTTCTTTGAAGTAAGACTCCAGAAGCCATCTGGCAGTTTACTGTCTCCTGGAGTTTTCTCTTTTTATCCTGTTTTTACATTTTTAAATCCATCAAAAATATAACTCTAATCTCACTCTGTAAAGCCCCTTTCTCCTTTAGGAAAAAAATCTGAATCCCTGTAGAATGTAGCACAGATACAGCCTTAGGAGTAGTTCTTTGTTAGTTTTTGGTATGTATATGTATGTATGTATGTGTGCATGCATACATGTGAGTATTATGTGTGGCATATATGCACATGTGTGTTTGGGTGCACGTGCACAAAGGGATGTCAGGGGCCCTGCTCTATCATATTTCTGCCTCATTCCTTTGAGACAAGATCTCTCTGGACCTAGCAAACCCCAGTAGTCCTGTCTGTGCCCATACATAGTGCTGGGGCCAAAGGCGCTCACATGGCCATGCCCTGCTTCTCAGCATGGGTGCTAAGATTTGAACTTAAGTCCTCTTGTTTGTGTGGAAAGTGCTCTTACCCACGGAGCCATCTCTCTAGACCACCCACCCACCCACCCCCCCCCGCCGCCGCCGCCCCTTTGAACCAAGGTGTGGGCCTACCTATGTCTGTATCTATGAACTTATGAAAGTTCGGGGTCCAACAATTACAGAATTGACTAACAAAGTCTTAGTCTATCCCTCCAGTCCTAGAGGACTTTGGTCAGTGACTAGTACATGGGCCTGTCCCTTGAGAGAGAGAATCCTAAGTCTGCTCTAGCTAGGGCTGAAGTATGTCCTTTCCAGAGAAGAGGCCATCACTAGCTGCGGAACCCACAGGGTTCTATGGCCCGGGGCCTGTTCCTAGAAGGAAAGGGACACTTCTCACACAGCAGCACACCTGTGCAAAATACTCCTCGGAGATCCGCCCGGCCCACTCAATGCACAGGTCCAGGGGTCGGCATGGGTTGGCCACGTCAGCACACTTAATCATCATGCGCTTGATCAGGATTTGGTTTTCAGGGAAGTTCTTGCCAGTAGGGTTGCATTCACAGTCGCTGCCCTCACTCTGGAAAACACGATCAGATCAGGGTTGGTGAAGCCTGCAGAAGCTAACTCACCAACGGGTCCCTGTCACCACCCAGTCACTCACTTACACCCCTCTTTTCAGCCATAATGGCTACAGGCAGTGTTTGTTTTGAGCAGTTTAGAAGATTACCCTAAAAAGGACTTTCTCCCCCCTCACCCCGACTGTAAGCATTATGTCCTTAATTACGTCACCAGCCTGCAATGGCGTCCCAGCCTAAAAAGCGGGTGTGCCCTCTGTGCCCTCTCTCTTTCCGCGCTCTCTCCTTCTGTACTCCCCCCCGACCCGTGCGGTCCCTCTTTCTCCCTCTCTTCTCTCTCTCTCTCTCCTCTCCCCCTTTTTTCTCCCAATAAAGCTCTAAAAAGGTAACTATGGCTAGTGATTCTTCCCCAACATCCAGTGCGCTCATCCAGCCACGAGCGCCACCACTTAACCAACACCGACTCCTCAGAAATGTGTGAAAACACAACCTTCAGTTACTTTAATGCATCCACAGTAGGGAAATTGTGATTTTTCAATTACTTTTTTATTTGTTTTTGCTTGTTTCCCCTCCCTGCCTTCCCACCCCCACGCCTTAAGGCACGCATGCATTCCTGTGTTTTCTTGGCTGGTTCTCCATGAGAGATAATTAGTGTGAAGTGTGAAACATGTACATTTGGGCCAAAATGCAAGAGAATGTGTGTTCAGCAGCCTCTGACAACCTGATTATACAGTAGTGTGTACCTACTGGGAGAATGCCAGTGGCCCTGGGGCATGTAACCAGGTCTGTGAGTAGGTGGATATGTATGCATTCACAAACCAGTTACACAGAGCCTGGAAAAATATTTGCTCTAAAAGGCACCATCAATTTGTATGAAGCAGTTAATGAGCTCTCCAGAGCTCTGCCAAGCTGGAAGACAGCGTGACGTGTAGTGGGATTTTTGTCTTGAGGCTGGTCCTATTTATTGGACCCCTGATGGGGACACTGTGCTGGGAATCGTTTCCCAATACCTTGAGATGGCATTGTTTACAGTAGACAGTGTGACAGACAGTAAATCTCAGCATGGAGTTGGAGGCATGGAGAGAGGACCTTCCGGATTCTAAATTCTATCATCCTGTATAGTTTTCTGCTCAAAACATCATGATGCTTGTTCCCCTCCATCCTTTGTTGGAAGGAAAGCCCTGGCACTGTGTGGTGGAGTCCGTGAGAGATGGAGTTCAACACAGGTGAGGTGGACACTGTTCCTCTCCCTAGGTTGGTCATGTGATGGGTTCTACAGTGTCCTCATTGATCATCAACTCATCTTGAAAACATTTATTTTACCGTTTCCAGGCTCTTTTCCTCAAGACTGGAAACTGCTTTCACAGAGCTATGGACAACTTTTATGATCTCTGAGGGCAGTTGATTTCGTCTTAGTAAAGAATGAACATTAGGTCTGTGTTTCTAAAGCCCAGATTTGTAAGGCCCATAAAGCAGGTTCATGGTAAATTTTTCTCTTTTTAAAAATTTTATTTAAGAAAAAAAATATATACTATATTTTGATCATCTTCTTTTCCCTTCTCTGGATCCTCACACCTCCCCACAGATTTTTCTTGTTAGTTTGTCTCTCTTGGTTTTCATTTTATTTTTATTATTTTTATTTTTGAAAGAGGAAGTGAGGGGAAGGAGGGAGAGAAAACATGATACACTTCTGTACTAGTTAGCTTTAATCGTCAACTTGACATAGTCTCGGTTCTTCCAAGAAGTGAATCTCAACTGAGGGATTGCCCAGTTCCCATTGGCCAATAGCCCATCTCTAGGGGATTGTCTTGATTGTTAATGGTAAGCTTCCTTCTGCCATACTTCCTTGGCTGGGAGTGAGTTCCCTGGTCAGAATTAATGCTGCGTGAAAGAGCAAGCATCTCTGCCTTCAGGTTCCTGTCTTGAGTTCTTGCCTTAAGTTCCCTCAGTGAGAGACTGACCTAGGACCCAAATAAACCTTTTCTTCCCTAACACACTTTTTGTCAGGTTATTTTATCACAGCAACAGAAAAGAGCTACTAAACGTGTTTCCCTGTAGTCCTCAGATGGTGAGAAGAGTATAGTTCTTTGAAGCATTCTTTAACTTTGCAATCCTAAGATCAAAGAACAGAAAGTGTGTTGGGACTCTGCCGTCATTCATGCTAGTCTCGGCTCAAACCACCATTCATGCTACTTTCAGCTCAAACCACCATTCATGCTAGTCTCGGCTCAAACCACCATTCATGCTAGTCTCAGCTTGAACCACCATTCATGCTAGTCTCGGCTCAAACCACCATTCATGCTAGTCTCGGCTCAAACCACCATTCATGCTAGTCTCGGCTCAAACCACCATTCATGCTACTCTCAGCTCAAACCACCATTCATGCTAGTCTCAGCTTGAACCACCATTCATGCTAGTCTCAGCTCGAACCACCATTCATGCTAGTCTCGGCTCAAACCACCATTCATGCTAGTCTCGGCTCAAACCACCATTCATGCTACTCTCAGCTCAAACCACCATTCATGCTAGTCTCAGCTTGAACCACCATTCATGCTAGTCTCAGCTTGAACCACCATTCATGCTAGCCTCGGCTCAAACCACCATTCATGCTAGTCTCAGCTTGAACCACCATTCATGCTAGTCTCGGCTCATCTGCGGGCTCCTACTATTACATACTCTGGGCCTAACCCCCTTTGCCACGTTATCTCAGGGCCTTTCTTTCAAGGAGCACAAAATTGCAGTAGACAGCTGTCACTCTGTCTCATCCCCGAGAAACACAAGCGCCTGGACTTGCAGTCCTTTTCCAGCTCTAGGCTGATAATCACCTCATATTCCAAAAGGAGAAAAGGCTTTGCTGCCGGAACAGGCCCTCATGGAAACACACTGCTGTATCTTGTTACATAGGGATGCTCACCTCAGCTGCCAGGGGCTTGTTGATGCTGTTCACAAATTTGTTCACATGTTCAAAGTGTTTTGTCATCTCCGTGGCCAAAACCATGTCGATAATAGCCTGGCGTAGCGTTCGATAATGGTTCCTACATAAGAAGACAAAGGTCCCTGTTCACATCACGTCCTAAATCAGAACTGCCCTGCTGCTGTGTCTCCCTACAACCTGGGACATAGCGGGGGCAGAGTCAAGTGACTCCTGATCCCAGGGTCCGTCTGTTCATGCTCCCAATAAGCCCAAGTTGTTGATGCTGTTCCATGTTCTCCAGGACAGCTGACTCTTCTTCACACGGATGTTAAAAGAAAGCACATGCCATGTGGTGGACAGTTGTTTCCAAAGGAATTTCCCACCCCTTCCTTTGCAAACACTAGGACAAGGAAGTAGAAGGAAGGAACAGACCAAAGTGGCAGCCTGATGAGATGTTTGCATTCCATACAGACCGATTCCTACTGGAGAGAACTGCCACACTTTCTTCTGATGGTCTAGAGGAAGCTTTTCCTTTTCTCTAATTCTCTAGCTTGCAATTGATAGATGTTGCAGTGGTTGGAGCAATGGCCCAAGGTTATCAGAGAATTCCTATCTTTTACTAACTTGAAGAGGCCAAAGGAGGAGCTAAGCAAATTGGCTCCTGAGAAGAAATCATTCTCTACAGGTCCTTGATACTGATAGAACTTAAGTCCAAATTAGAACAACCATTCTCCATAATTTCATAGGCTTTTCTAGAGCCTAAACTGATATGTTCATGTCGACAATGTCATGAGACCCAAGTGACCGCCTGGCCTTTGCCCAGGACTCTGCCCAGCCGCTGATGTGTGCAGGAAATAGTCACACACGTGTTGCTGGCAGGGCGAGAGTTGCCCTGCCTCATCACATTGGGTTGCTCTCTGCAGAGGACACCAAATAGTACAGGGAAACCTGCCCAGCTGGGCCTCAGCATCTTCACTGAGACCTCCTCCTGAGGAAGGAGTCTTAGTGGCCAAAACTCAGCTGGAAATGCAAGATGATGCATTGTTTTTGAGCCACAGAAAAGATGGAATGCCCTCCTGGGAAGGTAAAAGTACCTGGCAGACTTGTCAGTACCCTGTCAGCATTCAGGTAGTGCTTTGCAGTGCATAAAACAAAACAAAAAAAACAAAACAAAACAAAACAAAAAAACAAAACAGAAAAAACCATTTATTTTCATGGACTTACCGAAGACTAAAAAAAATGAGATTTTAAAACATGAAAAGCAGCCTGAAAAGTACAATTAAGTTTAGGCGGCAAAGCTATTTTATAATCCTATGCAGTGGGCAACTGTTATGTCCATTTCCATCTTCGAGGAAGCTGAGTGTTCAGAGAAAACGTAGTTTCTCCTTTAGCTTCACAAGCCTAAGCACAGGAGTCCAGCGCCAACATACCTGTCAATATTCTTGAAAATGTTGCACTTGGTGTCCTTGACCGTGAGCTGGAAGGCCAGGGCTGTGTGGTGACTCTCCAAGACCGCGGTGTCGTTGTAGAGCACAGCGAGCTCGCTGCCTGCGTTACACAGGAAGGAGTTGGTCCTTCCAGGGTGATCCACGTCGTGGACTGTCGCCGCGATCAGAGCAGCCACCTCATCCAGCTGGTCCAGGCTGCCCTGGGATAAGGAAAGGGACGCCGAGCATTATCCACGGGCTTCTGGAGACAACACCCGTCTCTGTCTTGGGGCTGGAACTTCGAGAATGTTCTTTCAGTTTCCTCCTAGCCATAGCTGAAAGGTGGCCTTGGGCACATGCTGCCACCTTCCTGTGCCCTGTGTGTTCTTGAGACCATGGAAGCCAGAGATACAGTACCCCTGGACTCTTTGTCTAGAGCTCATTTGCTGGCTTTGTGAGAAAGAAGCCAAGCAGGCCTTTTGGATGGCTGCGGTGACTCTCTGCCGTGAGGGATAGAAAGTGGCCGGCATCCCAAATACTCCCATGGCTTCTGCAAGCATCTTGGAGAGCTAGTTGTAAACAGCACAGATAACTCACACATTATGTGGATGGGGCAGTGGTCAGAGCTCAGCAGTGAGGCAGGAGCCAGGTGGGGCTGGGCTAGCGGGCAGCAAAGGCAAAAAGAAACTCACCGGAGCGGAGCTTTCACTGTGCTAACAGGGAACACCAATGACAGAAAGTGTTTTTCTTAGCTTGTAGGCGAATAGAAAGCTGGCAAATGGGGTGTTACATAAGACACGGTATTGTGAGCTCAGTATCAGATGCCTAAAGGTGCCAGGTATCAAGCTGAAGCGGTACGAACTTGTGAGATATGCTAAGGGGAGTCCAAACACTCAGAGTGTAACCACAGGGCTGGGCAGATCAGGGCTGCACTGACCGTTGAGCATCTTGTGATGATGGGAATGCCCTGCATGTGTGGTGTGCAGATAAACCCTCATCACACATAGCCCCGAGCACTTGACTGACGGCTGGGCTGGTGTGATGGAGGGGCTGCACAGCTTTACTTAATAGCCATGTATGGCTAATGACTACCAAATGGCCACAAAAGGTCTACAGAATAGCTTTACTTAATAGCCATGTATGGCTAATGACTACCAAACTGGCCAGCAGAGGTCTACAGAATGGCCAATGACGGCTTTCCTAAGAAAGTGATTTTCATTGCTGAAGCATGATGGATAAGCAGCAGGCAATGAAGTAACAAGTGTCTCGGGAGAGAAGTCTAGGCGAACAGAGTCCAGATGAAATTACCGAGACAGACAAGTGCGCCACTCGGGGTGAACAGTGAACCAAGAGGGAAGTAGGGCTCAGGAAGACTAGATAGGGTTGTTGGCGGTCTCAAAGTTCGTGGGAAGAAAAACTGGGTAAGGAAGACTAAACCTGAAGCTCAGCTCTGTCCGACTGATGCCCTCACAGGTCACCTCACACCACCTGCTGGTGCTGGTCTGGGGTTACAGTGGGACTCTCTTGCATGTTCTCTCTCTCCAGGAAGGGAGTCACGTCCACCTTAAACCTTAACCTCATAGAGCAGGTAGGAATCCTGGCTTGGCCCAGCCAGCATACCAGCTTTCCCGAGTGAGCAGCCTGGGGGTTCCCTGGGAGCTTTTCATGAGCTGCAGACTAGAGGGGCCAGGGAATGAAAGCATTAGGTTCTCCTCACTGCTGTCAGAAGAGACCACCATAACCTACAGGTGTAGCCCGTTACCTCCAAACTCAGAACCCGGACCGCCCCGACTTGTCTCTACTGTAAGTGATTTTGCCTGAGCAGTGAGGACACAGGACCCTTGCTGTGGGTCTCAGGTGGTTTGGCTATGGTAGATCCAGTTCTGATGGAATTCCCGGCCAACCCTTTTTTCAGACTAGTTGATGGGAGAGATACTAAGGGGCTACAAAATACCAATTGTACTGTCCAGACCTGCCTCTCCTCCAACCTTACACTGATTTAACCCCAACAATGCAATGGCATTGGAACTTCTACAGAGCTACCAATAATGTGTCTTGTACTACAGTTTCTGTGAGCACTGACCATACACTGTCTGATAAGACATGACTGGGAGGTGAGGCAAGAAAACCAGGCAAGCTCACAAACAAGAACAGAGGAGAAACAAGCAAGACCCTGTGTGTGTGTGTGTGTGTGTGTGTGTGTGTGTGTGTGTGTGTGGGTGTGTGGGTGTGTGGGTGTGTGAGAGAGAGAGAGAGAGAGAGAGAGAGAGACAGACAGACAGACAGAGACAGAGAAACAGAGACAGAGACAGAGAGACAGAGAGACAGAGAGAGAGAGAATGAGAATGGGACCCCAAACCTGCATCTAGTACAACCCCAACTCTAAGCCTCCGGACACCACAAGGACATGGCTGCATTGTTCTTTACCGGGAGAAATTGATCTGGCTCCAGGCTCGGTCAGCCTTCCCAACCCTTCCTTATTCAGATAGTCACTCTGGCCCAGATAATAAACAGAGCACTGCTGTCGAGGCCTATCTGCTTGCAGTCGGTTTCAGGAACCAGGTGAGAGCAGCCAGGGCATGTGGTCTGCAACCCCTTAAGGGGTCTGGCCACACTGGCACACTGGCTCTGGCTAGGTTGATGCTTTGTAATGGTAACACTCAGAAGTTTCGCATTTATGTTAATGTCTAACAACAGAGACTTCAAAACTAATCAGAAGGGACAAAGAAAGATACTACATAGTTATTAAAGAAAAATCCCACCAAAAAGAACAACTTGAAGTATTTATACACCAAACACAGGACACCCAATTTCATAAAAGAAACACTCTTGCATCTAAGTCACCTCTCAACCCTAACACAGGGATAGTGGGTGACTTCACACCCACATTCTCACCAATAGGTCACCCAGACAAAAACCAAATAGTGGAACTCTGGAGCTAAATAATATCCTAAGTCAATGGACTTAACAGACATCTACAGAACATTCTCCCCAAATACTGAGAATATACTTTTGGTCAGCAGCCCATGGAACTTTTTGCCAAAATCGACCACATATTGGGACATAAAGCAAGTCTTTTGCTTGCTTTCTTTTTTATTAAATTTTTTAGTTTACATCCTAACCACAGTTTCCCCTCCTTCCTCTCCTCCCATTCCCCCCCCACACCTCCCTTCTTACCCCCACCCCCATCCACTCCTCCTCCACCTCCATTCAGAAAGGGTCAGGCCTCCCATGGGAGTCAACAAAGCATGACATATCAAGGTGAGGCAGGACCAAGCTCCTCCCGCTGCATCAAGGCTGAGGGAGACCTCCCACCATAGGGAATAGGTTTCAAAAAGCCAGCTCAGGTGCCAGGGACAGGTTCTGGTCCCACTGCTAGGGTTCCCAAAAAACAGACCAGGCTGCACAACTGTCCCCCACATGCAGAGGGTCTAGGCTGGTCCCATGACGGCTCCCTAGCTGTCAGTCTAGAGTCTGTGCTCTCCCATGAGCTTGGGTCAGCTGTCTCTGTGGGTTTCTCTGTCATGATCTTGACCCCCCCCCTTGCTCATATAATCCCTCCTCCCTCTCTCAACTGGACTCCTGGAGCTCAGCCCAGTGCTCGGCTGTGGATCTCTGCATCTGCTTCCATCAGTTACTGGATGAAGGCTCTCTGATGACAATTAGTGTAGTCACCGATCTGATTACAGGAGAAGGCCAGTTCAGGCACCCTCTCCACTATTGCTAGGAGTCTTAGCTGGGGTCATCCTTGTAGATTCCTGGGAGTTTGCCTGGCACCAGGTTCTTCCCTAACCCCATAATGGCCCCCTCTACCAAGATATCTCTTTTATTGCTCTCCTTCTCTATCCGTCCTCCAAATCAGCCATCCTGGTCCCTCGTGTTCCTATCCCCTATCCCCTCCCCTCTACCTCCCCCCCCCCAGCCCACAATTTACCTAGGAGATCTCATCTATTTCCCCAGAGCAATCCATGCATCCCTCCATAAAGCAAGTCTTAACAGATAGAGGAAGACTGAAATAACTTCCAGTATCCTATTTGATCACCATGGGATAAAGTTGGACATCAACAACAACAGAAACAGCAGAAAGTACACAAATTCATGGAAACTAAACAACACAATACTGAGTGAAAATTGGATCAAGGCTGAAATTAAGAAAACTTTAAACTTTTTAGAATAGAATTTTGGAATTGAAAACAAAATACCAAAATCTGTGGGACACAATGAAGGCCGTTCTAAGAGGAAAGCTCACAGCACTGCTACGTTAAACAACAACAACAACAACACAAAACAGGCGAGATCCCATATTAATAACTTAGTGATACACTTGAAAGCTTTAGGAAAACAAAACAAAACAACACCCAGAAAAAATAGATGGGAAGAAAGACTCAAACCCAGGGCTTAGATCAATGAATATAAACAATAACAAGCACACAGACACAGAGAATCACTGAAACAATGAGTTGGTTCTTAGGGAAAAAAATCAACAAGACTGATAAAACATTAAATTAACAAAAAATCCAATTTAATAAAATTAGAGAGGAAAAGGGAGATATTAAAACAGACACTGAAGAAATTCAAAGACTCATAAGGACATACTTTTAAAATCTGTATTTTGCCAACCAGAAAAACCTCAAAGAAATGGATGAATTTCTTTCCTTTTTTTTTGGGGGGGGGAGGGTGGTTTCAAGACAGGGTTTCTCTGTGTAGTTTTGGTGCCTGTCCTGAATCTTGCTCTGTAGACCAGGCTGGCCTCGAACTCACAGAGATCTGCCTGGCTCTGCCTCCCGAGTGCTGGGATTAAAGGCATGTGCCACCAACGCCCGGCTTGAATTTCTTAATATATATAATCTAACAAGTTAAATCAAGATGGGTAAATATTTTTAAAAGACGTGTAACCCCTAGTGAGATAGAAGCAGTAATGGAAACTCTTTTAACTGAGAAGAGCCCAGGGACAAATGGATTCAGTGCAGAATTCTTCTACCAGACCTTCAATGAAGCACTAATACATCCCCTCCTCAAATTATTCTGCAAAATAGAAACTGAAGAAACATCCCCCAGTTCTTTTTATGAAGCCCTATTGCTAGACCACATACAACAAAAAAAGAAAATTATAGACCAACCCTTATGAACATAGATGCAAAAACTCAATAAAACAATTGCAAACTAAATCCAAGAACTCACTAAAAAGATTATCCACCACAATCAAGTTAGCATCATCCCAGAGATGCAGGGACATTTCAACATATGTAAGTGCATAAACATAACCCACTACATAAATAGACTAAAGGATAGAAACCGCATGATCATCTTATTAGATTCAGGAAAGGTCTTTGACAGAATCCAACATTTTTTTCATGATAAAAGTCCTGGAGAGATTCAGGATATGAGGGACATATCTCAGTAAATAAAGGCAATTTGCTATAAGCCCACAGCCAACATCATTATCAATGGATAGAAACTCAGAGCATTTCCACAAAAATCAGAAGCAAGACATGAATGTCCACTCTATACCCATTCAATATAGTGCTTGAAGTCTTAATTAGAGCAGTAAGAAACTGAAGGAGATCAAGGGGATACCAATAGAAAGGGAAGACGCTAGAGTATCCTTATTTGCAGGTGATATGGCTGTAATACATAAAAGATCCTAAGAACTATCAGGCAACTTCTAGAGATAAAAATGTTGGTCAAAGTAGCTGGATACAAAACATGCAAAAATCAGTAGCTTTCCTGTATACAAGTGAGAAACACACTGAGAAAGAAGCATGGGAAACAATACCTTTACAAAAAGAAATGTGAGATAACTAACCAAGCACGAGAAAGACTTGTCTAATAGAGACTCTAAGACATTGACGAAGGAAATTGAAGACATCAGAAGATGGGAAGCTCTTCCATGGTCATGGATGGATAGAATTAATGCTGTGAAAATGGATGTCCCACCAAAATCAATGACAAAGTCATTGCACTCCTTATCAAAATCCCAATGCAATTCTTCATCGAAATGAAAATATAATCTTAAATTTCATGTGGAAATAACAAAAACCCAGGATAGTAAGACAATCCTGAACAATAAAAGAACTGCTGGCAATCTTACCATCCTGATTTGAAGCTGTATTACAGAACTCTAGTAATAAAAACAGTGTGGTCTTGGCATAAAAATCAGACATGTTGAGCAGTGGGATCAAATAGAAGACTCAGAAGTTCACACACCTGCAGACACCTGATTTTTGACAGAGAAGCCAAAAACGCACACTTGAGAAAAGACACTATCTCCAACATAAGGTGCTGGCCAAACTGGGTGACGGCATGTGGAAGAATGCATAGAGATCTGCGTCTCTCACTCTCTCAACTCCAAATGGACCAAGGACCTCAAAATAAGCCCTGATACCCTGAGTCTGATAGAAGAGACAATAGGAAACAGACTGGAACTTACTGGCACAGGAAAAGACTTTCTGAATAGGACCCTGATAGCATAGGTGTTAAGGCCAATAATGAAAAGGACTCACGAAGTTAAAAGCTTCTGTATAGCAAAGGACACCATCATTTGAAGAAGCAGTATACAGAATGGGGGAAAACTGAAATCATTATACATCTGTCAGAGGGTTAGTACCTAGAATATACAAAAAACTAAACAAACCTGAACATAAGAAAAGAACCCAGTTTTTAAAATGCAGCATGGAACTTAATCAGGATTTCCATTGCTGTGATAAAATACTGACCAAAAGAAACTTGGGGGAGGGAAGGATTTACTTTATAACTTTCAGGTCACATTCCACCACAAGGGAAGTCGGATGCAGAGGCCTCCATGACTTGCTCAGCCTGTTTTCTTATATAACCCAGGACCGCCTACCCAGGGGTGTACTGCCCCCTGGGGGATGGGCCTACCTCCATCAATCGTTAATTGAGAAAAAGCACTACAGATTTCACACAGGCAATCTGGTGGAGGCGTGTTCTCAGTTAAGATTCTCTCTTTCCCAAATATGTCTAGGTTTGTGTCAAGTTGACAAAAACCTACCAGGACAGAGCTAAACAAAATTCTCAAGACATGAATCACAAATGGCTCAGAAACACTTCAATGTTCAACATCCTTAGCTGTTAGGGAAATGCAAATTAAACTACTCTGATATTTCATCTTATCACAGTATCAGAATGGCCCGGATCAGAACAAATGACAGCTTATGCTGGCGAGGGTGTGGGGAGAGGGTTGCTGGTGCAAGTGCAAACTTGTACAGCCACTATGGAAATCAGTGTGGAGGTTCCTCAGGAAGCCGGAAATAGATCTACCAAGAGCTCCAACTATACCACTCTTGGGCATATACCCAAAAAATTCTACTTCTAACTCCAGAGATACTTGCTCAGCCATGTTCATCATTGCTCTATTCAAATAGCCAAAAATTGGAAACAGCGTAAATGCCTACCAGCTGACAGATGGATAATAAAAATGTGGTACATTTACATAATAGAATATTATTCAGCTGTTAAGAAAACTGAAATGTGCCGGCAAATAGATGAAGCTAGAAACAATCATCATGAATACGGTAACTCACATGCAGAAAGACAAGCAGTGCATATTTCCTCTTACATGTGGAAGCTAGCGTTTACACTTTCAGACATGTGTGATTCATTTTGGGGTTAGGAGAAAAGAAACCATCAATCTCTCCCACCTAGGAGAGCGGTGAACTACAATAATGACCCTTCTGGCAAGATACGCCCACTGGTCCAGTAGTGGTGCATGCTATGGGAGTAACCAAACACTTTTTTTTATTGGATTTAAGGCCCAGTCCATAAGATGGAATGCATACTCGACACTGTTAATGAGCCCAAAACCTGAGACTAGATATAGGTCCCGAGGGGAGCCTATTTCTATTATTCTGCTAAAGAATCATAGTAATAAAATGACTCCTAATGACATATTACTATACCCACAGATCACTCAACCTCCTACTGCTTCTTGAAGTACACGGTAATTAACACAGAGACCCACAGCTGGACTATGTACAGAGCGTGGGAGCCTTTGGAGCACTCAGCCCTCAGTGAAATGGCTCTATCACTCCCCAGCCCAGCTCAGGGCTCTGTGCTGAAGAGGAGGCAGAAAGATCTTACAAGTCAGAGGTGGCAGATAATGCAAGGAAAAACTGTCCTCCAGACACGGGGCCGATGTACATATGAACTCACAGAGACCTTGACAGCTTGTGTAAGACCTGCATAGACTCCAGCTAAACAAAACTCCAGCACAGAGAAGGGGAAGTGGACACAAAGGGTCTCCCTTTCCCAAGAAACTATTCGCTGAGAAAGGAAAAAAATCAGTTTTCTCCAACGGATTGGTAATGAGTCTATCAGTCATATTCCAGGGCAGGCCCCATGCTCAGAAGCAGGTGGCCCACACAAATTGGGCTCCATGTTTTGTTGTTTTGTTTTTAAGAGAGAAGGAACATAAAGTTGGGTGGATAGGGAGGTGGGGGAGGGTCTGGGAGGAACTGGAAGAGGGGAAAGAGTATGATCAAAGTATATTGTTTGAAAATTTCAGAGAATAGATTTAAAAAAATTAAACTTAACTTTGGCATTGGAAGTGGAACTGAGTGGCTGGAGGCATCAATCCCCAGAACTCATAGATTATATTTGAGTTTTATCACCCCTAAGAAATTATAGGGGCTGATGATGCAAAAAACAGAAACGAATACAGTTTTCCTGGCTGACGTCATGGGGGCGGGAGGTCTAATGAAGAATCCTCAGCAGGGACTCCCACTGCAAGTGCATCTTGGTGGACTGGCTGAACTTGGGCTGAACTTGGCTGCCAACAGCCCATGTTTCCCAGGTTCCTTGCTCAGTCTCCCAGGTTCCTTGCTCAGTCTCCCAGGTTCCTTGCTCAAGTCTCCCAGGTTCCTTGCCCAAGTTTCCCAGGTTCCTTGCTCAGTCTCCCAGGTTCCTTGCTCAGTCTCCCAGGTTCCTTGCCCAAGTTTCCCAGGTTCCTTGCTCAGTCTCCCAGGTTCCTTGCTCAAGTCTCCCAGGTTCCTTGCCCAAGTTTCCCAGGTTCCTTGCTCAGTCTCCCAGGTTCCTTGCTCAAGTCTCCCAGGTTTCTTGCTGAGCTGCACTTTCTGAATCGCTGGCAGGAGCTGCTGAAGCCAGAAGACATCTTTTGAATTGTAAGTGGGTTGCAATTAGGCAGAATCTTGGTTCTAGGGCTGTTTGAGAATTTCAGACTCTGGGACTCTGAGGAAGAATAGGCAGGGGGATGATGGCGACACATCCTTTAATCTGCAATGCACCTCGTCCGGGTTTCCTACAGAAGGGCTGTGAAGGCAGTGTCAGCTTCACCTCAACTCCAAACTGCAGCGGCGGCAGGATCAGTCCCGCCTCGGTGCTAGTGACCGGGTCTCTGCTCAGCTAGTGGTGGGACCTCAGCTGTGTCACGTCTCATCTCATGTGTTAGAACCCACAGCAGGGATTGGTGGGGGGGGGGGGGGGGGTGGCTCCAAGAGGTGTTTATTACAGACACAGGCGGATACCACGATCATCTATCTTTCTTTTTTCCTTCCTTCCTTTTTTTTCAACCTTCAAATGCATTATTACTGGAATACATTCTTTGATGTATTTATTGTATAACTGCCAGGATGAGTTTTTGGCAAATCTGAGAGGGACCCTCTACCCATTTCTGTTCCTTCTACCCATCCCACTCTCTCTTAAGTACCAGGGTCTTAATCCCTTACTAGCCCTGTTCCCAGAGAATAATCCAGTGGCCCTCTTCACAGATTGATGTTCAGGAATTACATCAACAGAATGTCTTCTAAGAACATCTTCGTGGGGCTCAGCAGTGCTGGGAATCAGGTCCAGGGCTGTGTGCATGTTAGGCACAGGCTGCATCTCTGAGAGACACTCCCAGTCCTACATTTTAAGCTCTAGTTTGAACCACAGCAAGGGAATCAGAGTGTCACTGTGCAAGCTGAGAAGAGTTGAGAAGAGAAGGTGATGGATCCTCCCAGCTTGCCAGTGGACATGTGTAGGGCCACCCTAAAACCAGTACCTGTCACAACAGCACTGAACCCTGAGTAAGACTAATGATGTGAGACTCACAATTAGGCAAAAGTCACAGATACACACACCCACACCTACCCAGAATGCACATCGGCCAGGGGAAAGCTGTGTGGTTCCTATTAGGAATGTAGCATACTGGTCAAATTCTGACACTAGAACTTAACCCTAAGTCCTAGCAGCAGAGTGCTTTAAATTAAGTCTGTCCTGCAACCCCCATTTCCCAGGGCTGGTAAATAGTTAAGTATGGGTTCATGGATCAGCCACAGAAAGGCAGCAGCACAGTTAATATTTTAAGCATTTTAGAGTAGAGAGCTAGAAGAAAGTTCTGTGTCTAAAACAGTTTTATCATGCACCCCTCCCCCCCCAAAAAAAACCCCAAACCCTCTTGTCAAATTGGTTACAATACTGCTATTTGTCTAATGTGTTCGCTAAGATTGAGTTCCTGGCTCTCCATCCTAGCAGACAGCTAGACAGTGATATCTGGAGTCTACCTTCACTCTTTCCTTTCCAAGGAAGAAAGCTGTGGCATGGAGGACGTCGGCAGCGTGGGTGGAATTGTGGTAGGCATTGGAGGAGTGGTAATTGGCTTCGATCACTTGCAACCAGGCCCGGAGAGTGGTCTCAGTACAATTTAAAAATTCGCATACTCCAAACCGAGAGAAGACCTTTAAACCCAGGTACACCAGTGGCCTGAAAACAGGAAACAAACACGGGTTCACTGAGTTCAGGGGTCCAGGAAGTGCTTCCTCTAACGGCATTAGAGAATGGAGGAATTTGTGCATGATCACTCAAATGTGCTCCGGGCACAAAAACATTGGCAGCGTTTCCAGCTCCTTCTTTGCAACCAGGTGCCGCCTGGGAGTCAATCCAGATTATTTTTAGGTTATCTGTAAGTCACGAAACCTCTGTTGGCCCCTTTCCACCTCTACTTCCACAGAGTCCTGCATGTGCTTTATGTCTTAAGAAGAGCCTGAGGGCAAAAGGGACGGTTTGAATGGTTTCAGCAGAATCACCTCACTTAGAATTACGTTACTGCATAGATGAGTAGTTAATATTCCACAGACCAACATCCCAGGAAGAAATGTCTTCTCCTAAGACAAAAGAAGCTGCTCATCCTGCTGACAGGATGGGCTCAAAGAAAATCTACGCTACTATCAAATCCCCTTTGTGGGGGAGGTGGGTAGGTGGGTGGGAGGAAGGGAGGGAGAGAGGGAGAGAGAGAATATGAATTACAAATTTGTGTTGCCCGGGCTAGTCTTGAATCCCTGAGCTCAAATAACCCTCTTGCCTCAGTCTCCCAAATTGCTTATGTGTACGACTGAACCTGAATTCCAATCCATTTTTATAGGGCAGAGGGAAGAGAAAACTTCAAACTCCCAGCTCATGGGCACAAAGGAAGTAGCGTGAGGAAGTGCATGCCGGTCCTGTACCTTACCCACAGATACCTCCTCTCCATACAAGAGCATATTTGGGACACATAATTCCATCGAAGTTTCTAGATATGAAGGCTTGAGCGTGGCTGTCACCCCATCCCAGACTTCAAGCAGAGATGTTGCATACCTTTTATGTGTAACTGCTTCCAGTTCAAAGATATTGAAGTCCCAACTTTCCTCATTATCCAGTAACTGGGCGATACTAGGGGGGACATCATTGATGGTTATAGGCA
The DNA here is from genome assembly GCF_007827085.1 of Peromyscus californicus insignis. Lineage (NCBI taxonomy): Eukaryota > Metazoa > Chordata > Mammalia > Rodentia > Cricetidae > Peromyscus > Peromyscus californicus. The sequence goes on along the minus strand of NW_026294480.1, from coordinate 58,611,200 downwards.
TCGAAAGGTGACTGTGACTCTGGTGTACATCTGAGCAGACACAGGGGTAGAGGAGGCAAGTTAGGTGTGGATTCGCCAGTGGCCTAAGCATTTCATTATCTTTAGGGGGGCCACTAGAAACAAAATCTTCAACTTCCACTGGTAGGGAGATTTTAATACCAGGTCTCTTCTCGTGTTATGAAATCTCAAGGCCATAAACAGAAAAATAACTCTAAGGCCCATTTAAATGTATGGAGAATGGCACTCCTTATCTAGTAAGGCTCTGAGAAATCATTTTAACCAGGAGGCTTCGCTTCAAATGTAGACCACAGAGAGGAATAAACTCATGAGACCCATTGGAAGCAACACCAAGACCATCATGGAATAGGAACAGCCCTAGGGGTAGCACAGGCTGAAGCTCAGTTATCAGTAACAAGCGACACATGAACACTTACTCTTTGTGAACACATACTCATTCCCGGACAGTCTTCTCAAGCCGTCCTGGAAGACAGAGATGCAGTTAGATGCATGCTTCGTGCCCATCATCATGCTCTTAAGCTTGTTCCTTAGCAAGAGGCTGAACCCTGACTGGCCCAAGCTGCAGTCCAGGTCAAGGCAGAGTTCAGAAGAGACAGGGGCTCCTCTATCTTCCATAGTACTAGTCCCAGGGGTGAGGGGATGGGGAGAAGCAGTCAGTCATGAGCGCCCGCAGGACTCACATCTGAGCTGTGAGCTAGCTCAGTTTTTATGGCCACTTTCTCTCCTGGCATTGTGAGGCCACATAAATGGAGTCAAAGAAGTGATCTTACTTTGGATATGTGTGATTTTGACCTGTCCAAAGTCCCTTATCTGTACCGAGACATTTTATGATCTCGTGTGTACATCATGAAAAGACCAAGAGCCATATTTGAAGGGAAGCCTTGTAACGTCTTTTTAAACACTGGGCCTTTTTTTCTAACTATGTTTTCTGCTGCGAAGCACAGGCATCGCTGCTAAGCTCTGAGAGACGTGCTTCTGGAGCTGAGATTTTTGAAGAGTGTGATGGGTGATCTTGACCGTCAACTTGGGTGGATCGAGAGCTGCATGAGCTATTAGTAAAACACAGCTGTGCAAGTTTGAGACTTCCTAGAGCTAAGGAGATCAGGAGGCTCTGACCTGATAGCTGTTTCAGTCCACTGACAGACTCAAAATCTGAATGTTAACTATCGAAACTGTTGTGAGGTAGCAGAATTGTGCAAAGCGGGGCTGGCCGTAGGCAGGGGGAGGTTGGTCCCTGGGTGCCCGGGGAGTCTATCGTGCCCTGGTCCCTGCCTGTCGCTGTTTACTCTGCTTCCTGTGCACCACGATGGACCGACCCTTGTGAAACTCTAGGCAGAAATACTCCCTTTTAAGCTGCTTTTGTCCTGGCCATGACCACGACGTGGCCATGAGAGTAAAAGTGGACAGGGTTTCAGTGCCCCGCCGTTTGCCGGCGCTTGAGCCTGAACCAGTCCCTGGGTGCTCTGGAACTTGCCTCCGCTCCAGTGCCTGAATCCCTCGTTATTTAAATCCTTGTATAAAAGTTTCTTGGAATTGCTTGTTATCCTTAGAAAATAAGTGCTAACGTTTAAAGTAGCATTAATTAATGCAGGACTCCCTTGAAGTCACACTTTGGATCTTTGTGGCGAAGATCTTAATCTTCAGAAAACAGATGAGCAGATAGAAAACTTCAGCCACAACTGTTCCGCCTCTGCAGCAAATGTGCATTTCTTGTTTTTCTCCACGTCCCTAAGCCTCATCCAAATGAGGTGGAGTCCCACACAGGCTCCTCCCAGCATCATCCAGACAGAAAGCACAAGATGGTAACAGCAGTGGCGGGGTGGAGGTGGGGGAACAGCTTGTTCTCAGACACAGAGTCCCTTGGTTATAACCCTGAAGGGACTGCCCCTTATCATCACGCTTTAGAAACTGAAGCTACTGCTGCATTGGAACGGGCCAGCCAGTGCCAAGCCTATGGACCAGAAACAACAGAAGGCCACGCCAAGTACAGGTGAGAATGGGCTGGGCAGCCAGTCAACCCAGCTTTTTGGAGGCTGGCTAGAAAAAGAAATCTGCAGAGACCGGGATAACTCAGGGTCATATTTCTTCCCTAGAGAATCCTCCCAGCTCGGCTTCTGAGGAAGGAGCATGATGAAAAGTTGGACTTTCCTTCTTCAGTTGCGGACAGGTGATGTTCAAAGCCAAGAACACAACAATAGGGTAAAGTGGACCTTAGCCATCGGCCTCTGGGTCCACAGCCTAGTTATGTCTCAGATTACTGGCAGGCACGGTCCTCCCATGTCCCTGCTTTGAGCGCAAAAAGCACCATTCTGCTACTGTATGATTAGAAATGGAACTTGAGCTGGGCGGTGGTGGCGCACACCTTTAATCCCAGTACTCAGGAGGCAGAGGCAGGCGGATCTCTGTGAGTTTGAGGCCAGTATGGTCTACAGAGCGAGTTCTAGGAAAGGCAGGACAATTATACAGAAAAACCCTGTCTTGAAAAAAACAAAACAAAATGAAATGGCTGTGAACTTCTCAAAATACAGAACTGTCACTGGAAACAGGTATCATCTAGACACAAACCCTTTCATTAAACAGTCATTCCTTGGAGTCCTCACAGGGGTCTATCTACAGAGCCACCCCTGTCTTAGTAAACCCGGCGGACCATAAGCATCTTCTGTAAGATAGAATCATAACTACACATAATAAATGTACATCCTTCTGTGTAAAATCTTGGGATTGTTTATCGTATCCAACAGTGAAAATGCATGTACTTGTTCCACAAAAATGTACCCCTCCCTTCCTCCTTCCATCTCCCTCCTCTCTCTCTCTCTCTCTCTCTCTCTCTCTCTCTCTCTCTCTCTCTCTCTCTGCCTTTCTCCCTTTCTCTCTTTCTTTCTCCCTCTTTCCCTCTTTGCCTCTCTCCATCCTGTCCTCCCTTCCACAGAGTCTTACTGTGCATTGCTGTGGGATGTCCTGTATGCTGTGAATATATGTTGCTATGATTGATGGATAAATAAAATGCTGATTGGCCAGTAGCCAGGCAGGAAGGATAGTATAGGTGGGACAAGGAGAGAGGAGAATTCTGGGAAGTGTAAGGCTGAGGTGGAGAGACGCTGGCAGCCACCACGAGGAGAAGCATGATGTAAGATACCCGTAAGTCACAAGTCACGTGGCAACTTATAGATTAATAGAAATGGGTTAATTTAAGATGTAAGAACAGATAGCAAGAAGCCTGCCACGGCCATACAGCACACAGGTGCTTCTGCTACCTGAGGCCATAGTGCACTGTGAAGACTCTAGAGGGTATGAGCCAGCACTGTGCATTTCTGGTTTTTCCTTATCACTTACAGTCATCAGACCTCCAACAAGATCACTGGTGTGAGGGTCTTCATCTTTGGTTCCGAGCTGAGGGGAGTACAGTTCTGTGGTCCGTAAAATTTCTAGAACTCTGTCCAAGGCTTCTGCTACTGTAACTGGGCTGTTCTCTTGAGCTGCGTTGATTATATTTATAACCTAAGAAAGCCAAAAGAGAAAGAATAAACTTGAGGATACTACTTACTTCTCAGAAGTCAGACATATTCAGAAGAAATCAGTGACCACACGCCTAGCTTAGAGGGCACTCACTTCACCTTCCTTTCTGAAGCATGCTCTACAGCCCACACCGCCCCGTGGTATCCCACCTCAGGACCCTGCTTCCCAGGATCCTTTGCTGACGACCTACCCTAGCTCTCCTCCATAGGTTGGAGTTCCTTAGATATAGGTTTGGGTCTCTATCTCTCTTAGATATAGGCCATTCCAGAAATGACCTTTCATTTCCATGACTCTGGGCACACACACAATCCACAATGAGATCCATAATGAGATTTTCAAGTTTACGTTCCAGACTCCAGACTTGGAGAGTTTCAAAAGCCTTACTAACTCACCTACTACAATATCTTCTGTGCCTAAAATCAAAGCCCAGCCTTATCCCCCTTCTCACAAATCAAGCAAATGGTAATATCATGAGAGACCAGCTCTTCCCCTGGGCTGAAGACAAGTACTCTTCTAACCAAGGCCTGCTCTGTCCCTCACACATCTTTCCTCATTTCTCAACCCATCCTTGCAACTCACCAAGTCCAAGTGGTTCTCCCCCTAGACATTTTCTGATCTCTTTCTTTCTCCCCACCTCTACCACCTCAATGCTAGCCAAACTGCCACTACCATTTCTTGCCTGCAATTCCAGAAAAGGCCCAAATGATCTTTTCCCTTGTTTTGATCTGACCACTTCCTACCCATCCTTAGCATGGTGACTGAACTCTTTACAGGGGCATGTGGACCTGACCATGTCGTATCTATCTAAACTCCTTCAAAGGTTTTTACTACACACAAGATACAAACCACCTATTTTTGGTCCAAGTGACCAGAATGAACAGAGCCAATATAGCTCTGCCATAATCATCTCGCCTCTGCTGGCCACACCCCAGGCTCCTGGCTTCTGCTCAGTCCTGTGGACCATTTCCGTGCAACTTCAGCGATGGACCTTCTCCATGCTGGGCCTTGCTGCTCCCGCCCCAGAAGTCTCCCTCTTACCAATGTGATTCTCAGGCTTTAGTTTGGCTGCAAACATGACTTCCCCCAGCCTTCCTCTAGACGTACTCTGACGTCTCTCACAGAGCCCTTCATGGCACTGACTGGATTGTGTAACCACGTCTGTTTATTATGTGTTTGCTTAATACCTGTCTTTCCCACGAGGTTGTTAACTCTGATCTAGAGCACAACCCAGGCCTGAGCACCAGCTGTGCAGTGGAGGTAGCAGCTGTCACTTACCTTTGTGATGGGGGCCTCTATGGTCATGGAGTGGATCCTTGCCATGGATGGGTAGCGTCGATTCTGTAGGCTTGGAGCTGGAGAGAAGGCAGGGCAGTTTTATCTGGAGCTAGTGGTTTGGTTTAGGTTAAATATAGCTGAGAAGTCCTCTCATAGATGAGGCCTTGTTCTTCTAGGACCTCCTTCCCCACAATTCAGTGCATTTGACCATCCCTTGTCCCTACAGGGCTGACCACTCAGCCCCACAAGCATGGAAGGTGCTCTGTCTGACAGTCTAATGGTGGAGGGCTTGGCATGACCCACTCCCCAGGGGGATTCTGAGAAGGCTAATAGACACTGATGCCTTGTCTCTATAGCCCAGAGACGTCACAGGATTCCCTTTCCCATGGTCACTAAAACCTCTTTCAGATAGTCCTGCCCTTTCCTTCCAGAGACACAGGACACATGAGTGTGCACCTGCCCCATGTCAGAACTGGAGAATAAGTGTCTCCGTATGAACTGGCCAGCCATGCTCCTTCCTCAGCCATCAGGTTCATGATGCTCAGAACCTAATGGTTCTGACTCTAACTGGGACAGACTGATTTTAAAATGACTTTGTTTTTTGAGTAGGTGACTCTTAGATGTGGTTTAAGATTCAAATAGTAGAAGCCTTCCTTTAAAGGCCTGTCTTCATCAACTCTTTAACCTTCCCTGTGGGGCACCCTAGAGGTCAGACCAGCTCCAAAGAGGGGAGCTTTATCGAGTCACCCTCAATGGGGCTCTAGAATCCGGGGTTCAGCCATTGCCAGCCTCTGTTGTACTTCCCAGTTCCCACCTTTCCTGTGTGGGACCACAGAGCTGCTCTATGGTCCAGCCTGGGTCAGATGCCCTCAGCCATTGTCCTCTCTAATATGCTCTGTCTATCTCATGATCCTGCTCTCTGTGACTTGCATGCCACCTGCCAGTCTGTCCTGCTCTGCAGATTCTCTAGCTTGTCTCTAGGGTCTTCAGTCCTTCCATTGCGACCCAAAGGACTGGGAAGTCTGTCACTTCCTTCCCCTGACCTTTCCATTTATTCTTTTAAACTACACCCTCCCCTCCATCACAGGACTAATGATTCCTTCTCAGGCCCTTGGAACTGCCTTTCCAGTTGCCAAATTAAAACAAATCTAATGTGGGCTGGAATGTGGTTCAGTGGTACAGAGCTTGCCTAACGTGTATGAGATCCTGGGTTCTATCCTCAGCACCACAGGAAAACCAGACAGACACACACACACACACACACACACACACACACACACACACACACACACACACAACCTGCTCTCTACTCTCCAGCTCACATTCTGCAGCTCCCTTCCACTCCATTCTCTTTCCTTCTGGGCTCTTGGAATACCACTCCCACATTTTCTCTCTCCTCCCACATTCCTCTGTTTCTCACAAGGGTGCACCTGCAGATTTGACTCAGACCCTCTGCTCTTTGCCCTCCCACAAGCGCTCACATGTGCACAGCCCTTGGCAAAGCCTCTCTGCAGCCCCAGAAACTTCAGCCCTGCCCTTGCCCTTGCCCTTCCCCAACCTCAGCCCCAGCCCCTGCCCCTGCCCCAGCCCCCGCCCCTGACCCCGCCTCAGCCCCTGCCCCTGCCCTGGCCTTGTCCTGCTCTGCAGCTTCCCAGGCACCCTCTTCCCCTCAGGCCCAAATGAGATACACCTGCCGACCCTGGCACTTCTGTGTCTCCCATCCTCCCGACTCCCGGGAATGACTTTGCAGGTTGATGCTGCCCTTTCCACCCCCACAAATCCAGCTGGTTACGTGGGCTTGATTCATTAAACTCACAGAGTGTTTCCTGAGATCCTGACTCACTTTCCGGCCTTTCATTAATGGGTGTGTGTTAAGTCTAGGAAGCCAGGACCCTGCCTGGCCCCTGCCACCAGCACCCAAGGATGACCTTGCCTAGAGGCTGAAACTGCTTGGCTTGTGTAGTCATGTGGTCTGACACACGTTGGGCCACCCATGGTCCCCTCAGGGAGAAGAAAACGACTCTAGCAGGCCAAGGTGTAAGGAATACATGTAAGGCCTAGGGTGAACAACCCTGGTCAGGAGTGATAAGCAATAGAATGATGTAAGTAAACCACAAATGGAGTAGTGATGAGCTATAAGCTATGTGTGGAAGTAGGGGTAAGACTAGAAACCCAGCCTGGAAAGAATATAAAAGATGAAGCCTCAGACCCGACCAACAGAGCTCGTCAGGCCCTCACGTGAAACGACTCTCCTCCGCCAGAGACATGAGATCCTGTCCCCAGTGCAGATGTGGCTGACCTGAGGAAGGCTGACCCAAGATCCAGAGGAACAGACGTAGCGAGTCCGGACCTGTACACCCGGAGAGGTACTCCTGCTTCCATTTGAAAGACAGGATGAATATTGCTTGTAATCTTACTGTGTGAATAAATGAGTGTTATACCAAGTCTGAATCAAGAGTGATTATTCTTCCCCCGTAACTGGGGTATGTGCTTGCTACACAAGGGAATTTATTTACTTAAATCCTAAAATGTTCTCCATTTATCGGAAGAAAAGTCTACTCCAGTTGCAATCTTTTCTCCTTGGAGTTTCTATGTGGATGAAATGTTTGCTCGTTCCCTCTGTCATTTTCTACACTTTCAAAAGGTCAAGGATATCGGAGGAACTTCTTACCATCGCTGCCTCGAGAAGATATTGATTTCACATCAATGGACTCTTTCCTTCGGCTCTTGTGTCTGAATGAATGAGGCTCTGGGGAGTTCAGAGGAGAGACAGAGGTCAGCTGTCAGCGTATTAGAGTGCGAACTTACACCTTTCCCCTTATGCTCTAAAGAAGATTTGAAGCTCTAGAAAGCAAATTCAAGAATCGAGAAACTACTTTCTCTTCAAATCAACACAAAATGATCAGTCACACACAACATGACCTAGTGCGAAAACAATGTCTTTTTCTTCTGGGACTACGTTACATTGTGGAAGCAGTGTTTGTTATGGGCTATTTAGTGCCATAACTAAAACGTCATCCTGAAAATAAAACTTAAAGGAAATGTTTGAGGGGTTCATCTTGACTAAAGGGCTCCACTCGCCTGGGTAGGGAAGCTCTTAGGAGAATAGGCAGGGAGAAATACAATCCTAATGAAATCCATAGATATTTGCATTGAGAAGCTAGTTGGGACAAGTCTGGGACACTTCTGAAAGTCAGGCATCCATCTACCTTCTCTGGGAATGGATTTCATCAAGTGACTGTGTCCTGCTGACCATGGGAAGGGGGACTCAACACTGAAATGTTCTGTGGTGCTGATGCCAGAATCACACATCACCAATGAACACCAGGTTGTTAAAAGATGCCAAGGTGACAGTGTTGGCCTCAGAAATGTGCCCTGCGGGCACATTTGCTTCCTGAGAGTAACTCCTGAATGAGAAGTGTAACCATAAAACAGAACCACTCTGAAGAGAAGGCAATTCAAGAGCCAGCAGGAGGAGTGTAGTTCTCAGGGGCCATTAAATAAGGAGATGTAAGCAGGAAAACCACCACGGTGCCACAATGCTCACTTCCATAAGAGTTGCCTGTGGCACCAAAAAGGTTGAGGCAGCCTAATACTGAAGAAACCAACTCTAGAGGCAAACTGTGCAGGTTCTGGCTTAGTTTGCCAAAGAGTAGCTGTACAGCCTTGGAGACGTTACTTAACTGTTTTGTGTCTCAGCATCTGCAAAGGGGATAATTAGAGTTTCTCATTCAGAGGCTGTTGTGGGCAGTACCTGAGTTAATCCCCGAGCAGCCCTTAGAATAGTGCCTGCCACACAGTAAGCCTACAGAGTGTACCTGCTATCGATTACATTGGTTCGTTTGTACAACACACAAAAATGATTCAAAGCTAGATGCTATTATTCTTCCTGATTTCATCTCTTAGATTCTAAGACTTGACAGCAACAGAACTAGTTATGTCTGAAGAAGTTTTTCTTCAGTGAGGTGCATTTAAATTCGAGAATTCATTGTTCATTCTTTTTTTCTCTATATAATTCTGGCTGTCCTAGTACTCACTCAATAGACCAGGCTGGCCCTGAACTCACAGAGATCTGCCTGCCTCTACCTCCTGAGTGCTGGGATTAAAGGCATGCACCACCACCACCTGGGTCATTATTCATTCTTAACAGATGCCCATAGAATGAAGTAAAATTTTTAATCATAGAAAAGAACTCAGTGGCAAAGGGACTCTGCCTCCCATTAAAAATAGTTACTTACTGAGAACCTACTGTGCATCAGACATTGTGCTGTGTACTTTAAATATAACGATGATCTCATTTAACAATTACATCCTTTCTGAAGGTTACATAGTCCTAGTCCCAGGATACCCACAAGGAATTGAGACTGGAAAGACTAGGAGGGTAGGACAAGGTTAAAGAACTGATAAGCAGTGGACTGTATGCTTCCCAGGAGGGAGACCTTTAACTGATGAAGGACCTCTGAGCATTGGCTGAGTGTCTATGATGTGCAAGGTCATGCTAGGCACTGTAAGGGACAGGGGGATACTTATTGCAGCTTTTTGGGTAGTACCTTCTAAATGTGATATAAATTAACGGAAATATTTGAGAGAGGGTGCCCGCACATGAATCGTCATTGTACCAGTCAAGGTTGTTCTGGCCTAGGAAACATTCGAAAGGAGAAGAAAGATGGTCTACAGCTAAGTGCATCTTCTTTGGTCATCACAGCAACGAGGCAGGTGCTGTTAATTCACTTTGCAAATGAAATTCTGAAGGCCAGAAAGCGCAAATGAATTCATTCAGTGTAGGCTAACTGTCATTATTCTGGAATCAAGGAGAAGAACTGTCCAACTAATCCAGGGTCTAATCAGGTGCCCAGACAGAAGAGAATGGTTGAAGGCCATCGTTACAGGAGAAAGAAGATTTGCAAAGCTTTTGTAATTAACTTTTTCCCTCTCCAGTGGTCAGATAATTCTAGGCCTTCCACCAAGCAGATTTCCACCAAGTCACCCTTTCACTTTGTAGATAAAGAAACCAGAGATCTGACTGTTGTTCAAGGTCTAAGATATGAGTAGGGAGCTGAAATGGAAACCCAGTGCTTAGCCTCCTGGATCAGCGTCCAGCCACATTTCCATTTGGAAAAGCAGTCACCAACTACTACTGAGAAAGGGAAGCAAACATGGGCAATCCCTAACTGTGCTCTCACCTGTCCTTGATGGTCTGCCTTTCCTCTAGACCACTCTATGCTGGCTTCATCTGCTCTACATGGTCTCTAGCCAATAAAAGAAAATCCAGAAGGGGAGGGCCTTAGGAGGGAAGGCTACCACAAACCAAGAGATTTGTAAAGGATTCCTGCTGTCCCTCTGGCTCTCTAACCCTCCAATACCAGCACTTAGATTTCCAGCAGTCCCCATTCTAGGAGGAAAAATGTCATCTTGAACCCCTTCTGAGCAAAGATAAACTGGGTCGACCAAGCACCCCTCAGCAGAGAGTAAACATTCAATGCTCTCACCTGTTTGGGAGTTATCCCCGGAATCACGATGGATCCTGTGAATCTAGAGTCAGTCCGAAGTTTGGGTAAGAGAGAGAGAGAGAGAGAGAGAGAGAGAGAGAGAGAGAGAGAGAGAGAGAGAGATTGTATGTCATTTGTCGAATTCCACAACTTAGTTAAAAGGCTCTGAAGACTTCCAGAAAGCAAGGTGTTGCACGCATTGCATGACAGGATGAGAGACACACACCAAGTGTAAGACCACAAATGCTCTATTGCTTTCAGACACTCGGTCAGGAGCCTAAGAGCAGGAAAGGGCCCAAGGGCGGAACTCTCCAGGTAGACCTAAATCTCCCGCTAGCTAGCAGCTCATCTTGACAGTCTGTAGAAATGCTGAAGGACAAAGGCCAGGACTCAAGTCAGATTTTAATAACCCAATATGTAACCTGCTTGTTTCAGGCAGGTCACGTTTGTTTTCTGAAATACAAAGTCCGGCTTACATCTAAAATTTCTGTGTTTTAGAACTGTTCCTGAAATGTTCCTCAATTGCTGGCAGAGTCAATTGATGAACCATTTCCTCACGAGGCCTGAACTTTAGCTGCCACTTTGCACCTAGTTCTTTTTCTCATTATCAGGTTTGCTTCATGCTAATGATTTGGTGCAAATGTTCAATAGACATCGGCCAAATGACCCAACGAAGTCATCAACACGAGGAAGAACACACATGCGTTTCATGGATTCTGCATCTCTTGCATTTACAATTGACTAAGGCCCTGCTGGTGGGCACATTGCCATTCACACTTAGAATCCCACTGCTTCTCTGCTAAATCCATCTGCTTCCATCCAGGGCTTGGGCCAGCCAACCTGTGCAGCACTCAGTGCAGAGGCAAGGTTAAGTTTTAACAAGACAGGAGACTGAGGGGGGGGGGGGGGCGGGGAATGACTGACAGTGAAGGAAGACTAGCGTGACTTTGCATCATCTGTGATGGCCGGGAAGCTTCCTTATGTTAGACATAGGCAAAATGTCCCAGGCTTCATTGAACCATTGAAGAATAACAAGGTAGGGCTGGGGAGATGGTTTGGTCGGTAAAGTGCCTGCCACATAAGCTCTGAGTTCAGATATCTAGGATCCGTGTAAAAATCTAGATGTGGTGATGTGCGTCTGTTATCCCAGTGCTATGGGGTAGAGAGAGGCCTGCAGCCCATTGGCCAGCCAGTCAAACTCAATCCATAAGCTCCAGATTCAGTGAGATACCCTCTCGCAAAAAAATAAGATAGAGGGTGACTAGGAAGAAACTCATATCAACTTATGGCCTCCACAGGCATCCATGTGTGAACCTGTATGCACACACCCACATAAGCATGCACACAAACACACAAAAACAGCCAGGCCAACTGAGGTGTTAAAATGAGGCTTCCTACAAAACCCTTCTGCTCGGTCCATTTCACATCTTCACAAAATGTCCATACAGAATCCATGGCCCACCTGTGATATCTCGGTCATGTTAGTCATGGCTGTTGACTCTCACCCCATAATTATGGCACCTTTTATGATTTCTTCCATGAACATCATTTCATGTTTTCCTTCAGGATTAAAGACCGTGTTCTACAAAGCCACCAAGCTCAATGCACATTTTTATATGTTCAATATGAATAAAACCCTTGCCTCATTCTTTCTCCTCAGTCAGTTCTCACTTAAAAGCTTTCTGTCTTTAACCAACATACATACGCCTCTAGGAGCAAAGCCCATGGCTTCCCATATTATGAAAAACAAAAACAGTAATAAACGCCCCCAAACTCCCTTCTCTCGTTTCTCATAGGCTCACAGCTCATCAAAATGGCTCCCATGGCCTCTACTGTGGGTCATGTGTTCTCTCTAGATTGGAACCAGCACAGTTCTAATTGGGGATTAAAAATGTGTCCCAGCCACTGAGGGGTGGGGTGGGGTGGCCCAGAGAGGTAGAGCACAGGTACAATTCCATTGGCTGGCATGGCTCTGGCCCATCTTTTTCCACATACAATGTTTAGCGCTTGGTGCTTTGAGCTGAACTTGCTGCCTCCACATGAGCACACTGGCCTCTGGTGGGCTCTGTACCCACTGCCAGCAGCAGGGGCTAGAGACCCTCCATGCTTCACAACAACAGTCTTCCAGGCTGTATCAGCCTCCGCACAGGGATGCTATGTTGGGGACCCACTTTACCATCCTCTGTACAGAGGAGGATGGGGAGCTCCCCTCCTATCACATCCCATCAAGCTTGGGCTTTTCAGATTAAGTTCTCTGACTGATGATCTACATGCCTCATCTGAGTACCCTCATTTTACAGGATTCACATGGACGAAAAAAAAAAAAATCCCCACTCAGAACAAGAATCTCCCCCGGAGATCTAAGTTTATAATTCAGTAGGAATTATTCCAAAATGACTTCCCTCTTAACCCTTAGTGGATTTCATGGAGAAATCAAGCAAGGAATGGGTAGCACCATAATCTTTGATGGGTCCAGGAGAGGCTCAACCCTTAGTGGATTTCATGGAGAAATCAAACAAGGAATGGGTAGCACCATAATCTTTGATGGGTCCAGGAGAGGCTCAGGGACTTGAGGGGCAGGGAGAGGGATGAACTTCGTCCCACGACCACAGCCGTTTCTTGTGTTAGCCGAGCGCTGGCAGCTTTCTGCTTACAATTGAATCATCACAAACCATTCCCTTGGACACGCAACCATTCCCTTGGACACGCAACCATTCCCTTGGACATGAATGGCCGGGAAACTGAGGTTTAAAGTTTGATTACCACACAGGTAGTGCACAGAACTATTAACCATGGTTTCTCTAGTTTGATAGCCCATTGCCTGTTATATAGCTCTTCAGGCAAAGGGCTCCAGCGTGTTGTCCCAGGCCTGACTTATCATCTTACAGCCTGGAACTACCTCACAGATCAGCACAAACAGCCTTTCCCCAGAATTCTGGGAAGGTATGAGCTTTGTCACGTGCTTTAGCAAGATCAGGATTCCCCATCCTCAGGGTTGTCACTTTCTCTAGCGCACACACGTTTTCCTTCTTGTCAAGGTTAAAATGTAGTGTGTTCCTGTGCAGGAATGCCTGGGCATGGTGACCACACGCGCTGCTGCTGGAACCACAGGCTTTGAACGCGATGGTTTCTGCAGTGAATTCTACTGTCCTCGGTCCGTGAAACGGTCAGAGCTCAGAGCTGTGATTTTCCAGCAAGTCTTTGAAGCTTGCAGCTTGTGTGTGTGTGTGTGTGTGTGTGTGTGTGTGTGTGTGTGTGTGTATGTGTGTGTAATTATAATTTTAAACCCTTAATTAAAATATCATAGGTTGCCACAAAATTTGCTGCCCTGTGCTTAAATGCTTTATTTACTAATGCCTGATTATGCTCGCCTTCACACGATCCACCCTCCCTTTCTGGCCGGTTCTTCCTTTTCCATAGTCCTAGAGATAGTTTCTGGTCCTTGGACATGAAGGCCAAGTTCCCTGTCATGGAGCTACACCTTCAGCCTGTAGTTATACTCAACTCTAAAAAGCACTACAATCTCCCCCCCCCGCCCCGTGTGTGTGTGTGTGTGTGTGTGTGTGTGTGTGTGTGTGTGTGTGTGTGTGTGTATGTGTATGTGTACAATTTCAGGGTCATTTGTTTCTTAAAGAATATTCCTTTACAATCGATACTCTCAGTTTACTGTGGTGTGAAAGCCTCTCAGGTTGACTTAGACCCACACGTCGCAAACTGTGGGTCACAATTGTATATGGGCATATGGGGTCATGGGAATGTGGGAAGCATGAAATATTTGGCAATAATAAAAAGCTTTCTGAATGCGCAGGGACCAAAATTAATTCAAAAACAGCACACAATCAATCCAGGTGTTCCAGCAGTGCTTGCTTGCACTGCATCACATGACTTCACCAAAGCCTTGGTCCAGAACACCAACTCGGGCAGTTTGCACCACACACACCACCATCCACATGGTGCCAACAACGCTGCGCGCCGCACCTCAGCTCAGACTCCAGGCTGGTGTATGTTATGGATTTCTATTTTTTTCTGCTCTGATGGAAACATTAATTATAGAAAAGATGATTTACTATGACCCTATCATTGTTCCTCAGCATGTAAGTATCATTCAGTATTTCCTTGGCTTGTACTGTGTCGGGATGTTTGATTTTCAAAGTGAGTAAAACATCATGATTTTATTGTCTTAGTAACAAAGTCAGCTTAGATCAGGGTGGCATGGGCCTTTCTCTCCTTATCCTTCTCAGTCCAAGATGCTCTCAACTATTAGCAGGCAAAGTCTCCCTGAGACCAGCGTACCACACTCAAGTCTCAGCAAATCTTTCTGAATGTTGACTTGGGTTAGGATAGGATATCTGATAACTTCTGAAATGGCCCCAAGTGTGCTTCTATCCTTTTGTACTATATATTTTTGTGAATTGGTATTCTCAACATTGATGGTTATAAAATTAAAATATTGACCGACCCTCAAAAACCCGGAAAGTGATCTGTGTTCTGCAATATTGAATGCTCAGCCAACATTTAGTCCTTTATGTAAAAGTAAATCTAATTGGTATACAAATTTGCTGTTGTCTTTAACACACGTTAAAAGTATGCACATAGTAAAGAACTGTTTTAAATTCTCTGTATGATTTATTATCAGTAAATGTTTGACTTATATATCTATTTTCTGTACCTATCGTGGATAAAAAGAAATTGTTAAGTGGAAAGGGTTTATGACATTCTTAGATTATCTTACAAGGGACAAAAATCCCAGATGTCATGAAGCTGGGTAAGTTTCAGTGATACTGAATTTAATATTTTTTTCCACATTTTCAGGGATTTCCATTGGCTTCATGAATCTCCATCAAGTCCTTGAATAAATGATTTTCTACATTTAAAGGAAGATCATATCCCCTCTTTACCCAACAGAATAGCTGAGAAGCAGCTGTCAAGGATAAACACTTGGAATACTCACATGTTAGGGGGAGGATAGAATCACGCAATCCCTTTGAATAAATACCCAGTCTGGCTCTTTTGTACCAATTTATAAGTACATCTCCATGACAAAATATTACCCCAGGGATACAAAAATGTTTCTTCACAGAAGTAACTCATTCAAGGATGCTCAAAGAAGTCCAAGGCTGGAAACAGCCCAGGGCTCCATTAACAGGATAATATACTGGAAAAACAAACAAACAAACAAATAACAAAATGAACAGGAAGATGTTGCTGATGGACACAACCCAGATGAATCTCAGAAAGCTGGTGATCAGAAGAAGGCAGACCGCAGAGAACACAC
Source organism: Peromyscus californicus insignis (assembly GCF_007827085.1). Taxonomy (NCBI): domain Eukaryota; kingdom Metazoa; phylum Chordata; class Mammalia; order Rodentia; family Cricetidae; genus Peromyscus; species Peromyscus californicus. The sequence goes on along the minus strand of NW_026294480.1, from coordinate 58,595,627 downwards.
TGTGTGAAGCTCTAGAAAGTCTGTTATTGTTGTAGAATAGGCCTTATTGGCCTTATTGGAGCGGCAAGGGAAGGGGTGTAGGTAGTGACAGGCTACGAAGGGTCTCAGGGGAAACTTTTAAGAGGCTAAAATTCGGTTGTTCTTTGTTTTTTGATGATATGGGAGTTAGAGATATGTTCTTCGTCAAACTCAGGAGAAACTATAAGATCTGTACATTTTCTACCTTAAAAACAAAAACCATTACTAAACTCTAGTTACTATGCATGCTGATAGGACAAGCAGTGAGCTAGCTACACTGATGTGTGCCCATCACTTAGTGGTTGGTAAGCCATAAAACAATGGGAGGCAATGAAGGATGGTTTCAGGACCACAGATGGAATCATGATGGAGTCACATGCTCACGTTGTACTGAGGTAGTGAATGGGTAGTCACTTATAAGTCTTCCAATTTTTTATTTAAAAAATACTTTAAAAATTTTTAAACTTACCACAAATATTTTATATATAAACTTTTCCTAAGAAAGTGTTGCCTGGTGCATGTCTTTAATCCCAGCACTCAGGAGATAGAGGCAGGTAGATCTCTGTGAGTTTGAGGCCAGCCTGGTCTCCATAGTGAATTCCAGGACTGCCAGGGCTAGGTAGAGAGACTCTGCCTCGAAAGAACAACAGAATAAAATAAAAACTTCCACTTCTCATTGGCCTCAGCAATGCATATATAAGCAGGCAGTGAGACTGCCAGGGGCCTGGCTCCCACTGGCTCCCCAGCTGCACTGCTGGGCACAGCCACGCTCCCCCGGGCTCTCAGCGGCAAGGCTCTCCTGGCCACCTTTCTATCTTCTGATTCTCTGACGCTTTTTGTTATCTCCAGTTCATATGGGCCCTGTTTCTGCGGGGAAGTTTCTCAGTCTGCTCTCTTCCTCTCGCCCTGTTCAGCTGGTCTTGTTCTCACATGGCTCCCACCAGGAAGGTTTTCACATACTTGCCTCCCACTTCAGTCCCTCATGAGGTCAAGCCCTTCAGTGACTTGCTCTCAATGGACTCTTCTTAGTGATTTAACACCGTCTGTAACCTTGTCTCTCTGACTAATCTGTCCCCTGCAGCGGGGATGGAGGTTATGTCTAACTTGATTACTATTGTGTATCCAGTGCTAACACTAGGGCGTGGTGGCTGTTAGGTCTAAGATGAATCCATAAGAGACTGGAGTTAACTGGGGTCCTTACCTTACACCTGTGGCGAAGACATCGTTATTAATGATTTGGCCATCACATTGGTCTTTGTTAATTATACTTAATACTTCTCTCACTAAAAACACTAACTCATAAAAAGTTTCACAGGAAAAAACAGATAAAGCAATTTCTGTAAAGTGTCATATTTCTAAAAAGTGAAAAGCAAATACAGTATAGAAAAAAAATGCACCCTTATTCTCTGATAATGCCAAGTCTGATAAAGGTGAGAAATCAAGACCATCAAATACTGGGGCACACCATTAGCCCTGCCTTGGCTCTCTGAGCCTCTGAGAGCGTCTCTAGGGCACATTGTACTGTAGCTCTCATTATAAAATGGACAGCATGTTTTAATAAACAAAGAGTGCTATATCCATCCACACATCTGTAATAAAATGGGAAGTGAGAGCAATTCTCCTCAGTCATTGTTCTCATTTGCTTCTCTGTGGCTGTGATAAAACCCTGATCGAAACCAGCCTGGGGAGGAAAGGGTTTATTTAACTCTCAGGTTACGGGAAGTCAGGGTAGGAACTCAAGCAGGAACCTGGAGGCAGGAACTGAAGTGGTGACCACCACTTCATAAGCTAATGGGCTTATTCCCCATGGCTTGCTAAACCTACTTCATTATACAATCCAGGACCACAGCCCAGAGATGGTCCCACATTGGTCGTTAATCAAGGAAATATCCCCCCCCCAACATGCCCCCAGGACAATCTGATGGAGGCAAATTTTCACTCAAGGTTCCCTCTTCCCAGGTGACTCCAGCTTAGGTCACATTGACGAAAAATAACCAGTACAGTCATTTAAAAATAATGCTGGCTATATTGAAGGGAAGTTTTGATCACTATTTTTCTTTTCTTTTTTAAATTTATTTACTTTTATTTCTTTTGCATTGGTATTTTGCCTGGATGTATGTCTGTGTGAGGGTGTCAGATACTGGAGTTAGAGACAGTTGTGAGCTGCCATGTGGGTGCTGGGAATTGAACCCAAGTCCTCTGGAAAAGCAGTCAGTGCTCTTAACCACCGAGCCATCTCTCCAGCCCTGATCACTATTTTCAAACTCAGATTTATCTGTACTATCAAATTTTTCTGTGTTTCTTCTGCCCCACAAATATTACAGAAATCAGTAAATAGATGGTTGGGATGAACAAAGATATCATTTGCTTAAATAACCAGGGTAGCTCACAGAGTTGACTTGCTAAACAATTTAAAAAATACTCAATATTCTTCATTTACTACAACACAAGGCTTTCTTGGATGTGGCAGAACCCTGGTTAAGTACTTGGTGCTTAACTAAGCTCAAGTACTGGGTGCAGAGCTCCGACAACAGGAACCGAGTCCCTGGAGACCCTCCCTCACGTGCCCGGAGTGAAATGACCGTAAGTGGCATCATGGCATCACGCAGACATCTTTGATCATCTCTCCTCAGTGAAAACACCATGATGAGCATTTTCTCAAGAAACAAAAGGCTCTGATGCACAGATCAAAGATCTTTTCTCAGTCTGCTGTCGTCTCCAAACCCACTTGCAGATTCACACACCTCAAAAGCCCTGCCAGAGCAGCCTCCCGCCACGGAACAAGACACCTCGTCAGCATCCAGGAGCCTCGTTCCTGCAGCCACAGCTTATTTCCTTTTATGTATTCTGAGCTGGTTCTCAGCAACCCACAACACCAGGACAGACAGCGGCTTGGGTGCACTGATGCTGATCCTGGTGTGTGTGTGTGTGTGTGTGTGTGTGTGTGTGTGTGTGTGTGTGTGTGTGTGTTGGCGGGCAGGGGCAGGGTGGGGGGCAGGCTTCCTCCCCACAGTGACAACTGTGAACCTAATAGGCAGTGTGACAGCGTCTCTTCCTTTTTATCTGAACAACATTCAAAACGTTACTCATGTCCAAGCAGCAGGCAGTGGTCGGACATGGATGAAAGGGCATATGAATGTTTAGGGTGACACAAGATTCAAAAGACAAATCCCAAGCTGTCTTCCCCAGAGAATTAGTGACTGCCAGCTGATTGCAGGCTCACTCTCTTCTGCTATCCAATATTTTCTTGGGAAAGCTGAAGCGTCACTGTCCTTTGCAATGCCACAGTGACATGTTCAGATACTATAGGTGTCCCTTAGCCAAGTGTCCCCGACCTGCCAGGCTGGTGGCTGATGGCTCCACATTCTGCACTCATTTGGAAGAGCCTTTACAGAGATAAGCTTTCATGGCTTTTCTCAGTGAAATGATTTTTTAAAATATATTTTAGTTTATAATTATGTATAGGAATGGCTTGCATATGTGAGTGCAGGTGCACTTGGCATCCAAAGGAGGGTGTAGAGTCTTTTAGTGCTGGAGTTACAGGAGTCAGTCACCTGGCATGGGTGCTAGGAACTGAACTTAAGTCTTCTGGAAGGGCAGTAAGCAGTCTTAACCACTGAGCCATTTCGCTAGTCCCAATAACCATTTTTGTAGACTTTGCTCACTCAAAATGTGTAATGCGCCACCCTCACCCAAGAGTTAGGCCTACTGGTTTAGTGGATCCAAAGTATTCAGGGCTCTGTGAGCCTCATTTGAGGCTGGTCTATAGGTCTGGGGACCAGGAGGTAACTCGGGACACAGTCATGCCCAGGGTGTGGTCAGCGCATCAGCAGCATTGCTAACACATGGGAGCTCATTATAACGAACTACCAACAGCCTCTTTTCCGACTTACAGAATCAGAACCTGCATGTTAATAACCATCTCCAGGGGCTCCGTTCCACATTAGAGTTTGAGGCCACACTGTTCAAGCAGCAAAAGAATAGGTGTTGGGTGTTTTCATTTTGCAGTATGGGGGACAGAGCCCAGGGACTTAAATATACTAGGCAAGAGCTCTCCCACTGAACTGTCCCCTCAGCCAGAGCCTACCTTTTGGCGACAGGTGTATTGATCCTTCCCTTTGTAGCTATAAATCTGAGTGCTTAGGAGCTTCACCATGCCTCCGCTTCTTCCTCACGGTGTAAGCAACAACACCCACTCCATCAGGCAGTTATTCAGGGGACACAGGTACATTGAAAGACACAGGGATGTGTTATGCAAACTGTTGGATGAAATGCTGGAGGTGGCAGTCTCACAAGACGCGTCCGAGAGCAAGAGGGCAAGGGGGTCCGATGTATCAGTGCTGGGGTCTGAGTCACTTAGAACCTGCAGCAGCATCGTGCAGGAGGTGACGATGGACCTCCAGTCTAGGAGAACACCTGCTCTGCCTTTCAATTTTCTAATGTCCCTCGGGTGGTACTGACCCACATCAGTTGTGGGTTGGCCCTTCTTTCTCAGTTCATTGACTCAGATCCCATCTCTCCGGGAACTACCCTCCCAGGCAGATGTACCAAGAGAGAGCTATTCAGGTGTTCTTTAACTTAGACAAGCTGACATCTAAAAGCAATCACCTTCTTTTGAGGACGGAATAAGATGGGATGTGTGAGGTACCTGAAAGGGGTACCAAGACCGTCAGGTCCTACCCTACAGTTTCTGACCCAGTCGTGGAGCTGAAACTTCATGTCCGACAAGTCCCAAGATAAGGGTGAGAGTGCAGGCCCGGGGGCTGTGCTAAAGAACCCGTGACCTTGGAACACTGTGGGGTGACCTATGACCACAGGAATGATGCCATCCTCTCTGGCTTTCTCTTTCATCATGGCTGGATTCTGTGTCTCAGGAATCTGGGTTTGGTGACTTGGTACTGTGACCTCACTTCCTGTGAAGCTCAGAGCTGAGCTCAGGTGGGATGGTTTCCTGGGGGGTGCACACACAGCAGCACACTTGGGGCCTTCCCTCTCATGCTGTCATTCCCCCAGCTAGGTCCCGTCACTGCCCAGTGACAAGAAGACATTATGGACAACAGACTTAGTAAGAGATTTCTTTTTGCCTAATGTTTTGTTCTTAAAGAATTGTCAATGGCAAATGAGACTTTTGCCAAATAAAGTATAAGCCTATGTGCCTGCTAGATTTTGTCAAGAGGATGAAGGAATTGCAAAGATCCAGTGCTTTCCGGGTCCCGTTGTAGGAGTCTCAACAGGAGAGCCACCGAACTACTGAATGACACCAGGGCTTCATTTCACTCTGATTAACACAAGCTAGAAGTGAGCCTCCAGACCAGTGCTTAATAAATCAGCTCCCTGGAGAGCCAGCGAACGGGCAGGGCCAGTGCACCCAAGTGAGTAATGAGAAGCCAACAGCCAAAGTCAGTTCTGTGATTCTGTGACCTGAGGTTCTGGAAACATCTTTCATCAGATTTTCTGCTTACATCTTGTAAATAATCACCCCCAGAGTCAAAAGGCGTGCTTAATTATTCCCATCTTCTAATTTAACTTGGAAAGACTTACTGGGCTGGTGAAGATGGCTAGGTCTTGTTTCCTGTCTACTAGGAGACAAAATCAGGTGTGTCACCCCTGTGAATTCATTCATCTAGAGAGTGCTAGACCATGTTCCAGGCACCGGGGGTGTAGGAGAGAAGAGGTGGCCCCCAAAGGGTGAGGAACCAAAAGTGAACCCCCAACCTTGACAAGAAAACGGAAACCAGCATGTAGCCATTTGCTCCTTGGAATGCTGCAGCCATGACTAGTCAGTCCAAGGATCAACACCGTCAGTCGAGAAATACTAGGACATGGTGATGGCCCATCCAATTTGTTCTGGAAATGCCCCACTAGAAAAGAAGGCATGTGAGGGGTCTGACAGCACCCCCCAAAGGGAAACAAAACCATGAATGGAGTAGCATTTAGAATCTCTAGACATCACATCAATCCCATGCAGCCCAGATGGATTTCTACCCCCTGCCAAACACAAAACATTACCCAAGCACAAGCAAGAGCCTCCTTGCTCGAGTTTGGGGGACCTGGATGATGGGAGGGAGACAGGATCACAGATGGAAGCCAGCTCAATTAGGTGGCATTCTGACTTTAAGTAGAGCTGCACTTTTTTTTTTTTTAAATCCTAACTTTTCAGTTTTGCAGATATTGGCACCACTCTGCTGAAAATATGCCAAAAGATTCCATTCAGAATTCATGCCTCAAAGTAAGAATTAGAGAACTTCTCGTTAAAGTTGTCCGGGTAATAATTTATTTGGGATCATTTGGATGGGCCACCTGTCCACCCTGACTCTGCCTACTGGAGCTATATGTGTTGAGCCTTCATCACTCCATGAAACACAACACACCTCTGGGATAAAACTGTTCCCCATGACAAGGCTCAGGAGCTCTATGTCAGAGAGGAGAAGACAGTGGGTATAAATCCAGGGGACCGTTCATCACCCCGCAACAAAACTGCCAGCAGAGAGACCAGAAATACAGCCAGGGGCTTTGTTAGTGGCCACATCGCTCTGCCTGCATCTAATCCTCATATACATGGCAGTGATTTTTTGAAGGATTGATGGAGAAATTGGCTATGTCCTTTGGCAACAGCTTCAGAGTCTAAAATGTCACATTACTATGAAACTTCTCAAGAATTAGAGAGGCCAGAGTGGAGAGGGTGTGTGTGAGACTATATGGCTCTGTGAAGCCTGCAGGCACCTAAGGATCCCACTGACTTGTCACAGAAGGAGGCGGCTGAGGTTGAATGGTCGTGGCATTTGCCCAAACGCACAAAACTAGCCAGAGAGAGGGAAGAACAGAGCAAACATACACATTGCCTTTCCCCAAAACTTCAGTGCTCAGGGGATGGCAAACACTTGGTATTTTTCTCTGAATTTCTGTAAAATATGTATGTTCAAAACAAAAATAATAACATTGTCTGGTGAAGTTTACTATGTATGTAGATATGATATATATATATATATATATATATATATATATATATATATATATATATGAAAACTACAGCATAATAGATAGGTGGATAGGCACCAACTGAGTCTTATAACATGAAGGCTTTATGTTCTATGTTATTTGATAGACTATTAGGTTAAAAACTGGTGATATACTGTGTACCCCCATAAAGCTTGCCTGGGGATCAGAGGACAGAGTCAGCCACTAAATTAGACACAGAGGTCAGGTAGTGGTGGCACACGCCTTTAATCCTATCACTCAGGAGGCAGAGATCCTTCTGGATCTCTGTGAGTTCAAGGTCACACTGGGCTACATGAGAGAAACAGAACCAGGCAGTGATGACACACGCCTTTAATCCCAGCAACTGATATGGCAGGACACAGAAAGGTATATAAGGCATGAGGAAACAGGAACTCTCTCTCCTGAGGCTGAGGATTTCGTAGAGGTAAGCTAGTGGCTGGCTGTTCTGCTTCTCTGATCTTTCAGCTTTCACCCCAATATCTGGCCCCGGGTTTTCTATTAATAAGACTCTTTAGTGATTCTTGTTACAAAAAACACTGTGGGAAGTTAAAGCTGTATATGATAATTCTAAGTAACTCTGTATTGTTAAGCAATTCTCAATAATTCTGCATTATTAAAAATAAGATACAACTCAAATCCAAAAGATCAAAGAATGGCATTTTAAAAATTGTCCACGGGGCTGGAGAGATGGTTCTGTGGATAAGAGCACTGGCTGCTCTTCCAGAGGACCCGGGTTCAATTCCCAGCACCCACATGGCAGCCCACAACTGTCTGCAACTCTCGTTCCAGGGGATCTGACACCTTCACACCAATGTACAAAAAAATAAAGTTAAATAAATTATTATTATAAAAAAAAAAAGCCGGGCGGTGGTGGCGCACGCCTTTAATCCCAGCACTCGGGAGGCAGAGCCAGGTGGATCTCTGTGAGTTTGAGGCCAGCCTGGGCTACCAAGTGAGTTCCAGGAAAAGGCGCAAAGCTACACAGAGAAACCCTGTCTCGAAAAACCAAAAAAAAAAAAAAAAAAAAAATTGTCCAAATAATGTAAAAGAAAGTCTGTATAAAGAAATAGAGAAATGAAAACAAAAGAGGAACATATAAAAACCAAATGGCAAAATGATAGACCTGTTCCTGATGGTGATATGAAGAATATGGTAATCACTTTTATCTAATTGAGATTGATAGAATATCACATCCAACAAAAGAAGAACACAGACTTTTCAAATAAATCTTTTTGAAATGCTGAGTGAAATAGACCTACATTTGGCTCAAACAAAAAATTTTAAGTGGATTCAAACAACACAAAGTATGTTCTCTGACAATAAATGGAAATAAATTAGGAATTTCCAGAAAAAATATCTAGAAAATGTCTATCTAGAAATTAAACAAACCCAAACCAAAATTTCTAAATAGCCCATGGACCAAGGAAGAAATTAAAAGGAAATTATAAAGTATTGTGAAGTGAAAGAGAATGAGAAGCTGAGTCCCTTCATGACACTGCATATGTGTCCTTGCCCATGCTGGAGAAGGAGCAGCAAGGTGGGCGTGGCCAGGAGTCCTCCCAGCTCTACCTGCCATGGCTTTCTGTTCTCCCATCCACTCCCTGTAATAAAATGGTACCACTGCCTTAGACTCTGAGTCTTTCTAATGAACCATAAAACAAACAGGCAGTTTTGGAGGCTCCCAAACAACATAGCTACATTTCTGGGATGCACACAAAGTAGTCATTTCAGAGAGAAAGCAAAACTCTAAAGAAATGGAGAGCTATACTCTGCTCACAGACTGGAAGACTCAATACTTAAATTCCAGTTTTCTCTAACTGCTCTACAGCTCCAGTGCACGCTTGTGGGGGTAAACATTACAAATCTAATGCTGAAACTTAGACAGAAATGCAAAGAACACAGGAAACCAAACCAGAAGAACTTACAATACCTGACTCTGAGACTTACAGTGGTTAGGAGAGCAGAAGTATACAATTGGTGTATGAATTCACAAATTGAGCAACACACTGGAAGAGTCTGGAGGCAGACAGCACTATGCAATTACTTGCTGAAGATGCCAAAGTAATTCAGTGAGGAAAGTACTTCCAATAAATGCCTGAGTTTCAATTATCAGTTATCTTTATAGGCAGATACTAAGTTTACCCCGGATGACACCATGAAAGCAATTCTAGATGCAATGTATACGTAAATGTAAAAGCCCAAACTTTAGTCCTTTAAAAGAAATATACAACATCTTTAGAACTTGGGGACAGGCAAAGAAGGCCACAGAAAGTCCTAACTGTCACACACTGACATAGTAAACTTCATCAAATTAAAAACCATTCAACAAAATATTGTTAAATAAGAAAATAGAGGAAAACACAAGCACCATACCTGGCAGTAGATTGATGTATAATGTAGTTCACCTCAGTAATAAAGACAGCCTAACTGAAACGCCAAAGGCCTTCAACGGACACTTTACAAGTTGATAAAGAAGAGACCAGCAACACACGAAAAACTTCTCAGTCACTGGTCCCCAGTGTGTGCACATCATCAGGTACTGTGCAGAGACACACTTAAACTAAATCCGACGCACCTACCAATGGCGAAAAGCGCTCCCAGCAAGACCAACTCTCGACAAGAGTGTGCATGGCCTCTCCTGCTCACTGTTTTGGGGACTGCCAAATGATAGAATGTCTTGGGGGGAAGAGCTGGAAATTTCTTAGAAAGCAGCCATGCACCGAGTCTTTGGTTTGGTGAGTAAACTGCTGGGCATGCTCCCAAAGGAAATGAAAATCATTTACAACAAAGCATGTGGAAGAACGTTCATGGCAGGTTTGTTCATAATAGCCCAAGAATAGAAACTGCTCAGATGCCACCAATAAGACAACAGATAAACAAACCGGCATGTATTCACCCAACAGAATACTATTCCGTGATAAAAACTGAGTAGTGTATGGTGTATGGAGCCCATATACCAAAAAGCATAGTTCTTAAAAACATAAAAAATGCTTTATGCAATATGTACATATTATATGACTGTTTAATCTCTGATAGGGTGGAGGGTGAACCAGAAGATGGAAGGGCAGAGATCAAAGGAGGAAGAGGAATGAGCAAACTTCTAGAATGCCAGCAATACGCTTTGCCTTGTGAGGGGTCGGGTCACACAGGCATGCACATTGTCAGGAGCCATGCAGAGGCACACTTAGAGTCTATTGATTCCTTTATATGTATGGGGCACCCAAAAGACAAGCATTCACTGTAAAGGGCACGCTTCATGGGAAAAACTAGATCATTCTCTCCTACCATGTTGGGGTCCTGGGAAATGAACCAAACCCAAGACCCAGGCATGGGGGCAAGGACTGCACCCATCATCTCCTTGTGAATACATACAGGGGAATCCGGACATGAAACTAACAGGGTCCTACATGGATTGGCCTGCTGGAGTGGAGGCTCTGGAGAGAGAGGAGGAGGTGGCCAGGTCACAGGAGGGCCAAGGGGCAGTATGCTGGGACTCAAGACCCAGGCAGATCTCAGGGGCTTCAAGGGTCAGGTTCAATCTTAAAGAAAAAAGTAAATGGTCTAAGCGTCAAGTCAAAGGGATGACACTGGGTGGGAGTGGGGTACACCAGGGAAGACAGGAGCCTTTAGCTCAAGGGTTCTGGAGAAAATAGAGACTCTTCTGGTAGAGACATGTGGGGGTCAGAGTCCAAACAGGAAACCACACTTTCTTCTGGAAATGCTGCTACTGAAGACACAGGGTTAAAGGTCAAGTTCCCAGGAACCCAAGTGACTTCCATATCTGAAGTTACTCATTCTCCTGGAAGGACACAGAGGCTGCAAAGTCTACCCCAGTCTCACTGGTCCCAGCCAGTCCCCTGGAACCAACAATCATGGTAGCCAGGGTGCGGGTTCAGCAACAATAATGATGGATGGGCCGTTACGGCCTTGCAAAGCTTCCCGCTCCCCCTTGCCTTGCCCAAACGGCAACTCGGGGTCCTTAGGAGGCTTAGGAAAACAGAAAGCTCTCCAGGCTGCCAAATGAATTTCCAGAATCAGAGGCCAAGGTCACAGCCAGAAAGTGTGCGCTCATGAGTTCACCCACAAGGACGCAGCCCTTTGCACAAGGCAGGAGCTGCAGGCTGTAGGACGCGCTCCTCCGCTCTGCAGCTTCCCTCAGGAAGAATGCAGGCATTCAGCAGAGCTCTGGCTCAGGTTCGCACCTTTAGGCCTGCTCACTGTGCTGTTCCTGGGCTCCTTCCTGCAGGCCACACCACCCCTATACGGCAAAGTGCCGTCCTGGGACAGAACCTGGATGTTCCTGTCAACTGCCACGACGTTTCTGTCAGTGTTGGACCATTTATATACAACAGTGATCCCGAAGATTATACTAACTGATGACATGTGTGACCCTCTCTTGAGCGCATGCACGCTATGACATTTGCACAGTGACAAAATCAGCCACCGGCGTGGCTCTCAGATGTATCATTTCATTAAGTGCCGTGTGACTCTGTGCACAGCATCCTGCGCTTCTGCAGATAATAGGGCAGACAGTGTGTCACCTGGAGCCCAGCAGTGACAGGCAGAGAAATAAGATTTGGAGTTTCAGCCCCATAGCCCACTAAAAAATGATTTATTAAAGATAATTTTAAAAAAACAATAGTTTTAATGCCCCAAAGGGTTATGGGTGAATTTTTCAAATTTAAATGAAACAGCAAACTAAATAAATCCCATCCGCACCATTTTCTTCCCTGTCATATATCACAACTATGAAACATTCATGGTGAAAAGAAATTAAAAAGCCAAACACCTGTCGGCTGAATCAGACAGCGGGCTTAGAGGGGGATGAGGGATGAGTGGGTTTTGCATCTGACTGTGTGGTGGGGTCAGGCATGGGAGAAAGAGACACGTTGGGACCTGCAACCAAGGCCAGGGAGAAGCAACATTACAAACAAAAGCCACCCCTTTCCCGATGCTTCCCGGGGGCTCGAGACACAGCTGGGACCACAGGTAGGGTCTCATCCGTGGCATTTACCTGCTCAGAGAAAAGAGCAGCTTCCCATGCTGGCCCACTGTAGGACAAATGACAGCTCCAGAAACCCAGGCTGGGCTCATCTCTTAGGCCCGTGGGATGGCACAGGGCTCCTGGGTCCCAGGAACCGTTCTTGGGCGCTCTGCAGCATAGATTTCCCTGGATGCAAACATCTACCCCACAGTTACTTTTCATGCCAAGGCCCAGGAGGAAGGCACACAGATGGTCACACTAGGGTCCCTGTTCCTGGCATTTCCTCAATGCCTACTCCCCACTGGAAGTAGAAGAAACCAGTTAGGTCACATTGCTGTGGCCTGTTGGTCAAACTCTCCCCGTCTCCCGCTCTCTCATCATCTCCAGCAGGAAATGCCCTGAGCTCACATAACCTGATCACACCTCATCACATCCTGCCAAGGTTCCTCTAAGCCTGGAGTTTCCACCCAGGCAGCCCAATGGAATCCCTTGGGAAAATCTCAGGCACCGTCTTGTCCAGCCTGCACCCAGACACCCTCCCTCGGAGCCCCTGGGCCACAGGCATCGCCACTCTGTCGTTTTCAACTCCCTAGGTAATTGCAAGCTGCAGCCAAGACTGAGAGCTGCTGCATTAGACCCTCCACCTCTGCAGCCTGGGTCTGCCCTGGCTCCTCTCTGGGCCAGTGTCCTATAACTACGTCCCTAAAGTCCTCTCAACTGTTCTTCCCAGGATGCCTTCTCATGGTCCTCCACAAATCCCTAAGCAGCTGGAGTGTTGTGTATACACCCATGGCTTCTCTTCTTCACCCCTTAGGTCTGGTCTATGCACGGTGTGAAGGATCCCATAGCACTTGTGGAAGGAACAGCACCCATGGGAATTAATCTTTCTTCTGCTCCTACTTATCCCAAGTACACAGGTCACATCTGCTGGGCCTCCCAGCCCACAGCCATCGGATGTTGACTAACAAATAATAAGGAAAAGTACCACAGAAGCCACTCCTTTTGGCTTTAGGGACATGCTGGTCACAGTGAAGGTATATGCATATAGCTTTCTTGGGTGTTCTTGTGCCACACCCTGAATCCCAGTTCCCCTAATTAGCCAGAATGAGAGGCTAACACGAGATTTCCCCAGTGCAGTGGAAGAAACCCACGGAGCAGCAGCAATCCAAATTCCCTTTCCCATGAGTGACACGGGAAGAGAGCATGCTTCTTGGAACTTCGTTTTTAGAAATCATATCTAAATGAGTCACACATAAAGGAAGGGCATGAAGCCTGTGTATAATCCTCAGTATTGAGTGATACGCTGGCTACGGTTGGAGCAAAAGACACTTTATGCAAAAGAGCAGGCAGCACCATGGTGTGGGCTTCAGGTGTGGATTGGCTACCCATGGCTGAAGTGTGATGGGAATGTGCTGTGGTTTGAAGGCTAACAGTCCCCTCTGTGTGTGAACTCTGGCTCCCCAGCTGGTGACAGGGTTTTGGAAGACTGGGAAACTGGGAGGGGGTAGAAGCTTCCTAGAGGAAGTGAGTCATTGGAGGTAGGCAGGTCTTATAAAGCCATGCCATACTTCCTGTCTCCTCTTCCTGTTCTACCACGGTGTGAGGAGGTGAGGAACATTCTTTCCATGTGGGCTGTATCTCTTCAAACTGTTAGCTCAAAGAGGCCCTTCCTCCCTTGCTTATCCTCAGGTATCTGGTCACAGCAACAAAAAAGTAACTCATTACAGAATGAATCCTGAAACGCCACAGTCAGCAGGGACAATATGCTACTGCATGCCTGAAGATACCTGGAGTGAGCTGCTCTGAGCCTCCAGCTTTCCCTCAGAGAGACCTCTGTGCACAGTTAGTTCGCTAACTCCCTCCCTCAGCCTTCCACATCTCCACACTGTTTGACAGGAACCTTCTTTTATGCACACCACAGAGCTAGGGCCCCATCCACATCCACACAGAGGTTTCCTTCAGTCCCAACATCCAGAGACAAGGGTCACGATCGTGAAGCCCCTAGAGCAGGGCATGTGGAGAAGCTGGCAAAGGCTGTGAGTAGCCCTAGGCTGAGCCCCAAGTACATTCATAGTTCTTAACTCCCCGCTCTCCCTTGGCAAGGAATCTAGCCAAGCCTGGCCATGCCCTCTTGATCCAGTTACCTTTGGTGTCTGCAGGGGACTACCCTCCTCATAAAGACACATTCCAACCACACTTCAAACCTGCATCTCAGTCAATATCTCCTCATGACGTCATCCCTTGCTTCCCAGTGAGGGTGACTAGTGCTCCCTACAAAGGCACCAAACAAACCCATGCATTCCTTTATAGCCACACTATGTGACACCTGGATGCGTTTCTTGACTGTTCCAAATCTCGGTTTTCTCAGGTGTCAAAAATGATGGCAATGTCCTCACGGGGGCTGTGGTGATGATGACAGGAGACGACACGGGACAACTGAGGGCTGACAGAGCAAGGGCTACGGAGCGTCAGAACAACTCAGTGAGTTCAATCACAGAGGAGCTGGGGACACAGGGACCTATGATGCTCCATGACAGAGGGCAGATGGGCGAGCATATCCCCTTTAAAAATGCATCGCTTGCTTCCTAGACGTCCTGGGGACTCCTAGTGCCTTCACAATGAGCACCAGACCCTGGAGGAGGATGACAGTGACATGCAGGAAAAGGCCTAACCATAGGCTCACTGCAAAATGCAGGTGGCATCATGTAACTAAGTCTATCCGACTCTTACTGGTAGAAAGCGGAAGTCAAGAAATTCTGGCCAAGACTACTTTTTAAAAATAACTGTATTGTAACACACCCTTGTCATTTATCAACACCTGGTCTGCAGTGGCCTTTTCAGCACAATGACAGATCTGAGCTGTGTAGTTATAAACTCCCCAGACCCTGATTGAAAAGAGGCATGTAACACATCATTTCTAAATACTATGAAAATTAAAATACTCCTATTGCAAATTATATTGTAAATTATAACAACTGATCCTTACAAAATACTTTTGTTGATTTTTTTTTTCTGGTCTGTAATGTGACCAAGTGACAGTTGTAACTGATGGGTGGCGCTTCAGTGTGATGTTAGCTGGTATTTTCATTTACATTAAGAAGTGAGTAACACGTCCAGACCTTAGCAAGTCCTTCCTGTGAAGGGGAAGGACTCCTGGCAGGCTGGTTACTGGCTGCTGCTTTTCAAGAATACAAGCTTCCATACATTACATAAAAAGTCAGTGAGCAAAACTCTGAGATTTTCAGGTCTTAGCCACTGCTTTGAGAAGCCAACACTGGTCCTTACCTAGTGGGTCAGTTGGTCTCTCTGTCTCTGCCCCCTTCCCAATCTTTCTCCTAACGCCTGTGCTTAAATCTGTATTCAAATAGTGTCTTAGTAAAGACCAACTTTGCTTCAGGTTGAGGGAATGGGTGGAAATTTATAATGGTTCAGATGATACACACCATATAAAAGTGCAGTCCTTGAAATTTAAGTTAAATTTCAGAGCCAAAACTTCCTTTCCCAAACACCACCACAGCCTCTTAACTCTTGCTTGCTTAAACACACGAGAGATAAACAGAAAACATTGACTTTTACAAAACCGCTCACTTACATCTGTTTCACACCCATTCCCAACCTGTCTCACCTCTCTTAGGGCACATTAACTTTTCTCTCTGCTTCAGCCTCCATTACCAAGGCTCACCTTGAGGAGCCTCCTTGTGGGAGCACGGTGTTACTGGGAAGGCCACGTATGGGTTCTCACAGAGGCAAAATGCAGTTCCCAGCTCAGACTCACAGTTCCTTCTCTGATTTCTTTCCTTCATCTTCCACCACTGTCCAAGTGCCCTGTAAACATCTAGTGACGTGACAGAGAGGTCATGAAGAAAGAAGAGAGGGGGCAAAGGAACCCCATCACTGTTCAAAGCAGCTAATACTGCTTTGCCAGCCACAAGGCCTGAGCTGCCCTGACGGTCTACAGGTGTAATGGATAGCTGTTTGAGCTGTGTCCTGAAGCACTGCCCCTAGTGAGGCAGCTGTAGCTGTGACACCTGCCTATGACCTTGAGGTACCTGCCCCTGGGGCGGGGCCACCGAGGACCCTTAAGACCGGGGATGCACGTATGCCCTCTCTCTTGGCTACCTCGTGGTTTTGGAATACTGAGATCTGGGACCAAGCCGTTCAGTGTGGAACGTAGCTCAGCTTTCCTGGACCCTACGATAAATCTCCCGTGGTTGTGAGTTTACCCCCATATAAATTCCTTTGATCATGAAATAGACTCCGTGGATTAATCCCATAATGCTGGTCTACCGTTACCTGAACAATGACCTTCTGAGTGTGCTCAGTGGAGGTCCTCAGGTGTCTTCAGGTGACCCTTCCCTTTGCTAGGCAATGTACTCTCTCAGCATCAGACCACGGAGCCTCACAAAGCCCGTCACAACCAGCCTTATCAGCCACCACCACCACCAGACTAAAACTGTTTGTCCTCTCGGAGCCAAGACCTTCCATGCCCACAATCCTGCAGGAGCAACCACAGTGCCCCCACGGTCCCGTCTGTGTGCCCCTTCCCTGTTCTGTGTCTGGTGCCCTCAGCACCTCCAGCTACCAGGCACTCCATTCGGTGCTCGTGGGTTGCCTGCTCAAAATGTGCTGTTCCAATATCAGAGGCCTTTCCTCAAATAGTTTCATATAAATAAATATATATACGGCAGCTAAATGGAAAAATGTGGGTCATGTTGTTGATTTAGTGGCTTTTCCCAAACATGTCAACAACTATTTCGGGACACCTGCTGCAAGTCACGTACATCTAAACTCTGCCTCGTGGTAGCACATCAGTGACAGAGAGCTCACTCCTAAATGGGCGTGGCCACTCGCAGAGGCCACTGAAGTTAGGGTAGCCTTCTTTCCTCAACTGTAAGGAGTCACACTTGGGTGTGCACCTTGAAGAATATGCAGATATTGTTTGTAATGCCACGTGAGACATTAACGGCTTTATATAAGGGTCAAACTCAACATGGAGTCTGTTTGGCAGGGAGAGGCCTGGAGGGTGAAGTCGATGCGCCAGACAGTCCTTTTGACTTTTAAACCCAGCACAGACTCTGCTCTCGGACCAGTGATCAGTTAGCCATCAGTCAGGGCTAGTTGCTGCCCCTGAACGTTGAAGCCACTCACCTTGGCCATTAGATCTCAAACAAGAGCGGGTGCTGGGGCCACCCTAGAGGACATTCTGACTTCACAGTTCTAGCAATGCCTCCACCCCCCCCCAAAAAAAATCTGTACCTCAAAGTAAGGTTTTATCATCACAGGCTTGGCCGCCTCAGCTCTCGTTTCCGCCCCCACCGTTCTCAAGGGAGCTATGGCTAAGATGATGGGTTGTTGACACTGTGATTCCCCAAGCATCAGTACCCAGGCTGGTGTCTCATTGTAGTAGAAGCGCTGAGGTTTCCCAAGTGGCCTAGCTTATTGGGTTCAATAGCTGCTTTCCGTTCTGAGGCCAGGTGAGTGGAAACAAGAGTTCTTCTATGAAGGGAGGTGGAGGTGGGGGCCAAGGGGGTTCTAGAAGTAGGGACCCCACTGTCTAGCTCTGTGAAGCACTGTGTAACATTGGGCCAGAGTGGCTGCCTTCCGTACTCCATCAACGGCCAACCTGGATGGTTGATTGGCGGAACATTTCCTCTGAGCCTGGCTGCTTTCTCCCCCCTCCTCACAAACACCCACTGTGGAATGGGAGGCTCTCTCCAGGGAGCTGTGCTCCCTGACTCTTTAAGGAAATTACACCCTTGTCGCATGGGAGACAATGGCTCCTCCCCAATGGCTCCTCCATGGCCCCATGTGTCATACTGCTACAAGAAGACTGATGGATACTGCACACTGCAGCCCTGTCCTCCCTCACGCTGGCTTCCAGTGCTTTCTCCCCACAGATTCAAGCACACCGGCTTTTGCAGTGACCACATTTACCATATTTTCCCATTCGAGACTGAGAAGAACGAGCAAGCACTCAGGTGTGGAGAACCAGCAGTGAAGAGGACCCTCTGCTTTCAAGAAGGCTTCCTGCCTCAAGGCCAGGCCCTGGGCCAGTTCAGGAACAGTTGGCAGGGTAATGGCTTCCACACCCCTCCCCTATTCAAATCTGCCTGGGCCCTGGCTGTGCAGGGCTGGCATTCCTGCAGTTTTACTCATGGTTTCTTATTTGGAGTCTGACCTTGTGAGAATGAATTAAGGGACCTAGAGTTTTACATGCTTTATGCGGCAGTAGAAAGAGACCAACGGGCTCTGAGACAGGATGCAGGGGTGACGTGAAGATAAAGGATGTCCAACATCTGTGTGACTGGGTAAGTCTGGGAAATGTCTGGGAAACCTAAGCTGTGAATGCTGGAAGCAAGTGGGAAATGCAGGGAAGAAAATTATCTTCTAGAATTGAGGTCAGCAAATACCTTCTTGTAAAGAGTCAGATAGTAAATACTGGAGGCATTAAAGGCTCAGGTCCTCCATGCCCCAACAGATACCTTATCCAGCCTCCCCAGACCTGGGGTTTGGTACCTGTCCAGTTTAAGTTTCTCTCCCTCTGGGCTACACTTTGTTTACTCTGTTTACCTGTCTCTGGCCCATGGCTTCTGGGTGCCCGTGATGAACACGTGTCTGGTGAGGCTCTGGGGACAGCATATGTGAAGGGAGCAGGCATGTGCAGCAGACAAATCTTGCTGAGCTTTCCAGCCTCTTGGCAGAAAGCTCAGGGCTCAGAGATGAAAAAAGAATCTTCGAGGATGACAAGCATGACCAGAAGTAAACTGCCTGGCACACGGCTCCATTCCCTGTTCAAATGGGAGCCCACGGGTTGACTCTGACATCAGCACTGGACCCCAGAAGCAGCACCTCAGAACGAATGCCTGCAGACAGTCTGCTCTGCCCTCAGAGCCCTCCCCAGCCCGGAGCCATCTCCATGGCTTCAGCCTTCTTTGGGGATAAAGACAAGTACTGTAGCCAGCCAGAGGGACAAGTTGCTTTATTATTGGAAAATCTAAGAGTCTCTTAGGCCTGTGCAGCACCATTAGGTGACGTCAATGGCTCCGGGGATCCAAGCTCTGTGTTTTCACTCTTCTCAGAACAGCAACTGATTCATGGTGGCAAAGGGGTTTCTATTTAGAGCTACAGAGGAGAGGCAGCCTCCGTGTCCTGGCATCCTATGCTAATGGCTTGCCCGCTCCCTGTGGGCAGCAGGCAGGGTTCACAGGAGGCCAGGACTGAGATACTCCACTGCCCCCAAGTTAACCAACAGCCCTAGGCCTACTATGTGCTGGCAGCTGGGCACACAAGGCCCGTGACGTTGCTGGAGAGGGGAGGGCCATTGAGTACAGAGACAGCAATGACAATGCAGAGGGAGACAAAGCCAGGAAGGGGCTTTGGGGGTCTGGGGAAGACAGTGCTACCTCATGATCCTTGGGCTGAGCCATGAAGGACCGGTAGAAGTGGGGGATGTGGAGATAGAGGGACTGATAACAGGGGCACTGGAAACTGCTTCACTCGATGAGAAAGACAGGAAGGAGGGGCGTGAGGAGGAGAGATGGGACCTGCCTGACTTTCAGCTCCATCCCTTCCTAAAGTGCAAGGCCATGAGCTGACCTTGACGTTGCATGGAGCCTGACCTGGAGCCTCTGCCACAGCTTCTGTGGGAGAAGAGCATGCTGGATTTTGGACATGTGTTGTCCCTGCTTAGCTTCTGGCCTGAGAACGGATGGGACTAAGTCGCCCTGTCCCCTCTCGGGGTCCAGAGGCTGAAAATGGTGGCCTGCACCGCTTCACATGTGTACAGAAGTCCATCTCTAAGGGGACACACCAGGATTACATGTCCCTCTCCCTCTGCTAATCGCCTCCCATGCCAACCTCATTCTTCCTCCGATGTGCCTCAGTGTGGCTGTCTGATGATGCTTTTTCCCTGTGACAATCCATTCACTTCCTTTCCAAGGCCGTGTGCTATTAGCAGAGTCATTCCTGACCCTGATTAGGTTCTCAGTGGGGAAGGGCATGGTTTGGTTGGACTCAATCTTAGGAGCCAAGCATATACCACAGATACTTTTGACATCTGGGGCTCCATGAAGGTCACGTGATTCAGCCCCTCTGCCCCTCTCTAAGAGGAACCCTGGGGGCTTCTGTCTTGCTGCCTGCCAGCTTAGCTCCTCACCTGGCCACACCTCATCCTGCCCCCCCCCCCCGCCCCGTTGTCCCCACTCTGTGAGGAAAGGATGGGTTATACCCCAGGTGCCTTCGAAATTCCTAAGAGACACTTGTCCCTTCTTTGAAAGCCAAAGTCAAACGTCATATTTTATGCATTAAAAGTAGCTCATTGATAACCATATTTATTTCATACATCATAGTCCATAAATTATAAGGTATGAGATGGAAACTACATGATCAAATAGTAAAAATATAAATCTCATAAAAATACTTCACACTTCACATAATACTGTAACGTTATAAAACTTCCTTAAAACATTCTCTTTTTTTTGGTTTTCCGAGACAGGGTTTTTCTGTGTGGTTTTGCGCCTTTCCTAGAACTCACTTTGTAGCCGAGGTTGGCCTCGAACTCACAGAGATCCTCCTGCCCCTGCCTCCTAAGGGCCGGGATTAAAGGCGTGTGCCACGACCGCCCGGCTCCCTTAAAACATTCTTAAAACTAAAAGCTTGCTAAGTTTCTGTCACTTCAGAAGACAGCACTCAAAATGCACTGACTGCTCTCCATGATGTAATGTAAGGGGGGAAAAAATCACAGTGCTAATTTGGAACGGTTCTTATTTTGGCTGCTAGCTGGAGGAGTGAATGCTCACATGCATAGATACTTTTCATTTGTTTAAGAAATGAAGATAGGAAATGGAACATTTTTTTCTTTTACTTTTTGGTTTTGAGGAAGAATCTTATGTTCCCATAAAATGTATTAGCCTGGAGAGAGCCGTGAGGCACAGCACAACCAAAGCGCACTCCTAACAAAGTGAGACAGGCTTGTGGAGAACAGGATTTAAAAAAAAAAGGCCTGCCAGAGGTCTCCCCACACACCTTCGGTAGCAATTACAGGAAACTATGGAGAAAGAAAGACAAGCAGAGAACGGGGCGAGCGTGACGCACGGGCAGGCTGACGGGCGGCAGAGAACACTGAATACTGTACCTGTTTGTTATTGTCACTGGTGCAGCACAGCTTCTTGAGGGAGACAAAATGCCTAATTTTCCTGATAACATAAACAGTCAGGGATTAGTCAGGAAGAAGACGATGCAGTGAGGCAGCAGCACATGGACACGACAGAGCTGAGCTCCAGGCCCTTCCCCGTGCAGGCCTGGCCACCAAACCTCCTTCTCCTCCAGAAGCCTGGCCCCCCTGCAACCCCAGCTGGTGTGGCCACACCTTCCTCCCGGACTGCAGGCTGACTCCTGGATCTCTTCGGGAGAGACTGACATGCTGTCACGGCACACAGGCTTTAATTCTGCGGACCCTAATATTTCATTGCTTACATGGAAAGCAAAAAGGCTCGTTGGGACAGGGACCAAATTTCACTGGTGGCTGTTTCTCTTTTAAACATCCTGTATGGCACACTACGGGTCACGGTAATGATGACACTGGTGTTCTTTTAATCCTACTACTCTGCACGCTGTGGTTCATCAGAAGGATGGCATTTTTGTTTTGTTTTGGTTTTTTGTTCGTTTGTTTTTCAGCCAGAGGAAAAAAAATCCTCTGATTAAAAAGTCATGAACTGAGTCCAGGAATGTAGCCTGTGGTCTTGCCCATTATCACAAGGGGGATAGGACAAAAGACGCCCGGTCCACTAGCCCCATGCAAGTCAGCTCGAGGTAGATTCTCGCCTGAGAGTAAAGCTAGTGAAGTGCAGGATGTAGGACTGCACACCCCAGATGCCTCTGAGCACCCCTTCTTCCCTGTCTCTTCCTTCTTCCTGGTTCACTTTACCCTGGAGGATTCTCTGACGGCAGCATGGGAAAACACTGATGGATCCTATCGTATGAACATCACCCAGCCAGAAGGGGTAAAAATGTCCCTTTTTTTAATCGGCACTGCCTCTGAGAGCTCACTGTCTACAATTAGGGAAAATAACACAAAATCATGTCTGGATAAAAGGAAATAGGAAGGGGAAAAAAATCAGGGGAAAAAAAATTTATTCTGATAGAGACTGACCAGGCAAGAGCATTGTCACCTCCACTCTGATGACCCACCGATTCTTGTCAAACACACAGAAAAGGACTCGGCTTCCTTTTCCCAAGAAGACAATCTAAGGGTGGCCATAAGGACAATGTGACAGCCTCTGCCGCTGTTGGGATTGCTAAGCTGAGCCAGCGCCCAGGAGCAGGCAGCCTCTCTCCATGGTTGACAAGCCTTGCTTAGGAGCCCTGTCGGGACCCACAGACTCCAGAAGCCAGCCGGAGAGGAGACACAAAAGCAACACGAGGCTGTGGCCTCTCAAGTGACCGGAGAACAATTTCTAAGCTAATCCAGCAAGGAAAACGGGAGAGAAACAACCTTCGAATAGATGGGCGATCTTATGGAATGGGCTGGTTTTCTAATCCCATGATGATCTGAAATGAACTCAGCTGGTCCTAGGAACTACATGTGACATGGGTTATCTGGTTCCTGGTAACCACTATCTTTTTTTCTTCACCAATATGTCACACATCACATATCCCTTACAAGGTCAAACCATTAGGTAGCATTGACCTTCATACTGGTTGCAAGGCTCATTAGTGGGATATAGTTAGCGGTCCCATCTGGCACACCTCGCACGAGCTCAGAGTCAATATGGAACAAACTGGGGCCTCAAAGAGAGAAGGTCGGCACCCGTAGGCTGAGGGCAGAAGCCAGTAGTGCTGGCCGCTGTTCACTTGCCAAGGGGAAGGACAGCCAGAGACCCTGAGAGGTGTTGGGGACAATGGGGCCATTCACGAGCAGGTGGATAGCTGGGGATAGGGCTGATGCCACATGAAAGCCCATGAACAGGAGACAGGGGTGGGGGCAGAGGGAAACCATGTCTGGAGATTGCTGCTGGCCACGTCAGACAGGGCAAATGCTACTGTGCATCTCGTCCTGCACCTTGCAATGGCATTTCAGCGTGCCAGACGACGCCCCTGAGGGCCTGAGCCCTTATCTGCAGCAGAAAGAGTGGAAGAGGTCGCTCTCACCCTCCTTGGCCAATCACTGGGGTGATCTTCACGTGCTGTTGGATGCTGTCCCCGGATTTCCGTCTGGCATAGTAAACCCCCTGCCACTCCTACATGGACAAAGAGAGCTCTTGAGATCCTCCTGTCGAGACCACAGCTGCTCCCCCACTGCGTCTTTACAGGCTCAGTCAGCACTTCCCACAGACTTCCGTTACACGTCACCAAACTGCTGTACGGTTGTACCCACAACAACGTTATCAAGATCACAAGGTCCAAGTGTAAGAGCCCCAGGCCGGTGTGTGCACCACCAAGTTGCCTATCCTGAGTTCCAGGACAGCTGGCTACACACCAGCTGGAGTTCCCTCAGGGTGCCACCGTGTCAGAGTTCAGTAGCCAGTCTCAAAATCTTCACAACAACCTGTGGGCCTGATACAATCATCCTTAACTTACAGATGGGGAAACTGAGGCTCAGAGAGTCCAACTACCTTGCCCAGACAGGGAAACAAAGGATCTGTTTATAACTGTGTAGTTCTTTTATCCTTCTCAAAGTGCCTCAGCTTTCTGGGGCCCGAGGGGCCTCCCACCCAAGAGTCACTATGGTCCCTTGCAGTTTCCATAAGATGGTACCAAGGAAAGGAGAAGATTCCTGCTGCCACAGGATCCTGGGAACTAGGCCGGAATAAAGAGGCAGGAAGCCTCAGGGTGGGGAGTTTTCTCCACTGTTTCTGGAAGGGCGTAGATAACACTGAAACTGAGGTTTCCTGCAGCCATATTTTGCTCTCTCTTGTATATGAAGTGGATAAGGAGTATTTGCCACATGTGGCTGGGTTATTCTGGCAAAAAAAAAATATGGAGTAGTTTACAATATCCTGTTTCATTTTCAAGTCGAATAGATCTGATTTTACAAGTAATTTGGACATTCTTATAATCTAGATTTATTCTACCCCGGCTAGCGCGCCCATCTCCAGTGAAGACGATGCTTAACGACTGCACAACGCAGAGAAGAAGACAGCCAAGCCATGTGTGAAGAAGCATTAGACGCCTCAGAAGAAGCAAGAGGTCGCTGCAGCTCTGAGGGAGGGGAGCGACTGCCCAGGAAACATCTCTCTCACCTCCACTGTCCCGTCACCTCCCCCAGAAGAAGCGGGAAAATACAGAGGTTGGGGCAGGGAAGGCTGGGGAGGAAGAGTTACCCATGGATAGTTTACAGGAGTGAGTAAAGAGAGCAGCAGGAAGATGGAAGATAGCCAACTAAATCAACAGGGCCTACCTCCCAGTCAGTGCGGAGCTCAGGTCCTTCCAGCCCCGCCTACCAAACATCAATAAGAGTGGAAAGCAGCTATCTGGGGTAGAACCCTGCTCAGGGATGCAGTGCTAGGCTAGGTGGGGGTATATTATCCATGCAAGGGGTCAAGTGACCTGTCCAGAAAACAATCAGCTCCCGCATTATCACGTTGGCATCAACAATTAACCCGTCAACTCCTTTTGCAAACTGCAAACTGAAGTTCTTTCACGGAACTTTGATGCTACCAAAGAAGTCAGTCTTAAAGATAAAAAACTAAAACATCCAGCCGGAATGGGGAGGGGGGGACGTTAAGGGAGGAGTGTGGGTGAGCTGTTGGTTCCACCCACCTTTCCCTTCTTGATGCACGTATTGATGGTGTCCAGGAGGTCTGCCCGGTTCTTGTCACTCTTAGGTAGGTCAGCCAGCTCTTTCCCCAGAAGTTCCCCTTTGTGGTAGCCCATCATCCTCTCAAAGGCGGGGTTGACATACTGTGAGGAGGAGGGGGTCACAGATCAGTGTGCCCTACAGGGAGGCTGTGGGGACACAGGTACACAGAGCCAAAGGTCCCCGGGACAAGGCTCTCTAATGCGGCACCGCAGGCCTCTCCACCTTCATCTGGTAGGAGCAGTACCCTCACACATATGGCAGTTTATTCATTCACCTGACATCCCCGTCCTCTATGAGAGATGCAAAGAAATCTCAGCAGGAAAGGAGCAGGAAGCCCTCAGCTAATAGCCCGGGCCGCTGGCGGATCTTATTGGCTGCCCACTACCTTATGAAATCAGGAACCCCTCCCTCATAGGAAATCAGAAATAGGAAAATGGCTGGTTTTGTGGCTTGATGGCACAGTGCTTCCCTGGCACATAGAAGGCCCCCCCAGGCATCACTAAATAACAAATAAGCCAACACATACTAGTCACCAAGTTGCATCTCGTAAGTCACACTGTGCAAAGCAGCTGTCTGTCATTACATGCCTTTCCACTTTCCCTATCAATCAATCAATGCTACGGTTGGGAGCACTTGGACCTAATGTGGATAACAAATGCAGTCAGCCTATAGGGCCAGGACATGCTCTTTCAGTGCTGGGTTTAGGGTGGGCAAGGAGAGAGGATGCCCGCGGTGCACTCGGAGGTCAGCCGATTCAGAGGGTCGTTGGCCAACTTCAACTTCTGCTGCAGGGGCTTCTGGGAGTTGGAGCGACTGCCTTATCTGGCCCCAGGCTCCAGTTCTCCACCAATTTCTTTTTAAAGAGCACAGTCACCCCATGAGCAGCCGCAGCCGCCGAAGGAACAAGTGGCGGCCGATGTGAGCACGTTGCACCTGGGTCAACAGTGGCTCTGGGAAAATTTTCCATCCATCTGCTGCTTCAGAAACATTCTCACTAGCCATTCCCACTCTCCTCTTGGCTAGGGTAATCCATCAGGAAGTGGGTAATGGAGGGACACTCGGGGCGGCGGGGGAGGGTATTCCCATGGGAGTAAAGCTTCTATGAACCCATCAGCCCTAGGAGCTGAAGAGATGTGGAGGAATCTCTGGCTATCAGGCACTATGGGAGTGGCTGAGGAGGAGGAGGTCCTGACACCATCTTCATGACCTCCAGATCCCTCTCAGCCTAGCACTTCCATGGGGCAGGCACTGCCATCCTTGGGCATGGCAGGAATCACTCCCATCATGGCTGAGCTGATAGCATGTCTCCCCCTAGCCTTTCCCTTACCTTCTCTGTCGGCTGAGAAAGCCCTTCCTCATTTCTCCCCCACCAACTCCAATGTGCCTCTTCCTCCAGGAAGCCTTCTTGGACCTTGAGTTGGTACCATTCCTAAGGGCTCCCACGGACTTCTGTGTAGTTAATTCTAATGGATCACATAGAACTTGAATTTTGTCTTTCTCATCACATGCTGAAATCCTCAAGTACGAAGGCTAGCGCTGTGTTTGGAGACACATTTTCAGCAGACACCCACTGGGTAAAAGGGTGCATTAGAGAGTGTATTCTTTTCCTGATCTGTCGATTGTCTCCTACATTGTCAGATGTGCGGACTCTGTTCTCCCATTCTGTAAACCTGAGTAATGGTTATGGTTCTTATTTACGTTGGGGATCCTGGAACCTCAGAATCCAGAAGCCTAACAGACATGATCAGAGCCAATGCACCCAAACTCAAACCCTTCGGAACCATTAGGAGATGACGCCATTTCTCTGCTCCTCTCTCTGTTCTTTGTTTGTTTTTGTTTTCCAACTGCAACAACACTTCCTGGCTCCCGGGGTTGTCTTCAAGAGATCAATGAGTATAAAATGCTAACAACTGTGCCGGCACATGGGAAGCACATGCGAATGTTTTCAGAGCCAATGCAGATAGATGGTTCACGTGGAAGGAGGCGTAGAGGGGCGGGGATAGATGGACTGATACGCAAGATGCTGTTTCTAAAGTTGAAGTGTATCACCGATGCCCACAGACACACGGCCATCTGTTCCAGAGCCCTGAGATGGGGCACTGATGTGAATCAATAACGCATGTGTCCTTGATGTGTTATCCTGAAACCCAGGTGAGGGTCAGCTGAGTGTCCCCTCCATGTGACATCCTCTGTTCTGCTTCTCCTTCCTTCCTTTCACTGGAACAACTTATTTCAGGATCCAAGATCCCCTTTCAGCACAGCGGCTTCCCCTGTGTGGGCACCAGCTAGCCTCAATCTCATTTCTTTCTGTCCACGGAAGAGACTGGAGCGAGGGGATGATGTATGTCATGTGATACATCACCTCCTCACTTCTCCCAGGGATTCAAGTTTGCTAAGAACAAATTGTGGCCATGGGGTGAAGGACTCGGTTCCTGTTCAGGGTGGAGGAGGCATGGGAGGGCAGGGCTACTTCTAATCAGTTCTGAATCACAACCCAGTTTCCCACCATGAAGCAGGGAGATGCAAAGCCCACGTCTCATGAGCAGAACTGTCTGCACATGAGCACGGGGCTTGAGCCCAGCTTTCGGTGTGGTTTAGTATACGAAGCAGTGGGTAGGAAGTGTACACATAGCCAGCAATGTCCAGAAGCCTCCGGTTTTATTCCCAGGGACAGTCAAATATATTCTGACATATAGCCCCAAATGAAGCCAGGCAGGCAGGCTTAGGAGTCAGAAATAGGGCTAAGTAATTTGACGTCAGCGCTCACGGCTTGCTCCTTCCTTGTATACAGTCCTCTCCTTCGCTAGGTCTCCGTATCCTCAGCTGCCTTTCAAAGGTACAGAACTGAGCTGAGACTATTTAATGAAACTGCTCATGATGGGGATGAGGTGTGGGCCCTGGAATACGAGCAAGGCATGCCTCTGTGCACACTGGGGACATCAGAGGGTTCAAAAGGAGGTTATGCCACAGGGGCCGTGGTGTGCTGGTCACTGATGAAATCAAGAGCTCCTCAATGACCGCTGCACACCAGTTGAGCCAGGCCAGGACTAATCAGTAGACTGGATACATTTTAGAGTACTCTTTACGGCACGTAAAAGATGCACTTCTTTAGGAAGATTGCATTAGTATTAAAGTGCTTTGTAATAGAACCCCAATGGCAGGTGAATGGTTTCTTTCAAGTATCCTACTCCCATAGCCACTTACAAGTATTTGTTCAACAACCCTACGTGAATACTGTCTTTACAGATGGCCCAAATTTTCTCCCACCTCTACCTAGGAAATAACAAGTTCTGATCTGAATAAGTTTCTCCTATGGGAGCTAGAGAGAGAATGGTTAAGAGCTCTGGCTGCTCTTCTGGAGGACCTGGGTTCAGTTCCCAGCACCTACACTGGGCAGCTTACAGTTGCCCATAACTTGAGCTCAACACCCTCTCCTGGATTCTACAGCAGCACCCCCACATACATGTTCATACACACACACACACACACACACACACACACACACACACACACACACACACACACACACACACACAGGCGTGCACACGCACACACATACATTTTAAAAATAATAAATTATAGAATAACTTTTATTCTCCTTTGAATAGCCAATTCTTAAGTTTATCAGTAGTCATCTCATACATTGATTTTCCTTTCTTCAAAAAAAATGTGCAAATATGTGAAAATTATGGGAAAGTATTTGAAATAAAGAGGTGGATAGAACCCAAAAGGCTCTTTTTTTAGTTTTAATGATGCAAAGAGCTTCTTCCCATACCTGAATCACGTGATCATCACTTGTTATTTCTATGGCTTCGTGACAGTGGTCTAACGCTGTAAACACTGAATTACAGGCCCTGAAAGATGCATAAGATGAGGGTTAGTTGTACGCTCTGAACTTTGTTAATTTAGCAACATACACAGACCCCAGAGTCACTGGCACTGTTACATTTACTATAAATGTTACTGTACTGTAAATGTTCCCTGTTACTGTTACCACCCGATGACTGGTATTCCCTCAAGTCTTGACATTTCAATACAAAGTTCAATGCTGCAGTATGGCCACGGTCATGGTCACGGAGAAGGTCAAGTTCCCATCAATTAGAAGACCCTAGCCTGGCCCGAACTGACCTTGAGGTATTCTAACCTTTTGCAACACAGAGCGAAACATTTGTCTTTCTTAGGTTTGCAATGCTACTTGGCCGACAGCCACACCCACTGGGATGAAGACAGGCAGGAGTGGAAGGTGGCTCCGAACCCCCCTTGTCCAGTTTCTTTGCGCCTGTACAGCTTTCTACCCGGCTCCTTCCGGGCTGACCTCCCCTGTGTATCTGAGATATTAGAAATCAGACTCCAATTGTGGTTTTCATAGCTTCCCAATAGAAAACAACTCCAAATTCATTGAAGTTCTGTACTAGCCAACACAACAACCACCTGCTATTTAGATGGACTGTTTAGAGAATCCCAGGGAAGGTTTGCTTACACGGTGCAGAGAGAAAAATTTTAAAACAGGAAGATGTTGATTTATGGGATGTCTATTACTTCTTGCAGGGAGAGTTCTTCACTGTTACTTTCCTACCACGAGGGAGTATAATTTGCTGCTACTTTGACCTATTTGTTAGGAAAATGACAGTGCCCTGGGTGAAACTGGACTGTGTTTTCCCAGCTACAGGATTCCGGGCAGCTTCCGGTTTTGCTTGTCCTTGTTTTCCCCATCGAGAGAATTATTGTAAGAATATGTATTTCATGGGGTTTTGTAACGGCCGGAGCGATGGATGACTTATGCAGGCATTTCTCAAAGCGCCTGGGACCACATACGGAAGAATACAGTGTGGTAGGTATTACTGCTTGTAAGGTCACAGAGTCATAGGGCTTTGTTCTCTGAGGCTTGCAAAAGCCTCCAGAGGAAAGAAAAAACTAACTGTAACCTATCTTCTCCCCTTGAGTCTATCCGAATGGGACTCAGTCACAGCAAGCCAACCGGCCCACAGGCAGAAGGACCTCAGCACACCGAAGGATGATGCTTGTTTCTATGGATGCAGAGATGAGGCTATGTGCATACGGGGTAGGTAAGACAAGCATCCATGCTCTGGCCAGCGGGGCAGAGAATGGGCCTCACCTGATGCCACTGACAGTCCCCATCCCCGCAGGTCATTTTTTCATTCCGATTGCCCACCCAATTAATGTGTACTGCATACTGTCTACCTCTACCACCAGCACCAGCACCAGCACCAGCACCACCATCACCACCACCACCACCACCACCACCGTGTTTGTAAACATGTTCCATAAAATCAGCAAAGCATCAAAAGAGGATGCTGAGATTGTTATCACCGCCATCACTGCACTTCCTCTTGAGAGGCAAGCAAGAGCCAGGCTTATCAAAACAGACACCTGGTCTAGATCGAGCTCAGCTCCTTGGGAAAAGCGTTCCAGGGACTAACTACCTTTCAGAAGTGATGCATGGAGACACAGACTCCACGTAGGCTAATTTGTCAACTTTGAGAGCTGGGTAATTAAGTTCTAATGAACACATCTTGTCAGGATCCTCTCTGGCATGGGGTTTTTCAGGAGGTTATCTGTACATCTCAACTAAACGTGCAAACTGGTGCTTCAGCCGTGATCATTTTGTCTGTGCTCAAGGCAGTTCTTAAATAAGTCTAAGAGCTTTTCAACCTTACATCCCTGATTATCCATACAACTTAAACTCTTCAGTAGATATAATACCAAAAGGACACAGCAAATCCCTATACTGCCCATTGACATGAAGGGACAGTGTCAGGAACAGGATCAACACAGTATTCTCCTTCCTATCTCCACCACGCCATGAATGATCAGCTTCGATATTTGGGTTATTCAACTTCTTTAGGTTGATGGCTCTATTTAAGTAAACCCACAGAAAAAATGGGGCAATCAATTTGAGTCATGTTCCTAGAACCACGGAACCTAATTGCTTGTATTAATTATTCATACTTTTCAGGCAGAAAAACTATAGCCTTATTAGTTTCTGTTCTTGGGAACCATGAATTGCATCTCAGATGTCCTTAATTTTTATCCTTAAGGTTAGAGGTTAGAAAATTGGGAGGAAAAAAAAAAGAAACAGAAGAGAAGATAATGGGTGATGTAAGCATTTATACTGTGCCTTAAGAGTTTCAAAGGTTCAGATGGAAAAGACACCATCATAGGTACAGGTACAAAGTCCATAAACAGCACAGTGGTACAGGGGCTGCAAAGCACACACGTGCACATGTAGAATACCCAATTGTGCTCTAGTCCTGCAACCAGGGTGGTAGGCAGCTGGGATCACATAAAGGACACTCCCGGTTCTCAATGTTTTCTTGTCAATTGTGGCTAGGATGGACATGTGCTGTTCTGCATATCTTAGAAAGGTATTTCATCTGAATTCTACCCAAACGAAACACACACACACATACACACACACACACACACACACACACACACACACACACACACGCACATATATGCACACACCACCTTAAACAAGGGTGGGACTGAGCAAGGCAATGGCTTTTAAGAAGATTCTGAACACAAGTTCACATCCAATCAGGGGCTCACAATTAGCCAGGCAGACAGAAGAACAGGCATGGGGAATCATGGGATTGCTACTCGGTGGCAGGTATGGGTGGTGGCAAGGATGAGAAGGGATGGTTATTTTAAGTGTTTACAGCTCTGCACCCACAGCTGCACCAGCCACATCGGCTACTGCACAGAACCCACGTGAAGATAAAGGCTCTGCGTGTGTGTTCATAATGAGAGATGCGGTGCTCCACAAGGCAGACTTTCTCCCATCAGGCCCCGAATCTTTCTAAAACTGAAGACTGCTGGTGTCCTAAGGTCTGAGCAAAATAAACATGATTTCTGTGCAACTCTTACACTAATAATGAGAAGAAACACTGGAACTGTATGATCATAAACTCCTATTAGGTGGATAAATCACTGTCTTTATTTTAGTGACAAGGTTTTTTCATGATTAAAAAAAAAAGCCCAAGAACATTAGAAGAGCGACATGCTCATCATTTATCCTGGCTCATCCTGGACACTGCCATTCATGAACTTGGTTCAGTAGAGGAACCCAACAAATGTGCACAGAAGGGATTAGGTCTGATGTCCCTAAAATTTATTCTCCACAGAGGAAGTTTACAGTTAAACCCCATCATTTGCTCAATTAGATCAGACTTGAGTGATTTGTCTGTTTTGTAAAGTATAGATGGTAGTCACCATTCTCCAAGTCCTGGACTGAAGTGTCCAGCTTCAACACTGGTCACATCCTGCAGCACAGGCTGTGTCCTTGCAGAATGACAGGCATGCTACATATTTAGCTGCAGCTGGGGGCGGACTTGTAGGGGAAAGTATTACATAATTAGACTATAATTATTCTGGCATTGTATAACAAAGAGCTCATTTCCCAGTCTTTAACAAATGCCATAGTTGCTTGTCTGCCTTGGGGTACAGGTAGATAGATGTTCTACGTGTCCTTGAATGCCCTCAAGAGCTGGAGCAAGGTCATTATCTAGATCATTGTCCTCTGTCTGCTGGGTCTAAATTTTGTAGGCCCAGGGAGATGCAAGCAATGTGCATGTACCCCCAGGTCCCCAAAGGGAGTGAACTCAAGCAAGGCTGAGGGAAGGACAGAAAACCAACAGTATCACAGGTGGAGAGGGAAAGAGCATCCAAGAATGAGGGAAGCCCTGCTTCCTGGGGTCACTGCTTCCTGGGGCCACTGCTTCCTGGGCCACTGCTTCCTGGGGCCACTGCTTCCTGGCTTAAGTCCATTTACTGTTCCAAGCTAACTTACATGAAGAACATAAGCATCCCCTTATGACCCCAGCAATGGGTCCAACTCCCCCAGCCAGTTCCTGTCGGAGAGCGGATGAGCAGCTGTAGTGCTCACACTGTTAGGAGCTGAGAAACTTGCAGTTATGATATGATGAGACCATGAGCGCTCCCACACACACCCTGGTCTACACAGACCTCAGCAGCACATTGACCTAACGTCGGGGCTGGCAGGGCTGCTTCAGACCTCCAGGCCTGCTTGTGTCCTACTAACCATGCTCAAGGTGTCCTAAGCCTCCCTGAAGGAACCCCCAGTGCCCGAATCTCTGCAGAATCTGGATTGGGGCACCATCTAACAGGGGCTATCACATGTTCTGGTCCTAAGAATACAGAAGCACTGATTCAAACTAGCGTGAGGGGTTGCTGGAGACAGCGAGAAAAGGATGGGTCACCTGCTTTTAGTGTAAGAAATAAAGTTAAAGGATCAAACCACAATGAAATCTCCTTTCTCCTTTTATTTATTGCAAAAACATCAAAATTCAAAGTTCTAAGTTGTTTTAATCTCAATTAAAATCAACAGAGCTTCCCCGGAAATACATACACTTAATGTACATTATTAAAAAGAATAAATTACTGAAGCAAAGTGAAGGTTGTTGTTGTTTTTTTTTTTTTTTTTAGAAAATTTGTATGAAGTTACCTGAAGTAAACAAACAGATAAAAAGAAACCAAGGGATTTAACTTATTTAAACATTCAAAATGTCTTTGGTGTTATTCCTTAAGGCCTTGAGCTATCAAAACCTCTCACATATCAGAATCCCCACCGTCTTGACATACTTTTACTTTAAAAAAATATTTATTATTACTTACTATTTGTGTGTGTGTGTGTGTGTGTGTGTGTGTGTGTGTGTGTGTGTGTGTGTTATGCACACTCATGGCACGACACACATGAAGGTCAAGGGGTAACCTGTTGGAATCATCTGCTTCTGCCACCATGGGGGTCCCAGAGAGTAAACTCAGCTTGGTGGCAGCATCAACATTCTTAAAACACACACACACCAAAAACACCACATTCCCGTCTAAGAGACTGACTGCTTACTCTAACATTTCATTTCTTACACC
Organism: Peromyscus californicus insignis; assembly: GCF_007827085.1. Taxonomy (NCBI): domain Eukaryota; kingdom Metazoa; phylum Chordata; class Mammalia; order Rodentia; family Cricetidae; genus Peromyscus; species Peromyscus californicus. The sequence goes on along the minus strand of NW_026294480.1, from coordinate 58,561,917 downwards.
ACTGTAGTCACCAAAAGCAACTCCCCAGACATGGGCCACCTGCTTCTGTGCCAATCATCCTGCTTCCTAGGGACTGGAGAGAATTAGCTTTAAAGCTTCTCTGTCAGATTTGGATACAAAACAAGTAATGAAGATTAAAAGTATAATTATGGTAGGGAGGTCTTCTCTTGGTCTTCACACTGGGCACAAGGTACCAAGAGGTGCCTCTTAGTTCCCCAGAGAGAGAAGCCATGCAGAGATGTCCCTGAAGGAAGCAGGAAGCCCATAAAACTGCTCTTTCCGCAGGGTCAAAGGTATACTCATGTTCTCTGGCTTGAAGAGGGCAGGTTGAAGAAATTAGGTGTTAGCAGCAAGCCGGAACAGAGCTTGGACTAGACTAGATGGGTGCTAAGACCCTGATATTCCAAAAGAGCCTAGAAGTAGAGATGATACATAATGGGCTCCATGTAGAATGGAGAGCCAGAGAGAAACCACCTCTGAAAGCGCTGCATACAAACCAAGAGACCTAAAATTGGTGTCTCAACGATATGCCCTGCATACCGAGGCCACAGGCAGACTTCATGAAATCGCCACATAGCCATTATGGTGGCTAGAGTAATAAATGTACTTATTGGCTTCCCCGACTATAACAACCCAAGTAGGAATTTATGAAGTTGGAAGTCAGAAGTTGAAAGTGATTCTTAAAGTATGCTCTTAATCTCAATCTAATTATACAAAACTTGAGCCAGACTTCCTAGACTATGATTTTAACACTGCCACAAATAGTAGAAGATATTGCCAAAAAAGACATGCTTTCAATTTATTTCATCACACCAAGGGGCTCCATCCAGTTAACGTACTGCCATTGGCTGGCAGTCTCACAGTTTCAAAATCCCAGACATCAGTTATAAACCTGTGTACTTTGGCCTGTTGACAGTTAAGTTTTTTCTAAAGCATTGTTAACTTCATGTATTGTCTTATGTTGCTACATACCGTAATTTGAACTGTGAGCGAACTTCCCCGTGTTCTATTTGAATCAGTTCATTATAGCAAGCAATTATGCTGCTATTCTCCATAAATCTCTGAAAAGAAAGCAAAGATAATGCATAAGACATCTCCAATTATTTCTTAGAGAGTCAAACAGAGAAACTTAACAGTTGTTCCTGCCCCCAGGTAGTTCATTATGCAAGACATCGTGTAGATAGGAAGGGGTGACAGAGAAAAGTTGTCAAGGACTGTGAAGTGCCTATTCAAATGTCGGAGGAACAACTCGGAACAGGCGATGCCCTTGGCTCACTGTATAACAGAGACAGGGAAACTTCATTACAAGGAGTCACAGCAAAGGAAGCATACAAGAGCACAGCGTGCCTCCCCAGCCCTGTTAATGACTGAACCATTTCGGCTACATCCCGTAACCATCGCCTGCAACTCGATACGCAGCGTGCTCAGGCTGCAATGTGCCATTGGTTCATTTTTATGGTAGTGTTCTTGGCCTTGTTCTGAATTTTTTGGGTGCCGAATGTAGAGCTTATTCGAGGTCTCGGTGAGCTCAACAACAGGACAATCAAATGAAATACTAGGCGAAGGAGAGGAGCAGACATTTCTCCAAGAAAACGTATAACATTTGTTCTGCAAACACCTGAAGGATGTCCAACCTCACCAGACTAAAGAAATAGAAATCAAAAGCATAATAGGATGTCATTTCATACCCACCAAAATAGGTACAATTAAAGAAAGAAAAATAACTATTAGTAAAAATGTGCAGAATCAAAGTCCTATGCATTGCTGATGGCAATATGAAGTGGTTTAGTCACTGTGGAAAATAGTGTATGTGTTATTCAAAAATTAAACTCTAGGTATATAAACCAGGAGAATTGAAAATGGCTACCTCAAGCAAACTCTTGTAGAATCAGGTCCACACCAGCTTTACTTACATGGGGTAGAATAATAGTCTATGAAGAGATGAATTGTGGTAGGTACATGCAGTGGGATTTTACTCAGGCATAAGATAGGAAGGAAGTGCAAAACCCTCAAGAATATTAAGTGAGAGAAGATAGACACCAAAAGCCACACCTATATGATTCCATTCATGCAAACTATCAAGACAGATGCATCCTTACAGACGGACTGCAGACTGATGCTTGCCAGAGCTTGGGAAGCAGGCCCGGGACTGACTGCTTAGTAGGAACTTGAGGCTAAGGGAAATGCTTTCGAACGAGGCTGGGGGTGGGTATCGCACATTGGGAATGCTCTAAATGTCACTGTATTGTTCACTTTAAAATGGGCTTACTTTAATCTCAATTAGAAGAAAAAAAAAGCTTTCACATATTTACAAACCCTTAGTGGGTTGAGTAAATGCATAAGCAAAGCCTGAAGTCCAACAAAACACAATGTGCAGCACCATTCATGGAAGAGCTGTGACGTGCACTTCACGCCAGAGAGAGACGGCAGACGCTTCTCAATGATTCCAAACTCATTTTTACATCATTTTTTAAAAAATTTTGCCTGCATTTATGTATGTGTACCACATGCATATAGTGCCCACAGAGGCCAGGGCAGGGTTGGATCTCCTGGAACTGGAGTTATCAACAGCTGTGAGCCACCAAGTAGGTGCTGAGAATTAAACCTGGGTCTCCTGGAAGGGCAGTCAGTGCTCTTAACTGCTGAGTACCTCTCCAGCCCTTCTTTACAGCTTTTCAATTGAGCACATTACTTGGTGTAGGACATACAAGAAATCATGCATTTCTCTCATATGAACACGGCAACGCTCTTATGAGAAACGAGGAAAGCAGAAAAAAAAAAGCCAGTAAAAAATGGTAAGGAAACAGATTTCCTTATGACCAAAGAAAATGTCTTACATTTTTAACTCATAAAGAACATATAAACTTTGCAAAACTTTCTAAGCATATAGCTAGCGCACTATGGAGCAAAAAAGGATTCCAAACTACCCAGTTACCTTAGTGCTCCTCAGGCAGCTAGCTAGATGGAGGGGGCAAGTCAGACCCAGCCGAAAGGTCCATTTATAGACTTCCTTCAATTAAGTCAGCTAGAGAGAAAAACCAATTCCTCTCTCCCCTTCTGTCTCAGCATGTGAGTGTACACACACACACACACACACACACACACACACACACACCCCTGGAGTGGATGGTCTTTCCTTGAGGAATACAGTCAAAGCCCTCTAACTTTCCACAGGCCTCTTATTCTCCAAGTGGCGTGGAGAGGGGCTAAGAAAAGGAAAAGCCACCAACACAGGCAGAAAGAAAATGCTTGCTCTTTCAGTCACAAAGCAAAGTTCGTCAAGATTCACATCTGCCTGAGGTTTTACACGAGTGAAAACTGTCCCCCCCAATGACCGTTATCAGGGTAGCTGATGCATTTTAGACATACTGAAATTTCCATGCTAAGCGAGTTTAGATGATGCTGAGATGCATGGATCTCGACTCTGGGGGCCCTCAGAACATCTTGTAGGCTAACGTGCTCAATTGCCAATGCGTGCTGGGGTTCTTACTGGAAGGAGGAGGACCCAGTCTACAGATTCACCAGAACCACTTTCGCCCAGGAGGCTTCTTTCCATGGAACACAGGAGCTCTTGGGAGAGTACTCCACAGCATGGCAGAAAACTCCATTAGTGGGTGGACCCAAGACAGAATGAGGAGTGAATGTACATCTGCATCCCTGCCTTTGTTATGAATGTGCAAGCTATTCAGATTTTGGAGTCTGTTTCCTCCGGAGAAAATATCAAATCTTTCATATGTTGAGAAAAATTAAGCAAATCACCTGGAACTGGGCCTGATAAATAATACATTGTAGCTCCTCAACTTCCCACTCCAGAGGAAGTCTCTCCAGGGAGAAGTGTGGCTCACAGCTGTGAGCCCAGCATGCCTTACACATTGCCTTGCACGTGGAGCCCCATAAATACTTGTTGAGATGAATAAGCATCATTTCAGGCTTTAAAAAAAAAAGGCACATGAAGGTGAGTGTAAGAGCAGCTGCATTGGGCAAGATGCTGGTTTCCAAAAGCACAGTGTGGGCTGGGCATCATGACAGCTGGCCACGTGCTTAGGGCTCTAAAGGCTTCAAAGGGAGTTGCTGGGGTGTAATGGGTGACACAGTTTCTTCCTGGATCCCCACTCAGGGATCACAGACCAACGTGCTGGCCCGGTAGCTAGTAATACAAAGCCAAGTTTGAGCAAGTGATTTAATCAAAACAAATCAGGGAAGAGAAACAACCTCGCAGAAGGCAAGACTAGCTGGCATATCCAGAAATTACTTAGATAGAGAGCTGCCAAAGACAAGATCTTCCCCAAACAAGTACAGCGGCTGCCTGGAGATCCTCCACGGTGGTGAGGCCACAACATATAGAGAAAGCCATCACGGATACTGTGTATTTCCCTGGGAGAAAACCTGAGGGGTTGGAGAAATCCTGATCCACTGGTGAATGACCTTGATCAAATCAGACCCAGCATTCAGAACACCAGGTAATCCCTGATAGGCACTGTCTTGTAAGTTCCCATTCACCACAGATACATTCAATGTGTACAACACATTTGGACCTGGGCACAGGAGACACTGTGGAATAGCAGTGAACCTTTTTTTCCCCTCAATATTTGTACCTAAAGAATGACAATCATTCCCTTCTAAGCTTTCCTGCCAACAGATGTACAATGTCCATCCTCTGGTGAGGAAGCTATCCTCCAAATGACACAACACAAAACCGCTTGGAGGAAAGATCACTGAACTGAAGCAGAATTCCAAGGCCACTCAAGAGACCAATGTGCCTCCTAATTGATAAAGCCAACAGCATATCAAGGTCATCCTTCAGTTGGAAAACCAATGTGACCAGGAAAGCCAATGTCACCATACGCTCAGAGTCCTGATTCACACTTGGAAAGGTCAGTGGAGTGGTGTGGGCCAGGAGACACAGATGATCAATAAAACATGTGAATAATTGCAGAGTTATTTCTAGAAAATTAATGAGTTTTAAAAAATGGCAGTCACACGGCTTCTTTGCTGACTGTCCTCTGGTATTTCTGGGTTCCCAAACTTGGAGGTATTTTCTCAGGCATCCCTATTCAAACACTGCACATAAGGGAAGCTTTCAGAGACAAATGCCAACCGTCACAGGAAGAGACGGCAGACACACACAAGAAGGAGTGTTAGGAACGTGTGGAATGTTGCAACCTAGAAGTGTTCGTTTCTATTACACATTACAATCCAGGCTGCCTCACATCTTCCATAGGCTCTGTTTCTAGGCTGAAGCATGCCACAGCACAGAGAGACTGCTACACAAAAGAAGTTACCGCATCTCCGTGATCTACAACCAGGGATTTTCATTTTCAATCAAGAATAGTAAAACACCATTATTACTCAAAACACCAAGAACTCATAGGATCATCTGTCTGAGTTTAGACTATCAGTAAAATTTACACAATCAACTACGGATCGCTACTCTATTTTTACCTAAAATAAAGCATTTTTTTAAAAAATAGCAGGAATAAATATGTTTATCATAAAAATGTGAAGGGCTCCATGCATTTTCTATATTACTCTGTCTAATATTCACATTTCTTTTTCTACTCCAGTTTTTCTTCTTTATTTTAAATTAATTCTGTTTTCTTTCCATTTGCCCACACATAGCTTTGCCTGAAATTCAGTTTTTACCTTCACCTTGCAATCCTAGTTATATGTCTGTATCCCCTTGCCTAGGACAATCAGTTTTAATCTTTAAGTTGATATCCGTGTGTTTCATATAGTTATCCTTCAAATTGGAGACTTCTCTTTTTCTGGTGTTAAACAATGGTTCGCAAGCCGCCATGAACCTGCTCTCAATTTAAAAGCTCTGGGCAGCCTCCTGGTGAGCACAGAACCTAAGTGGCCACTTGGCACATCATCTCTCTATGACCCCACATACATGCTGGAGCTGACTGGTAGGATGGAGCTATCTGGGTCACTCTGAGACTGCTGGATTTCGATCTGATGGAAGAGGTATTTGATTGTCATTATGTATCAGCTGCTATGATAGATGGAATTAAGATGGCCGGAAGCAAACGGTTGACCGGCACTTGTTAGTCGCTTGCTCACTGCCACTCCATTCACGTGCAGCCTCTCCCATTCCCTGGCTCACAGTCCTGGGGCCTGTTTCCCCTAACAGCTCTCATGGCTGTGTGCTTTGCTCTCAAGGGAGAGCGAGGGAGCACGGTGCCCGCCCTCGAGAGAGGTCTTCGGTCCCCTCGTACATACCCGGTTGAAGCCTGCATGGAGAAGAGGAAGAACTGAGGCCTCTTCATGGTCATCGGATCTGCAGCAAAGCAGAAAAGGTGGTCACTCAGCAGATACAAAACCAGGATTCCTCACACTGAAACATGGAGAGAGAGCAATGAGGCCATTGGCATTCGCTCTGGAGAGGCTTCCCGAGCAGCGTGTGCCCAGGGAGCACCTGCCTTCAGGGACACAGAACCCACATCTGTCTTCCAGATGTGAGCAGAACACAGGCAGGATGGGAAGCAACAGCAGTGTGCTGGAAGTGCTCCCGGCACAGGGGTGAGCCACTGTAACTCTGGGTTGTCCTTTGGGGTCGGAGCAGATATAGGAGAACAGTCCCATAAACGGAGATGTCAAGCATGCTGCTTATCACAAGGCTACCATCCCTAACCCAACTGGATGCACAACTCCTACCCCAAGATCTAGCTGGCCCCAAATCTCAAGGTGATGCAGACACCTGACCTTACAGTCTATAGGACCGTGCAACCAAATGGGAAAGAAGTGTAAATTTGAACAGAAATCCAAAAGGAAGGAAAACAAAAACTGGCCATGGTCACCTATCTCCTGAGACAGTTTTCAGTATTGAGCCTGGAACTGGGCCATGAGTGAAAAGGTAGGGTGGGGACCAGCATGTCATGAGGATGTCTCAAAACTCAACTGTCACCATCAAGAAACTGAAAGAGGGTCCCTGAGACAGCCAGAAATTTGCATAGGATACATACCTTAAAAATTAGGGAAGACAAGCAGGAGAGGCATTGGGTGGAAAAGTCATTAGAAAACAGAATAGAGGTCCCAGTTTGTGGCTCTACCCATAGCTGATTCCTGCCCGAGAAACTGTTTCCCTTACTCCCGACTTTCTGCCTTCTATGAAGGAAGTAAAGATTACAATGTAATAATATCCTATTTCCTATTGCCATTTATGGCAAAGACAGAGGCACTCATTTAGTATCATGCTCTGTATAAGAAGCATTTGACAACAAAAACCCAGAAATATCATAACAAGCCATAGAAAACCACTCCTAGTCAAGGACTCATGAACATTTTTGATAAATGAAAAGGACAGAAGGCATTTGGGGACCCAGGTAATAAGTGGCCTTGGGAGATGCTGTGCAGTGTGGTCTCCCTGATCATGACCAAGGCTGTATGATCCTATTCAGATCTCTGGAGATAAGTGGAGAAGGAGACTGGCATCCCTCAGTTCCCCACTCATTCTTTCTGGAATCAGTCTCCCACCAGGATGGCAGGGATTCGGCATCCATAAAGACAGAGCGTCACCTTATTTGGACCACAGCCCATGGGAGCCATCAAGTAGAGAGCCTCAAAGTGTAGCATTTCAACACAGGGCTCTGATCAGGGCAGGCCCCTGCAGCCACGGCTTCCTCTCACGCTAGTGTGACCTACAGGGTACTTATATCAACTCCCCCTGGGCTAGCCTGCCCTGGAAAACCCCACACCTCCTTAAAGGAGCTGTTGGCCTATCTGCTCCTTTGTGGCAGAAGCTGTGCCGAGTGCCCTAACAGAGCCTAGTCCGACAGGTCTTGGGTCCTAATTAAGATCTTAGTCTCTCTGAAGCTAATGACAGCCATTGACTGACTACAACAAAATTTGCCACTGGCAAGGATTCCAAGTATTGTAGCACATACAAACTACTTCTTCCTTTCAGCCAGCCCTTGCATTTTAAGTGCAGAACGTTCCAGACACTAAACCCAGCAGAACAGTTTCTCATTCCAGGGTATCAGCGTACCAACAGCCAAGCCAATCTTCTTTGCAGTCCCAAACCAACCTAAGCCTATGGGCTGCTGTTAGCCACACAATAGTCCTCACTTAAGCCCCACAATCCTTTTCTTCCGATGGACTTGGTGCCTCTGTGCTCTCGTGCCACAGTCTTAAGCGAAAACTCAAGCGCTTTCCCATCTCTAATTTTCCTCAAAGAAAAAAAAGATGAACCAGAACAGTGTTCTCTCCAGAGTTCTCAGCTTTTCTACTCATTTTTGGCATGTCATCATGATGAGAAACCTGTTTTCCCCCCCGAAGTGTGTGAAAACGTGCTGGCAGCAATTATGTAAGAGAGAGGGGGGAGCCTAAATATTTTTGGAAACTTGGAAAACAAAGCCCTCAGAGAAAGTTCTAGAAGTGGCATTGTACAGTCTAAGATATGCCCATCACAGAGCGGGTTCAAAAACTGGATTGCATCATTCTCAGATGGAATAGGAATATTGGGTGTGGGAGTGCAGCTGGAGGTGGGGGTGCTGCTGGGGGTGGGGGGTGTTGCTGAGGGTGGGGGTGCTGCTGGGGGTGGGAGGTGTTGCTGGGGTGGGGGTGCTGCTGGTATTGAGCGGTGTTGCTGGGGGTAGGGGCTGCTGATGGAGGTAAGAGGTACTGTTGTGGCTGGGAGATGCTGCTGGAGTAAGGATGCTGTAGGGGATGGGGTTGCTGCTGGGGTAGGGTGGGGGTTGTGTACTTACGCTTGTGAAACCACGGCCAGGATCACAGTGTGCTCGGAGGGGTTAGTGGCCCGGATTGATCTGTAAAAAGAAGCTTCAAGTCAAGCAGTGATCCGGGCTCTGTTACATTAAATTACTATGGAGACTTCTCTGCACTGATAGTGGTACCGAATCAAATCGTCCTTCAGAGAAAAAAGTCTCAGAACACACATGAGACAGCAAAGAAAGACGACCTCATGAACTAGGATAATAGCATCTATCTGTCTGTCTGTCTGTTTTAAACTCCTGAGCAATTTTCCAACAGGTCACACTCGCCAGTTTTCTACTTCAAAATTGGCAAATTCCACTTGAATTTCGTGGTTTCTGATTGAAATCTGACTCTCTCTTTAAAATACTACAGTCTTTTAACGATCGGTTTGTGCCTAAGCAGCGAACGAGGCTGGATTCCTTTTCTTTCAAAACAGGAGGTCATACAGAAGACTAACCTAACAATAAAAGTTAAAGGACTTGGTGGCAGATGAACAGGCAAGTGCTAAAGGTCATTCAGAGGGTGCCCCTCCCCCAGTCAGTCTGTCCTTTATGCTTCTATACTTGGCCATCAGCCGGGCTGGAGAAAGATTAAATGGTAACTGTCAGATTTGCTAAACCGGAAGCACCTGTAGACAGTTAATTTATTCCTTAGCAATTTCACAGTATACAAATGCATACAGATTATAGGATTTTGAGGTCTGTGAACCTTACAAGATGCATGAAGCTCAGAATCTAGACTAGTCTGGTCAGGGCTTCATGAATTGGCCAAGCTTTTAATAAAGGGCCGCATTCTTGAATCCATGGACAGCGGCATTGACTGTTTTAGCCTATACCTGTGGTCTGACTTCTGCTTATTTTGAGATCTTTCTAAGAGGGACTATTCATCACCAAGGGCAGGGAGTCTAGACAGGTCCACTCCAGGGCCGGCACTCATCACTTCTTGTTCCCATCCAACCTCCCCCAGAGCAGGTTTCCGAAGACTCAGTTTACATTAGGAGCCTAATATATAGACACTCAGAGAAGTACCCGTTTCCGTCATATGAAAAATACAGTGTCCGAGAGGCACTCTCTGAGATCCAGGGAGATGCTGTACACATCTCCCTTTCATGTAGCCTCTCCCACCCAGGGACGTGCCATGGACACACTGCTAGGTCACCTTCAAAGAACCTGGACTTACACAGAGGCTAACTCAAGTACTGCATGTGCTGAGCGGGAACAGTCTCTTCGCTTCCTTTGTGACTGGTGCCTATCTTTTGGGTTACTTCCTGCTCCCCAGAGGTATTTGTGTTAAGAGGGACTTGATTGTCTTCCTGATAAGGGAGATCTGGAGGTATGACAGTCTGGAGTCAGTACGCTAAATGGAGGAAGGTTTAGTATAGCTAAAAAGCCTGGGACCTAGGCCCACAGACGACAGTAAGGGATGCCCTTCTGCTGGTGCATGTCCCCCACTCACTTCTGTACAGAACACTACTGTCTGTCAACCATTTAAGAACCTGGCTGCCCTTAACAGGACCAGTAGCAGTCAGCAAGCACATAGAGACACACAACTTCCTTCTGAACCTCACGCCCCCCACTGCCTTTCTGAGCAGCTATAACAGAGGCACAGACATCATGCTTCTATAGCTAAGGAAGAGTACAAAGATTACCTAACCAAGGCCCTAGGGGACGCTGGCATACGAGCAGCAGCGTTTGATTACAGAGCCATATGAGACCAGCCTATGAGAGTCAGGACCCAATTCTACCCTGAAAATCATTTAGAAAGAAGGTATGTTTTGTTTGGTTGGTTTGTTTGTTCTTTGAGATGGTGTCTTGCTATATAGCCCAGGCTGGCCTTGAACTCAGCAATCCTCCTGCCTCAGTCTCCCAAGTGCTGGGATAACTGATGTGCTTCATTATACCCGGTCAGTAAGAAAATATATTTCTTTCTTTCTTTCTTTTTTTTTTTTTTTTTGGTTTTTCGAGTCAAAGTTTCTCTGTGTAGTTTTGGTGTTCACTCTGTAGACCAGGCTGGCCTCGAACTCACAGAGATCCGCCTGGCTCTGCCTCCCGAGTGCTGGGATTAAAGGCGTGCGCCACCACTGACGGGCGAAAATATATTTCTTAATAGTAAAAATAGCTGTGTGTGTGCATGCCTGTGTGTGTGCATGTGTGCATGCGTGTGTGTGTGTGTGTGTGTGTGTGTGTGTGTGTGTGTGTGTGTGTGTGTGTGTTACTAAATAGGAAAATATTTCTATGGAGAAAAGCAAGATTTGAAACCGTTAAAACACTTAAACACTGGCTAATTAACAAAACGTCTTTGGGAAAATGCAAGTCATAAAAAAATAGCAAGGCAATGCCTGTGATTAAAAAAAAAAACCCAACTCTTAACCCATTAATATTTTTGTCAGTATACCAAAAGTTTTAAGAATTTTTCTACCTTTCATTTACTAATATTCAATAAAAGTCCAGCCCTCTTTGTAACCGGCCTCTGTCCTGTTCTTGATTAATTAGTGACTCTTTCAGGCCAACTTCCAAGCACTCCACTTCTGCTGATGGCTCAGTTCATCCTGAGCAAACTCTTAACATGGACAATGTTTATTTATGAATAGACAGGTACTTGCTCCCCAGAGTGTGAGCATCTGTACAAATAAGTGTGGGCATGGACCCCAGGAAGACTCTGCTGCTAACGTGGCTGCCTTCTTCTCTCCATGTCTGGGAAGCCTGCTACAGGATCTACCCATCTGTGTCACGCATGGAAAAATCTCTGTTTCACACATTTCTGATGTTCATTTTGGGGCAGAATAATGAAGTTTAAAATACTTACTTTAAATCTAAACTACGTGTAGTAAAAACTGTGTGAATTTTAATGACTCTTTTATGAGCAATACTTGGGAGGGGCTGGGGGACCATGCTCAAGCTTCAGGATGAGTCCAGCTTCTAAATTCAATGCAATTTAAATGTGCAGAAATGGGAAGGTAGGATGCGTCTGTAGGAAGGAGCCATAGCCTTCATTGTGGCAGTCCAGGTCTATGACCCCCAGGTCAGTGCTGGGACCCAAAGCTGTCTGTAGAGGAAGTTCTTTTAGAGAAGATCGGGCAGGGGAGGGGGGCTTACTAAGCAACTTAGACAGAGAAAGGCACCTGCACACTGCTTCTGCATCGAAGTTCCGGGTTTGCCTGTGATCGATCACAATAATCTCATGATGCTTGTCCAGAAAGCATTCAAGGGCTGACTCTGGAGTGCGAGCAATGTTGCATCTGTAGCCAGCCCTGTCACAGGCCCACCAGAAGCCATCACTCTGGCTATCCTCCTTTGCAAAGATGAGCAAAACCTGAAACAGAAAGAAGAGCATCTTGAACACAAATCCCCACCCTTAGCTCTGCACTGAAAACAGGTCACGGGTACACTGGCTAAACACAGGACTCCCGAGGAAAGCTGTCTGGGTTCAAATCTGGTTCCTCCGATAATCCCTGGCATCTCCAAACAAGCTATTCCATCTTCTTGGCCTGGCTGGGAGCTAGCTGGGAGGACAGAGGATTGGACACAGGTAGGTGCTCAGTCAGTCTAGTAAGGAATGGATGGATGTTGCTGGCTGCGGTTGTAAGTTTCCTTACAGCTCGGCCTATTTTTAAAATGAGGGAAACAGCAGAACCACTGACAGCGTCAGTAACGTGGGTTACGCAGGTTACCCGATGATTTGCAAATGTACACATCTGCTCCAGCGCAAACGGTATTTGCTTCCAAGTCCCTGGAGGCTCTCCTAGCTGAGCACTAAATAGCTGTAAAGACACAGGGACTTCAAAGTACTGACAACAACCTGCGAGATTAATTTAAACAACCAACTCTTGCCAACACGGGCCAAGACTGTTTCTGAACTGTGAGGCTGACGCAATGAAACTGGGGATGATTTGCCTCTATTCGCCTCATGGCAAAGCACAGCCCCACCCATGGAAAAGGCGGCAGGCACCTTGCACAGATTCCCCTCGGCATTCTTGAGCTCAGGAATCCAGAGTCTCTGGCAGTTGGAAGCCGGGGAAGCTTTACCGTCACGTGAACCTGTTTAGGGTCTATCTTGAGCACTAAGAATGAAGCCTCAGGGGAGCGAGGGTGGCCAGTCCTGTTTGTTGCCATGTTCCTGTGCCCAGGTGAAGGCTGGCACTTATGAGCTGCCCAGTAAAAGCTTGATGGTTGAGACAGTGAGTACTTATAGGGTTTATAAGAACTACAAGAAGGCTATTTCTATTTTATTTTTGAGAAAGGGTCTTGCTACGAAGCCCCGGTTAGCCTTGAATTCACAGCTCTTGAGCCTGCTGAGTAACTGGGATCACAGGCATGCGCCATTGCCAAGGGCTTTACTCTCATCATGTAGGAGTGAAGCATCCTTCAGCAATAGGGTACAATACAAAAACATAGTAAATGAAGGCATTGCTAAGGCATTTAATATTCTCCAGCATCCATTTCTGATTTAAATAATTGGGAATAAAACAGAAGTCTCTCAGCATGGAGGGCTTTTAAGGCAATACCATAGGTCATGGTAAGATACCCAAAGTGTTTCATTTACAATCAGAACAGAAACAATCCAAAAGTGCCCAACAGCTACCATTATGTTTTTAAAATACCATATTACTTGAACATTAGAAGCCAATAAGGAAGTAGACTCAATAATATAATGAGTCTCACCCACCCATCAGTCAGTTTCAGCAAAAGCCAACTGCTGGCCAATATGGGTTTGCTCTATCCCTCCCTCTAACCCAGTGGTTCTCAACCTTCCTAATGCCTCAATTCTTTAATACAGTCCCTCACATTGTGGTGACCCCCCAACCATAAAATTACTTTCATTGCTACTTCATAACTATAATTTTGCTGTTATGAATCATAATGTAAGTATCTGATATACAATCCCTGTGGGGGTCTCAACCCACAAGTTGAGAACCACTACTCTATCCCAAATCCTGTGTGTGTTTGTGGCAAATCCAGTCAATATACATCATGTCCACACATATCTGTTAAACAGAAAGATTCATTCCTATAAGGACAAAACCATAATACCACTTCAATGGTATTATGAACCTCCCCCAATAATCCCTGAACATTAGTAATATCCAAATATATCATCTATGTCAATCATCTTACACTCTGAATAATTTTCTGTTTTCTCAAATATCATGTTTCCAGGAGCAGAATAATATATTTTTTTCAGCATGATTTTAACATCTTTTTTTTTCTAGCACATGATTTAATACCATCTGCCAGAAAACATGGGGTGGCTCTATTTTTCTCAGAACTCATTCTGGCCAAGGTCTATCACTTCAGTCTGGGATGCTTCTAACCTTTGCAGACACTGAGACCCCACTAGAAAGAGGCAGGAGGGAGCTCTCCCAAGAGAGGTGAAGGGCACTGCCTGGTGGGTTATGATATTGGAAAGAAAGCCTTCAGACCAAACTGTTGCTATGGCAAGGACAATGAGGAAGATCAAGTTGAAGCTTTCTCGTGCAAAAAGTCATTAGCCTCCTCCTTGGTCCAACTGTGATATTAGGATGAGGAACAATGTGTAGAAGCCAAGAGCAAAAAGCCAACAGAATCTTTTGCCTCACGTCTGTCTGGCTATGCGATGAGTCTATAAACAAGAATCTCAACAAACCACACCCTTTTCCTTCCGATGATTATGGCTCAATATTGACTAGTACAATAAGAACACAGGTCTACTCTCCTCTTGGATGTGTGTGTGTGTGTGTGTGTGTGTGTGTGTGTGTGTGTGTGTGTGTGTGTTCATTCTTTCAGTTCTGTTCCTATAGAGAACTCTAATACACACACCTTTCTGATGTTTTGATACCTGGGGCTTTGACACTGGGGAGATAGTATTTCTCAGTTAATGAATTCCTGATTGCCCAGGTGCTCAGCATTCAGGACTCTGTCCTCCTGCCCTGATCAGCTCAGGACCAGGCACCCACAAACCAGAAACAATCCCTATGTCCACAGCCCCCAATTGCCCAGACAATTGTCCAGAGTGGTCAGTCTTAAACAGCATATGCTGCCTGCCCTTACTTTCTCATAAAAACACAGGAAGGCTTCCTGCAACTCTCACTTGCTGGTCCCTGGGAGTCCTGACTGGAGAGCATCTGAGTGGTCCTATTGGTGTGATGGTCTCCTTTCTTTATGAAATTTTAGCCATGTTCTCAATGGCATATTTTCCATGATGTATTAGCTTAGCCAAATAATAATTTAAAAAATTACATTTGAAATGGAGTATTTATATTAGAAAGGCACTTACTAGAACATTTCTTTGGTGATATTTAAACTTCTTTCCGTTTATAAAACATTGATTTAGAAAAATCAACCCAAAAGCAAAGTGAAAATCCATAGATTTTTTTTTCAGAGTACAAAAAACTACAGCAACCACCTTGTGATGTGTTGACCTACTCTAGAAAAATCATTCCTTCTCCTAGAAGGTGGTGGATCCGAGTCACCAGGACTGGACCTTCTGTCTCCAGCTCCCAGATCACAGCTGCTCTAAGGATAGTCCGTTTCCAGAAATGTGGATTCCAAGAAGTGAAACACAGAGGGTGATGACTGGGAACTGCGGCCACTAAGAGTAGAGATACTGGAGGAAAGACTTGAAGTTATCACTGTCAAAGTGCTCAGAGGTGGCCCCACTGCCACCTCTTCTGAGCCACGGCATTGTGACTCTTCCCTGGATTCTGCAAAAAACTGGACCTCCTCTCTCTCCCTCCCCCTGTGTGTGTGTGTACATGTGCATGGTGTGTGTGTGTGTGTGTGTGTGTGTGTGTGTGTGTGTGTGTGTGTGTGTCTGTGGCTGCAGTACTCAAGACCCTGGGACTGGAGCTCACGGGTAGTGATTGCCTAGCATGCGTGTGTCCCAGTCCCAGGGTCCTGTTGACTACCCAGGCTTTCCTTGAACTTACAGTCTGGAGCTGTAAAAGAACATCTTTCATTCTGGACTGACCTCTGCCATGTTGGGTTCTGTCCATGTAGGAGCATAACTATGGGCAGGCAGCTTCTTCTGCATGGTAGAACCAGATCATAAAAATGGCCAAAGAACAGTCTAGATAAGCACCGTGACCTCTGAAGGTTTCTGTCATGAACTTGCAAGCCTCCTACCTCAGCCTACGGAATAGTTGAGATTATGGGCCTATGCCATCAGACCCAGCTGTACTAATATATTTATTTCTTTACTTACTTACTTTTGGGCATAAGGTTGTTATTGCGAATTTTAAAAAGTAAGACATACAGCCCCAATCAGCTTTAAATATTTATAGACTCATGGTCATTTGTGGATATTTAGTGGCCATTCACCAGGGCAAATCTCATAAAAGAATTCTACAAAATATATTTCTTAGAACTCATCAGTAAAGGCATATGATTGAATTTGTTTTGTAGGCAGGAAAGGCAAACTGACCCTCCTGCTTACTCTAAACATATCATTCAACATTCATCTGAAGAATATTTATTTGGCGACATATGAGGCAGGTGCCAAGAACTGGTATGGAAGAGAGGACAGCCAGAGTCCAGCCTCTGCTCCTTGGATCCTGGCAGGGGACAGAGTTAGAGAAGACAATGACAACCAGACCACATCCTCCATTCTGGACTGCCCTCTGCCATGTTGGGTTCTGTCCAGGTAAGAACAGAACTACAGGCAGCCCCTTCTGCATGGTCGAACCAGATCATAAAAATAGCCAAAGTACAGTGTACATAAAACACTGTAACCTCTGAAGTTTTCTTTAAAAACTCTGTGAGGTTTGGCCTGTTGGTCATAACAGACATGCTGCTGTTGAGAACATTAGGGACACTGGGTGCAATGTATTGTCTTCCTCTCAAAGTGTCTCAGCAACAGCTGACCAGTGTTGGCCACAGGGAAATGACATCTTTTCTAAGCCTTGACAAATGGTCTTCAGTATTGCCAATGTCATGCATCAGTCCCTTTAAAGAAAGCCTTTAATGAATGTGGCATGTTTGTCTGGCTTCACTGACTTTGTGGCCCTTCATCCCCCTTATCACATCAATAAACTGTATCCACACTGGCTATGTGTCCAGTGTCCCTCAAAGAGGACAGCAGCAGCAGCAGCAGAAGCAGAAGCAGCAGCAACACCAGAAGCAAAAGCAGCAGCAGCAGCAGAAGCAGTAACAGCAGCAGCAGCAGCAGCAGCAGCATTCTCCCCAGGCATCTCCTCTAATCCTGTTTCTATTTGAGTGACATGTCTCAGCACCGTTACTTCTCATGGATTGCATTGTGTTTGTTGGTTCCTTCCTCCATCGGTGATCTATTTTTGTAGTGGGTTGTGTGGGTTTAGCATCAAATTCCAGGAGGCAACACAACTGTACCCTCTGCTGTCCATGCTTCATCTGAATGACAGATGGGCAGGAACCAGCGACAGAGATTTTGAAAGAGTGACATGGACGGTCACTGATCACGCTATTCGTGATCTGTGGGCTGAAGAGCTATTGGCAAGGTCCACACTTTACATAACTATTAACATGTAAGACACCCGGGTAACTGTGCTCTGAAGTCAGGGGGCTAGAGGTATTTAAGTATTCTTGACGTGGCGCACACTGGGTTACCCGCACTGCTTTTCAATGGAAGTGGGAAGTCCTTGTCTGCCAGGCAAACAAGCCCGGAGTCCAGCGCCCATAGAACTTAGTCAAAATCTTTTCATAACCATGAAGTTTCATTGGTTGTTCACCCTAAGGTAGAACAATGAAATAAGGGCTGAGGCAGGGCTGGGAGAGAGAATGAGGTGAACAGGCTGCTGGGAGAAACCATAGGGGCCCATGCTTGATCACATGCTGCAGGAATCCCCGGGTAGCAAGGAACTCTGGGAAAAACACATGTAACTACAGTCTACAGGTTAGGATTAGGGACTGCCCTAAGCAGTGCTGTGGGACCCCACATCTTCCCACCCTCCTTCAGCAATTTTCTTTGCCAGCCCATGCCATTTTGCTCTTACTGGGAGTCCTGGTCACAGTCCTGAGAAAAAACTCAGGAGTATCCTTGTAAGACTACTATCCTTTTGATAATGAAGCTATGTTCCCTGAGGAAAAGATGCAAACAAAACTACCTTCTTCCTGACCTGAAGGAGGTGCTGTTAGTGTTAGTTATGACTTGTGTTCTTTATTTCCTTTTTCCATTGTGTGTGTATGTGTGTGTGCATGCATGCATGCATGGGCGTGCTCTTGTATGCCCAGGGGTGATGTTGGGAATCATCTTTGGCCACTCTTTACTTTTTTCACTGAGGCAGGGTCTCTCAAACAAACTAAAGTTCACCAATACAGCTGGTGTCACTGGCCACCCTGCTATGGGGACCCCCAGTTTCTGTTTCTGACTGGAATTACAGGCAAGCCTACTCAGCTTTTCTTCATACCTGCAAGACAAACACGTTAACCACTGAATTGTCTCCTCAGCTCCTGATTTGTGCTCTTTCTTAACAAAGGTTTGTCGGTGTGTCTTCAAACAGACTCTCAACATCCATAGTGAATCATCCAACTTTCAGTGCAGTATGTTGGGTTGTAAGATACCTCTAGGTAGCGTAGCAAGAGTCATCTGAGGCATATCAACATACACAGATCATGTAAGATGCACCCACAGGATACTGAACTCTTAGTCAATTTGATTTGAAGCAGAGCCAATCAAGCATTGGGGTGGGGTGAATCATTGACCTGGAACTTATTATAAATGTTCCTAGGAAAATGATGCTGGGAGAGCTGGAGTTTGATGGGAGCTTCCTCTCGGCCAGTCACTAAACCCAAAGGACTGTGATTCTTTGAATGTGGCCACCATCCTCATTTTACAGACTTCATCTTGGATGATGACTAAGAGACATATCCAGAGCCACACAAATAACAGGGTATAAGTCGAGATGACCCCAGACTGGCTGGACTAGCTAGAAGGCACAATGTGGTGGCAGCAGGAGGGACAGACAGGAAGAGAGACACCTCTTCACTTCACCCCCACTGCTGTGTGGCAGCCGGCTACTCACAAGGCCAGGTGCTCTCTGACACAAAACCCACGCATAAGCCAGGCATGGTGGTTCATGCTTACCATCTTAGCTCCTGTGAGGCTGGGCCTAATCTAGACTACACAGTGAAGTTCAGACCAGCCTAGGCTACAGCAACACTGTCTCAAAACACACAAAACCCATATTTAATGGCTGTGGAAAACTTTATACCCAATATAAGCACAGAAGAACACCTTTTTGAAGGAATCTGCCTTGCTAAGAAAAGCTTAGGCCATGGCTGTGGGGATCCAGCTCCACATTTATTGGAAAGCCCAGTGTGAAGGGAGTGAGGACAGGGCTCCAAGCAGAGGTCCGTAGATTCTATACGCTGGGGAAATAAGCATGCTCCAGGCATTGATGAAGACGAGACCGCTTGATTTCTAGACAGTGCCACACTGATAGGAATTTACTGCTTCATAATACCCCCCTTACATTTTATTTTCTGGCCAAGATTGAAAACCATGACTGTCTCGGTGAGTCACATCCACTCACCCGGGAGAGATGCGCGGCACAGTTCACACTGCTCTTCTAGCACATTCTGCACCACCACCCCCCCCCCCCGCCCCGCGCGCCCCCCACCGCGCCCCCCCCAATGCTGTGCTCCTGACAGCACTGTGTGGCATGTCTCAGCCCCATGCTCCACACCCCAGTTTCCCCTGGTGAACTTGGAAATGCACCCCAAAGCAAGCACATACTGAGAGACTTTCATCTCGCCATTTCCTCCCAAGCTTGACTGATGTACCTAATTCATATTTTTGGCATTGCAGTGAAGCAACAGAATAGATGTTTTCTCACGGGGGGGGGGGGGCGCAAAAAAAAAACCAACCCAAAAAAACAAAAAAACGAAAGCACTAGGACATAGCTTCGTTTTTCTGAGGCAGTTATAAAATCAGCAGCAGAAACACAATCCACGAGCAGCTAGTGACGCCCCTGCTGTTAGAGGGTCTGAACCTCTGTCTGTGGCCAGAGAGCATCTTGCCATCTCCATTTATGGTGCATCGAGGCTTGCACATAGTAGTGACTCAGATTCTTAATGTCTTACATATTTTTTAAGTTTTAAAAAGCCCTTCTGTTCCCCTCCCCCTGCACCCAGAGCCTCATGCTCATACGTGTATGTAAGAGAGAGAGAGAGAGAGAGAGAGAGGAGAGAGAGAGAGAGTGTGTACTCTCATGTGCTGTGACTCTCTTGTGAAAGTCGGAGGACAACCATTGGAGTTAGTTCTCAGCTCAGGGCTGTCAGGCATGGCGGGAGACGTTGCTACCCATTAGGTATTTCGCTGAACCTAGGGCGCCCCAGTTCAGTCAGACTAACTGGCTAGTGAGCCCAGGAACTGAGTCTACCTCTCTCATGCTAGGGCTGCAAGTGTGTGCCACCAGGCCCAGCTTTGCATGTGGGTCCTGGGGATTTGAACACAGGTCCCCACACATGAGCAGTGAGCACTTCGCTGAGTGAGTCATCTCAACCCCTATACACACTCTTGACTACATGCCTCTCTGATCACTCTGTCTATGTTGCAACAGGGCTAACATTCTAGTCCTTTCTCTGGGTGGTGGGTTCTCACTATGTGTTTTATTATGGTTGAAAAACTGAGTACTACTCAAGAATATATATATTTGATATATTAGATACATAAGTATATATATATGCAATCAATTTAAAGTTTCAGGCAACTGTTTCAGTTACCGAGAAATGGCTATGAAATGGTAGTTTAATCTTGCAAAGGACAGATCATATTGGAAAGGACAGAAATACAGTGTAGCTTGAGATGTGATCAAGTTTGATCTCTTAGCATGTGCGATGTATGTATGCATGTATTATGTAATATAAATTCTTACTGGGATGTATCACTGGCTCACCAAAAGCCAGAGTTATGAAAATGAAGGAAAGAGCCACAGCCTAGGAGAAAAGGTTTTCTACAAATTCTGTCAAAGAACTTGTAATAAGCAGACATATAGAATTTCTTCTGGGTTGGGGAGGTGGCTCGGCGGGCAAAGTGCTTGCTGTAAGAATATGAGGATTTGACTTTGTACCGCCCCTCCCCCCCAGCACTCATGGAAAAACTAGTCTCAGCCGTGGTCCACAACCCCACGGCTAGGCGGCAGAGAGCAGAGCATCCTCCCGCCCAGTCTAGCCAAACTGGTGAGCTATGTCTTAGAATGTAAGGTGGAGACTGACAGAGGAAAACACGTGACATCCACCAGTGGCCTCCACATGCACAAGCACAATGTCCACCCACATATGTGCACACATGCTTATAACACACACACACACACACACACACACACACACACACACACACAAATTTCTTCAACATCCTTGAAAAATTATCTCAATTTAAAAAAATGGACAGAAGATCTAGACAAATAGAAAGTGTGGAGGAGCCAAAAAAGCAAATGAGAAAGATCTTCACTGGTCATGGGAAAATGCAAATCTCAACCATGGTCTATGTACCTTATCCACTAGGGGAGCTGAATTAAAGACAACACCCAGCTCTGCATTGGGAGCACAGTCTTTTGTCCCTTGTTAGAACGTAAAATGATGCAACTTGGTAAAAGGTGTAGGAGTATGTTTAAAGAACCAATTGTTTTCCTCAGTGCTGGTAATCAAACCCAGGGCCGCGTGCCGGCTCAACTAGGGTTCTGTTACTGAGTTATAACTTCATTTTTTTGGGGGGTGGGGGAGGGGGGGTGGGGGAACAAAACGAAACAAAACAAAAAAAACACACTAAACACATTTTGTTCTTGAAATGTGTTAGGTAAATTTTTAAAAATTCGGATTTGGAAAAGAAGAATGATCACATGATTTTATACATAAAAAAAAAATCCCAAGGACTCCATGAAAAGGAAAGACTAAAGACTGCATGGGGGCCGACAAGATGGCCCAGAAGACAAGGGTGGAATGCCTCAGCAGGTAAGGGTGAGGTTTGACCCTTGGAACCCACAGGGCAGGAAAGGACTGGCTAGAGTTGCCCTCTGGCCTCCACACCCACACCATGGCACTTGTATACTCTCCCGCCAATAAGTGAATAGTTTTTAAAAGGAGCTCATGAATGAGTTCAGCAAGGGTGTAGGCTTGGCGATGCCCACGGCCATCTTGAAAACTAAGAATCAAGTTGGTGACTGGGACTCACTTCACAATTTCAAGACCCTTGCCAAAGGACAGACATATAACGTAATTTATAGTTGACTGGTTTGGTTTTTTTTGTGTGTGTGTTTTTGTTTTTAAGATTTTAAGTGTGTAGTCTGAGTGTGGGTACGTGCACATGAGTACAGAACCCGCAGAGCCCAGAGGCATTGGAAGGCCCTGCAGCTGGAATTACAGTACTTGGGAGCTGCCCAGCATGGGGGCTGGGAACTGGACTCGGGTCCACTGAAGGGGCAGTGCAAGCTAACTGATGAGCCATCTCTCAGCCTCCTGGTGGACCATTGGTTGTCAAAGGTGCCAAGACAATGCAGCAGCAAAAGTATTTTGAACTGGCACTGCCGGGATACCTGGGCGGCCCATCCTGAAAGGAACCAGCTCTATCTCATACCACAAAGCTAATTCAAAATGGACTGCACAGCTCCAGGGAGAGGGTGAGACCCCAGAACCCTCAAAAGACGGCAAAACAAACCTCCAGGACTTCAGGTTAGGCAGGGGATTCCCTGAAATCCCCCAGTATGACATCAAAAGACACCAAATGAGGAGAATAAACTTCAGAAGGATGCTTACGATATACTTTTCAAATAAACCTTAAAAACATTTGAGGAAAGAGTGACTATTACGAATGGACACATAAATATGAAGGGTAAGTATATAAATATGAGCTACAGTGTTCAGAAGGGAAGAAGGAGTAAGGAGCTAAATTAAGGGCTTGAACAGTGTCTGCAGTGTTGCTCCTGACTGGGGAGGGGGAAGGTTCTCTGAAACAAATAGGGCATAATGTTAATATTTGATAGAAGCAAGTAAAACAGTTTATAGTTTGGCAAATTACATTCTTAAAAGGGCAATGTCTCCTTATCATGAGCCTTCTCTGCCAGCACAGCACAGGGCAAAATGGAGGTGAATGGGATTGACGTAAGCCTGAAGTCGTCCCCCAGGAAGTGTTGTGGAAATGGCTTTGAGACTAAACCCACAGTATCAGCCCCCATATTCGTCACTGCCTTGATTCAAAACTGGAGTTCAAAGTGCGAGCCCTTAGAACGATGACCGGAATTTTCCACTTGCTTGTATTCTATGCAAATAGCTGTGGCTTGTGTTTCTCTCTCTCTCTCTCTCTCTCTCTCTCTCTCTCTCTCTCTCTCTCTCTCTCTCTGCTCCTAAATTTGTTCTCATCAAATTTTCCCAAGCTAAGCCTCTCCCTTTCGTTGTTTTCTTTTCCCTAAATCTGTAATTCCTTTCGAGCAGCCATGAAGCACTAGTTTTCCTCTGCTCGAGTCTCAAGCGGCACGTGTCTTTAGTTGGGTCTTCGCCATCATCGTTAGCCTGGGTGGTGTGCCTGCATCTCCCTTGTTCCAAGGCTAGAATCAGCCTCCGGGTTCTGACAAGCTAAGGCTGTGATGAGAAAGAGGCACACTTACTCAGGACCAACGGGCTACTGCGTGCAAATGATTTAAATGAGGGAAGAAGTTCAGGAAGGGAGAGGGTTGAGGGAGTAACAGCTGCTCAATGGTCAGTGCTAGAGCTGGCCAGTCCTGCAGCCGAGTGGCCTTCCTGGCTTTGGCACCCAGCTCTTCTATCTCAGAGCCCTGTAGGCTACTTGCTTAAATCACCAGGGACACAAAAGGGGGGCTTTTCATCCTCTTTTTTTATTATTATTTTTAAGAATTACTAATATAAGTTGGATAAGTAACTATTTTCTATAGATCTTAGTCCCTGGCTCCTGACCAAGAAGAGAAGCCTAGACATTGTTTTGTTTGTTTTTTCCTTTCCTTATTTAATTTGTATATTACTTCTTAATATTTTTACATTTATATATAATCACATCATTTATCCCTTCCCTCTCCTCCCTCCAAACCCTTCCATATACCAATCCTTGCCCTCTTTCAAATCATGCCCTTTTTTCACTAATTGTTGTTACATATTACTGTTAAGTCCAAAGTGACTCCCAACCCCTCAAATGATAGTGACACACACAATGTTGTAAATGACAGTCTGGGCTCAGCTCAGGCTGGACCGTGGCTGGGGAAACAGAAGGATTGCCAGTGGATAAGCAAGAGCCTAAACTCAGCATTGCTCAGAAACTTGTGAAGTGGGCTTCTGCTTGTCAGGAAGAGCCATTACTCACTCTCCTTATCTGCCTCAACAGCCTAGAGCTGCTACCGTCTCTAGTAACACACACCTACAATACACATCGAAGTCCCCATGCCAGCTTCCGGGCTCTTCTGGCCCACAGTCCCCTGCCTCCAACTTATCTAACTTCCAGTTCTTGCTTACTTACTGGCTTTCCTCCTGATGCAAACATACCCCTTTAAAACTGGCAAGGCTTTCCCCACCTTTTGCTACTCTCTCTGTCCCCCAAGAAAGCCACCGCAGTTTAAAATTCCCCAATAAACCTTTCTTTCCACCCATGGAGTGGTCTAGTTCGATGGCTTTACTCTCCCCTTGCTTACCATTACTTGGATGTATGTTTTTGGTGTGGATCATTTGGTACTGGATAACTCCTTGGTGTGCTCTTCCCTGGGGAAGACTGTTTCTCCCACTCCCAGTCTTCCTTAGCTGCCTGTAGTTCTTTGTGTAGGGCTGAGACCTCATGGGCTTTGCCTAGGCCACTTGGGCATGTCTATTGTTGTCCTTGTTCTTGCTGTAGAGACTCTATGGGTGAAGCTTCTGACACTCCTAGGAAAACAATCTCACAGCAAACTCCCTGTTCCCCAGGCTCTCACCATCTCCCTGCCATTTTATTAGTGAACTACAGAAGAGAGTGGTCCCGCCATCTTTATTTATCAATAAAGATACTGATCAACCAAAAAAATCACCTACATGCATACTGTGCCCACATCATTTTGACTCCCAAACAACAGTACCAGATGTCATTACTGAGCATCTTCCACAGGTAGACAGTGTTTTACAACAGCATGCAAGGCAGGGTTGTTACATTGATAATCCTCTGTGAGAAAGGAAATCTCATCTCCCCTGTGCCAACGGGGCATAAGACAGAGGAAGGAAACAATATGCACACACTCATACTGTTGAAGAGGCCGAGCCAGAGTCACACCAGCTGTGGCTCTCAGCAAAGCCACACCCTTCAACACATGCTAGTTACTTCCTCCCTTTCTGTGGGTGGCAGGATGTTGGGCTGTTCTTCCCCACAATCCATTGGGCAAAGTAGGGTGTTATTTGAGTCCTCAAAAACCAATCTGATTCTTGGAGCATGATACTGATAAGACAAACACACACACACACACACACACACACACACACACACACACACACACACACGTATGTGTATATATATTTATATATGTATTGGGGAGGGGCAAAGATGGCTAGCTGTTGTTAATCCACAAGACTGCTCAAACATTGCCCATATAGCATAGCCATGTACCCCGGCAGCAAAGCCCCTCCTGAGGGATGGAACTATACCTGGATAGGGTCCTGCGTCAGTCTCATGGGCCCAATGCGTACCTCCGCAGAAGACACCTGCTAAATAAAGGACATCACGTGAGAAGTGTTATATCTTCAGAGTAGAGATTGCTAAATCATTCCATACACAGTAGACTATATTACACCACTTCATAAATGATGGACGAACCTAACTCACTGACCTGGAGACAATTTAGGAAGCGTCCTATACAATCCTTTCCCATTCACTTATGTGAATCTATACACTGTATGCACTGGGAATATCCATAAGACTATATCTCCAATGGTAAGTGGCAGGACTTTGGGGGTATTTTTGCTTCAGGCCTAAGACTTTTATAATAAGCATGAGCTGTTTTATTTGGAAAAAAACAATTCAATGATTATTAACTGAGCACCTACCGTATACTAGGAGCATCATTATTATAACTATACTATGTACTCTACCTACTGATAATCTGAAATTCCAAGAGTGGAACATGCTAGAGCATGTCTCCTGATTAAGAACTACCTCTCCACTCATACCTGTTTCTTTAGGCTTTAACATGAGGAATAAACAGCTCATTCTTATCATGGATACTGCCTCCATCTCAGTGGTATTTCCTCAAGAGGACACAGGGGTACCACACCAGGACCACAAAAGGCTAACCTTTGCTCAGGCTCCTTGGGCAAGACTGGAACTCTCAGTTGCTCACTAGTCCACACTACCTACCTAGTTGCCCTTGGCTGCAGTGGAGAGCAAATACCTATTTGCCTTTACTTGTAATCACTTTACTTGGATTTCTAAAAGTGACTTTTCTCCAAATGAATCTGGATGAAGGTCTGGACCGTATCTCCAAGGACCCAATTTTTTTTTCTCTAGGTGACTACAGTGACTTGCCACTTGGAAGGTTATCCTGCCTGAAACACACCATGACGGCCTCTGTCTGTCTGTCTGAAGAAGCATCATCATCAAGCAGTATGTGACCAGGGACATGGCAATGACCCCGAGCCAGGCTTGATCCATTAAAAAAAATAACAGAAAAGTCCAGCTTCCTGGGCTGGGGATGTGGTCAGTTGGTAGACAGCTGGAACGCATGGGGCCTTGGGTCTGGTAGTACACAAATGGGCACAGCAAAATAGGGTTGTTCTCAGCCACATCAGTTTGAAACCAGCCTAGGGTATATGGGACCCTGCCTCAAAACCCCAAACCAAACAACAGCAACTCCAAAGCAGAATTTAAATTACACTTTGGAAGATCCAAACTATTTCCCCTTCCCCCTTTTTTCCCCTCCCCATACTTAACTCTGGTCACTCAAGCTGTAGTCCCCTCCAATGTGCCCCTATTCCTCTCTCTGTAGGGTGGACTTTCCACTTCACTTCAGATCTCATTGTTAGGAAATAGGGCCAGCAGAAATCCAAGACCCAAGAGACTCCCGGCAGGTAAAATCCCCATAGCCTAAGGAGTCTGATCCCCAGAACTAAAATACAGGTAGAAGGAGAGAACTCCTTACACAAGGTTGTCCTCAGACCTCCACATGTGTTCTGTGGCATGCACCATGAGTGAGTGCATGCACATACACATATACCAAATAAATCAAAATTTAAATATAAGAAAAATGAAGCATCAAAGGAATAAAATAAAAAGGGCTTGCTTTGGGAGGCTAAGAGTCCGAGGGTAGGATGCCTGCAGGAAGAACTCAAGCTGCCCCGACAAAAAGAGAATTTGACACATTGCCTTGTATCCTTTGGCAAGTCCCCATCAGGCACATGATATGTGACCCGGCTAACCTCCCTCAGTGGTGGGAGGCAGCTAGTTTAAAATCCACCAGGAAGCTGGGCAGTGATGGTGCACACCTTTAATCCCATCACGTGGGAGGCAGAGCCAGGAGGATCTCTGTGAATTTGAGGCCAGCCTGGGCTACAGAACGCATTCCAGGACAGCCAGGGCTACATAGAGAAACCCTGGCTCAAAAAACAAAACAAAATCCACCAGGAGACAATATGATGACGGTGAACATACCCTGCCTCTCTGTCCCGGGCATTGTGCTAAGGTGTGGCCTGAACAGGAGACCAAGCAATGGTCATTGATGGACAGCACCATTTTAAAGGAAGATACTACCTTCCTGCCCCAAGACAGGAGAGACCATAGATTTCTCATACAGCCACAATGGTCCCCACTTTGGCCTCTGCCTGGGCCAACTTGGCAGAAGCCAGGCTGTGAATCTCAGTAAGAGGAATGCAGAGCCAGGTCCTGTCCCAGGTTCCTAACTGTCCCCTACTTACTCCTTCCATCTCCTTGTCCATCTGTCCCCACCTACGACTGTTACTCCAGCTTGGGTGCCTCAGTTTACCAACTCCTCTAGCCCTGACCCATACTTTGCTTCATGTCTCTTGTCTTGTCCTTTCCTTCTCAGGCTATGCTCTGGGTCATCTGACCTTGGCCTCAGTATCCATGGAGGTCAGCTGTCTCAACAGAACCTGACTCTTCAGGATGGCCCAGGCAGTGGACAGCAAAGGATAGCTGCAGTGCTTTGCAAAGCTCCGTTTCAAAATTCGCCATCTCATCATACAAATACACGGATGCCTGTGTGGCCAAGCCAAGAGTCTACTTCAGAGGGTGAACTTTGAGTGACTGAAGATGTGTAGGTGTGCAAGTTGGTTCTGCCTGCAGGAACTGAGCACCTCTGCCAGGGACAGAGTAGTCAAACCAGGGAGGAGGCCATAGACCACAAAATCTTATTGCTCAGAAAGAGGGAAGGATGGGGACAGAGATGATGAGATAAAATTCTAGGCCACATCAACTACATGGCTTCCCCAGTCGCTTAATTAGTACAGTGTATGCTTAATCACACTGTACAACATTTGCCATGTCATGCATTTGTGTGTATGCATGCATGTGTAAATGAGAATATACCTATAACTACACAGAGCCATGCACTTCCCTTCAGATGAGCTAGTTCTCAAGGGTAGATAAGAAAGAGCCCTGCTTTTAGTATTTGCTGATTTTACCAATGGTCATAGAGCTTGGCTATGCTGGCATAAAAAGAGAGATCCCTTGGCTCTGCGCCTGGGAATGCACCTGTCCATCCCATGAGAGTTGGTGAGTGAGAGTTGGTGAGTGCAGTTTTTATTGATCTGCAAATATCCATTGTTTATTTTTATTTGCTAGTTTAGCTGCATATAGAATTCTCCTTTACAATTAGAAGTTGAGACAGAAGAGCTAATTCTGGTTTGGGGAGATTGAAGAAGCATCCGTGAAGTCAGGCAAGCCATGAAGAATAGGAAGATGAGAGTAGGCTGAGGAGGAGAGTCTAGTCCCGGAAGAGCCTACGCACAGACAGGAAGGCAGAGGCGTGCCTGGGGGAGGGACACAGTGCTCAGAGCGTGTGTTACGGTGCATAAAGGGGAAATCTGGGGGTGAGGGAGACCCCAGGGAGGAGCCTTTTCATTCTGGAGGCAACCATCCCCATGGTGTAGGATTCTGAGTTACCATGATTGTATTTGTGACCAGAAAAACCAAGCTTGCCCACTTCCTGAACAGACAAGAGCAGAGATTTAATAACAACAAAATGACACAAAGCAAAATATTCCTCTGAGTGGGAACAAGTGACGGAGTGAAAAGCAAATGGGAAAATTCGTCACGGTGACCAGACAAAATGCAGGGAGGAAGGACACGGCTTGACTTCCTTTCAACAGGCATGAGCTCCAGCACGAGCCTACTAGTGCAGCATGGGTTTGCTTGGGCTTGCTATCAGGGGCTACCTTCTCTGGTACTGATTGCCACATCCCTTACTGGTTTCTGCTCCTGGAAACTTGCTGAGTAACTTGGCATTGACTTTTTTTTTATTTCATTTTTTATTTAAGAAATTTATTCATTTTACATACCAACCATAGATCCCCCTCTCATCCCTCCTCCTGCTTCCCCCACCATCCTTCCCCCTCCCATCCCCTTCTCTGAAAGGTTAAGGCCTCCCATGGGGAGTCAGCAGAGCCTGGTGCATTCAGTTGAGGCAGGACCAAGCCCCTCCCTCCTGCATCAAGGCTGAGCAAGGTGTCCCACCATAGGTAGTGGGCTCCAAAAAGCCAGCTCATTGGCATCGACTTTTACAGCTGGCCTCAAACCAGAAGGAAGTCGAGATTCAGGAACGAAAGCCCTTCCCCACCTCCCAGGCTCAGCGGCTTCTCTTCCTCTTGTTCTGCTCTTCTTTTGGCCCTGATGTTAAACAGCACTTAATCCTCTCAAGACGCCCTCAGACCACCATCAGTCCTCATATCAACTTGGTTGTGTTGCTCCTGTGTTTTGAATGGACCCCATCCACCCTCCAGCTTCCAGGCAGAGAGGCCCCAGCACTAAAAGCATGCCGTGACATCATG
This sequence comes from Peromyscus californicus insignis, assembly GCF_007827085.1. NCBI lineage: Eukaryota > Metazoa > Chordata > Mammalia > Rodentia > Cricetidae > Peromyscus > Peromyscus californicus. The sequence continues at coordinate 58,532,293 of NW_026294480.1, read as the reverse complement.
TGAGCCTGGGAAGCCGTATTCCAACGTGGGAACCCGATTGCACCTTGAATGCTTCCTTTGGATAACTATGCCCATCACCTCCAGACACCATCTACTTCCTTTTGTTTCCTCAACCATGGCCTACCTGTTGGCTCTGCCATCACACTAGCCTCTAGCACTCCGCTGGCTTTGGTCTGGCTGTCTGCTCTCCAGTACTTCCTGGCACCTCTGAAACCCTGCACACTTCAGAGCCTGAGAGGTCAACGGGAGGTTCTTGATCCCATTCCCTTCCCACTTCTATCTCTGGTTTTGACATTCTGCATCTGCTCTTTATATGAGAAACCTCCAGGGAGACTTTTTAAATGAGTCAACTCCTGCTTCCAACTCTACAGGAAGAGAGTCCAAAGACAGGGCCCTAACAATAGTACGTCTTATCTCTGTGAGTGCAGGAGGTTAAGAGGTTTGAGTCTCCTCTGCTGAGCAGACACGTCAGTCACGGAGGTCCCTTCCATGGCTTCTCCCACAGATTCTATTGCATATACCAATAGGTACAGTGTGGAAGCCTCAAAGCCCACCCAACACTCAGCTGTTAGACCTGTATATAGGCACTCTTCCAAAGCACAGGTTGTTTACGATCAGGCAAGAAGAAGATACCTGGATAGTTATCCATGCAAAACAATACCCCTAAATTATAACCAAGAGCAATACAAGTTCTTTAAAGTCCATTGTTTCTTACATATATATAGGAGGAAGATGAGTAAAAATCAAAGATGATAGGCAATATTCTTCTTGTTTTAGGCTCTGATGCTTCGGGTGTTATATTAATTTTATAGTATGTTTTATCACATGGATGTAAATATGGAGATATCTTCCCATCAAAAGACATAATCATTAAAAAGAAGATTAACCAATTTGACTTTAAAATTATAACTTCTGTTCACCAAAAACAAAGACAAAAGGGGCATAGTCCATGGAGAGATAAAACCTAACATATAGAAAAATCAACAAATATTAGTAACTAGAATATATATCTAAAAGTTTTAAAAACATCAACAAAAAGGCAACCAAGAAGAATATCAGACAAAGGATTTGAAAGAAAATCCCACAAGAATGGAAATACAAGTATAAAGAGGTGTTCGCCTTGTTAGTAACCAGGTAAAGTAAAGATTTTACACTATAATGTGACATAATTTTATATCCAAACATTTCAATATGTAGACTAGTTAAGGTGACAAACTAGCTCACGGGGAGACGGCAGACCCCACAGCGAAGCCCGCACGTGGTTGGGAGATGTGTAAACTGGTTCTGACACTGTGACAAAGCAGTTCGGGGCTTTCTAGTGAAGACTAAGACGAGCTCATTCTAGAGCTCAGTCTCCTGTGGCAGTCTTCTAGGGGACATGAAGGCATTTACAAGATCGTTAGAATCCCCATTAGCTATAAAAACATTTACAAACATCCTGATTCACAATCCATTAACATCTATCAGTAGGTAAAACCGAAGAAAAAGAACGGATCTGCACAGCTATCAAAATAAACCGACCTCGACGATCACACTGAATTAAAAGACAACAACAGGATAGTTTTAAAGAGCAAATACTTTAGAATACCACCTAGATCAAAGGCCTAAACATTTAAAACAGTGGCAAGGAAAGTTAAAGACTCCACTGTGGTGATTTAAATCAATGCCGACATGTTCTCAGTGGAGGCCGGTGATTCTACAGGAAGATAAGGGAGGGGAAAGGTATGTCTTCATACAGGAGCATTTCAAATATATAAGTTTAAAGATCTATTTTGAAATCAGTGGGTAGTTAAGTTCAAAGCTAATAAACTATATATTTTCTGATTACATAGCTTAAATATTACAAAGTAAAATATGCTACATCTTGTAGAGATCAGCCTAAGTAGATAGGCTAACATTAACTATTAGACAACATATAAATATTCTACACATACCATTTTGTTTCCCAGTCAAGCCGTTTTTGATAAAAATAAGATATTCTTTTAAGAATACAGATAGTTTCTCTGAAACTTGGTAAAATAAAATAATAGAAAAGTGGGCTGAGATTTGGGGGCCTTGCTAGAGATGTGTGCCTGTTCTGTGCCTCCATAAGGTGAGAGGGGACTGATGAGTCTCCATTGTGCATCATCTCATGGCATGGTTACAACAATCCCATCATAGGCCCCTTTTCATAGCTGAAGTGAACACCTCACCCCAAGGGGTGTAGCTGAGATAGAAGCCCAGGCTTGTCTTAGTGGGAAGGCTGTGCTCTTGGTTGTGGGTTTACTTATACTTCAGTTTGTTCCAGAATGATCCAGATGATGAAGGTATACATATGTCTTAAAAAATTGCAAGGTAACTCATCAATGAGATACAAAAGATTGGCTGAGAAATACCGAGTTTGGGAAGCTCAGCTCAAGCTGGTCAGTACAGATGTTGGCCACCAAGAGCACACCCATGAGATCCAGCTGCCAGGGCAAAGGAGGAGAGGATGGCGCCAACCACACCATGTCACCTCTCCATTCCCCACCGTCTCTGTGGCAGAAGAGGCGGCGCTTTAAGAAATGGAATCATTGCTGCTAGTGAGTCTTGGCAAGTGATGGGAGAAGAGGATGTTATAACCCCCCACACCCCTCACCCCCACCTGGAAAATCTCATCAACGCTGGGGCAATAGATACACACTGAGGTCACCTTGGCCATACATCAGAAACTTGGCCAGCATGATCTGATGGAGGAGCCATTTCCCACATGAATATCCAATAAAAAAGAAATCATTCATATGGTACAGCCATGCTATCCACTGCGTGAGAAAAGAAGTCAGCTGGATATTGATAATGCATTAGGTTAAAATAAAAGTCTAGATTATAACCCATAAATGACAAATGCCTAATGGAGGCCAGCACAAGCGCCTTAGAGAGTTAACTTCTAAGGAAGAAATGTAGACCCAGCTGCACCGTGATGCGTCAGGAAACTGCCCATCCTATACACATCTTCAACATCAAGGCACCAAGCTCCCAGCCGTGCAACCTTTCTCGAGCAGTCCCTAGGCTGAGTGTGAAGTCAGGCCCATCCTAAGATACTAATGACCAAACTCAGGGTCTAGCCTGGAAAGCAGAGGAAGTCAAAGGCAATGGCTAAAATGTGACATCTCTCAACCAACTTCCTTCCTTTTACTAGGACACCGTTGCTAATAGACACAGCTCGATGACTTCAAGCTTGTAACATTACGCTGTGTATCGGAGAACACACAAAGAACGGCCCACTTCTCATTACTTGAGATCCAATTACTCTGACTATGGAAAAACCTAACATTAGTTTCTGGTCTTCATCTGTCCTCTCATCCACCATTGACACTTTCCTCTCTCCTGAGCACTAACTGAAGTCGGGGAGAGGCTGGAAGGGAAGAAATTCAAATCAGTCCATCTTTATCCATGGTCAGCAGTTCTTATAAACAGAGTTGATGGGCAAGGAAAGAAACCATCCGCCAAAAATGAGCTTTGAGATTTCCTGTGGATTTCAATTACCCATGCTGCCTCTGTCCTCATTGTTATCATGGATAAGTTAGAGTTGCCTTGAAGAGCCAAGAGTGAAATGTCTTCCATGCCTGGCTGCAAGATAACCTCACAGGAAGGGCTTGATGACCCTGAAGCAGCACTGGACTTCGGGTCACATCTGGTTCCTCACCCAGAATCCAACCATGCTTCCTTTCTGCACTCATGCAAGGATGAACCATAACCATCAGCCAGTCCATGTAGACACCAGGGGTGATGAATGCGTGTGGAGTGCTGGTTCCCAGGGAAAGATTAATTTATTGAAATGAATCCTATTTAAAAATAACCCTTGTGAAATCATCTGCAAAATGCAAATGCACACTTTTTTGAGAAGTATTTTTTCTTGCTTAGCCAAAATAATATTTCCAAGCATTTACAGATACATCCTAAAGATACAAATCCTAAGTGAACATCTAAATCCTCAACAACTGTGGAAATTTAGCAAAAATGACAGAAGTCCCCCAAATCTGCAGGAATTCTCCTGGGAAGGTCCCCAGGGATGAAAACCCAGTTCCCAGCACCTCTCCTTCAGCTAACACAGATAGAGGACAATTCCCCATCATGCCTTGATAGCGTGACGCCAACGAGACAATTCCCATTGTCTTACTGCTTCCTTACAGTATTTTAAAGAGGTAGGGAGGAGGGTGTAGGGATGTCACCAACGAAGTAGACTATTTACAGACAATGTTGGCGCTAAGGAAGGGCTCCAAATGACAGTACATCCCCACCTACCAGAATCTTGAAGAGCTGGAAATGGGATACGGAATGAATGCCCTCATTGACGGAGAACAAACTCTTTAGCTCCCAAAGTACAGAAGAGGAGTAAGTGAGTCCCAAAAGACCATTTTATGCTTGACCAAAGTACATTACTCTTTTAAGAGGGTTCCGGTTTGCAGCCAATCGTGCTTGGATCCATAGAATCTCTTGGCAGGAAAACAGGCTGGCTATGTGCCTTTGTCTGCGCCAGCAGGGAGGGCCAAGCTTCCTTTTGTTCCTGCTCAGAGGCTCTGCCCACCTGCTCATTCCCATGTGCCTGGGGTTCCACCTGTCTGTACACATAGCATTGAAATGCCTTCTTCAGAGAGGGACCAGGCTCTGGGCCAGTGCCAAGCTCTGATCATGCTCCAGCGTCCAGGAACTTGGCCTCACATCTCTTTGGATTTGACACTGAGAACACCCCAGGCCTAAGCCACCACACGTGTGAACTTAATCAGACTGTCTGATGAACTGCTTGTTCACAACTGCTATGTTCTGATCCCCTGGCAATATCATAGGCAGGTTGCAGGTAGCCACTAGGGTGAGAAACTTGGGCTTTTCTAGGCAAATAAAGGCGTAGCATTGTTGGGCTGGCAGCTAGATGATATGATGGCGATGTGGACAGACCACTGAACCAGGACAGAAGGACAGAGATCAGAAAGGAGCTACAGCATGCCTCTCAAAGGGCACTCCCTGAATCCATAGCATCAACACTATGGATCTTATAAAGTTATTTACTTCACAGGCCTCACTCCAGGTGGACTGGATTGGAATCTTGGGGTGAGCATGGATTAGCCTTCCAGGCAACTGTAGCTCTCACTTGAGTTTGAGGAACACTGGTATAGACAGAGGTGTAGACTGCTTTAAGGGAGATCAGTATGGGGGTTAGAGGGTATAAAAATGGGGGCTTATTGGAACAGACAGGGTCATCACATCAATGAGACATGTTTGGCAAGGGAGGGGAGAGAGTAGAGGTCAAGGCTGCTAGCTTCAATGACCGTGTAGGGTGATTGACAATACAGGGGACAAGGCAGGCTTATGGGGAAATATGAGTTAAGTGCTGGACATGTAGGTGGCCATGAGATACCTCTAGGCCACCCACAAGACAATGAGTGCATGGTCAGGGACTGCAATACCAGTATGCAAGAGACACAGCTACAACCCTGTCTTTACCAGGGTCAGAGGGCTGAGAAGTGGCCAAGCAGTAAGGGCACACACTGGTTGGAAGGAAAGGAAGCCATTTTGAAAGCTCAGGGCGAAGATACTAGAGTTTTGTCCTGTAACTAAGAGTATCTATCTACACAATTCTCCACAAGGAATGAATCAATGATGATCATCTCCAGAAATGGATGGCCAAGATGTCATTTTCATAAAATTCAACACTTACAGAAAAACTCTTTTATCATCATCCATTTCCTCCTTCATCTTCTCAAGGGACATTGATTTTTGTCGGGATCTTTGTGGTTCTAAAGAAGATGTGGATACTTGTAAGTATGGCTAAGCATTCCATTACCCTGGGTATGGCTATCAGTTAGGACTAAGTCAGATGACTTGGGAATCTATACTTACTTCTTCTCAAAGGAGTTATGTAGCCAGGTTGTCGCTCATGACTTGACACCATGTGAGGATGGAAAGCAGGTGGCGAACTGGAAGAGCTCCACACCCTCTACAATGCTATCAAGTCACCAGATCAAGCCTCGCTAGGAACTATAGCCCCCTCTGCACCTTTCAACTCAGAGAGTCGATAAATTTCCCGTTTCTTTTATTTTCTTCTCATTAACTTAAAACAGAATCCCAATAAAACAAATCAATCCCCTTGTTAGTAACAGAAAGAGCTCCAATAATATGCGTCTCCCAAGTGGAGAATGGACCACACATCCCCTAGGTGGAGAACAGACCACACAAACTCTTGCTGCATTGGCATGTGGCTCCCTAAAGCAGGAATCTGAAACAATCACAACTCAAATGACCCCTGTGGTGACCCCTGAGCAGTGAGTCCAAGAAAGTCAGGAGTCTGAACAGAGGCGGCAACATGTGACGTTCCAACCAGCTTCCCCAGGCCAGGCTCCAGTCAGATGGCCGTGGAAAGATACACTAAGAAAGAATCCGTGGATGCTCATCTGAGTGGCTGATCCGAGGTTTTATAGTTGAATGTCAGCTTGGCTAGAGACAGAATCATGGCATTACTCTCTTCCGTAGCATCATGAACATTGGCTCTATGACTGTGGCCTAATATATATATATATATATATGGATTGTTACAGCCTTATTGTTGTGGTCTGATGTCAATCTAGTTTTCTTTCCCTTATGAATTACTTCGTCTTCTTTCTGGGTTCCCAAATGATTTCTTTTCTTTATGGTACAATTGTTTTACTTGACTATATATTAATATTACTCACACTAGTTTTTTGATGGTAAACAATGTGATTTGTTTGTTTTCAGAAACCTCACTACTTAATACATGCACATGTGCTATATATAGGATCTACCAAAAAAAAAATAAGTAGATATTCTCTACTTATGGAAATACCTTCTACAGTGGCTCATTATGCGGCTCTCCTCGCCAATATTCCTACCTATCCTCTCAAACCGTTTTCAAATCATCCTCTTCTTCTTTTCCCACTTCTGTTCACCACCCAGTGCTTTCTTTTGTAAGTAGAATATCTTTAATTCATTCTCTGACAATTTCACACATGTAAACAATGCATCCTGACCATATCCACCTTTCTTTACCCTCTCCTACTCCCCCACACACCCCAACACACCCCTCCTCCCCTCATATCCTCTCCTTTTTTTTTTTTTGACACCCACTGATTCCAGTTATTGCTACCTATGGGATATTGAATGACTGATTTTATTGGCTTGGTCTTGTTCCAGTCAGTGAGTTCATGACCATACAGTGCTTTCCACAGGGTATATATTCATGCTTGTATTTCTTCCGGTTAGATCTCCATATCTTGCAGGGGGACCAGCCCCCACTTTTACGACCAGGGTACTCTTGAGCAGGGAGAATTGGGAAATATTTAGATAGAAAGAGATACCTAGACAACGAGAGGAAAGACAGAAAAATAGAATAGCCTCAGGAGGGGCCTGGGTCAAAACAGAGCCCTTCTGGCTCTGCTAAAGGGCTATTTAAAGGAATGCCAAGGGGTGGAGCAAAAGACCTCCCCAGCACAGTCAAGTGCAGAACACACCAAACACCTGGTAACAAGGCATGTGGTCAAGCCATCCCCTAATGCAGTCCTGCTGGGTAAAGCAAGCTCAGATCTCACTAGGAAACCTCTGTGGGCTCCCACAATTTCTTTTAAATTTTTTTAAAAGTTTTTAAATTTCCACCTCTCTTAGTCATTCACATCTATTATCTAATCTGTGCCTTTCTCATTTGAATTCATTTTTTAAAATTTATTACTTTTAATCATTCCCCTAATTCCTTCTACATCACTTTGAAATGTTGGACTGCCGTTTCTTGTCAGTTTTATTGGCATACTTTTTCTCATGTCTTCACTGTCTACCAGTGGGCTCCTGTAAAAGCCCTGGTTCCCAAAGTCTCAGCGAGCTCTCCCGGGGTGATGGCTGTTGCTGTTTGGATGGGTGCTGAAAACAATGGTGTGGGTGCTCAGCTCTCAGGGCCATCTGACCTCACCTGTCTGCAGCCACGTTTCCCACCCGAGTCCCTTGCTTCTGCCAGGAGTGTGGCCCCGGTGGCTCACGTTTCCACATTTGTAGACATACTTGGATGCTTAGTTTTACAAAAGACACTGCTTATAAATTGTGTGCTTCGTTTACATTATTGTTCTGTCTGTTTCTATGAATGTATATATATATATATATATATATATATATATATATATAAATTATAAAAGTATGACCCATGAAATTAAAAAAGTTGGGTTTTATTAAAATTAAAACTTTTTGACTTCAAAGTCACCATGAAAAGAATGAAATGGAGTAATGTTTTCAATAATGACATTGGGATAACTGGTTAACTATGTAAAGAAAAATTTTAAATCAGTTCCATTATATACCCTGATTAGTTCTGAATAGATTAAAATTTTAATAGAAAATGCAATGATGTTTTAAAAATCACTATAGACAAATGCATCATTTAAGGACCCAGGCTTTTGCTAAAAATAATATTAAAATCAGAGATGGCTCAGTGGTTAAGAACATTTGCTGCCCAGTAATGAGGACCTGAGTTCAGATCCCAGTGCCCAAAAGGGGCTGGAGAGTGATTAAGAGTACTTCTTGCTCTTGCAAGGACACAGGTTTGGGTCCCAGCACCCATATGGTGGCTCACAACTACTTGTGACTCCAGTTCCAGGGGAATCTAATGCCCTCTTCTGGCCTCCACAGGCTCCTCCACACAGTGTAAACACACTCACGCAGGTGCACGCACATGCAAATAAACAATCTATTTTTCTTTAAATCTAGAAATGGTGGATCACATCCATAATCTCAGCCGTTGGGATATGGAGAAGAGTGTGTGTTTCAGGTCAGTTTGAGACCCTGACCCCACAACCAAACTAAATAAGAGCAAAGCAGAAAAATTAAAAGCTTAAGCTCAGAAAGAAAATACTATTAAAATTTAGTAATAAAAATATATTAAAAAGCATAATAAATATAGAATATAACATAAACTGAGAACAAAACACAAGTAATGCATGATATAAAAGGAACTGGTGTTCTTGTTCAAATTTTTAAGTTTCTAATAAGATAAAAACAAACCAGGTGGTGGTGGTGCACTCCTTTAATCCCAGCACTCGGGAGGCAGAGGCAGGCAGATCTCTGTGAGTTTGAGGCCAGCCTGGTCTACAGAGCAATATCCAGGGCAGGTACCAAACTACACAGAGAAACCCTGTCTCGAAAAAAAGGAAAAAGATAAAAACAAAAAAAGGTGAGCATCCTAACTAAAAAGAGGTCAAGAGAGGGACAAGTGATTCACAAAAGTGGCACACGAACAGGCTATAGAAATATGCAACAACACTCAGCCTTTCTAGCAATCCAGAAATGCATATCAAAACAACTAGATTCTGCCTTCTGCTATCAAATTCCACAGACCACAGGTCTTGAGAAGAGTTCGGGGCCAGTGTTTCATTCCCTGTTGGAGGGAGAAGAGCACTGTCCCATGAACTCTAGATACAGTCCACATACCTTCCTGGGCCTTCACAACCCAAACAGCTAAGAGCCTAAAATGTATGTGATAGTGTTTCAGTTGGGGGTCTCCTCCCAATTCTTCTTTTCATACATCTGTCATGATTATTGATCACATCATGATTTGGTCACTATAACCATACATTGTTGAGGGCAAGAGGACCCTGAAAGACAGATGCCATGTCCACTCAACTCCACAGAGAGCCAATACATGATCAGCTGTGACAGGGTATTTTCCAGCACCCGATGCCAGGATCCATCTGCCGCAACCAACACTCACATATACTTGGTAAGTGGGTGTTTAATTTAATACATCATTAAAATGCACAAGAGGCTCCTTGGTAAGTGGATGATTGTTTTGCTCCTTGGCTAAAATGTAGGTTCCTGGAGAACTAAAGCTACCATGTTGCTAATACATGAGCAGTCTGTAATTCCTTTCTCCCATGACACCTGCCCTATAGAGAGGGCAGATGTCCAGTCTGTGTAACTTACAAGAATCCCAGCACAGCAGGCAGGTAGTCGGTAAGTGGCAGGCATTATGATGACGGCCTCTCACTCATCCTGTTGGAAAGCCCTTACTGAGCCCCACGGTGAACCAGAAATGAAACAGTGCCCGGCATTTGTTACCTCCATCACCGGGGCCATCCTAGCATATGCTCTTTCTCTAGTCCATAACCCCAGCACAGTTGAGTCACTCGCTAAACTAGAAAGGCCAGCTTCTAAATCAGCTAACGTCACCTCACCCCGATACCACAGAAAATATGAGTCGCTCTAGGCCCTTTCTTTTACCATTGCAAAATGCTTTTCCAGACCTGACCTTACGATGAAGAATGGCCTCCAGGAACCTGAGAATTAAAAGGTTCCTAGGGCATCATTTCATCCAACCTTTCCTGTTACAAAGTGCCGAATAACACCTAAGTAGGTGTAGAACATGTGTAAGGTCACACACTAGTGGGGTGTGATTGAAGTCTCTGGGCAGACAAGGAAGGGCTTCTTTCCCGTCCCCAGGCCTTTCGTAGAGTGTAGCCTTTGGTGCCCACGTCCTCTGCGAGGATGCTGACAACTGGGAATGCAGCAGCTGAGAAGCTGAATAGAGCCTCACCTACCTCACACACATGAAAAGACAAAACAAGTCTGTGCCTCCTCTGGGAGGGGGCATGGGGACATGTGAAGTGTTCAGTTGGGACACCAATGGAAGGCAACATGGAAACAGAATTGATTATGCAACAGAACAGCCTTTACATGGGACAAGCTCTTCTTTGGTTCAAACTCACGGACTGAATTATTATCCCTGTCCTTCACCCAGCTGCCAACTAGAAGCAAATGTGACATCTGTCTGACAAAGCATGCCTCCCTTTTGTTTATCTTTTTTTTAAAAAGTGTTCAGTGTTTTGCTGAGCATTTAATATCTAGCACTCAATGCCTCCAGTTACAGTTGGAAAGGCCTTGACTAAAAGACAATGAGAAAAAATTAAATCGACACATAGTGAGTGCACTTTGACTCTGGGATTACTATATAAGAAGTTTGAAGAAATTATTGTTACTATGTTCAGAGAATTTTTTAAAGATATAAAATATTTGCAAAAATCTGGAAACTTAAAAAAACAGCATAAATTTTATCATTAAAACATACAGTATCTGCCAGCAAGAACACAAAACCAGGAGGTAAATAATTGGAAATTGAGTGTTCTATATGCCTGTGTCTGGAGGAATAGTAGAGGTATTTACATTGGGTTAGTAAGTTAAGGGTGATTTTGTCATTCATATTACTTACAAATAGGATATATAGAAAATATAACTAAGAAGCAATTGGAGTAGGAGAATAAAATACTGAAACTGATAGAAAGCAGAATAGAAAAATACTGAGGCCGGAGAGATGGCTCAGCAGTTAAGAAAATGAACTGCTCTTGCAGATGACCAGAGTTTGGTCCTCAGTGCCCACATCAGGCTCACAGACAGCTGTAACTTCAGCTCCAAGGGATCTGATACATTCTTCTAAACTCTACAGGTACTATATGCTCATGTAATACCAACCCCCACCCCACCCAGCCCACCCCACCCTGCCACACATACAAATAATTGAGAAAATAAAATCTTTAAAAAATACCATAGTCAAAATGAGGCACTAAATGAATGGGGCTTACAAGAAAATCAGGCACAGTGGGTAGAGAACTGGGGAACTGGAAAACATCAGAAAAAAGACCCAGAGCGACAAACGTGGAAAATAAGGTGAGAACTCTAAGGACATCTGGGGCACTGTGGTGGCTAGTTTTATGTCAATTTGAGACAAGCTAGAGTCATTTGAGAAAGGGTCTCTTGACTGAAAAATGCCTCCATAAGACTGGCCCGTAGACAAATCTCTACTGTATTTTCTTAATTAGTGACTGATGTGGGAGGGCCTAGTCCATTGTGGATGGTGCCATCCCTGGGCTTGTGGTTCTGGGTTCAATAAGAAAGCAGACTGAGCAAGCCATGAGGGAGTAAGCAGAGTTTCTCCACTGAAGTCCTGTCCTGACTTCCCTCAATAATGGACTGTCATCTGTGAGACGAAATCAACCTCTTTCTCCCCAAGTTGCTTTTGGTCCCAGAGTTTACTCACAGCAATAGGGAAACCCTAAGACAGGCACAGAAAAGGGTGTCACATACAGGTAGCTTGACTCTCAGAGGGATTTTAAAGGGACAATGAAGCACATATACTATTTAGGAAAAATGGCCAATAATGTTTTGATATTGAAGAAGTAAATCAAGGCACAGAGTCAGGAATACTCTGACCCCTAAGAAGAATGAATACAATGAACAAACAGAAAACCCATCCCTAACTGCACCATAGGAGACTTCTTGAAATTACAGTACAAGTAAAAATTGTCCTGTAATTTTAAAAAAACAAGCATAGTGGCGTATACTATAACCCAGCATCTCAGAAGCTGAGGCAGGAGGATTGCATGCAAGGTCAGTTTGGGCTACACAGCAAGATCTTGTCTGAAAATAATAATAATAATAATAATAATAAAGTCAAGGGAGAAACCAAATTGGTTCCCAGCAGCAACACAATAAGACGGACAGCTAACTTCTTAGCAGAAACAATGGGAAACAGAACACAATGAAATGATATTTTCAGCATGCTAAGTAAAAAACACATGCCAACCTGCAACTCTATGCTTTAAGAAAGTATAGTTCCAAAGTAAGGAAACAATTAAAAATTCAGACAAACAAAACTGAAACTACAGAGAATGTCACTTCTGCCCTGACACTTTAGGCAGAAGATGTTGTCGCTAGCTGTAGGTTCATGGGTGGGGAAAATCATAACCATCCCCAGAACAGGTAAGTGTGTGAGTAAATATTGAGTACTGGATAGGAAACAATGTTAATAATGCCTGGAATTAAAAAAGATATTAAATTAAATAATTTAAAAAATAATTAAAATGACTGCCAGCACGAACACAGAACCAGGAGGGAAATAATTGGGGCTTGAGTATTCTATATTCCCATGTCTGGAAGCACAGAGGTGTTTACATTGGGTTGGTAAGTGGAAGTTGATTTTGTCGTTTCTATTACTTACAAAAAGACTATGTAGAGAACATAACTATGAAACTCTCAGAGAGGGATAATAAAATACTTAAACTGTAAGAAACCAGAAAAATAAAAAAAAAATACTGAACCCAGAGAAAGTAGGGAAAGAGAAAGTAAACAGGAAGATAACAGCACTAAATGCAAATACATCACTAATATATTTAATGTAAATGAACTATACCCCTTTCCCAGTAAGAAAAAGAAAATTCTTGCCGGGCGGTGGTGGCGCACGCCTTTAATCCCAGCACTCGGGAGGCAGAGCCAGGCGGATCTCTGTGAGTTCGAGGCCAGCCTGGGCTACCAAGTGAGTTCCAGGAAAGGCACAAAGCTACACAGAGAAACCCTGTCTCGAAAAACCAAAAAAAAAAGAAAATTCTTAAACTGCCTGCTCTTTCACCAACAGCTTCAACAACAACATGAGAAACTGCAGAAAATGACCCAAAATGACAAGCCTAGGCTCTGGAGAGTGAATGGGCACATGCAATTGGGGGTAGTCTGCCTGTTGAGTCTTCAAGTTTTGTTTTGTTTGGATGCTTGCCTTCGTTTATGGTGCTGGGGGGTTTGAAGGCCGTGCCCATGGTAGGCAAGCTCTCTACCACTGAGCTTCTCCCCAGTTCAATGTTGCCCACGTTTTCAATTTTGCCATGGTGTGGCATGGGAGCTCTGCCTCTGACATTGAACTGCATCCATCTTGTCCCCACAGCTGCTAACACCTCTGCCTCCCAAATGCAAACAGAAGGCTCCGGATGGCAACTGGAGCAGCCTCAAAGAAGGGAGGGTCTCATCACAGCAAGGGTATGAACATTCTCCAGGGCCCTCTAATGTCTGACCTTCAGCCATAGCTCATGACTTAGCCTTCTGAGTTCCATGAGTCCTGCTGAGGGAAAGCTGAGAGGTTCTGTTGGAATTCCTGGCCACTCCCCCAGATAAATGACCGCACATGCACAGTTCAGTAACCAAGTAAAGGGTCTTATATCCTATACAATCAGTGTACTGCATGATCATGTAAATTTGCACGCAGTGTGATCACGCAATCTATGCACATGTGTGGCATAGCTCCATAAGCCCATGTGTGCATGTGTAGGGGAATCAATAAAAAGCAGGACACAGATTCCTCCCTCCTTCTTCCCCTCCTCCCCACCTTCTCTCTCTGCTCATGTCTTCCACAGGTCTGGTCACGCTCTCTTCTGTCCCTCTCTTCTCCTAATAAAGCTCTGATAGTGGGTTTTGTCGTGCCGCATGGCCTTTTTTTGCATGGTAACAGCACTGCTTAATGAGTAACACAGCGCTGCCACATTGAAACCAACAGGTTCATCCTGGCTGACTCCACTTGGGCAGGTACATCCCAAAGGCTGGTTGGAGAGGGAGAAGCTGGAGCAGAGGCCCATGGAGGAGCATAAGCTTCATCATGAGCTACTCCCTGGGGAGGGAGACATGCTTGTGGGCCTGATCTCAAGGCCTGTCTTTGTCCCCAAGGCTGGTACAATGGGCAAGAGCTTTGGCTTTACAGCCAAAGTGCCCAGAATTGCTTGCAGTTGCCTGTCTACTTGGCATGGGACTGTGGGTCATTATGTGGCCTGCTTCAGGCTTAGTTTCCTCTACTCTGTGTTGGAAGCCACAGTACCTGGCTATCATGAGTACTAAATGGGGTGATCAATAAAGTCCTTGGCAGATGACTAAGTCTTGTCCCAGATTCCGACCACCTTAGATACCACAGAGGATTCCACCCCTCAGGTGGCCTAATTCAGGGTGGGGAAAGGGGGTAGGGTCTGGTGGTATACAACAGAAATAAAGTTTACAGTGGTTTAGTAGACATTGGCATGCATTCTCAAAGACACCGTGGAAGGCTGAACAATATCTTCCAGAGACTCGGGTGCTAACCCTAGAACTCATGGAGTTTATCGGCAACAGGAGCTTAGCAGCAAATATGATTAGGGATTTTGAGATGGAAAATTTTAGATTAATTGGGGTGTGTGTGGGGGGGGTCACTCCATGTAATCAAAAGTGCTCTTGTAAGAGAGAGTTGGGATTTGGCAATAGAAGAGGAAAAGGCAAGTCAACAATGGACATGGTGATTGGAGTGATGTGGTGCCAAGCTGAAGGATGCAGGTAGCAGCAGAATCTAGAAGAGGCAAAAAGGAACCAGCTGTGACAACACCTTACCTCCAACCTCTGGTCTCCAGAGCAGCAAGAAGATGAATATTGGCGGGCAGTGGTGGTGCACGCCTTTAATCCCAGCCCTCATGGAGGCAGAGGCAGGTGGAACTCTGTGAGTTCAAGGCCAGCCTGGTCTACAGAGTGAGTTCCAGGACAGCCAGGACTACACAAAAAAAACCTGCCTCAAAAAAAATGTTGTTTTAAACCATCTACTTCTACTTAGTGGTCATCTGCTACGCCAGCAATTAGCAATGAACTCAATGCATTAGACTCCTGGCCAACAACCAGACACTGAGACAGCAGAATCTCAGCTCAGATGAAGGATGCTGGCAAGACCCTCTCAGAGTCATGGACATACCATGCAGGTTTGAACCCAGACCCAAGAGAACACAGAATGAACCTGGGAACTCAAGTGGAGGTCATGTCCCAAAGATTAGAGGAATTGCGACCCCACAGGAAACTGGTGTTTCTATAGATACTGTTGTGCCTGGAGCATGCCCAAGCACCCTGAACACCTAGTCCACAGTCATAAGCACCACTCTAGATCTACCACAGGTGGACAGAGGCCACATATGAACCACCTTTCTCCATCAGGGTTGCTCTGGACCAGCATCTCAAAGTAAAGTCTGTAGGGGATGCCCTGGTCTGGGAACTGTTACCCAACAGCAAGATTTAGACAGAAATTGAGACAGAACATTTAGAAACTTCCAACAATTTGGTATTGCCACAACATTTTTGGAAATATAATTTTTATTGCTGTTCAGTATTCTAAAACACTGTGGCTTTCATTCTGTGTGGCTTTTCAAAGAAGTCCATTGCATTGTATGAGCACTGGTCTGCAGGGAGCTAGACATTTAAAATACCCATAATGCTGGCTCTTAACCACCAATAGGAACCTTGGTAACTACAGAGAAGCTACCTACAGGTGTCAGAGAAGAGGAAACAGGAGTGATTATCCCACATGATCTGCCATCCCTTCCAGAAGTTTGGTCAGTATAAAGTTTGGTTCCACAAGAGTAACAGAATGCACAGGCCCCAAGCACATCCTGGCACAGGTACAGCTCTCAGGTACACGCTTTTCCTTGCATTTCCTTGGCGCATACCCTCCCAGAGCTAGGGCACATGCTGGGCATCAGGAGAAAGCTGGTTAAATGGGAGACATTGCTACCTATGTTCAGAAAGAGGGACATGCACACAGAGGGAAGGAGCTTTCTCCTGATGCCCAGGTCTGTGTGTCTTCTCTCACCTGTGTCCTACAACACTAAGATGGTTGCTGTCCACTTACAGCCTCACCTATATCAGTTATTGGCTGTTTGGGATCTATATCCTCATGGGCACAATGGAATCTCATTCTCTTAAAAGCCAAAGATAAATTAATATGACCAAAGATACCTGACTTTAAGAAATAGAAAAATGACAGAAAAAATGCCCTATTTTATATAAACAGAAAAAGAAGAAATGAAGGCTATCAGCATGAATAACACTTTAGAGGACTGGCCCCACACTGTAGACAGTGTTGCCTCACAGGCAGGACAAGGAGAGAAGAGAATTCTGGGGACAGGAAGGCTGAGGCAGGAAGAATGCCAGTTGCCGCCATGAGAAGATGTTAAGATACCGGTAAGCCACAAGCCATGTGGCACCTTATAGATTAATAGAAATGGGTTAATTTAAGATAAAAGAACAGTTAGCAAGAAGCCTGCCATGGCCATACAGTTTGTAATCAATATAAGTCTCTGTGTGTTTACTTGGTTGGGTCTGAGCGGCCGTGGGGCTGGCAGGTAAGAGAGATTTGTCCTGACTGTGGGCCAGGCAGGAAAACTGTAGCTACAAGGTAAAATATTAGACATAATTAAAAACTAAATTAAAATGGAATACACCTTTCAAAAACATAGCTAATTAAAAGTAAGTCGGAATTTTGGGTGTGAAACAGAATATTAGTTTTCACAGACACAAGAACAAATTTAGAAAAATTCCCAGCAAATAAACATGTAGATGTTTCAAAGATGGTGCCACAATTAGAAGATGCTTCTGCTATGGTTTGAGTTTGGTTTGTCTTCCAAAGGTTCACATGTTCAACATGGAATCCCCAGTGTGCCAACGTTAGGGGGTGGCATAACCTTTTAGTGGGTAGCAATTAGGTCACATATCTTTGGGAGGGATTACTGATGATGTGCAGTGTCTTAATTAATGTTTCTGTTACTGTAAAGAGACACCATGACCATGGCAACTCTTATAAAGGAAAGCACTTAATTGGGTGGCTTACATTTTCAGAGGTTCAGTCCATTATCATCATTGTGCAATATGATGGCATGCAGGCAGACATGGTGCTGGAGAAGGAGCTGAGAGTTCTACATTTGATCCACAGGCAACAGGAAATTGAAATGTCACACTGGGCATGGTTTGAGCATGTATGAGATCTCAAAGCCCACATCCATAGTGACATACTTCCTCCAACAAGGCCACACCTGTTCCAACAAGGCCATACCTCTTAATAGTGCTATTCCCTATGGGCCAAGCATTCAAACACAATGAGTCTATGGAGTCCATACCTGTTCAAACCACCACATTCCACTTCCTGGCCCCCATAGGCTTGTAGCTATAACATAATGCAGAAATGCATTCAGTCCAACTTCAAAAGTCCCCAGTCTTTCATAGTCTCAACAATGTTTAAAAGTGCAAAGTTTAAAGTCTCTTCTGAGATTTATGCAATCTCTTAACTTCAATCCTCTATAAAATCAAAATAAAAAAACAGATCACATACTTCCAACATATAACAGCACAGGATATACATTACTATTCCAAAATGGAGGAAAGGGAGGATATTGAGGAAATGCTGGGCCAAAGCAAGACTGAAAACCAGCTGGGCACACTCCACTCTACATCTCCATGTCTGATGTCAAAACGTTCTTTGGATCTCCAACTCCTTTCAGCTTTGTTGACTGCTCTTCTTTCTCTTGGGCTTGTCCTGCTCTGTTAGCAGCTTTCCTCAGCAGGTATCCCACGGTTCTGGCATCTCCAACATCTTGCGGTCTCCCTCATCTTCACAGCTTCATGCAATGGCCTTTCTACTAGGCCTCCATTCAGGGACACCTCTGCCACATGCCTGGCCTCAGCAGCTTTCCTTAGTCACAGAGGAATATTCCAAAACACATTTTTTTCTGTCCTTGACTCTAAAGACAGAAGCATGTAGCCAAAGCTGCCAAGTTCTGCTGCTTTCTGGGACTGGAACATGGCCTGCTCATTCAATTACATCTTCAGCAACTTTCTGCTTTTGATGGTTTCTTTCACTGCCTAAGCTTGGCTGTCCTGAAACTCAATCTGTAGACCAGGCTGGCCTCAAACTCAGAGATCCACCTGCCTCTGCCTTCTGAGTACAGAGATTAAAAATGTGCACGGCCATGCCTGGCTCTAAGTTTTTCTTTAATTCCTTTTCACAAGTTTAAAGCTTAGCTGGGTGGGATCCTGCCCTGAGGTCACCACTCCCTTCATTCCATTTCTTAATGTTTATCTCCTTACACACAGGACTTAGCTTCATTCCACTTCCTGGTGCTACTTTTCTCCTTAATCTGTACATTTTTGTATTTTTCCTTGCTCAGCTTTATCATTTTCATTATAAATCATCATTAGAATTAACACTAATAACCACATGAGAGTCTATA
This sequence comes from Peromyscus californicus insignis, assembly GCF_007827085.1. Classification (NCBI taxonomy): domain Eukaryota; kingdom Metazoa; phylum Chordata; class Mammalia; order Rodentia; family Cricetidae; genus Peromyscus; species Peromyscus californicus. The sequence continues at coordinate 58,513,469 of NW_026294480.1, read as the reverse complement.
CTAGGCTGTTTGGAGATTTCCTCTGCTAACAGAATTAATCCAAATCTCTTCACTTTAGCCTCAGGCAGACTCTTAGGATAAGGCAAAAAGCAGCCACATTCTTCACCAAAATATTGTAAGAACGATTTCTAGGCATCATATTGAAATTGTTCTCCTCTGAAACCTCTTGAGCCAGGCCCCACAGTTCGAATCAACCTCAGCACCACTGTCTTCCATGCTCCTACGAGGATGGGCCATTAAAACCCACTTAAAGCATTTAATTGCTTTTCTAATCAAATTCCCAAAAGTCTACATTCTTCCAAACAAAAACCTTGTCAAGCCTATCACAGCAATGCCCCACTCCTGGTACCAAAATCTGTATTTGTCAGGGTTCTTTGAAGTCACAGAACACACACACACACACACACACACACACACACACACACACACACACACACATATGTATGTATGTATGTATAGAGATAGATAGATAGATGTGTGTGTGTAGGGGTGTGTGTGTGTGTGTGTGTGTGTGTGTGTGTGTGTGTGTGTGTGTGTGTGTGTGTGTGTGTGTGTAATTTATGGGAATAACTTACAGGCTGAATCCAACAATGGCTAGCTGTGAATAGAAAGTCCAAGAATCCAGTAGTTTCTCAGTCCCACAAGGCTGAGTATTTCAGCTGGTCTTTTGAATACACTGGAATCCTGAAGAAGTAGGCTCCATTGGCAGTGAAGGAATGCATGTGCTGGCAAGGGGAGGGCGAGCAGGCAAAGAAGAAAACCTCCCTTCTTCCGTTGTCCTTACACAGGCTTCCAGCAGAAGGGGTGGCCCAGATTAAAGGTGTGCCTTCCAGCCTCAAGATCTGGATTAAAGGTGCCTGTCTTCCAGCCTCAAGATCCGGATCACAAGTGTGCTCTCCATTTTTGTATTGTAGTTCATTCCAGATATAGTCAAGTTGACAACCAAGAAGAACCGTCACGACAGGAGTCACTGGACACTGGACATCCAGCCACCAAAACTGAGCCAAATAAATACCCTTTCTTTAGAGAATACCCAGGCCCAGGCATTTTCTTACAGCAACAAAAGATGGATTAACGAACCTTTCGAAGGCCATTGATACGGCATTACAGAAATAGTAAGCATAACACAGATACAGAAAAGGGCTATTTATGTGGAAGAAATCTTTGTAATCTGACAACCCCAATCCTAGATGACAAGAGTCTCCTGCAAACCCTTTTCTAAAGGCGTCTGAGTCTTAACACGTTGGCATAAATCTCATCTTACAATGTTAGCTTTACGAAATAAATATACTTATGTGGTCTTATAACAAGATGATAACATTTAACTCTATAAATGCAATTTTCTAAGAGTCTTCTTCTGTGTTCTATTATGCTACCCTGGAGTAGTGGTTCCTGGAGAATAAGAGTCAGAGCTGGATAGCCAGCCAGGAAGTCTGAGATGGTGGAGGAGGTGGTAAGAACCACCCCCTGGATAGATACAGACATACAGACACAGGTCAGTGACTAGGAAGAGACTGTCATTGGAGCAACTGGTTAGAGTTATAGCAGAGGAAGTGGAGTCTCTATGGAGATAGGAAAGAAAACAAACACCGGACAGAAATGATATACACAATGAGGACTATGCCATAGCAAGACAGGGGCTTCCTGTTTAAGGACCATGTACATAACATGTCCAAGGAAGATTTTCATTTAACATTTTATTATTATTCCTCATGTGCTTACATCTTACTTATATCCAATATATATTTTTTAAAATTTTGTGTGTGTGTAAGGTATGCTATGCGTTTGCAGGTGCCTGCAGAGGCCAGAAGAGGGCATCAGACCCTCTGGAATTGTGAACAACCCAAGATGGGTGATGGGTACTGAGCTCAGGTCCACTGGAAGAGCAGGAAGCACTAAGTCATCTCTCCAGCCCCTACATCCAATATTTACTTTCAGGTAAAATGAGGGGTCTGAGGGCTAAGCACTAACCATCTAACAGTTTCATGGAGGTCACTATGAGTGAACAATGCTCCTTACAAGGACACGTGCACAAAAGACACCCGGTGTGTAACAACTGGTCTTGTTCTGTGGATAAATGAAAGGATATGGGAATGTGGGAGGAAGTCCTGTATTCATCTGACAGATGTTCACCAAGGAGTCCACTGTATGCCTTAAGGAAGGGGTAAACATGATAGGCTGTGACAAGCGTCGTAGGCAGACAGCAGAGGGGAAAAGCCACTTGGAATAAGGCATTCCTAGGAAGGTTGGGGTGATGGTCTGAGGTCTAAGACCTGAAGTAAATGGAGCTTGTGTTCCCCCAAGATGGGGTGAGGCGTCAGCAGCTCCGTGGAGGGAAAGCAGGTCCTGAGACCAGAGAAGACTTGGCTTGTTTTAAGGGACAGAAAGAGACTACTGTGCTGTTACATTCAAGATGCTAAGAGGAGAAAGGCATGGAGAGATGTTGTACCCTAAAGACAATGTTTAGATAATTTTACAAAATCTACTGGGCTCTGCAAATCAATGAAGGATGACAAATGCTGGTCACTGGAGTAATTCAGGTGACTCATCTCATGGTACTCATTTCATTCACATATTTTTAAACCTGACCTTTTTTAAAGGTTCGTTTTCTTTTTAAGTGTGTATGTGTGTGCATATGTAAGTGAGTGCTAGTGTCCACAGAGGCCAGAAGAGGATGTGGGATCTCCCTGGAGCTGGAGTTACAGGCAGTTGTGACATACAGACATGGGTGCTGGAAGCCAAACTTGGGTCCTCTGCAAGAGCAGTATACACGTTTCACCCCGGGCCATCTCTCCAGCCCTCTGCTCATATTTTGAACTTTACTCTTTATGGGATTAATTTAGCACAAAGGATAACTAATGTATACTACGTGTTTCCATTCAAGGAACAACAGTATATACGTTAATATTCTACTCAACTCTGGATTTTTTAAAAAGCATTTTTTAAAGCCATTTTGAAGAATCTTTTGGTGTGTTCATGAGACAGGTTAATTTTTTCAAGTGAGCTTTCTGGTCTCTTGGAGTTATTTTTTTTCCTCGTTGGGATGCTGAAGTGAAACACAGCATTTTAAGAAACATTGTCGAAGTGCTTTGCCCTTGGACTACGAGGAACCGCAATCCTCACAACCACCTCTCACGACTTGTCAAGCCTGACGTCAGCTGGGGGTGGATCTTCACAAGTTCACAGAACAAGTACAGAGAACAGCAGAGCAACTAGAGCATTGAGAACCAGTCCACAGCTTCTCAAGTCTGTAGTAGTATTTGAGCTGAGTCACAAGATGTTTCCCTTCCTCACACAGGCTCACCTACTACAGAGCACTGCCCTTGAAGCTGAGCCCAAGGCCCACAGTACAGCCTCACCTACATCAGTTATTGGCTGTTTGGGATCTCTATCCACATGGGCACAATGGAATCTCATTCTCTTAAAAGCCAAAGATAAATTAATATGACCAAAGATACCTGACTTTAAGAAATAGAAAAATGACAGAAAAATTGCCCTATTTTATATAAACAGAAAAAGAAGAAATGAAGACTCTCAGCATGAATAACACTTTAGAGGACTGGCCCTACACAGTAGACAGTGATGCCTCACAGGGGGTTACATTGTTCTTGAGTTCCTCAGTATTATAAAATTATTTAAGCAGGCCAGCAGACCACAAAACCGCAGCTGGTTGTCAAATCTCTCTCTCTCTCTCTCTCTCTCTCTCTCTCTCTCTCTCTCTCTCTCTCTCTCACCTCCCCACATTCATATCATAGTATATGGCAGTGGCTTAGGTATAGTTTCCTCTGGGGCAATTGGGTCTACATCTACCAAAACTGATACTTTAACAAAATATTTTAGCTGTAGATGTCTGATTATGACATCTAAAGATCTCCATTTTTTCCATCAATGTTCTTTTTAGCTGTGTCATTTCTAATTACTCTGGATAATCAATGAAGCCATTTGCTGAGGTCAACAAGGCACATTAATCCCCCTCAATTTATAAGTAACTGCAAACCACCATGCCCCAGAAGAATGTAAGTGTCCTGTGTGCCGCCATGTGTCTGTGCCCTTAGCAGGGACGGGACACAGCTTGCTGTACTGCTGCAGAAGCTGTGTCTGTGGCTCTCTGTCACATCTCAGGGTCCCCCAAATCCTGAGATGTTCCAGATGCTTGACAAACATTTGTGGAGTGTATAAATGTCAGTCTTCTGGGAACACATGAGCTTGGAGGTAGACGGGTCTGCAACGCCAGGCATACCGTGACCAGCTGGGTGATGCTGAGCAGAATGGTTAACCTTTCTGAACCTTGATTTATTTTCCTACAAAATGAGCAAAAGAACTTCCCGTCTCATGGGGCTTTGGGAGGGCTCAAAGAGGTAATATGTGTATACTTAAACATCAACACTCACTCATTGTTAGTTCTTCTTGTGGGTACTGAACCATGTCCTTCTCAACATATGCATGAAAATAAAAAGTTTATTTTTTATAAATTGTTTTGTCCTCCTAGAATGCCTTTTGTCCCTCCCGTCAAACCCGGACTCCACCATTCAGCACTCACTCTACCCTGCAGCTTGCAGAGCATACATTATTCTATTAGGTGTATTGTCATCTTTACCTGGGACATCTCCCCTCCTAGGCTCTCAGGCTCCTAAAGGACAAAAGCAATTTCTGGTTCAGGACTGCATCCTTAGAAGCATTCATCCCCCTCCTTTCCAGGTAACAGATATTTCGTGAACTTTAAAAAGACTAAATTAATAAACTTGATCATATTTTCCCGTAGGAAGAATAACATAATAAGCTATTACATGCCTATTTAAGAAATTGATTTGAACTAAATTGCAGATGGAAATAACAGGATAGGAGCACAGACTCAAAGCTATAAAATAACTATTAAAAGTGGTCAAATTAGGCTCCAGAGTCTCTGAAATATATGTAAACGGGCCCAATGTGCAATACATTGATCACAGGGGCTTCAACACAGCAGAGTGAGCAGCCTCCCAGACTAGTGCTAACACGCGCGCGCCATGTAATCAGCCGCAGCAAACCCAAAGCTTTCCTAACGGTGGAATGACTGGGGATGAGCTGCTGAAATGACCAGCTTTCTGCTGTTTGGTATGAACGACCAGAGCACACGAGTGAGCAAAGCCATCCCAACCACCCTATGCTACACACAGCAAGACAGCTTGCTTTACACCTTAAGCATGTACAAGCACACTAAAGACACAAGATTCTACTCCTGCCCTTCTCAACAGAGAATGTTTAGGCAGCCATTCCAACGTGGCTCTTCCTGGCACCCCTGTTGGAGTACGCCGTTCCCTCTCAGTTATGTGTTCCTCTATCTTTCAACTCAGTGCAATCCACTTCTAGGGGATAAAAAAAAAAGCTGGTGATTATTGGACACCTACTCCTGCATGCCAGGTACCAAGTTCTTCAAAGGCCATTTACTGGTCATGACCTCACTACGGAAGATGGAGGTAGGCACATAGGGAAGGGGGCCCAGACAAGATTGTGGATGGCTTTTCGGAAGAGACCGCTCTGTCACCAGATGTTTGAAAGGTTAGGTCAGACAGAGAAAGAAGCACGGCTCCATAGGGCTCCGTAAAACAACAGGGCACGTTCAGGGCCTTCAATCCTGCGATGACAGGTCGGTGAGCTGTGGTTTGACATTCTCAGGACAACGAGAAACTGAGACAATCAGAAAAGCCAGAGTCAACTGAGCTTACTCGGGCACTCACTCTGGAAGGTGCGCTCACACCACCTTTACCTGCGGCCACCATCTAGGTTAGCCCCAGGCTGTTTCAGCAGGTGTCTTCCCGTTCCGAGGCTTCTTTCTAGTGACACACTCCATTCTATTTCTGAGTGTAGTTACACTTCCTCCTCCAGCCTCACCCCTCATCCTGGTCTCTGTCCTCACCCACCCCTAACACCCTGAGAACCAAGGACAGCAGAGATCTAGATAAGGCTTCTGAGCCTACCACCCGCACACCTATCACCCACAGTTCCTGTCAAAAAGCCTCGCTCAGTCGAGTTGAGGATGAGGCCGAGAGCCAATGTTTCTAACAGGCTCCCAAAGACTGGAGGTGGAGCACCAAGAGGTGGTGCCCAGTGGCAGAGCACTGACCTAACTGGCTCCCAGGAGGTACTAGGTGGTCTAAGGGCTACCCCTTAGTAGCAAGGCCTACAACAGACTCTGCCAGTGACATGCATCCCCTTCCACACTCCACCTGAATAACCTCCACTAAGCCCTGGGTACCTCACCCTCAGACTGTGAAGTGGTTGCTATGAAAATGTCCTTACAAGGCAATCTTCTGTCTGGTTAGCCTTTTGGGCATGGTAGATGTCACAGGGGGGGGGGGGGTAGTGGACACCTTTGGGGGGATGCAGGGGAAGATAGTTCTGTTTTTCCCTTCCCTCTGCTCTTCTTGATTTCATTCCTTCTCACCTGCTCTCAGGAATTCTTCCTGGCCAAGGAAGTATTCCCATACTTGGTAGTATTTCCTAAATACCACTCTTTTCTACCTTCAAAATGATTTCTCTTCCTCATCCTAAAGAATTAACTATCCCTGTGACCTCAATCACTACCTTCTTCATCTCACAGTAGAACTTAAAGTGTGGAAGATGCTTATCTTCACTGTCCCTAGATGGCCCTACCTCCAAGTTCATAAGCCATTATCATCTGGGGACTCCAATGCCACCAATGAGCAGAAACCATGTGCCCAACTAGCCACCATTGGCCGTACAACAGAAACTTAGTGTCTCCTATGGCCTGTCATCTTCTTTGACTTCGATGGCTTGCTGTCCAGAATGACTTGGGACGTGGTACGACAAGGGCAGGGCCTGGGCATTTAAATGCAGCTACAACACATCTCCTTACAGCACAGTCCCCCTTTATTAGGAGTTTTATTATGTTGTCCATGACTCCATCACTTCGAGGATTCTGCTACTAGGGTTATCCTGCCAGGACTGACTTAATTCCTGGGCAAATGGTAGGGGTGAACCTATAATCTACAGTGGGATAAGTGATACTTCCCAGAGACTCTCAATCCTGCCTAACTCCCTCTCCGGATGGTAAGATAAAGTCGGCCAGGAGCTGGAGAGGCATCCAGAGAAAGCTTAGGTTAGGATCCCACCGTTGAGGCAAAACTCAGAAGGTGTGCTTCTGATTGACTACTAACACAGCTAGAGCATGGGCCAATTCTAATAGAAGCCATAAGAACTTACAACCCTCTGTGCACGGGTGTCCCCTGGGAACCTCATCAATGAGGAAGGTCAATTAGGAGTGAAATTCAAAAGTTGTAGGATTCCTCATCCAAGTATTATCGTGATATCCACTCTCCTCAGTGCTTAGGGCATCGTGTGGAGGTGGGAGTAGGTAAGAATGACATGGGAGGACATGGGACACTAAAAAATACAAAAGCAAATGAAGTTATTTAATGGCAGTGGCAGTTACAAACCCTTTGCCAAACTAGCTCTCCCACTCTCAACCAGCCACCCTTCCACTGGGTTGCTTTTATAACCTGGTGAATAAGGATAATCACTACCCTAATTCAACACATAAACATGTACTGTTCTGTAAGAAAATCTCTTCCAGGAATCTGCTCATCCATGTGTGTGTCAGGAAACATCTAACTCTAATCTCTGACCAAACAGTTTCCCAATCCCCAGCACTGGCCTCACCTGAACTCTTCCTTCTGCCTGCTCTTGTAAGCAAGCTCTTGGTAATCCTCTCACACAGTGTAAGGAGCCTTGAGAAGGTTGACTTAATTACAACCATTGTCTGGGGATTGGGGTAGCATGATGACTGATGAGACTTGTGAGAAACCAGCATAGACTGGGATCCAAGTCTGGGAGTGAGGCAAGAGTGCTTGTGCCCACCACTGCCCCGTCCAGTATAGGGAGGGAGCCACGAACTCAGAAATGAGGCAGGTCTTACACTTTGATTCATATTTCCTTGTTTTTTGATTTTTTTTTTTTTTTTTTTTACATTTCATAGGCATAGGCCATGCATAGTGACCACTCTCACACCTATCTCTTCAGAAATCTCTCTCACGTGGTCATGCCTATTCCTATTGTTTGGTGACCCACTGAGATTACCAGGGTTATCTGTGTGATCGGGGTTTTAGAGCGATCCGTTGGAGTTTGGTGGGCTCAACAGTGTGTGCAGAACTAATGACAGTGGTCCCCACTCTCGCAGGATCTATCAATGCCCTACAGTTTAGGGGTAAAGGCCAGAGCCCCATGAGCCCCTCCTCTTTCTTGACTGAGACGGTTGATACAGCCAGTCTTGTGTGGGCCCAGCACAGTAACTACTGTTGATGAGAGTTAATAACAGCCGCACTTGTATTTAGTCTAGAGAAGGCATTTTGTAGCCCTCTACCCCATCTCCTAGCTCTTACATGCTTTCTGCCCTCTCTCCCACACATTCCCTCGGCCTTGGGGGGGGGGAGTAATATGTGACGTGCTTCAGGCTGGGCCCACAACCATCACTGGTTCTCTGCTTCCCGGCAGCCATGAGTCTGCATTCACTCCCTTTCACGGTAAGAGGCGGCTTCTCTGCCTAGCGCTGGGGGCTGCTTTTGTCTATGGTTGTCAGCACAGGTATTTGAAAGCACTTTGCTGCCATTTTCTTGCTATTTTTAATAGTGTACCAAACATCTAAGTGGGAAGCAGTGAGTGATTCACTCAACTAATCAGCAAATAAATCCGAATGAGGGAGACGTACCAGGCAGGCTTAAAGGACTCAGAGTGATCAAACATTGACAACTTTCCAAATCTCATGACAAGCACATAAATTGTGATGTCTGGAACAAAAACTGTGGAGATAACTGTTGTTTTGTTTTGTTTTTTTCTTCCAAAAGCTCAAAGCTCAACTCAACACTACATAATAATCATCATTTGTCAAGTGACATTCTCCAGAGAATACTGATCCAAGGAATTAAAAAGGCCCGTGGTTTATCCCAATGACCATGTTCCCACAAACATGAGGAATTAATAAGGGCAAGAAAGAGATACTGTCAATCCTCATTATTCAAGGTGGTTGCATTTGGTGATGTCATAAGGTCATGTATGGGTTCAGGTGAGGCCGATGTCTTTAGTGAGCCAATGCGTTTTCCACAGGGTGCCTGAGAAACTTGTTTGGTTAGATTCAAGTAAGATATTTCTGAAACACGGAAGCAGTGAATGATTCCTTGAAGAGATCTCCTTACAGAACAATGTGAATATTTACACATAGAATTGGCTGAGGGCTTATCTTTACATCAAAGTCACTTCAAAAACTGAATAAATACTGAATCCTTGTTCCTTGGGAGTATGTTCTTGCAAGCCTCTGGCCACGTTTGATGATCAATATAATAATGCTTTGTGCTTGCTTTTGTTTAAAGAACTCATCAAATACTGCTGATTTATTAACACTGAACTCAACGCCAACAGTACTACACCTTGCTCTTACAGTGATCTAGCAGCGGTATTTTCCCCCAAGGTCTGTCATGGCCTTCTTGCGCGTAGAAGGGAAGATGGCATTTTAGCCCTATATTTGGGTCCATTTTAGAGATGATGTCAGCAACAAGGAACATAGAGACAGGGGAAAAATGACACTAAATAGACTGAGAAAAGGACAGTTATTTTCGGTAGGAGAGCTGAAACAAGAAACCTCAGCTGGGAACATTTGCCTGGGATGACTCAAACGTTTCACCGCTCCACCTGTGCCCACAAACAACTGGGAAGCACTTCAGTGTTGGTCCTGGGATTACAAATGGCCAGTTACAAGCACTGGAGCTACAAACTTACAAATAAATGTTGGCAAGTAAGTAAATTCTCCAATACAGAGTGTACAAACAATGAAGGAAGGAACTGTGCTGTCCTTCCACCCCAGAGACCACACTGTTCCACAGCAGGTACCCTGCTGTGGATGCTAGCACCTGCCAGGCCAACCCCATCACATTTAGGTCATCGGCCTTTGCTCCCTGGGTGGTGGCACCAAGTAGACTTGAGCTGAGCTCTCCTAAAGGATACAGGAGCACAGTACTGCTTCACAGTGATGGCAAGCATCCCACCTGCTCCCCAGAAGAGATGGGAGCTAAGGAGACCGTTCAGCCCCTACACTTTACCCCAAGGACAGTCTAAATCAGAGGAGCCCAGTGAAGACTTGAGGCAACTCCTACAGAAGTTCTAATAAGGACAATAAGGGACTATTATCGAGCATTTTGCATTTTCTAAGTAAACTTTGAAACAATGACAACAAAAAAGAATCCATATAGGTCCTTAGCATGACAAAGGAGGACCCAGATGGTGGAGAGGCACAGGGAACAGCCCCCAGAAGGGCCAGCTTACTAAAACAAATCACGAGATTTTGCAAGAGACCTACAATTTTTAAGAGAAACAATAGCTACGTTTTAGGGGAGAGAGATCTGGGAAATTACTTAAACCCTAACTTTCCAAATAATACTTAAAAGAAAACTCTTGACCATATAATGTTAAAATGGCTAACAGTCTTTAAAAGCCCTAAAATTAAGACAATTAAAATAATGGAAAGAGCATAGCATTTTGTTTTCATCGAGACACCAATAGATTACTCTAGTTGAACAAAAATTAATTTCTGAGCTTTCTGGCATTTAGATTAAATATGCATTTAGATACAGGTTTCACCAGTAGATAGAAACAATACAGCAGACCCTCCAGTCTAGGACACATTTGTGAGTATTGACATCTAGCAGGCATTCATTGGCCAGCATCAACGATCAATCCTCCTGTGTCTTGGCTTCTAGGTCAGCTGCTATCTGGATTCAGAGAAGCCTAGCTAGTCCACAGACGTACAGAGAGCTTTTGATGGCAAAACAAGCCTGCTGCCTCAGTAGCAGGACAGAAGAGAAGACATCTCCAAGAACATAAAGCCGGTCTCTACCAACATCAAAATGAACTAGGATGGGAAACATTTGCAAAACTAGAGAGTCAGCTGACCTGGGGAGAGACGTACTTCAATATCAAAAGATGTCACACACGCACCCCCCCCCCCAAAATGAGGGGACAACCAGCATCAAGGACGGTTTAAGTTCTGTCTGGACTATCTGTCATATAACAGTCCCAGGAGCCCACTGTGGACACCTTGGCTATGGTTCACCTGGGTAAAGTTTTATTTTGCCTATGTAACATACCTTGCATACTCTTGTACCTCTTTGTTAAGACTGATCGTTGTGGGCCCAGTAAATATGACCTGAAAGGACTTGACTACTTCTAAATTAAGGTTATGAAGAGAGCAGATGAACAACAGGCCACGCCTTCCAGCTTCTCAGTGGCTTCAGAGGCAAACAAACCCGACAATGCCTTCTCAGCAAGGTAGTTGACAGAATGCACCGAAGTTTAATCTTGCCACTCCCACTCGGAGGCTGGAGGGGACACAGCTGTGCAGGACAGAAAGCATCAGTACTACACCAGCTCTTGCTTGGTAGACAAGATAGGAAGAAGCAACAGACAGGCAAAGGAAGAGGGACATAGTTGGGAAAATTGTCACAGGAACAGAAAAGCAGGCAGAACTTAGCCAATTCGGGAGCCGTGTAGCTAGCTGGTATTTAAGAGGAGTTCTACAATTCTCAACATGAAAGCTGGGTTGTTGGAGCCCACTAGGTTTCCTAGTGGCTGTACCCAGCAGGACTGCACGGGAGGTTGATTGGACCACGGGCCTGGGTACCAGGTGTTTGTAAGGGTCTAACTAGCAAGGGGGAGGTCTTTTGCTCCACCTCTTGGCATTGTTATAAATAGACTTTGGGATAAAGTTCTAAGGATCCAGGCCCACCCAAGTCTATCCTGAGTTTTCTGTTTCTCTCTCCCCTCTATTTCTAACTAAGTCTCTTATCCCTCATTCCTCAAGAGTTCCTGGGGTAAATAAGTGTGGGGGCTGGTCCGCCACACTGGGCACTGCAAAAGGGAGCCATCTTGAGAAGGGTGCACCCAAAGCTTGCTGCTTTGCAAAACTCATGTCCCCACATTTTCCTTGTCCTTCAGAGCAAGTATTGCCACACTGTCTCTGCCAGTGTCTATCTTGTGACCTGTTGAAAAGCAACTGAAGCAAGATTACCAGAAAGCAGATGCAGCGGGACTTGGATTGGAGATGCCAGAGCACAGCTTGCTTTTCCTTTAGGGCTGGTCATTCTTGTCCGCCAGGAGACTGGGCAGGTGTGTAAGCCATAGTTGTGGGAAGCACGGGAATTGCTGCACCCTTTCTCCCCAGTAGTCTGTTGACCTTCCCTCAGTGGGGACGAGGATGGCTTAGATCAGACAAGCAGTGGCGCTCCCTGCTGGCCCAGCCCTCGGGGTACACTGAACTAATCTATCTGGAGAACACAGTAGTGGCGGAGACTTCAGAATGTGCAACCTTGTCCTGGAAAGCAGACAAACTTAAAGCCACTCCAGACAGCTCTGGACCTCAACCATTGGCTAGCTGACACCAGAAAGGAAAGAAGTGAATATTCTCCAGACTTTTCTGCCCCCAAGGGGGTTACAGCCCAGGAAAACCCAGAGGGAAAGTGTGGAATGCTAGGCACAATGAACATTCACTTTTGCCAGCACGAACATCTGAGTAGACAGTAATTTTATATTATTGTTATTATTGTTGTTGTTGTTGTTTTGCTATTTCTTGAGATACATCACCCAACAAAGAAGAATCCTAAGTCTTATCTAAAAGGTGAGCCAGGTATGCCTGATAAGAGGAGTGGGCCATTCTATCCACAGGATAAGTTTACATTTGTCACAACCCTTAATCTACTCAGGGTTTTGATGAGAAGGTGACCCCTCTGGATGATGAGAAGTGGAAAGAAGGTTCACTGTATTTCCTATCTTTAGAGGGAATCTGTTGGCACTGACCTACCTCAGGGACCTGATGTCAAGGAAAAGAAAAAATCAGTTGTAACAAAAGAAAGAATATTAGAAATGAAAGAGTTGAGGCAGTACTATAATCAGATATCAGAGGCAGTATTATAATCAGATATCAACAAAGAAAAATAAATATGCAAGCATGAGTACGACATCCAAGAACTCTGGACATGATCAAGAGACTGAACCTAAGAATCCACAGGGCAGTTGAATGGTGGTGGCACATGCCTTTAATCCCAGAACTCATGAAGCAGAGGCAGGTGGGTCTCTGAGTTCGAGGCTAGCCTGGTCTACAGAGTGAGTTCCAGGACAGCTAAGGTTACACAGAGAAATCCTGTCTCAACCCCACCCACCCCCCCCCAAAAAAAAGACTATTTACTGAAATTATGGAGGGGATTTCCCCAACTCTTGAGAAAGAGTTGGAAATTGTGCTGCAGAAACTGAGTAGAAGGATAAGACTAGATCCGTATCTCTCACCTGTGTGAAAATCAACCCAAAGTGGATCAAAGACCTAATGAAAGTCCCGAACCTTGACTGGGAGAAACATCAGAAAAATGCTGTAAGGGTAAATGCATAAGCAGAAACTTTCTGAACAGAACTCCAAAAGATCAGGAAATAATGGCAAGAATTAACAAGCAGGATTGTCTGAAGTTATAAAGTTTCTGCACAGCAAAGGAGGTGACAGAGAAAAGGGAGAGGATACAGAAGTCTTTATCAGCTATTCACTTCACAGGAGAGTAATATCTCAAATATATAAAGAAGCCAGAAAAAAAGAGAAACAAAACATTTTTTAAAAAAAAATCTCAACCCATAAACAGGGAGATGAATTGGGGAAACACTTTCGAAAGAAATATAAAAGGCCAATAAATACATTAGAACATGGTCCACAAGAAGAGTTTCTTTCAGAAAACCACAACCAATCAAAATGCAGAGTATGGAGCTGAGTCCCAGTGGGTACATCTAAAGGACAACTCCCACCCCTAAGGCTCAGCCAACAGTGGGAAGAGGGGACAGAAACAGACAGAGGATCAGGGAGTATGATGTGAGATTGTGTCTCTTCACAATGTCAGAAGCTACAACCGTAAAGACTCACCACAATGACTGTCTAAGTGTGAGCTGAACAGAGACAACAACAATGCCAATGTAAACAGAGGAAGCACCACGAGGTCTCAACCCTACACAAAGATACAGGCAACTAAGGATGCTGAGAGTGGGAAGAATGTCTTCCTCAGGGAAGAACACACCAATTGGTTATCTAATAGCAAATGGCCAGCTCTGAAATCACACCTAGAAGTAACATTACACAGACTGAGCAGATTATATGTAGGAATATACAGGTATACGCATGTCACAACAATTAATGAACAAAGAGACTATGAATTTGAAAGAGAGGAAAGGAAGGTTGGAGGGAGGGATGGAAAAAGATGTGATTATATTATAATCTCTAAAATGAAAGAAATAATTTTTAAAAGTCAACATTTTTAGCCATCAGGATAATCCAATTAAAACTACACAGAGGTCCATCTCACTCTAGTCAGAATGACCATAAACAAAAAAGAGAAATAAGGAACGGGGACCCTTATATGCCACTGAACGAATGGAATAGTCCAACTACTGTGGAAATCAGTATGAAGGTGCCTCAAAACACTAAAAATAAATATATATGATTGAAATATACCATTCTTGGGTACACACAGAGCAACAAGTACAACACACAACGGCCCACCCATGTTTATCACAGCACTGATCATAACAGTCTTAGTGCCCATATACAGATGAATGGATGAGTAAGTATGGTATGTATGCTTAATGGAGTAGTATTTGGTCATAAAGAAGAATGGAATCATATCGCATGCAGCAAAGTTGATGCATCTGAAGACCATGTGTTAACTGAATAATCTAGACTCAGAAAAACAAGATTCACATGTTTTCTTCTTATATATGGAATCGGGGAGTGGGGGGCATGAGAGTAGAGAGGGACTTTTAGGAAAGAGGAAATGGATCACTGGGAAGAGAGGATGTAGAATCCAGGCACTATAGGGTTGACTACAAACAATGTATGTTATGTGAATATATAAAAAAATGTCTCTGTGAGCTTTGTCCCCTGCCATCTCTGAGTGACAGGCAGGCTCCAGTGCATTCAAGACCTGACTTCACCCGGAACCCACTGCCATGGCCCAGGAAGGCATTGCTGCTGGAGGTGTAAGGGAGACATACCAGATGGTAACGTTGCTTTACAAGAGATGCTAAGGACCATCCTCCTCCATGATGGCCTAGCATGAGGAATTCACAAAGCTATCAAAACCTGAGACGAGGGCCGAGCTCACCTTTGTGTGCTTGCCTCCATCTGTGATGAGCCTGTGTATCAAGTCGGTGGATGCCCTTTGCACCGAATCAGCCTAGTTAAGGTTGATGATGACAGGAAACTAGGGGATTGGACAGGCCTCTGTGAAACTGAGAGGGAAACCCCATAAAGTAGTTGGTTACAGTTGTTCAGTGAAGGACTATGACAAAGAGAGCCAGACAAAGGCTGTCACCAAAGGGTACTTCAAATGCAAGAAATGAACAATTAAAAAAAAAATGGCTCTTTTAAAAAGTGTCTCAGTGAAACCATTGTTTTATACACTTGTGCATCTAATTTAAAATACTTTTAAAATAAATAAATATAAATAAAAATAGATAGATAAATATATAACTAGTCTTTAGAACCAACAATAACTACTTACTGGATATTGTGACTATCTTAGGGTTTCTATTGCTGTGAAGAGACATCATGCCCACGATAACTCATAAAAGAAAATATGTAACTGGATCTGGCTTACAGTTCAGAGGTTTGGTCCATTATCATCATGGCTGAAAGCATGGCGGCCTGCAGACAGACATGGTGCTGAAGGAAGAGCCAAGAGTTCTACCCCTGGATCAGCAGGCAGCAGGAAGAGAGAATGACACTGGGCCTGGTTTAAGCATCTGAAACCTCAAAGCCCACCCCTAGTGACACACTTCCTCTAACAAGACTACACCTACTCCTACAAGGCCACACCTCATAATAGTGCCATTCTCTATGGGCCTATGGGGGGCCAGTTTTTTTCAAACCACCACAGTGACAAACAAGGACATAGTTTCCTCCTTTATTATATCCAGCTGCTACTTCTTAGCACTTATCCCCACTCATCCCAAACCTCCTCCTGCTTCCTCCTCCTCCAGCTACTCTGAGTAGGCTCTACTCCCTAGCACTCCAGAGTAAGCTGCTTACAGGATATACACACTTGATTCATATCATGCATAATCAGTAGGAATCTACTCACACTTAGAGCTGTCATCCCCTGTATTAAAATAGACAGCGAATAACTAGTGTTGGCCAAGATATGGTATAGCTGCTTTATAAAGTAATTCCTCAAAAGGGTAAATACTGGTGAATACCAGAAAAAAAAATGGAAACAGAAGCTTATGCATGGATGGTTATGGAAGCATTATTCAGGACAGTCACAATGGGGAGACATCACCCATGTCCACCAAATGAGAGGAAGAGAAATGGAATGTGGTATACACGTGGGCAGGAGTGTGATTCTTGCATGAGGGGATGAAGCACTGGCATGCCACAATGGGAAGGAATCTTGAAAACACTGTGCTAAGTGAAAGAAGCCAAACACTAAAGGCTGCACACTACGCACATCCATTACGACATATTCAGACCAGGCAAATCACAGAGACAGGAAGCAGGTTTGTGGCTTTCTTGGACTGGAAGACGGTGATGAGGGAAACAGGTAGTGATTGCTAACGTAACCCATGGTCTGTTTGGAGAGGACAGAATGGAATAAAGAGGAACACCTCTGGGAATACACTAAAGACCATCACATTTAACACTTTAAATGAGTGAGCTGTATAGATAGATGAGTTACATCTCAATAAAGCTTCCACAGAAAAGTAATGAGTAAATTAATAATTTTCACCAGGAATTTCTCTATCTGGTCATCTTATAGAACACCAAATGCCTACTAGTCATAGGAACTGGCACTCTTAGCAATGATCTGAGGAGACCACTTCAATTTCAATGAATAAACCACATAAGATAATAACTGTATCCTCCAATGGGCGGGGAGGGACACAGGGTAACAAGGTCCTGTCATTTAGTCTTTCCATAGAGAAAGATTACATAGATTTTTCTATGACTTTCTAGAATCTATAACAGCATTTGAGAAAAACTTCTAGCATAAAGCTGAGTATCAAAGATTGAAAACCTTTATTCACCTAAAGAGGACCCAATGAACAGAGGCTTTTATTTACTCAGTGATGTTCCATGAAGGTACAGTAAGATATCAGATAGATTATTTAGCCCCCAGGCAAGATCAGGCAGAACCTTACACTGCTCTTAACTCAAGGACAAAATCTTTCCTGTTCTCTGCCTCAAGGAGTGTCTGCATCTTCATGCATCTTCACTTTTTCATCTGCTGTTGGTCCTTTGGATGCTTTTCCAAGTGGCTCCCACAGGATCCACAGTCACTTTGTCCTCTCTACCTTGTTATCTTGTGCTAGCACATGTTAAATGCAATGTAAACTAACAAATTCTTAGCACAGTGAAACCAGTTGGGTGCATCTAAGTGACAGGTCCAGCTTTCCACACAAGTACAAAGCAGGTCCTCGGGTCACGTGGTTACAGAACAGACTTTGGTCTCCCAGAGTGTCTCCCCTGAGTCCAGCTGTCCTGAACTTCTTGGTAGGAGCACTCATGATGAGACCCAGGGGACATCAAATACAATAAAGTCAGTGTACAAGCAACTCCAAATACACAATTAGAAAGATAACCCAGGCACCAAGTTAAATAGGATCCACTGAATGTTGCTCACAAATATTGAATAAGACACATGATGTACACACCTGATAGAGAGTGTAAATATATAACATGTAGATATGAGACATATATCGGCCCTGTTCTTTCTTCTCTCACATGACTATACATTCATGGAAGCATTCTGTCTCTAGCATAGGTTCATTCTTCTGTATTTCAGTTATTGCACAAAGTAAGAGGGACACTTGCTTTCCCCTCCCAATTCCTTTAAAAAAAAACAATATTGATGGTGCTTAATATCCTCACAGGGAGAATGTAGACAATCTACTTAGGAGCATTCTGATACTAAAGAACACACAGCACCTCTTCTATACCCTGTTTCCTCTGTGAGACCCTTGTTCTATCTTCTAATTTCAATTTTCTGCTTTTTGACCTTTTTTTTCTCCCCAGACCCTCACTAGCCCCATGTCCATTCTCATTTGCAGGGTGTTTCCATCTCAACAGGCCCCCAGACAGGTATGAAACCATCACCCGTTAGAATGAATACAGCTGTGCTTCCTGCTGCGTCTTTAAGGCTTGCCGTTCTCGTTTTTTAAAAGATATTTTTCATTTGAAAAAAAAAAAAGTAGCTCAGCTATTTTTTTTTTACCCTTATGAAAGCTGCAGAGAAAAGAAACAAAAACCAAAAAGCTGCCAACAGCCAGCTGGGGCACACCTTCCCATGTCCCCCAGGAACTAAAACTGTGTAGACGGGCATGTCTCAAAGTCAGCCCTGCTGCTGGAGCCACGGCCACAACCAGGTGTCTTGAAGTTAGGAGAGGGCCCAGCCAGACCCCTGGATACAGAAGGACACAGGCGGTCTTTCTGGCAACTGGACACCCCAAAAGGGGCCATTGCTGAGACCTTCTTAGGCATCTGCTGACACTTCACAGGTCCAGGTGTGGTGCCAAAGGAGCGGATGACCCAAGAAAGAGGGTTGTTGGGCAATGAATGGGGAGGCCACTAGATTCCACCCCAGTGCTGGGGACGGAGAGTCTGGTTGACAGCTACCAATGGCACTTGTTGAAATGTTAGTGATTGATTAGAAACAAAATGTCCTCTCACAGAAGACTGTAGAGAAGAATGGCTCCCTGAGTCTAACTTGTAGATGCTGTTGGCCAGTGGTTAGTGCATCCTGGTTGGCATCATTATCAGCCAACATTTACTTCTGCATGTCAAAGGCTTGGGCTTCACAAAGGTTCTCAGTGGTTGGAGCCTCCCCTCCAGATGTCTTTCCCTCTCTGCAGAAGTGACATTCCATATCATCTACTTATCCACTGCCCTCCCAGGAGGGGCTACAGGCTGCTTCCGGTACCTTCATGAGATGATCCTAACAAGATGGATTGTGATTTTTTGGGTTTTTTTAAGTCACCGATCTTTATCTAAACGTTGCCATTTTTATTTCTGGAAATTTAAGAGCAACCGCATACAAAGAATTTCAAACAACTTTTACAAAATGATCTCTCCACAACCCACCCACAGAAAGGTAGTCTTGATCAATAGTTCCTTCCTAATCTGTTTCTCCATCTTCAGCCACTTCTTCATGTTTTAATCACTTTTCTAATAATAAAAAAAAAAACAGGGCGCTTTGGGAAAATGGCCCAATTATTGACTAAATGAGCCTCAGTGAAAATCATCAATACAAAGCCTAATGATGTATTTATTCTTTATTGTAAAATTAGTTAACATTCAATTTCTACAAAATTGGCATTTATAGATGTTCTTACTATTATCTACTTTACCAAATCTTTAAATGACATATATAAACATTGCAGAGGTATGTCCACACATGGTGGCTAATTTTTTAAATGTAACTTTTCAAAATGCTTCTTCATACAGCAATGATGCTCTCTCCTTTCCAAATCAGATGGTAACTGACGAGTTGATTTCTGAGAAACACTTTTCATTGAACAAGGTCTTGGAAGACGTTTGCTTCAGCACAGCTTTTCAAAAGAATCTTGAATAAAATGATTTCGCCTCATAAGTTTTATTCGTACAGTGAAGTGTGGTGGATAGCTAGATTTCAACGTGCAAACTTTCCCGCACAAAGAGAAGCTCCGACAGCTAAACCCTAAACGCGGATCCTGAACGACAGAGACTTGCCTACAAAACACTTCCAGGACGTGGAGGATGTCTGTGTTACTCAGATTTCTCTCTCACTCCCAGGTTGTGTAAGAGAAGGCTGGGGAGCTGCTGGTGAAGCACTGTTGTTGAGAACAGCAGAGGATGCTGCCGCCCCCTTTCTCCTCTTTAGAGTAGGAAAGTGGCTAAGACCTTCTTCCTGCTCCTCTGAGTGAGGATCGAAGAACTCCTGAGTGAGAGACTGGATGCCATTGCCTCTGGGGAGGCTGGCAGAAAGAAAGTCACAGACCACTATAAGCTGCCACCATGGAGTGTAGAGTAAGCTTTAAATGAGTTAAGGGCATGAATGATAGAGCGAAGAGCTGCTTGGAGCTGCTCCAGGAGAGAGGGGACAAGAGGGAGTGGGAACGGATCACATTTCCAGTGGTTTTGGTGGGCCAAGGGAACAAGGCAGAAGGCAGCAGAAGGTGGGAATCACCTGGAAGGAGCCCTATCCAGGACGGCTTCCTGCCACTGTGATAAGGAGATACCAGCAGGGAGGGGTGGGGGCTATACTCCTAAGGCACAAGCCAGAACAGCAGCATGATAAGAAGCCAGCTAGAGAGTACGTTCCTTAATTGAGTAATGGAAGCATGCGTGCATGTGTGTGTGTGTGTGTGTGTGTGTGTGTGTGTGTGTGAACTTACATGTGTATACATCTGCACATGTAATAAACAAGTTAACTCAAAAACTCAAAGAGAATCAATTTTCCCCTTTCCCCTTTCTTACTCACCTAGATCCCGAGGGACCAAAACCTGTGCCCAGGAAGGCAGAACAAGAGAGGCTCTTCTCTTCCGATTCCCGAGACTGGGACAGTCCTGAGCAGAAGCAGCACTGAATTGGGTGATGGTGTGTTTGTGTGTGGCAGCGGTGTGTGGGGGTGTGTTAAAGCTCAGTCTAGACCGCTTAATAAGTAAAAACTAAACTTAAGGTGTGACATACACAATTCAGACACAGGGAACAAAGATCTGACAGAACAAGTCTGAAAAAACAAGTGAAGAGAAAAACAAATCTGTGTTCTGATGTTACCCTACCAGGCCCAGCCAGCCCTTCAACATGCACGGGAGGCTCTTTTTCAGCTGGTGTTTCCTTTTTAGGCTGGGCAGAACTTCTAAGAGTCACCTCCGGACTAAGTATTATATCTAGTTATAGCTCGAAGCAAACATTGTCACTCCCAGGCCTGTGCTAGTTCTTTGGGAGCTCCTCACAAGAGCCCGCAAGGTCTCACACACTCTAGATGCTGCCCACCTCTGGTCTCCGGTGGAGCATTCTCTGCCAACTTGCTCTTCTCCAAACACATTGGGCTGCTCTGGCTTCTTCTAATACTCGGGCTCTTTCTGGCCGTGTGACCACTGCATCTTTATTATCTGGAACAATCTTGTTCAAATTATATTCAGAAAAGGTCCCTGAGGTCTCTGGCTATCAACACAGATGCATCTACTTCTTTCTCTGATCCAATCCACTTTGAGTTCATATATTTGAAGCTCTATGATTGGATAAACAATATTGTGGCATTATTATGCCTTCTTTATATTTTTTACAGAATGATCTTTGTGACAGGTAATATTAGTTCAGAAGTATATTTTGCATTTGATATTTAATATGTTCACTTCAAGTTTCTTTTGATTAATATTAGTGTGGTATATATGCTCCTATATATTTTACTTTTGTTCTGTCTGAATTTTTAAATTTAAGGTATTTCTTTGGTTGAAAGAATACAGCTGAGTTTTTCCCTTTTATCTGGTAATTTTCACCTTTTTTTTTTTTTTTTTTTTTTTGATTTTTCGAGACAGGGTTTCTCTGTGTAGCTTTGCGCCTGTCCTGGATCTCGCTTTGTAGCCCAGGCTGGCCTCAAACTCACCAAGATTCACCTGGCTCTGCCTCCCGAGTGCTGGGATTAAAGGCGTGCGCCACCACCGCCCAGCAATTTTCACCTTGTAAGTAATACATTTCCATTTAACACGATTTTATATGCCTGTATTTGAAACTACCACCTTGCATCTTACACCGTCATCTGAACACCAATGACACTGCTGTGTGGACACAAGAACAGAAGCAGAGGTGTAGACTGAGATAAATCTGTACACAATTCAGTATGCTCAGTGAGAACTAGTTCTCTTTTTTCAAGAGAGTCTTAACATGGCCTAGTTAGCTGCCTTTGCTCTCCACACACAGAAGAAATTATCCTTCTTGTTAGGAATCACAGGAGTCACTATGGAACCCTGAACACAAAACTGAACCAAGTGAGAATATAAAGGGAACATGAATGCACTAGCAAAGCTGAATGCCTCAGGAATCTGCCCACACACTCAGACACAATCAGGGCACAAGGAGAGCAAATGATGCCCGAGAGAAGTTCCCACAGGGTGGTCCTTTGTGCCACACGGAATGGGGCCCATCTTTGCTTTCATGCACTATTTCTAGTTTGTCATCCTTTAGGGCAGCGGTTCTCAACCTTCCTAACGCTGCGACCCTTTAATACAGTTCCTCATGTTGTAGTGACTCCAACCATAAAATTATTTACGTTGATGCTTCATAACTGTAATTCCACTACTGCTATGAATTGTAATATCTGATATGCAGGATATCTGATATGGGACCCCCAAAGGGGTTGCAACCCACAGGTTGAGAACCACTCCTTTAGGGCAAAACATTCTGAAGATATAAAAATAATTTTATTACAATAATCAATTGTGATGATAAATAATGATTTATGGAGAAATAAAATATACCCACAAATTTAACTAACACTTCATCTAAACCAAAGCTGTTAAACAGTGCTTAACAACAAATGCAGATTAATTCCTAAATATGAAAGTCCTGGGCCAAAAGAACTTTCAGTAAGTTGAGTAGTTTAAGATCAACAAAAGTAGGGTTGTTTTTTGTTCGTCCTAGCAATGATGAACATCCATTAGTTAGCTACTAGATATTTTCAAAAAACACCTCTGGGACTTATTCCATGGAGGACATTGAACGGGTCCTGAGTACCTGTCTCTGCGAGATTCACTGTCTTTTGTGATCCAGCTATACTGGGGTTAATATGTATACTTCATGTGTACATATGTGTGTATGTGTGTGTGTGTGTACGTGTGTGTGTACGTGTACATGTACGTGTGTGTGTGTGTGTGTGTGTGTGTAGAGTCCAGAGTTCAATACCAATTGTTTTCCTAGTTTGAGCTCTCTCTCTCCTCTCCTTTCTCTGTCTCTCTCTCTCTGTCTCTGTCTCTCTGTCTGTCTGTCTTTTAGACAAGGTCTCTCACTGAATTTGAAGCTCACTAATTTGGCTAGACTGACTGTCCAGCAAGGCCTAGAAATCCTCCTGTCTCTGATTCCCAGTGCTGGGATTACAGGTACACATTGTCTTGTGTGTGTGTGTGTGTGTGTGTGTGTGTGTGTGTGTGTGTGTGTGTGTGTGTGTGATTTTGATTTACATGGGTTCTGAAGGATTGAATTCAGGTCCTTATGCTTCCATGTCAAGCATACTCAGAACCTGCTGTGCTCATACTACAATGTTGACTTATACAATCAATAAATACCAGGCCTGAATATTTATAGTTTTTGCATATTTTCTTACAATGAAAAGACCATGAACATACCCCTTCATTAATTAATGAGACAATAAAACCCCTTCAGGAGCCACTGAACTAATAAAAACCAAGCCTGATCCCAAGCTGATCTGTTCTGGAACTGCCTCAGTCCCAGCAGAGTCAGACAAGCAAACAACAGCAAATGTCCATGTTAGAAACCAACAAGAAGACTCCCCTGTCTCTGAAGTCACTAACAGACACTAACATCTGGAAAATGAGAGTGAGCTGGCTTCAGCTGAGGCCTGGGAAGCATGGGGTCTGTAGAGAAGCAACTGAAGCCTATAGTTCCTAAGAGGCTGGAGTAGGGTTTAGCTTAGTCATTTGTGATACATAACATCTAGTGCCTTCTCAGGAGGGCCAAGAAAGCAGAATCCATGCACCTGCATGCATCAATGTGCATGTTTGCATGTGGTCTGGGAAGATGATGTGTCTCCAGCATACTGTACAAGGCCCCAGATAGAGGCCTATGATCCTACTGCATCTGGAGAATTTAAACTCTGCGTTTTCCATACTGAAAAAAGGCTGTCATACCCATCCATCATCTATCAAGGCAGGAAGGAAAGACCATCCACAATCATCATCAGAACCAGTACAATTCTTTCTCCACTTTTGGTCAGGGACATCCTCTGGCAAGGATTACCAGGCTTTCCTATTGTGGAATAGTTGTTTAACTATGCAAAGATGTGCTGCATTTGTTTAACTATGTAAAGATGTGTTGCTGTTTTACCTTGCCTGCCTAAGTCACCTGATTGGTCTAATAAAAAGCTGAATGGGCAATGGTGAGGGAGGAGGTATAGGCAGGGAGAGTAAGTAGGAAGAAGAATTTAGACTCAGAGGAGAAAAAAGAAAAAAGAGACAACAAGGGCCAGAGAGACAGACATGGAGGAAGCAGGAAAGTAGAACATACAGAATGAAAGAAAAGTAAAAAGCACCAAGGTAAAACCAAGATGAATAGAAACAGGTTAAATTAAGTTAAAAGAGCTAGCAGGACAAGCCTAAGCTAAGGCTGAGCATTCATAATTAATAATAAGTCTTTGTGTCTTTATTTGGGAGCTGGTTGGTGGCCTAAAGAAAATTTCAACTACGCCTTCCTTTCTATCCAGGTATACACTGCTTGGGGACTCACACGGCTTCCATGCATTGGTGCAGAGGACATCAACCTGGAGACTGGGAAAGAAAACCTGTAATACAGAGATCTTTAGTCCCTATGAGAAAAAGACTAGACTGAAACCATACAGGTCTCACTGATACAAGAGAGTCAAGCGAACATTAAAAGACAGAACAAACCAACAAAGTGACACAATTAGCATGTAAAAGAGACTGTTTTGTTGTTTGCGGTTTTGGTTTGGTTTAGGGTTTGTTGGTTTTTAAGACAGGCTTTCATGTAGATTGCTGTGGGATGTCTTTCTGGATGCTGTGAATTTGTATTCCTCTGATTGGTTGATAAATAAAGCTGTTTGGCCAATGGCAAGGCAGCTTAGAGGCAAGAGAGAGACAGGAAGAAGAAAGGCAGAGGCAGAGGAGATGTTATCCCGCCATCCAGGGAGCAGCATGTGATGGCACACAGGTAAAGCCAAGGAACATGTGGTGACACACAGATTAATAGAAATGGGCTGAGTAGTTATAAGAGACAGCTAGCAAGAAAATTGAGCCATAGGCCGTGGCCACGCAGTTTGCAATTGATATGATATAAGCCTCTGTGTGTTTACTTGGGGCTGAGCGGCTGCAGGACCAGGCAGGACACAGGAAAACTTCCAGGTACAGTAGCTCAGGCTGGCCTTGAACTCAATCTGCAGATGAGGCTGACCCTGAACTCCTGATCCTCCTTCCTCCACTTCCTGAGTTCTAGCATTACAGGCACGTGCCACTATGTCCAGCTAAAAAGGAAGACTTTCTGAACTAAAAACATTTGAGAAAAAAAGATTAAATTCAATAATCTAACTCTGTGGCTCCCTAACCATCCGTATGCTGCAACCCTTTAATACAGCTCCTGATGTCACGGGGACCCCCAACCATAAAATTATTTCATTGCTACTTCATAACTGACTGTTATGAATCATAATGTAACTATCTGGTGGGTAGGATATCTGAGATGGGACCCCAAGGGGATCATGACCCACAGGTTGAGAACCGCTGGTCTAACTGAACGATAACATTCACTCCTGAGAATAAAATGTCATCTGCAGAAGGGCCTAGCAAACATTCCTGTGAATGCCCAGTTAGTAAACAGCTTTTATTCTATGGGCAAATGGTCACTGAACTTGCTCAAACCTGTCACGGCAGCATGAGAGCAGCTGTAGGTGATACATATGCAAATGAGATTATAACTTAATAAAACTGCATTTATAGAAACAGGAAGTGGGGTGAGTCTGGCAAAGGTTCTGAAGTCTGTGGAGTTCTGGTCTGGAAGATCAAGTTAAAAATCCATCACAACACACGAAGGGGGAAACGGAAAGGAAACAGATCTAGGGGGTTAAAAATGAGCCATCAATAACTCCAAAGGAAAAAAGAAAGCAATGGAGAACACTAAATTGAAGAAGGAATAAAAGAGCTTTTCTGAGTTAGCATTAAACCTTCAGGCTTAATCAGGTAAATTCTATTGAGATACATGAATTAGTAGACTGAAAGATAACATTTATAAACTTACACGAAGAAGGAAAAGGTGATGGAGCAGGGGGAGAGGGGAGAGAATTAGTCTCATATGTGTTACATTATCAAGAGCAGCTTTAAGAGGGAGAGGGAACAGCATGCCAGTTTACAGTGCACCTATGTATGAGGTGGTGGTAGCAGGTTTTCTTTCCTAGATGAAGAACATTAGTAAAACAAATTAAAGAAAGAGAGGCTTAAATCTAAATTTCTAAAAAAAAAAAAAAAAACTTTAAAAAGGCAAGCCATGAAATACACACAGGTGTTGTGGGATATTTGTACACTGTGTGACGATATATTGTTGTAACTGGTTTAATAAAGAGCTGAACGGCCAATAGCTAGGCAGTGGTATAGGCAGGACTTCTGAGCAGAGAGAGGAAGTAGGAGGAGATAATCAAGGCACAGAGGAGATGCCAACAAGACATGAAGGGAGTCGGACATATAGAATGAAAGAAAGGTAAAAAGTCACATGGTAAAACACAGATTAATAGAAGAGGGTTAATTTAAGTTATAGAACTAGTGGGACAAGCCTAAGCTAAGGCTGAGCTTTCATAATTAATAAGTCTTTGTGTCAATATTTGGGAGGTGGCTGGCAGGACAGAAAAAGACTCATTACACATAGTTCACCCCTAACTCCACAGCTGGGGACTATCATATACAAGACCTAGCCCCAAATGGGAAGGACCAGCCCCAGTGGGAAGATGAGAAGTGACTCTTCCTACCCCAAACCACAATAGACTAATGACCTCTAGGACAGCTCAACTTATGTGCCAGAATGGACCCTACTTGTGCCAGCAGCACACAGGAGGCCCCCAAGCCACTCACTGAATGCACTTGGGTACTGCTATGCTGGGACTTTAACCCTTCAACACACAAGCTTCCAGGGCCCTGACAAGTCTGGAAGACTCAGAGCACAGAGCATCCACTATATACAGTCAGGTCTGTCTCTACCCCAGCCTAGGACTGCAGTGGTGGCAGGGTAGGGCCAGGCTCAGATGACTGAGAAATTATCTAGGGGAGGTAAGGAGAGAGGGCTGCAGGCGGTGGCAAGCCGGGATCATGTGGTAGCCACAGCTTCTAGGCCATGGCACATGCTCCACTGTCAGACCCACTTACAAAACAGAAATTCTAAGATGAAATTATGAAGGATTTGAGGACAAGGACTGCAGAACATAAAGTCCTTCTGAAGATCGGGTCCTGTGCATACCTATGAAGGCAATCCTGCCCGCATAACACCCAGGAGATGATGGAATGCAAAGAGATGACATAAGCACCAGAAGCCAATGGGAACCTCCCAGAGAGGAGCATCAGGTATAGAAGCTAGGAGAGGAAATGATGAACATGGCTCCCAGAATGTTCTCCACCTGGGTATGAACAGAGGGAGAATGGTCTGCATTGAAAGTTTGCAGGACCCATGAGTGTGGTCATGGGAAGATATCACATATGCCCTGGAAGCTTGACAGTGAAGGAATGGAGAAAAAGAAGAGGAGGAGAAGGTAGAAGAGGAGATGGTGTTGGTGGTGGAGGAGGAGGAGGAGGTAGAGGTGGAGAAGGAGATAGGGAAGGTTGAGGAGGAGGAGGTGGAGGAGGTGGAAGAGGAGGTGGAGGAGGAGGTGGAGGAGGAGGAGGTGGAGGAGGAGGTGGAGGAGGAGGTGGAGGAGGTGGAAGAGGAGGTGGAGGAGGAGGTGGAGGAGGTGGAGGAGGAGGTGGAGGAGGAGGTGGAGGAGGAGGTGGAGGAGGAGGTGGAGGAGGTGGAAGAGGAGGTGGAGGAGGAGGAGGTGGAGGACGAGGTGGTGGTTGTGGAAGAGACAGAAACAGCAGCAATAAACAAGCAATAAAAACTAAGGATCTTTTCAAAACAAAAGATTCCCAAATAAGAAGTTATGGGTGACCTGTGGGCATTTATTTGCTTGCCCACCATCTCCCTGTGCCTGAGGTACCATTCAGTAAGTAAACCATCCTTCCCTGTGCCTACAGAGGCATACATGGACTAAGACACTGGCACAGAACATCTGTGGATCATCTGCTGGTCCATGTGTGATAGAGGGCCTTGCAAGAGGAAAGAGGAGACACAGAAGAACTCACTTAATGGGAGAGCTGGAAAGGTGATTTTTAAAAAGAAATTCATTACAATGAGGATTCTTTGCAAGATGCAATCCGTGTTCTGACAATAAAGTTAACTTAGAAGTAGAAACTTGATAGAGGAAAAACAAAAACTGAAACAAAGAGTCGATGACTCGCCCCTCATAGGAAAGGGAGAAGGAGAACCCAAGAGTACACCCTTAGGCCCCTGACTGGGAAGCTGCTTCCACATAGCGCCTTGAGAACACAGGAAGGTGATGACCCATTAGACACGGGACTCTTAGAGAGTGGCCATGCTTACTCTTCAGCATAATTATTTTAACTGTTGATGGCTACAACTTCCATGTTAGAAAGCATTTATTCAAACAGTCCTCTTCTATCACATTTTAGGGCTGAGACAGTTCTTCCCCAAGCTCATTTCATATCTACATTTAACAGCAAGAAATCTGTGACATACAAGAAGTCTTACAGTTTCTAAGGAATGTATATTTGAAGTTCTTTCCAGGATTTCCAGCATATATAATCCAGTTGCTAAGCAACTAGATGTGTTTGTATCTGGGACCCACAGTAGATCAGAAGGAAGGGATCTGAAAGGAGCATATAAAATTGTTCAAGAAAAGACACATGCTAACATTCATCCTGCTTATTGGTTGTGTGTGGGTGCCCAGCTTCCTTTTAGTAAATGTCGAGAAGGAAGACAATATGAATACATACTTCCTGTCGATGACTAAAGACAGAAAGCTCAGGAAAATGTAAACATCATTCAACCCAGTCTATAACCATATCAAATCCAGTCACATCAGACCTAAGTATACACTGATTTAAATAGGGAAAAATAATTTCTTTTTCTGCAATTCATTTGTGATCACCCAATATCGCCCTCTTGGTCAGGTTCAGTTTCACATCAAAAGTCTCAGGGTTGTACAACTAAAAACCTCAGGTAACCCCAGGCTTTTACTCTTGAACTTTGGCTTCGGGATTCTAAAGCCATCTTTGGATGGTGATGTCAAACAAAGAATGGCCAATCAGGGCTAGGGAAATGGCTCAGTTGATAAAGCACTTGCTAAGTATGGATTAGGGTCTGAGGTTGACCCCTGCACTACTGGTAGCCACATCAGAGGAGCAGCAGGTGGCAATTGACTTCAGGGTGTCCGCCCACCAGGAGGCAAATCCCTGATGGGTGAATCTCAGTTAGGCAAGGCTCCGAGACCACAGACTCCAGAATATCCTTTGCTTCTGCTGTGCCTTTACATGTTTGCTGCTGCCATCTTTCTCTGGGATCTGGCATGCTGTGAATGGGTGTGGAGATCCCCACTGCCTGTAATGTAGTGTGTTTATCTCATGGAAACATCCCATTCTACTGGGCATTTTTACCTGTGGATTATTATGAAGATGATTTCTTCTTAAGCTGTACTGTCTAGTTGATAATAGTAATATTAGTTTAAATAGAGTTTTGGTAATTAAAGAAAATAAAACAAGGAAGTGTCACACAGCTAGAACACATGGGTTTCTATTGAGGAACTGTATAGACTGTGACTTAGGTTAATGATTAAGAAAAACAATTGAGTCCCAGTAGCCCAAGTAGCTTAAATTCTTTTAATCTTAATGTTGGGAGTTTTGTTCACAGGTTTCAGAGAACATCATAGTTGAAACAAAGCTTTGAAAATAACTTAAAGTTGGACTAAGATGTTTTTGTTAAATAGCTTTGAAGTGAAAAACCCAAGAAGACAATCTAAAGTTTTAGAAAGACACATAGCTGAGTGAGGGACTCTTTAAGGTCATGAAACAAGAACAAAGCAGCCTGATTATCATTAGCTGATGTGCCTTTCTTGCTAGGATGGGTTGATGACCAACGGCGATGATTAATTCCTTACACCCATTTCTGCCCTCAATCTCTTGAGGGCAGAAATAAAAAACTATTGAGTGGGTATAAACCCTAAAGATTTAAAGTAGAGCTGACTGTTTTTTCATTTATAAAAGTTTAGATTTATGATTCTTTTAAGATTTCTTATAAGATTACCTTTCAAGATAGTAAAGTGATTGGTTCTTCTTTATAACCACAAAATGCAGCCTGCCAATAAAAGCATTGCTTACTTACACTCTTAATCCACAACAAGTTGCTTGCATGTGAATGTGTGTAGATTCTTGGGATAATGTGACTTTTGACTATAATACGTAAAATGTTTAACCATGTAAGTGATATGAAAAACATGCTGTTTTTTACTTGTATTCATTGTAATCACTCACTTGAAAAACAGAGTGCAACCACATTGTACTTTTAATACTGCCTGAAAGATTTTGCTGGGGTATATAAGCTGCAAGCGGAAAAAATAAAGATAGAGTTAAAATAAGTTAGAAGGAGAACATCAAGAATAAGAGAGTTAGAAGGAATAGAAGGAAAACATCAAGAATAAAGACAGAGTTAGAAAGAAAACATCAAGAATGAGAGAAGGAAATCACCAGGAAAATAAAAAATAGTGTAAAAGAAGAATAAGGAAAAGGTCTGAAGGAAACCATCGAGAGAGAGAGAGAGAGAGAGAGAGAGAGAGAGAGAGAGAGAGAGAGAGAGAGAGAGATTTCCTTTTACCCCTCTCAGATTGAAAAAGTCACAGTACACACAAACTCTGTGGATTCCCTTTGAGTCCTGAACTGCTAGAGGCTGCCCCCCCCCCCCAGGTAGCAATACTGTCCCATGTAAAAGCAGGCATGTCTGTAGTCCCAATGCCAGGGAGGGAGAGACAGGAAGACCCCTATGGCTAGTGATCAACTAGTTCAGTGAGATACCTGTCTCAAAAAAAAATAAGGTGAAAAGTGATTAAGGAAAGCATGGGACAATGACATCTGGCCGACACACACACACACACACACACACACACACACACACACACACACACACACACACACACACACAAAGGCTGAATAAGAACTATGTCCACTGCAAGTTATCTTCACATACAGATGAATTTAAATGAATAAAATCAATATATATGAGGATAGTCTTCAATTTCTTTTTCTCTATGGTGGTTAGAATGAGAACGGCCCCCATAGGCTCATATCTTTGAATGTTGTTTGGTCCTCAGTTAGTAGAACTGTTTGGGAAGGACCGGGTGTTATGGCCTTGTTGGAGAAGGTGTGTCACTGGGGGTAGAAGACTTTGAGGTTTCAAAAGCCCATGCTTCTCCCTCTCCCCGCTCTCCCATCTCTGTCCCTCTCCCTGCCTGCTACTTGAAGATCATAGGTGAGCTCTCAGCTACTGCTCCAGCAGCATGCCTGCCTGCCTGCTGCCACACTCTCTGTCATGGTGGTCATGGGCTTACCCTCTGAAACTGTAAGCCAGGCCCCAGTTAAATGCCTCCTTTTATAAGCTGCCTTGGTGATAATGTCTCCTCACGGCAACAGAACAGTGACTAAGAGGGAGTCACGATGGGAAGAACGAAAATAACAATATTTTGAGCGGCTGTTGCCAATGATTTTGAAACTTGATACTTTGGAGGCAAGAATTCAGAATCTGAAGGTGTGAAAGAAGAAAACCGCTAAGAAAAAAAAAAAGGATCAAGAGTGGTGAACAGCACCTCTCCTACGGAGTTATCTTCCTCCTGAGGCTCACGTGTCAGCAGGTGAGGAGTACACTTTGCAAGCGCACCTGGTTGAGGCCAACCCTCATCTTCTAAGGCTCACACTCCAAGTCAGACAGCGACACACTTCAGACACGGTTGTCTTCAGTTACTTATGCCCGTGTTCTCACGTATGAAAATACATGCTGCTTCAAATGGACACCTGTCAATGCCCTAGAAATCGACGTCCACTCCGTGGCCCAGGGGATTGGCCCCGACTCCTTGCACATTTAATTGTCTTGCTTGTTTTCTTTGCTTGTGTCTGTTTAGAGGGAAAAGTCAATTCTGTAACATGAACGGTATTTTCTTCTGACAACCTAGTATTTTTGTCCAACAATAGAATGTGATGTCCAAAAGAGATGGACTAAGTCTAAGAAACAATGACCTCCGTGGCAAGGCTGGAATGGAAAATGCCTGCTCAGACTGTTTCTGAGATGGGAACAGAAAACTTGATGGTAACATCGAGCAGAAGCATCCTTCTTTCCTTCCAAAGTACCTGTGTTTGGCCATTTCAAATCTCACTGTTCACGGCCCACCTCTGCCCAGAGGAGGGATGAACAGTTCTCTCTAGACCTGTCCAAGAAATAAACATTCACCCACTCCTTTCTACCCTTTCTCAAGACAGAGAACGGTAGAGCTAGCTCAGTGGGTGGTATGCTTGTCTACCATGCGTGAAGCCATGGATTTAATTCTCACCGTCATTTTTTAAATGGTGGAATGGTTCCATGCCTTTAATTCCAGCACGTGGGATATGGAGGCAGGAGGGTTAGAAGTTCAAAGCCATCCTTGGTTGCACAGAAAGTTTGAACCTAGCCTGGGATGGATAATTGAGCCTTGTTTCATCTCCCTCCACAGAAAAAAAAAAAAAAAAAAAAAAAAAAAACACAAAAAAAAAAACACAAAAAAACAAAAACAAAAAACCCAAAACACAGAAAAAATACAGACAAAATAAACTATGAGAGAAATGACAGAAAATTACGCCACAATAGCATCTTCTTGGAAAAGACAGAACATGACCAACACAGTACCCATTATTGTCACAATGGAAGGCTGTACGTAGTAGAAGGAGTCTGATACACAAGGAAATTCAGCTGACTTGCTCAAGAAGAACATTCAGCTGAACAATCCAGATAGGATTTTTAAAATTTATCTATTCTTTGAGAATTTCACACATGTAAACAATGTATTTTGATCATACTCACCCCTTACTCCCTCTTCCTACCCCTGCGTTGCCCCCCTCCCATATCCCTCAACTTAACATCGTCCTTTTTTTTCTAACTCACCAAGTCCAATTATTGCTTCAAGTATCTGCTGTAGGGCCACATGCCAGAGCAGGTAGGAACCTACCTGACAGGGGCAATACCTCTGAACAGAACTGACTTGCCCTTTCATGGGGGCATCAAATTTAAGGCAATGTGTTCAAAGGTCTGAAAGTGAAAATATAGGAAGAAATTACAAGGCCAAAGGGTGCTCAGAGCTGGGTGTGCACACTCAACCACCACAAGTATCTGCTAGTCAAGAAGAAAAAGCTGTGAAGCTGAACTTATTTAGCAGCATCAAAAGGAACAGGTGCTAAAGCATCCCAGGATGCCAGAGGTGGAGAATCCAGTGGACCACGGGGATTCATCTCCGCTATAACTCAGAGAAAGAGAGCGCCTAAGATAAGCCTGGAGCACTCCACTACCCAGCAACTCACCGTGCAGGGAACTGAGTTCCAGCCTTGACCACTACTAAGCCAAGCATCCTGGCAAAGAAGCAAGAGGGAACCTCTGTGAAGGACAGCTAGGCACCACTACGTGTGACATCACTAGGCAGGAAGGAGAGGGATGGCTCTCCAAGACTGCACAGCCACAGGCCACGACACAGTTGGGCTTACCACATTTACAGCCTGGGATTTCAGAGGGAAAATGGAACCCGTTAAAAAGTATTTTGGGCAGACCTGAAAACATCCAACTAGAAATTCTAGATCTAAAAGGAAAAGTAACATTTAAAATTGATAAGTCGGTGGGAAGATTTAACAGCTGGTAAAAACAAATGAACAGAGAACTAGTAAGCCATGGGACACCTGGAGAACTACCAGACTCGATGGAGAACACCGTATGTAGTCTTAGCCCTTGGGAGGCTGAGGCAAAGGAACCAAGAGTTTGAGGCCAGCCTGGGCTACACAGCAAAAGTCTGCTGTAGGTTTGTTTTAAATCAGAAGTACGTGTCATAGTCATTAAAAGGAGGAAGCACTTTGGCGGACTCAACAAGGAAGGCTGACAAGGATGGACCTGGAATTGAGGAAGGAGTCACAACATGAGGCAGAAGTATCTCATGAAGAGGTGATGGCTGAGCATAATTCAGGAACCATGAAAGACATCAAAATTCTAGAGATTCAGGAGGGACCAACCAATCCTAAGCAGCATGAACAAGAAGAAATCCGCACTTACACACATTGCCACGAAATGGCAGAAAATCAAAGACAAAAGCCGCCTTGAGGGGAAAAGTCAGGTGATGTCCAGTGAGTCCTCATCAGAGGGGCCGTTTCTCAGAGGCAGTGTGCCCGGCAACCTGTCAGGAAGGCTCTGCCCTCATTCTTGCTTATGCATGAAGATTCCAAGGCACACAAAGGTTAAGAGTTGCCCAGGGCCGCACAGCTACTAAGAGCCTGGGACAGAAAACCCAGGCACCTGACTCCACAGTCCATGCCCTTAGCACTGTTGTTAAATGGCCTCCTGCAGCCACCAACAGTGGCCGTGAGAGCCCACAATGTACTGAATTATGCTCACCGCAGATGGTCATTTACTAAGAGCACCTATATTATATGCTTTTAAAGTTTGACCCAGAAAGAAAATTGTTCAGCCTGGCTGCCCCTCCAGAATCATGTTTGGTCCCCTGGCCTCCTGCTCCTGCCCCTCAGAAGAGGATGCATCTTGTTCTCTGCACTTCTCAGGAACCCTGGGCCCACCAACGACCCATGCTGGAAAGTCTAAACAAGCCTGTCACAAATCTTCCTCAACTAGAGTCAGACTGAGGCCTTTCCACACAATCTTGACTATGCACTGCAGAGGGACAACCATCACGGAGCGGGAAAGAGGGGCTTCCTCCATTACAACCCAGGGGGGGATGAGTTAATGAAGCAGATGAAGCCTCCTAGGCCCTCAACGGGAGTTGTTTACATAAACCAAGATAAGCCTTTTTACCTAGGCGCATGGCACTTAGGGAAGAACATGTGCCTGTCCAGGCCCTTTGCGCTTACGCTGCTGAGAGGCAGGAAGCCTCATTGGCCCCCATCATCACAGAAGAGAAAAAGGAAGGAAGTGACTGGATTTCACGGACAGCAAAAACAAGGATTTCAGAATTACATGACCTAGTTACGATCTTCAACTTCAAAACAGAAAGGCTTTGTGCATTGGACTACTCTGTTCCTCAATGTGTAATGCCTACCTCCCTGACAAAACTGCCACAGAGCCATCTGCAGTGGCTGGCGCAGGGCCTGACAGAGTGGGCACCTGTACCCAGTTAGATGAGAAATCAGCAGTGCATGGCTACATGGACTCGCTGGAAGGGGCTGGTATTTGCTGCCTTTCTTTTGAAACAGGAGATACCCAAGAAAAGCAGTAATGCTGTCTTAGCTCAGCGTGTGCTGCTCTAACAGAATCCCTGAGGCTGGGCAATTGAGAAAGAACAGACATGTTCTTACAGTTCTGGAGGCTCAAGGGTACAGCATCCTCTCACGGCAGAAGGCAGAAGGGTACAAGCACTCAGCCTCATGGGACTGGAATGTCCCATGACCTGACCACCTCTTACAGGTTTCCTTCTCGATGGCATTTGAATTGTAACACACAAGTTTGGGGGGGAGCTACAGTCATCCCAAAGTGCACAGCCATCATGTACTGGGGATGTGTTTGGACAGCTTATCCACAGGAGACACTTGGCTGAGCATCAACGTGGGATTGTTTTTGTTTTCGTAAACCTCCCTGATTTCTGAAGACTCAAACATAAGCCTGCAGACACTTCAGCCCAATGGCTTCTTTCGTGCTGGAATGCGTACCCAAGGAACTCCATTCCTCTAATTTCTCACCAGTGGAAAATGAAGTACTTCTAAAGTGGCATGTTTCGGGGGAACAAGAGCCAACGGCCTTGACAGCTGATAAGTCTGGGTGCCACTAACGCCCTCCCCAGCCCTCCTGTTGAGTAATCGCAGCAAATGTGGCATCTGCATCCCACACATTTCTGAGACATCCATTACTTCAGAGAATGCTGTCAGGTAAATTAAGGACAAAGACAAAACCTTCCAAATTCCCCAACTTCTCCTTGGGTGATAGGGTTTTACTTGGAGCTCTTTTCATTCATTCATTCATTCATTCATCATTCATTCATTCATTCACTCACTGCCACTTGGTAGATATGGCCATTAAAGGTCAGAGAATCTGAACTATGCCCTTACATCTGCACAGCCTCGTCCAAGAGGCAAGTGCCTGGGCTGGAGCTCATTACCACCATGTACAAGTTTGGCTACAACTCATTCAACCCCTGTGAGCCCGGATTTCCTTCCCTTTGCCAACACCACAGCACTACTAGGAAGCACAGCAGTCCTCATGGCATGCCTTTCCAAACAGACAATAGTTCCACACAACCTTTCTTGCTGCTGAACTATGGGATTCTGACACTTGCTATGGATTTCCTAGGCCCAGATCTTTGTCCCTTCTCCCTGACCTGGATTCACCTTCT
Organism: Peromyscus californicus insignis; assembly: GCF_007827085.1. Lineage (NCBI taxonomy): Eukaryota > Metazoa > Chordata > Mammalia > Rodentia > Cricetidae > Peromyscus > Peromyscus californicus. Next base: position 58,477,032 of record NW_026294480.1, on the reverse strand, counting down.
TTTTTCCAATAGATTTTTTTTTCATAATATATTATGATTACAGTTTCCTCCTCCCAACTTGCCCCCCATCCTCCCCTCCTACCTACCTCTAAACCCACCCAAACCTACACCCTTTCTTTCTTTCTCTCATTAGACTACAAGCAGGCATCTAAAAATAATAATAAAATATAATAAGATTAAAAACAAACTAAAATAGGTCAAAACAAACAGAGCAAAAGAGAGCCAAAGAAAAGCATGAGAAATGAGGGGGCATGTGTCCATTTCTCCTTTCAGCTCTCAGACCCATCCGGTGCAGACCGGTGTAGGCTCTTCCTGTGCATGCTGCCTCAGTCTGTGTCAATCATGTCGGTTTAGAGGACTTTGTTTTCATCCTTCATCCCTCTGACTTATATTCTTTTGCTGTGGGATGTTCTGTATGGCAAATGTGTTGCTGATTAGTCAATAAATAAAACACTGATTGGCCATTGGCTAGGCAGGAAGTGTAGGTGGGACAAGGAGGAGAATAAAGCTGGGACGTGGAAGGCTGAGTCAGAGAGACACTGCCAGCTGCCACGATGAGAAACAGCATGTGAAGATGCTGGTAAGCCACGAGCCATGTGGCAAGGTATAGATTAATGGAAATGGATTAATTTAAGCTATAAGAACAGTTAGCAAGAAGCCTGCCACAGCCATACAGTTTATAACCAATATAAGTCTCTGTGTTTACTTGGTTGGGTCTGAGCTGCTGTGGGACTGGCGGGTGAGAGAGATTTGTCCTGACTGTGGCCAGGCAGGAAAACTCTAGCTACATTCTTTCCACCTCCTCTTCCACAGAGTTCCCTTAGCCCTGAGGGGAGAGATTTGATGGGGATATCCCTTTTAGGACTGAGTCTCCCAAGGTCTCTCATTCTCTGCACATAGACCTGGACTCATCTTTATGCTTCTATTCAAATGTAGGTGTGTCCAGAGCTGCAGTCCTGTCCTGCCACTGAGGGCCCTGTTGCACTGGATTCCTATTTTCAGTATCCTGTTTGGAGCAGAGTCCACAGCTGGGGGTTATCTGCAGCCTGTTTATATCACTCTAACTCCCTTGTGAATAGTGTCTAGATCTCTACCGCATTCAAGCATGAGTGTCCTGCACCTCTGCTGTGTGCTCCCATCTCACTTCCCAGCACGTTTCCTGGCACGAGGATAGAGGGTGATGTATGGAGAAGGTCTTCCTAGCCCTTATCCACACTCTACTCCCTGCTTGCAAACTTAAACCAAACATTAACCATTTAATCAAGAAGAAAATGAAATAAGGGTGCCTGTGGGATTGGAGCATCACAGATACTTGGGAAACAGTTTGGAATATCTTAAAAAGCTACCCTACAAATCTGATTCTACTGGTGTGACTCTACTCAAGAGAAATAATGAAATCAGAAATTCCACAAAAACATATATGCAATTATTCACATTGACATTGCTGATAAAAGCAACAGATTAAGGCCAACAAAAATGCCCATCACCTGCTGAACAGATAAATAAAATGCTATATATCCATAGAACAGAATGCTATTTGGTAATTAAAAAAAAAAAAGAACAGAACACTCTGGCATGCTATACCACAGGTGCATATTGGAATCATTGTGTTAAGTGAAAAAATGCAGGCAAATGAGATTACAGGAACGATTCCATTTAATGGTAAGTTCAAGTCACGTGGTTCTAGGGGGTGGAGGAGCTGAACTGTAGTCAGATATGAGGGTTCTTTTAGAACAGAAATGTTCCAGAATTGGGTTATGGTGATGTCCGTGTAAGTGAGCAAACTCACTCAGCTTTAAGCGCACACTTAAAAGAGATGGATCCTGTGGTGTGCAATTTGCACCTCAGTGAAGCTGTTCTTTTAAAAAACATAACCCAATGCTACAGTTGATGTGAAAAGTTGATATTAAAAAATACAAAAGAGGCTAGGGAGATGGCTTCATTGGCAAACCTGACCCAAGTTGAGATCTGCAGCCCCCGACATGGCCACGTGTCTGAAATCCAGCCCTGGGAAGCAAATGTGGGAGGCTGCCTGGGGCTTGCTGGCCAGCCAGTATAGCTGAATTGTCATGATCCAGATAAGTGAGAGATCTGTACCAAAAGACAGACAGACAGACAGACAGACAGACACACACACACACACACACACACACACACACACACACATACACCATATAACAAAAGATAAAGTGGACAGCAATTGAAGAAGACACTGTCAATCCCTGGCCTCTACATGTAAGCGCTCACATGTACACATATCTACCTACAAACACACACACACACACACACACACACACACACACACACACACACACACAAACACACACACGACAAGAAGTGCAATTGTTTTTTTTTGTTTTTTTTTTTTTGCTTGGAGTTTCTTAAATTCCCAAAATGCTAAATGAGAAAGAGAAAAGTTACCAGCATTTTAATAGAACACTCTTTACAGAAGGGAGTTATCACATCTCCAGCCCAGAGTAAACTCCGAGCATTATCAACAGGCTCTCCAAATCGCACTTAGTATTTCATTATCCACCATTTACACATGGTTTAATTTGAGATACCTCTGGACCCCTGGTGTTTTGTTTGTTTATGTCTAATATTCTCTACCAGCAGTGTTCTCTGAAACACTTTAAAACATGCTGCTCTTGAAGAAATAGGTTAGCGAGTAACTGTTAATGTCTCCTTAAGCATCTTTGCTACTGATCCCCACCCAGCTTTCTCTTCTCTAATTATTTGTGTGTACAGTCCCCACCACCAATATTTGCTTCTCCTTTGCTGGATAATTTTAGTGTGGAGAGTAATACCCACTCTCTCTGAAGTTAAAAATCCATTCCTTCAATGGAAATGACCCCGATCTCTTTTCGACTGCTGTGCACTTTGAAAGCTTTCCAATCCTTCTAACACTAACACTAACACTAACACTAACACACACACACACACACACACACACACACACACACACACACACACACACACACACACTGCTTCTGTGGGAAGATCCAGGACAAGGTTAAACACGTCCCTGTTTGGAGCTCTTTCTTGGCTCTTGTCATAAGCCAGGGTGGGTCTCTCCAGAATTCTCTCTACCCGGGAGGTTTGCAAAGCATGTTTATTTATTGCTGCTACTGGCTTGTTAGCCCCTGGAACACAATGTTTTGAAGGGGTCCTTGAGTTCAGCTCGGGAACACAGGCAGCACTTGGATGCATCCAAACCTAAGTGCTTTGCTTCCTACACCAGGCCCTTTCTGCGATCCCCCCCTTCGACAAGCTCTCCAGTGACAGCCTAGGACAGAAATGAAAATGAAGCCTTTTTATTTTTTTTTTTTGTCTTAGTCATTCAAGTGAGAGTTTTTCAGAAGGGCAATTTAAATTTTAATTAAAACCCAGGGCTCACAGGAGGTCTCCAAGATGGGGCTCCACCAGCGCAGAAAGGAAGACAGCATAACCTGCCGTGTGCTGGGGTGTGACTCTCCTTATCATTGGTCAGATAACTCCAGGCCAACATCTTCTCCATCACTGGGGGCTAGGTATTAATTCCACTAGAATATTCAGTATAAAGTATTAGTCACACACTAATTATTCAAAAGCATTCAAATTTAAATCAACTGAGCCCCCAATTATTCAGCACCCATTTATGTGGTGGATGTTGTGAAAGGGAATAAAGAAAGACACATAACTCTCACCCTCCAAGAACCTTGCTGATTTGCATTTGCACAAAATCAAATTATTTTTCCTTTCAAACACAGGTTTCCAAATATAAAGGGCGAAAAGGTTTTTAGGAGCTTTTCAAATCATGCATAGTTATAAGGAAACAGCCGTTTACTAAGTAAGTGCTGTTTACAGAGCTTCCTAGGGAGGGATGAGATTGTTATTGGTATCAGTAAACACACTGGAGGGTTTATTGAATGCCAACATGAAGGATGAAGAAGAGTAAGACACTTGCAATTAATGGAGGAGACAGAGGCCACTTTGGAGGCTTTTTCCAGCTGTTCTCTAAGACAGGCACTGGAGGGGCAGCCTGGGTGACATATATCTGAACTTCTGCACACATACACATATCATTGTTTACCTTTGCTCTGTACTTAGAATGACTCCCTATTACGTCCAGATAGTTATTCAAACACGTTCAGGACAGAAACTGTGTAAGTGCAAATGTGTACTGGCTGCTCCTGAGTCTTGAGAGTGAATCCTACTTGATGTTTAATATGAGCCAAAATATTAAGAGGAGACTGACTCCAGGTCACATATTTCAGCAGGTTAAAAGGAATATTGAATAGGACTGGATGCAGAAAGAAAATAAGGCCAAGTTCTTTCTCTTAGGGCTCCAAGAGTGTCATATTAGGAACACTCACTAACGCTGACCCAGCAGCCATGCCTCAGGGACTCTAATCTGCCCCCTAAGTGCAGTGATGATTGTCTTGTTTCACTCACAAAGGGACAGAGGTTAGAGAGGCTCTGTAGCTTGACCAAGGTCACATAGTTACTAAGTGACAAGGCAAAAACAGATGGGTCCAAGTCTGCATGAGGGCCAAGGCCAACCCTCAGCCCCCCTTCCTGTCCCTCTCATGAGATAATGAGTGCTTAGAGCAAAGTTCACCTTAGCCTGTGGAGGGCTGCTTGGAAGAAACAGCAACACTGTTACGCTGATGAGCTGGAGACCACAAGTGTCTGGCCAACTTACATTGCAAAGTTTTCAAAGTTTCCAAGTTATCACTTTACAAGAGAGCAATGGATGCCCAGAAGCTTCTGGAAGAGATGCCAGCAAGGACCGGCTCTCCTGCTCAGCAGCACCATAAACAGAAGCACACACACCTTCTGTGCTTCAAAGCATTCCCAAACTTGCCCAACATCAAACTCACAGATGCTGTACATGGTGAATGTGCCTCCTATAACACAGTCCAGGGAAGAGGGAGCAAGCAATCTCTACTCTGATTTTGTAGCAACCATGAGACTAGAACAGGAAGCATAGAGCAGCCATAGAATCACAGGTAAACACAAACGTGTGCAACAACAGGTAGACTGTAGATTCATCTAGAATTCAAAGTTCCATCAACGTGACATTGACTCTGCCATCTTCCTGTCCCCCAGGCACAATGTCTACTTGGTATAGCCAGAAAAGTCAATGCTCTCAGCAAGGATTCCAACCAGTTTTTAATTTTGGCTTAAGGCTTAGGAAAGGAGTCTCTTCTGGGGAGCAGGGGCGGGGGATTCCTATTTGTTCTTTTGTACCAATTCTCTCCTACCCAAAGTCTTCCTCTGGCCTGTGGTGGCAGCAGCAGCAGCAAACCATAGGAAACTAAAATGTCAGTACAGGACAAGAACTTCCTTCTCTGATCTACAAGAAGGCAAATCCCCGATGTTCTCTTTTTCCTTCTGTGTCCTTGCATTTCTTGACTATGGCCATATTTCTTGCCATGGGACCCAAAATGATAGTCCCAGGGAACTAGGAAATACAAGCGATTAAAGAGAAAGAAGGGCTTGGGAACGCAAAAGCTTGGGTTGTTTATGTGCTTCTGGGCTCCCCTCCAAGTTACACTCATGAGTCTCATGCTGGGCAGCCAACTACAGACTTTGAAAATTAAACTGTAGTATAGGTCACTTCCTAGGTCATCGCCAGGCCACCGGGCAGCACACACACCAGACAACTGCAAAAAGTACCCTAGACTTGGAAAACGAAAGTGATGACGAAACTCCCACATCCAGAAGGAGAAACGGGACTTGTGGCCTGAACTCAACATACAAAAATATCAAGATTCACCATGAGATTTAATGAAGATGCAAACACTCCTAATAAAATGAAGTCCAAAATTGTTGAACATGAGAACCAAGAAAACCACATCTTGCTTGGGAAGGCAACCAATATTCTGGTGGTAATTTGGTGTGCTATGGACTGAGAGATGGGTACACAGCCTGTAAGATGTGAGGGGTTGGTTTGTTTTGTTTTGTTTTTGGTATTTCTGGAAGAAATTTTCCTTTGGATAGGAAGACTGAACAAAGGTGATCTACCCCTACCAAAAATGTGTGTATACATCTGTCCCTCCTCAGATGATCTAGACAGAACAGTGGCGGAGGGAGGGTGGGTTTACCATCTCTTCTTCATTCACCATGTCTAGTTTCTCCTCCCCTTGGACATCAGTATTCCTGGATCTTGGGCCATCACACTCAGACTGGGATTTACATCTCTGATTTCTCCTGCTCTGAGGCCTGCTTTGGCCTAGAATTGAGGCTCCAACCTGGAGAGGGCAGCTAATGAATTCTCAGTCTCCATATTTGCACAAAACACTCCTTCATAAGAAGTCTGTTCCAGTGGTTATGTTTATCTGGAGATCTCCAACCCAAATCCTAACACAAAAATGCTAGAATTATCTGACAAAGACATTTAAGTAGTTATCACAAGAATGTCCAATAAATAAGGATTGGTATTTGGAAATAAATGGAAATATACAAAGACTAAGCACAAAATAGAATATATAAAGAAGAGCTAAGTGAACATTTTAGGTCCACAACATAGAATAACTGGAAAGATTCAAGGTTAGAATGGAGATGAAAGTATCAGTGAGCTTGAAGATGAGCAAATTCAATCTGAACAACGCTGAGAAAAGACCAAATAAGAATAAACAGGGCCTCGGGGACCTATGGAATGTAACAAAAGGTTCCATATTTTGCCATGGTAATTCCAGAGAGAAAAGACTCTGTGTCTGAAGAAACAATGTTGTAAGTTTTTCAGCTCTGAGAAAGTCACAACCATACATATTCAAGACGCCTACAAATCCAAACCGAAGAAGTCTGAAGAAATCTATGTCTAGAAGCGTTACAGCCAATCACTAAAGAACAAAGACCTCAAGATTTTCCTGAAAGCAGCCAGAGGAAAATAATGTGTTACTATAGGAGGGCAACATGTCAAAGACTGTGGAGTTCTCATCAGGAACCACAGGACATAGAAGGAAATGTAATCACATAATCAAAGTCCTGGGGAGAAACAAGCGTGTCGACTTGGGATTCTTTATTTACTACTAGAATATCTGGAAGGAAAACAAGTGAACTAAAGGCATTCTCAAATGAAGGAAAAGTAGAAGAATTGGTTGTCAACAGACCCACTCTAAAAGAATTCTACAGGAAATTCTTCAGAGTAATAGAAGTGAGACGACAGAGAAATCTGAAAGGTAAGGAATGAAGAAAGAATAGAAATTATAAACACCTAGGCATTTACAGTGAACAATTCTCATGGGTTCATCAGGCCATGCTTCGCTGTTGAAAGAAAGCTTTCCACATTGTTTGGTGTTGTTTTTGTTGAAACAGATCCAGCACATAAGCAAACTGTCACAAAAAAAAGAGGCAGAGAAAGGACTTATGGGGCTCTTCTACCATTTGAAGCAGCAGAACATTGTTTCTCAGCAGACTGGGAAAAATCAGTGTGTATGTGTATTTATGTACATACATCCCTAGAGTAATCACTAGAAATGTACCCAAGGAGGCATGGTGTAGGGTACAACAGAGTAAAACTGAAGAGTGAAAGCTGTTCAAAATAACTCAGGAAAATCAGGAAAGAGAAAAATGAAAATTAGCAGGAGAAAATAGAAAACAATTCTGAAAATGCTAAATCTAAATTAAAACATGTTGATAATTACATTAAACATAAATTATCTAAGTGAGTTGATTAAAAGCCAGAGTTGTTAGAATGGAATAAAACACAGGACCCAACTAAATACTGTCTGTGGGAAACTCACTCCAGAAATAGTTATAGTTGTGTTCACTGTAAAAGAATGACAAGAGTTATACCGCATTAACCAAGTTATACATTGATTAAAAGGAAGGATGTATGGCTATGTTAGCATCTGATCAAATCAACTTCAGATCAAAGAAAATCATCAAGAATAAACAGGATGTCACACAATCATAAAGGAGTCGATTCATCAAGTGTACATGACAGTGAGTGACAATTGACATGACATGACACATGAATAATCACCAAACCAAAGAGCTTCAGAACACGTGGAGTGAAAGCTGACAGGCCTATACTGAGAAATGGACAAATCTGCAATTATAACTGGGGACATTGACACCTCCCTCTCAGCGACCATTAGAGCTCCTAAATAGAATATCAGTATGATATGGAAAGTATGATGCCAGCCTGCTGAACTAAACTGGCATTGCTAGAACACTTCCCCTGGCAGGCACCAACTCAAAGCCATAACTCAGCTTACTTTCCCTCATTCCTCTTCACATCACTCAGGCTGGCTTTTGCCTCTTTCGCTGCCAAGAACCGATCCTAAGTTCACTAAGCCCTTGGCTTTTGGCAATCCATTGGTTGAACATGGGTCCTTATCTTGCTGCACCCACCAGCAGCATGTGACACGGTGACAACTCCCTCCTCAGAAACACCATTTTTCACCAGGCTCTCAGGTCACCACACTATTTTCCTCCTCCTGGCAGCCACTCCTCATCAAGAACCAGGTTCTATTCAGCAAGCCAATCTCTACAATCTATACACTACTAAGTATAGTCCAGCACTTAGATCCCTTCTGTTCGGTCCACACTCACTCCCTTGGCAATGCAATTCACATTTGTAGCTATGCACAGACGGCTCACAAATGTGTGTCCGTAGACAGAACCTCCCCCATCACTTCTATAATCTCACTTCCCTCTCGGCTCCTTCCCACCTGTTCCACTTCCTCAAAATGGGCTTCCTTCAAAATGCTATGCACATTCCAGACTCAGGCCTACACATTTTTTGTGGCCATACGTCATTTCTATGTCCACTTGGCTTCCTCACTTACCCCTTTCAAGTTCTTATCTCAAAAGTCATCTCCTAGAGCTCTGGCAGCACAACTCAGCAGTTAAGAGCCCGGTCAACCTGCCTACATTCCAACCCTGAGCACACCAATGCCTGTTGTATGACCTCAAGGAAATAACTTACTCTCTCCCATTTCTTTACCTTGAGAAGGAAGACAGTCATAGTACTGTATCCGTCCATGTGTGCTGCTGTAACAGAACACCATAATAACACTGGGTAGTTTAGAATTAACAGAGATTTATTTGCTCGCGGTTCTGAAGGCTGAGAAGCCCAAGATCAAGGGACTGTAGCGGGTGAGCTTTCATGCTGCATCATGCCTCAGCAGAATGGATCACATGGTGAGGGAAAGCATGACACCAGAGAGCAGGAGAGGGGCATGGAATTCGCTGTTGTAACACACCACTCTTGTAATAACTAACCCAGTGCCACATAATGGCATTAATCTATTCATGTAGACAGAACCTTTCATGTGGAGAGGATCGGGTTTCCAACATGTGAACTTCGGGGAGCACGTTCAAATTACAGCAAGTGCCAACCAAATAAGGCTGTTGGAAAGACCCAACACATTAATTGCTAAGAACGATGGCTGGCACATAGTGAGTAATGCCACATTTATTACAGCTAAGATGCTATCGGGAGACACACCCTTATTAAAGAAATACTGCCAATTAAAATAGCAAATGCCACCAATTATGAAGCGCAGCCTAATTTTAGAGCTGTGAAAATGTTTTGAGAAAGAACATCTTAAGAATCAATGGACTATAATGCACGTGGGGATTTCTGAAGGTCGTTTCCTCGTGTCTTCCCCGATCAGTTCTTCATTACACTGTCCACCCACGCCCACTCACTGTATTTCCATTGTAGTTGTTTATGCTCTTCCTTGGCAGCCTCCTCTCACTGTGATGTAAACTAAGAAGACAAGAGCTTGCTTTTCCTGATGGTAACCCAGTGTCCCAAGCACTGCCTGACACACAGGAGGCCCCCGGTCAAAATTCACAGAAAAAATGAACAAAAAAAAAAAAGACGGAAATATGAAGGAAACACAAGATGAACACACAGAACTTCACGATGTGTTGAAGGTATGAAAATGGTCGCTGAACTACAACATAAGCCCTATGAGGACAAAGATTGGTTTTTATCCCCTCAATCAGGGACAAAAATTCATTCAATACAAACTGGCTGCATGAATAAAGGAATGAATGAATGATGCTCTGCCTGCAGTCTCTTTGAACTACTAGATAATTAGACCCAAGCATAGCTTAGAGAATCTTGTTCCCAGGCTGGAAGGAAGAGGGTTGAGATCCACATAGCAAACTAGAGTACCACGGAAACATGTCATAACAAACAGTAGTCTGAATACTTAATCTGCTGACAAATAAGTTAAAAGACTGGCAAATGTGATCAGTTTGGAGTCTATGCCCCTACTTCCATGCTTTCCAATTTGGAGTTTGCCCACACACCAACATCCGCCAACAAATCACAACCCACATGTAAATACTGGAAGGAAGGTAAGGACACATGTTTACACTGCCCTGGCTGCTGTAGAAGATGACCCACACATCATATGCTTCTGTGGGGATAAAGTTATAAAGTTATACTTAGGCCAAGAGAGCTGAGGATGGCCCTGAAGTGGGGGTCGGAGACCATTGGAGGGGGAAAGCCCTCCTAATAAGAGGATGGTGACAACCATTTATGCCAAGTGTCAAGCACATTGAAGTCACACTCTCAATTAATCCCCACCAACTCCAAGATAGGACTTTCCCCACCTTCATTAAATGAATAAGCAAATAATTAAATATTGTCCATCTACCAAGATGGGAGCTGGAATTCTACAACATATTCTCAAAGAGGATGCACATTCTGGGAGAGGCTCATCTTTCACCTGGTTTGGATCTTAGGTGTCTACACAACTTGGGGAGGATGTTGAAGGGAGAAGGAAAAAAGTCCAACTTCTATAGAATGACAGTAGGGGGGGAAGGCCAGGCTGGCACCCTTAGAAGACTGGATGAGAACTGCCAATACCCAAAAGCAAACCTTGCCTAGTCTCTCCTGCCATCCAGAACTCTTCAGTGATGTCCTTGAACATGACAGGTTGGCTTCATCCCTGCCCTGGCAAGTAGAGACACAATCTATGTGTGTATGAGTTGGCCAGAGAACTAGCCTGGAGACGAGGAAGGTCTCTACTTCCACTCTGAGGTATACGGGTGTGGGGACAGAGCCAAAGTACAAGTCTTATAGTGTTGTATTCTAAGCTCCTTTTTTTTTTTTTATTATTAACAAAGGCATTATCTACAGAAGGCCAATATAAGAAGGTCAGAGAGAAAAGCTGGGCCTGTATAAAATGCTGTCAACAGGAGTTGCATCCAAATACTCTGTTATTGGAGAAACAGCTAACACTATAGGATGTGAGCAATGGGCACTCAGGGACCTGAGCAGGGAGATCAGTCCATGGCACCTCCCAGGGCTGCTGCAGACCCATACTCGAGCTGGCCTTGACTTTCAGGCCCCTGGAGGCACCTGCTGCTTCTGGTGATATTTTTGTAAAAAAAAAAAAAGGTAACCAGATGTATCTAGCACAAAGCAGATGCTCAGAAAACGTACGCTAAATAAAAGAGTGAAAATATATGTGGGCCTTATACAGCATTCGGTGAACTATTCATCCAAGTTGACTTGTTCCGTTGCCTGTCACAGGAGTCTGACCTACAGTCAGACTTTTCCCTCTAAAATTCCAAAACCATATCTGTTAGACACGGAAACATCAATAAAGGCTTTTTTGGAAATATCGAAAACACAGAGCAGATTTAATCCAACAGAATAGAAGTCAGCTGTTGGGCGAGTGGGGATGAAACACCAGGAGCTAAACTAACCCCCAGGGAGTCAGGGAACTACTCAATGGGTATTAACATCTCCTTCCAGCTCAGCTCTCCTCTCCTTTCATCTGAAAGCTTAGCCCTGTAACCCATTGATAAAAAACATAAGCCATGCCCATTAATATCTAACGTAGTAGTAGTAGAAGGTCCTTGTCCTCAAGACACGAGGAAGTTTTCTCTTCCTTGAGAACCCCTAACATGACATCGAGGAGGTCGGGGTGGGGGTGCGTAAAAGAGGGCAGACAACAGACAGAACAAGCCCAGGGCAGAATGTCCATGTGGCAGGCTTTCATGGATGACAAGGCTTAGCAATGTCACCCACAGTGACAATGTCACCCACAGGAAGGGCAGAGGGGGTTGCAGGAATGGGCGTGTAAAGCCAGCCAACTGAGCCACCAAGGAACCAAACTCCAGCAGCCCGGCCAAGCTTCCCTCGCTGGGCTAGGCCTGGGAGCGACAACAAAATCCCACGGCAATAAGCCACGGGGTGAACATGGATTTCCTCCCTGAAGAACACAGAAAGCAAACTGATGAGGTACTGTCACTTTACACAGGCAAGCCCTCACCCGTGTGAACGTCACACTATTCGTGCCAGCAACGTGGTGAAACCTTCCATTTCCAAAACTTCTTCGTGCAGCAGTTTCCCTTAAAGCTTGCTACACTGTTGTTGTTGTTGTTTTGTACCCGTTAACCCTGGACTGCAAATTTCACCATTAAACCATAAATTAGTCAGACAAGGCAATGATGCACTTGGTTTCCATGACAACGCTGCACAAAAAAAAAGTTTTAATGCATCACCACAGCGCACTTTGAAAATCATTTCCTAGCAACCCCATAGGCATCCGGAGACACAGACCTCTGTCTCAGCCCTTCACACAGGCCCAGGAGAATACGCACGTGATGCTTGCAAAACAGGGCACTCAGCTAGCACAGACATTTCCAGTTGACGCATTTCATTCCCGTGCGTAGCAAAATAATTCCCAGCTGTGTCAGCAAGGCCTACACGGCCGTGTGGATGCCTCTACCGCAACCCCATCTCAGCTACCAGTTACAAAAGATGCGAAGCTCACCTTGACTTTGGCTAACATGCAGATAAATGGCCACCTGTGGACAGTTCCCAAATACCTACGCATTCATCTAGAGGGGAGGGACTGAGAAAGCATACACATCTCCACCCTCTCCCTGCTCCTCAGTGCCCCCTTCTTTCTCTCTCTCCCCACCCCCATTAGTTACTGGGTCTCCCATGGCTCTGGAAGGCTTTGAGCTCCCTCCTGTCATCAATTCTGATGTTGAGATTCTGTTCTCCCTCTTCCAACTTCCCAAGTGTAGGAACTACAGGCCTGAAGCCACCTTACCAGGCTTTCTCTGCCTCTCTGGAAAGCAGATGTATTGGGAAAATAAGAAAAAGGAGAATATAAGAGACTTCGTGGGAGATTACGTCTAAAAGATAAGAGTCGGCACAAACAGGAAATGCAGTGGAATTTCTTAAACATAAAAAGCAGATGTTTTTCTATTTTGCCATAGTTTTCCAAACAACCACATTCTAAAAATTAACAAAAAAAGGATATGTTATCACTGAAGCAGAGCTGAATATATGCAAACTGGTCTCTAACTACACACCACCATACCTGTACACACCCACTGTCCCTACCTGGGGCCCCCAGAGGCTGACACTGGCAGCCTGCACCAGCTTTCCCTCAGGCTGGGCACACATTGCAAGGGCATCAGGAGGCAGGCACCAGCCAGGCACAGAAGGGAAAGGGGTCCGGCTGTTTCTTCCCGCTGTCTGCTAAAGTGCCCTGTGCTGACTTGTGCCTTCAAGAACACAACACCTGCCAGAGACTCTGCCACGAGCAGCATGTGGGCTGCTGAAGGCTTCATACAGTCAGGGCATGTCCTTTGTCTTCCCTTACCTCTGTTCTCAGTTGTGTGCACAGCATATACTGACGTTTCTTCTTTACAACCAATTGCAGTAAACGGTTTCCCCTGGGACAGGGACTGATGGAACTCACAACTGCAGTCAGTGCTGAACTAACATGTAGCAAAACTGTTTGTCACAGAAGCTCTCTTCTGACATTGTTGTTGTTGTTGTTGTTGTTATTATTATTATTATTATTATTATTATTATTATTATTATTATTTTGGTTTTTTCGAGACAGGGTTTCTCTGTGTAGTTTTGGTGCCTGTCCTGGAACTCACTCTGTAGCCCAGACTGGCCTCGAACTCACAGAGACAGACCTGCCTCTGCCTCCCATGTGCTGGGATTAAAGGCGTGCGCCACCACTGCCCGGCTTGTTACCATTATTATAATTTCCACTTTCTTTGATGATCATGCAAAAGAGAAGGCGGTTTGAAATTCCCTCCTGGGGGGCAGGGGAGAAGGGCCCAGTGGGTAAGAATGATTGCTACGGGTGTGTGAGAACTTTGAACTCCTGACTTCGAGGCGTTTGAACAAGCCAGCCTGGCTATCATGAGTCTATAGTCACAGGACTGGGGGCAGAGACAAGAGGATCCCAGGCGCTACATGACCAACCAGCCTAGCTGAGCTGGCAAGCTTCCAGTTCAGTGTGAGACCCTGTCTCAAAGAACTAAGGTGGGCCTGGCTTTGTGGTGCACACCTCTAATCCCAGGAGGAGGCAGGCAGAGGCAGGAGGATCTCTGTAAATTAGAGACCAGCCTGGTTGACATGGCAAGTTCCAGGGCAGCCAGGACTATGTAGAGAGACCCTGTTTCAAAAGGAGGAGAAGGGGGAGGGGAAGGAGAAAGGTGGATGGTCACAGAGGAAAATGCTCTGCTCTCTGTACGTGTGCCCATTCACACAGTCGTCCAAACACCCACAGCATGCACCACAGGCACACCACAGACACAGACACACCAAGATAATAAATTAAATTGAAAGTCTCTCCTTGAACCCCCAAACCTATTATTTCCATGGTAACCAGAGAAGGACAGCCTACAGAGAAACAACGTTCCCTTAGATACTCGTGTCAATCTTAAAAGAATACTATTTTATTCAAGAAAGAAGTAGGAAAATTTGAAATGTGGGAATGGGATGCTCCATAGACTTCCCTTGGTTCCTTTTGAACTGTGACCTGGCGTCTTGTTTTGTTGGCTGTGTAGCCAAATTCCATACTGACAGCTGTATCTGCCTTCACATGAGCACGTAGAAAATGCACTTTAGACCATGACAGGTGAATTTTGTACAAGTACCTTTACTACCAATTTCTCTACATTCTTCAAAATAAATATTAAGAACCAGCACACACTACAGGATTAAAAGTACCCAAACTAACCCTGGGCAGTGGTGGGGCATGCCTTTAATTCCAGCACTCTGGGAGGCAGAGGCAGGAGGATCTCTGTGAGTTTGAGGCCAGCCTGGTCTACAGAGCTAGGACAGACAAGGTTATATAAAGAAACCCTGTTTCAAAAAACAAAACAAACAAAAGGACCCAAACTAGTGCACACAACTGTAGTGATTCCAGTGGCTTTTCTTAGCTTGGGTTACTATTGCTATGATGAACCACCATGACCAAAAGCAAGTTATGGAGGAAAGGGTTTACTCGGCTTATGCTTCCACATGACTGTTCATCACTGAAGGAAGTCAGGACAGGAACTCAAATAGGAACCTGGAGGCAGGAATTGATGCAGAGACCATGGAGGGGTGCTGCTACTGGCTTGCTCATCACGGCTAGCTCGGCCTGCTTTCTTAGTGAACCCAGGACCACCTGCCCAGGGTGGCCCCACTCATAATGGACTGGGTCCTCACACATCAATCACTAATTAAGAAAATGTCCTATCGGCTTGCCTACAGCCTGATCCTATTGAGGCATTTTCTTAGTTGAGGCTCCCTCCTCTCAGATGACCTTAGCCTGTGTCAAGTTGACATAAAACTAGCCAGCACAGCTTGCAAACCAAAATTTAGCTTTATTATTTTCTTTTTTTTAATTAAAAAATATTTTTAATTTCTTATTATTTTCTTTTGAGACAGGGCTTCACTGTGTAGTTCCGGCTGTCCTAAAACTTCCTATGTAGACAAGGTTGACCTAGAATTCACAGAGACACACTTGTGTCTAGTTGCTGCTTTTGGAAAAACCGGTGAGTGGCTTGACTCTCCAGGCTCCTGCTCTGAGAACCCCAAAAAGGTACCTGCTCAGCAGTGCCACCTGTGGTAGTGAAGAAAGGTGCTGCTTTAGGAATCTTGCTTCTCAAGGTCCCTCCAGTTCCTTTTTCCACATTGGAGTCAAGTAGGGAGTCTCAGTTCTTAACGTTGTCCCCTCATTGAATTTGTAGAGTCCTCAAAGTGCACAGAACAGGGACCAAGGGGATGGATTAGTGGTAAACTGCTTGCTTTGCAAGCACAGGGACATGAGTTTGATCTCCAGAACTCATGTTTAAAAAAAGAAAGGAAAGAAGGGACAAATAGCCAAACAAATGGAAACACATGAACTATGAACCAATGGCTGAGGGGTTACCAACTGGATCAGGCCCTCTGAATGGGTGAGACAGTTGATTGGCTTGATCTGTTTGGGAGGCATCCAGGCAGTGGGACCGGGTCCTGTGCTCATTGCATGAGTTGGCTGTTTGAAACCTGGGGCCTATGCAGGATCACTTGGCTCGGCCTGGGAGGAGGGGACTGGACCTACCTGGACTGAGTCTACCAGGTTGATCTCAGTCCGCGGGGAAGGCTTTGCCCTGGAGAAGATGGGAATGGGGGGCGGGCTGGGGGGAAGGTGAGGGGGGCGGGAGGGGGGAGAACAAGGGAATAAAAATAAATTAAAAAAATAAAAAAAAACAGAAAAAAAAGAAAGGAAAGAAAGAAAGAGGGAAGGAGGGAAGGAGGGAGGAAGGGAGGGAAGGAGGGAGGGAGGGAGGCAGGGAGAGAGGGAGGGAAGGAAGGAAGGAAGGAAGGAAGGAAGGAAGGAAGGAAGAAAAGGAAGGAAGGAAAAGAGAAGAGAAGAGAAGAGAAGAGAAGAGAAGAGAAGAGAAGAGAAGAGAAGAGAAGAGAAGAGAAGAGAAGAAACAAAACCAGGCATCCACCCCACCTGTAATCTAAGTGCTTGGGAGACCAAAACAGATGGATCTCTGGGACTGGTCTATTTGTCAAGTTCCAGGCCATGTCTACAAAATGTCTACCTATCTCTACATGAAATAGTCAACATTTTATTATAAAAATAGGCTTTATGGAGACTATACTCCCAGTTACTTAGTAGTCTGAGGCAGGAGGATTGCAAGTTTAAGGGTATGCCTGAGCTACAGAGTGAGTTAAAGGCTAGCCTAGGCAACTGAGTGAGACCCTGTCTCAAAACAAAGATTTTTAAGGGCCAGCTATATATGCCCAATTGCCTAGCCTGAAGAAGGCCTTAGGTTTAATCCCCGGTACTGGAAAAACAAAAGTCTTTGTCTTTGATATTAGGTGTTGATGGCCAGCTGCTGACTACTGTTAGTGTCCTAATCATGTTTAATACAGTCTACCTAAGACATGATGTTCAATAGGTTAGATATATTACATGGACTTTTAGCTTAACAATATTTTCAACTTACAATGTGTTTGTTGGACTATAATTCCATCAAAAATAAAGGACCACCTACCTATACCACAAGGCAGAACTGTATACTTTAAAATGGAAAAGTTGGGGCTGTGGGGTGGCTCAGCAGGTAAAGAGGCTGTGGTGGTTTGGAAGAAAATGGACCCCAAAGGGAGTGGCACTAATGGGAGGTGTGGCCTTGTTGGAGTAGGTGTGGCCTTGTTGGAGGATGTATGTCACAGTGGAGGTGGGCTTTGAGGTTTCCTGTGCTCAAGCTACACCCAGTGAAACAGACTACTTCCTGTTGCCTGCAAGATGTAGGTCTCTCAGCTACTTCTCCAGCACCATGTCTGCCTGTACATCACCATGTCCCATCATGATGATAATGGACTAAACTTCTGAAACTCTAAGCTGCCACCTCCATTAAATGTTTTCCTTTATAAGAGTTGCTATGGTCGGGCTGGAGAGATGGCTCAGTGGTGAAGAGCACTGACTGTTCCTCCAGAGGACCCAGGTTCAATTCCCAGCACTTGCATAGCAGCTCACAACCGCCTGTAACTCCAAGATGAGACATACATGCAGGCTAAACACCAATGCACATAAAATAAAAATAAATTATAAGAGAAAAAAGAGTTGCCATGTTCATGGTGTGTCTTCACAGCAATAGAAACCCTAAATTAGACAGACAGAAGTTGGGCAACAGGGATTGGGGTATTGTTGTAATAGGCCTGACCATGCTTTTGTTTGAGGGAATATGGACCTTGGGACTGTGGATGAGAAAAGCAGTGGAATGCTTTATGTGCTGCTTAATGGACCATCCTAGTAGGAGCCTGGAAGACAGTGGTGCTGAGTGTGATTTGAACTGTGGACAGCTGGCTCAAGAAGTTTCAGAGAAGAATTTTAGTATGTGGGCCTAGAAATTGTTGTGATATTTTGGTGATTCTGCCCTTGCCCAAAAAGTTTGCCTGAGGCTAAAGTAAAGAGTTTTGGATTCATTTCCTTGGCAGAGGAAATCTCAAAACAGTCTAGCATGTGCTCTGTTGTGTGGTTATTAGTGTTAACCCTAATGAAGATTTATAATGAAAAGGAGCAATTTGAACAAGGAAAAATATTTGAAAAGGAGCACCAGAAAGTGGAATGGAGATAAGTCCTGTATTTAAGGAGATAAACAGATTAAGAAATGGAATAAAGGAAGTGGTGACCTCAGGGCAAGACCCCACCCATCTAAGTTTCCGACTTGTGAAAAGGAATTAAAGAAAAGCTTAGAGCTGGGTTTGGTGGCGCATGCCTTTAATCCCAGCACTGGGGAGGCAGAGGCTGACAGATCTCTGAGTTTGAGGCCAGCCTGGTCTACAGAGCAAGTTTCAGGACAGTCAAGCTTAGGCAGTGAAAGACAGAAAGTTAGGGAAGATGTAACTAAATGAGGGGGGCCATGTTCTAGCCCCAGCAAGCAGCAGAACTTGGTAGCTTTGGCCATATGGTTCTAGTTTTAGAATTAAGGTTAGAAGAAAGGGGCTGTGGAATTTGCCTCCAAGACTAAGGAAAGCCGCCGAGGCCAGGCACGTGTCAGGGGTGTCCCTGAATGGAGGCCTAGAGAGGCCACTATATGAAGCTGTGAAGTTGAAGCCTGGATTGCCTTGGAGACTCCAAGATGTTAGAGATGCCAGAACTGTGGGATACCTGCTGAGGAAAGCTACTAACAGGGAGTGAACCAACCCAAGAGAAAGAAGTATCTTGCAGTCAACAAAACTGAAAGGAGTTGGAGATTTGGAAGTGATTTGACATCAGACATGGAGATGCAGAGTTTGGGGTTTGCTCAGCTGGTTTTCAGTCTTGCTTTGGTCCAGTATCTCCTCACTCTGCTCCCTTCCCTACATTTTGGAATGGTAATATATATTCTGTGCCATTATATGTTGGAAGTATGTGATCTGGTTTTTTTATTTTAATTTTACAGGGTATTACAGTTAAGAGATTGCATGAATCTCAGAAGAGACTTTGAACTTTAGACTTTTAAATAAGTTTGAGACTGTTATAAACTATGGAGACTTTTGAAGTTGGGCTGAACGTATCTTTGCCTTATGATATGACTACAAACCTTTGGGAGCCAAGGAGTAGAATGTGGTGGTTTGAAAGAATCCGAACCCCAAAGTGAATGGCACTAATGGGAGGTGTGACCTTGCTGGAGGTGTGGCCTTGCTGGAAGATGTATATCACAGTGGAGGCGGGCTTTGAGATCTCCTGTGCTCAAGTTACACCCAGTGAAACTGACCACTTCCTGTTGCCTGTAAGATGTAAGACTCTCAGCTACTTCTCCAACACCATGTCTGCCTGCACATCACCATGTCCTACCATGATGATAACGGACTGAACCTCTGAAACTGTAAGCTGCCACCTCCATTAAATGTTTTCCTTTATAACAGTTGCCAT
The DNA here is from genome assembly GCF_007827085.1 of Peromyscus californicus insignis. Classification (NCBI taxonomy): domain Eukaryota; kingdom Metazoa; phylum Chordata; class Mammalia; order Rodentia; family Cricetidae; genus Peromyscus; species Peromyscus californicus. The sequence goes on along the minus strand of NW_026294480.1, from coordinate 58,457,413 downwards.
GGTCATGGTGTCTCTTCACAGTAACAGAAACCCTAACTAAGGCAGAGGCTTACTGACAAGTCTGATGTGGTGGTTTAAGTGGGAAGTGTCCCCACAGGCTCAGGTATTTGAACACTTGGTCCCTGGTTGGTGGCACTATTTGGAGAGGTTATGGAATCTTCAGGAGGCGGAGCCTGGCTGGAGGAAGTACATCATTGCAGATGGGTTTTGAGGGTTTACAGCCTTCTCCCACTTCCAGCTCACTCCCTCTGCTTCCTGCATGTAAAGGGAAAGGTGATCCCTCATCTACCTGCTCTGGCTGTCTGCTGCCATGCCTCCTCTCTCAATACGGCTCTCTCTCTCTCTCTCTCTCTCTCTCTCTCTCTCTCTCTCTCTCTCTCTCTCTCTCTCTCTCTCTGTCTCTCTCTTTCTCTCTCTCTCTCTCTCTGGAACTATAGGTCAAAATAAACTTTCTTTCATAAGTTACCTTGGTCGTGGTATTTTATCACAGCTACAGGAAGTAACTAACACACTTGATGACATGCCTTTGATCCCCAGAACCTACATGATGGAGAGAGAGAACGGATTTCCACAAGTCATCCTCTGACCTCCCATGTGAGTGCTATATTATACACACCCCAGTACACACACTCAAGACAAATTAATGTCATAGAAAATAAAACGAGAACTTTATGTTTTCAGGAAGACGTCTGTTACGTGAAATCTCATTCTTCATAAACAGTGTTCTGTGCATCAATTGCACGCAAGGGCAGACTGTGATTTTCCAAGCACTAGACAGCAGGCTAAGGCAGGCTTCCCACCTTTGGTCTATGTTTACTAGAATCTTGTCACTAAGTTTCTTTTATCAAACTACTTGCAAGAAAAATGAATTCAATATTTGACTCCATCTCCCTTCAGCACAGCATATGGCTTAACGAGAAAGATTTGCATAGTTACATTGATTAAATGGAGAATATATATGCTGTAAAGAATATTTTGAGTTAAGATATCCTGTAGTCACTGAATGTATAAATGTACACAAACATGGACAGACCTCTCCCTTCCAAGCTTTTCTTTCCTTCTGTCTCCTTCTTTTCCCTGAGTCCCAACAAGGCTGTTCTTCAAAAACTAAGCCAAAAAAATCTGGACATCACTGTGGACTATTCTATCTCCTACTCTGCCTTTTCCAACTATCAAATAACTCTATAATTTAAAAATCAAAACATACCATCTCCTCTCCATTGCTGTTTTAGCACAGACCCTCTTCCCCTGGTATCTGAGTCAATACGAAAGTTGTCAGCATCGGTCTCTCACAGCCCTGCATCCACATCTCTGCCTCCAGCCTCCTTTGCTTAAAACCCTGCCTGTGTCTCCTTGACGAAGCTGCCTCCTTCCTTAGGTGCTGGGCCTCACCTTTCATCTCTTCCATTTTTGACTGTTCCCATCTTCCACCACATACCATTACTTGCGGGGCGGTGCTCGGACAAGCGACCAGATTTTACCTCTTGGTGTTTCCCATGGTGTTCTTCCTTCACGGACCTTCTCTCTTCCCCCTTCAGCATACAACTCAATACTTACTCAGCCTTCCTGGTTATACTCAGACACTAGACACTGTGCTATTTGAGAAGCCATTTCCACGCTAGGCTGAGCTGGATGCCCTTCCTTCAGGTCGCTCTGGAGTGTACCTCATTTAAACATTACAGAACTGTGGTAGCCACCTGAATGGCTGGCAGGCTCCACTACAACCCCCAGTGATTCCACCTCCTGGGCCTTGCATCCTTATGTAAGCCCTGCCTCCACATCTATGATGGCTACACAAGGTTGTGCCTACCATCTTAGTGAACCGTAGACTGCCTTTTGTTGGTTTTTCTTAGGTCTGTCCATGTTTGTATACATTTATACATTCAGTGACTACAGGATATCTTAACTCAAAATATTCTTTACAGCATATATATTCTCCATTTAATCAATGAAAAAAAGCAGGGCATGCTGCCATGTTAGAGAGATCAATGTGTCTGAGGGTGGCCTCCAGCCTTTGTCTACCAATAACCTCAAAGCTTGGAAGATCTTTGCCATTTGCGCCTTCATGGGCGGTTCCATCATAGACACCACCTTGACTGCAGCCTGATAAAATACCCTGAAATAGAGGATCCAGATGAGCCATGCCTGATCACAGAAACCAGGAGCATCCATATCTGCCTTGATGTGTCCCATGGCTATAGAAAAGTGATTTCGTATGCCAGTCTCACAGCCCAACTAGCATAGAAGCTTCCCTAGGGAGATATCCATCTTTATATTCCGTGTTTGACACTCAGGCCCTGAGTAAATGTAGGACTGAACTACCCTTGCTTTAAATTCCCTGGATTTTTTCATTCCAATGTTCTTCCCATTCTTAAATAGAGGCAGCTTGAACCAGCCTCCAGCCTCCGTGACTCACACTGTCACTCCTCCTCTAAGATTACCTCCTTCGGACATGTATATTTACTCTTTTAAATGATCTTTTAAGATTGTATTTGGTGGCAGAGGCATGTGTGTGCAAGATGTATGTGGAGCTCAGAGAACCACACGGAGAGTTGGTTCTCTCCTTCCACCACCTGGGGATTGAACTCAAGTCATCTAGCTCGGTGGGCCGGCGCCTTTACCCACACAGCTATTGAGAGGTGCTGGTAGCAAAAGACCATGGGAGTATACAGCAGGCGACAACTAGTGCCCCTGAAGGTCAACCTATCAGAGCCAAGGGTTCTGTTAGAGGAAACCATCACGCAAGGTGTTATGGAATTACTGTCTTTTGAATGAACTGGCTATCTCTAGTTGTAAACTTCTTGTACAATAACAGCTATGATTCTCCCCATTTACTGTGCATCTCCATGTCATGTGTACATGTAATCTCACATTACAATCTTGGGCACAACTCTCCCTATACATTTGGGGTAAGACTGTATTTAGTGGCAGAGGCATGTGTGTGCAATATATATATGGAGGTCAGAGAACCACATGGAGAGTTGGTTCTCTCCTTCCATCACCTGAGGATTTAACTCAAGTCATCTAGCCTGGTGGGCCGGCACCTTTATCCACGGAGCCATCTTGCTGGCCCCATAGCTACTCTTTATAGCACCTTTTCCATCTTTCAGTTCCCGTCTGTGGCCCATACCCCAACTCTCCCACTCATTCTAATTCATATTTTCTGTCTTGTTTTCCTGCTTCTCCTACCTTTCTGCCTCTGCACTATCCCAACTTTATCACAGTGTCTCATTCATCTACAACACTTGTGAACCAAGAAGCCACCTTGAACATTGCTTGCTGATAAAGTTGTTATGTATATGTGTAAGGAAAACAAAATCAGTTTACAGATGATATTGAACATAAACCATCTCCTTAGGAAATGTGCCATAAATCAGACCTGTGATTTTTATGACAAAGAAAGAATTAGAGTTTTCAAACACACACAGACAGACACACACACACACTATATCCATGCATTACATTTTTTAAGCTTTTACATTTTTATTTTTTTTATTATTGTGTCTATGTGTATAAATACACACATCCATGCATGATGTGTATGTGGGCATGCATGTCATAGCATACATGTAGAGCTCAGAGGACAGATTTGTGGAGTTGGCTCTCCTCTTCCACTTTTGAGTGGGTTCCAGGGATTGAAGTTGGGTTACCCAGCTTGCACAACAGGGCTCTTTATCATTTGAGCCATCTCGTCAACCTTCCATTTTTAACACAGAAGGAAAAAAAATTTGACTTAGGTCTTGGTGATCAATATCAAGGTGAAGCATCAATCATGCGCTAAGTTTTTTGTGAATGCTGAAGGAAGTTCTTTAAGACAGCAGGCAGTGAGCTGGAGCAATGGCTCAGCAGTCAAGAGCACTGGCTGCTCTTACAGAGGAGCAGGTTAAATTCCCAGCACCCCTACGGGGACTCACAGCCATCTGTAACCAGCTCTAGGGGACTGCAGAAACATGTATGCACATAGTGCATGTAAACCCATGTAGGTACATGCACACACACACACACACACACACACACACACACACACACTAATTAATTAATTTAAAAGAGCACAAATTGCTCTTGCAAAGGACCCGAGTTTGGGTCCCAGCACCGGCTCCAAGGGATTCAAGACCTTCTTCCAACTGCCTCGGACACCTGCACTCATGTGCACACACACGCACAACCATATCCACATCCCCACAGGTGTCCATACCACTTAAATCTATTAAAGTCAACAACAACAGGTCGTGCTGAGCCCCCGAGACACTCTGGCCTGACAGGGTCTGTGCTCGTGTAAACACATGGCACCCTGAAGTAAGCAGAGAGGCAGAGAAAGAATGAAAAGGCAGTGCCCCATTCCACCCGTGCCACGTTACTGCTATGACAGGAAGGGACATTTCCATATGCAACTTGTTTACTGTCCACCGTGCAGCATGTGGGCTGGAGAGATGGTAGTTAACAGCACTTACTGGAGATCTGGGTTTGGCTCCTAACACCTAAATGGCAACTCACAACTGTTCATAACTCTACTTCCAGGGAATCTGATGCGCTCTTCTGACCTCTGTGACTACCAGGAACACACATGGCGCACAGACATGCATGCAGGCAAAAACACTCATGCACATAAAATAAAATAAATATTTTTAAAAGTGGGTGTCTATAACTTTCCCTAGGAAAAAGACCCAGGGACTCCCCAGCAACATGAAAATTGGATTTGTAGCTGGGTGAAAAAATAGACAAGAATCAGTTTGATTCACAGAGAATTCCCTGCTAGAGACTTGAAGCTTGAGCTTGAATTAAAGCTATGTTAACAGTTTATGACTCCTAGGGAAACACAGACCCCAGGTAAATTCTCTGTGGTCCAGCAGAAGACACTGCTGTGGGTGGGACTGCAGGCCCTTTCTGGGAAATGTCTTCTTTCTTGTACTAAATGTGTGCATGTATGAAAGTCCCCAAAAGAAAAAAAAAAGTGAAAGATCAATGAGACTTATTGAATAAATATATTTATCCATATGATATACTATGCAGCTATAATAGAGGACACAGGCTATCTTTATGAGTTTCATTGAGCTCCAGAACATAATGTTAAGTGGAAACAGAAAAGTGAGTTACTACTATAACATGAATATAATATATGGAGGTCATGAACACAAAATTCTAAACTTCTTTGAATATATTTTCTTTATTTTGCTTTGGGACATGCAAACCACTTATGTTTTTATAGCACAAAATCAAATCTTTAAAAAAAATGATCAGAAGTAAAATGAAACAAAGAACTCTAAAGAAACACAAAATGGAACTTATTAAAATTACTCAAAAACACAATATTTTACCTGGCTCTCCTTAAGGAGATAGGATCCTGACATTAAAAATTATTCACAAAAATCAAGCTGTTTCCCATGGTCATATTGATCCCAATGTTGATCACTGCCCTTCTGAGACACATGTACTTCTGTCTTTCAGGACAGAATAAATGACGACTTTGAAGAAGTTGATCAGAATGAGTGTGTCATGGTGAATAGAGAGACCTGTTAACTCAGTGGAGTTGAAAAAATGTCTAGTTCTTGAACTTGAATTGAAAGTCAAAATCCATGATACATTTTTATCTTTAAAAAGTATTCATTTTCTGGCTATGTCCACCTAGAAAGTCCAAAAACAAAGACCAATTCACTAATAAGGAGCAGCCTGCTGTCCAGATCATGACCCTAAACCCTACTTTATGGTAAAAAGATCCACGTTCCTGGAAGAAGTGACTGAGTCTAGACTAGGAATAGGGAATGAGCCTGGAACATCTTGTCAGACTAAAGAACAAGAAGAACACATTGAATGTCACCAGAGCAGGAGAAAAGAGGCACGGGCATCCGTGTGGACAAATGAGCATTGGTGAGGACAGGAACTGCAGTGGACCAGGAACCACCTCATGCCTATAAACTATCACGTTCATACAAGACAGAAAGTGTCACTAGGTACCTGGGCAGTGAAGAAGAATGAAGCAAAAATTTGCTTTGCCTTTCCCACATGACCTGTACCTGAAGGAAACCAAAGGGTTAGTGAAGGGAAGTTTCTCTTTATGGAATCATCCCAGAAGTGCTCTAGAAAGAGGGAGACACCTTGCAACCCTCAAGGATTTAATGAATGGGTGCAACCGCCCGCAATGGTTGTCAACATGCCTTCAGAGCCAGCCAGACATGATGTGCCTCCTCATGAAGGCACACACTGCTTGTTACACAAGCTCTCCAAAAGGAAGGAAGTAAACTTGGATCTGATGAATCCTCTGAAGGTGACCAAGACTACACAGGGAACCCAGGGCCAGAAGAACATGGCAAAAGACACACAGGAATGTAATTGGAGGGGGGCAGACTGTGGGAAACTCTGCTGGATGTGGGAAACTCAGCTGGATGAATGACCCAGTTCCTTCAAACAAATAAACTGAGTGAGGAAGAGGGAAGGGGGAGGGTAAAGTTGAAAAGATACTCAAGAAACAGGTCAACTAATTCCAACGGGTGGGTCTCATTCTAAAGAGCCATCAAAACAAAAATGTTTAAAATGAAAACATTGATGCCGTGGTTAGGAACATCTGAACACTGTCTTGGTATTTGATGACATTAAGGCATTTCTTTATTTTGGTGGCTTGCTAATAGAAGAATGGGTATATTGTTCAGAGTTACATGTTGAAAAGCTGAAGTAATATTATGCTTGAGTTTTAAAATAATCACAGAACCGGGTGGGGGGAGGTGGGTGGTATCAATACAAGTAGGCTTGATTTTGAGGCTGGTGAAGCCAGCTGGTGTGAACATGGAGTGTCATTGTACTTTTCTCACTTCTCTGTATATGTCTGGATTTTTCCATGATAAAAAATATGTATATTGATGAGCTTTCAAACTTGACTCCCATGTTGTTATCTCTAACCAGTAACACAGAGAGGTCTACTCTAAGCTAACAGCAGTATACGTATTAGTTATACTGTACACATAGTGACTTTGTGAGCTTAATGGTCCTTATCTTCCTTGCAGGAAGGAAGTGTAAAGAAAGAAGTCAAGTCAGAGAACTAAGTTGGCAGTCTATGGGAGATTGTGGTCTAATTCTCTCTGACTTCAGGTCATCACACACTCAGAGAGAAAATGGTTCTCATAAAGAATTGTTCGCAAAGGTGTTGGAAGGTAGAGATGGTGAAGGAAAACGTGGAATGGGGCTGGAGGAGCTAAAAAGATGCAGGGGTAGCATACCTGGGCATCAAACTGCTCGCACCTTGGGTGGGAACCTACAAGCCCACACCAGTGCTGATCAGCAGGAGGGGTGGCGCTGTCACCCTGCATGGGCTACCACTGTCCCTTAGCAGGCACCTCTGCTTGCCTCTCTTGCTTTCTCCCACATTCTAATTTCTTGCAATACTTCCCTGCAGAATCTAAGAGGAGCCCTCCCAGCAAAGGCATCAAGAAGACAGCATCCAGCCCTAACAATACAAAAGAAGAATGGGAAGCCAGGCGGTGGTGGCACATGCCTTTAATCCCAGCACTCAGGAGGCAGAGCTAGGCGGATCTCTGTGAGTTCGAGGCCAGCCTGGGCTACCAAGTGAGTTCCAGGAAAGGCGCAAAGCTACACAGAGAAACCCTGTCTCGAAAAACCAAAAAGAAAAAAAAAAAAAAGAAGAATGGGGGAAACATCCAGAGAAGAGCAAAACTTTGTTCTCTATTTCTTGTCCAGTTACAATGCCAAACTGTAATTGTTTGATTGGTAAGCCTGATAATGAAGTTCCATTTTTTGCCCCGTATTCCATGGTGGCAGCTACTTGTGTGGCCATTACATGCTATAAAGGTAGCTAGTCCATATTGAGATGCATTGTAATTGCAAACTAGATTCCAGATTGTGAAGGCTGAGTTCCAATTTTCTAAAGAATGGCAATTATCTCAATTTCTGTATTATGCTGATATGACAATATTCTTAACATATCAGTCATATATATATGTATATATACAGATATACACGTGTATATATATATATATATTTCCTTTTATATTTAAAAAATTTGAGTTATAAAACATTCAAAGCCTTCCTGTGTGGGTTTCATTATTTGTGTCTGCCGTTACACATGCATGGGACAGTACTGCTCTAGAGCGTCGATACAAGATGAACCCCATCTAGCCGCCTGCTAACCACACAGCCTAAGGGTGTTCTCAGCTGGCGATGCCACCAGACTTCATGCTCATTCTTAATAGGTTCTCTTGGACTCTATATGCATCTGGCCCTCTTGAGCTCTTGGCTGAGAACACACACTTTAAATCTGCTTCTGGACCCTTGGTGCTGCCGTGCCTGTGCTCAGACACTTACCTGCTCCTTGGTGACTTTACACCCCTCATCTCACAGTTGATCATGCTCCCAACCAATACACTACCTTGTCACACACACACACACACACACACACACACACACACAGAGAGAGAGAGAGAGAGAGAGAGAGAGAGAGAGAGAGAGAGAGAGAGAGAGAGAGAGAGAGAGAAGCACCACGGGGCACAAACAATGAAAGCTTCCCAAATCCCGAGCTATGTTGGGCTCACTTCTGTGTCCCACCCCCACCTCTACCATACGCCCACTCTTGAGAGCTTATTTATAGGGACTGTACCTCTGTCACACTTATACCAATACATTACTCCCACTTTATGAGGATGAGTTATACAGATCCTTTAGGTTCACAAATCCTTTGTGTAGGATAGTGTGGTGGTTTGAATGAGAATGTCCCTTATAGGCTCATATAGTTGAATACTTGGTCCCTCTCCCCCAATTGGTGGTGCTATTTTTTTTTTAAATGTAGGAGATGTGGCCTTGCTGGAGGAACTATATCACTGGAGGGCTGGCTTTCAGAGCTTAAAGACTCACACCATTTCCAGTCCACGCTCTCTTCCTTGTATGTACCATAGCAGATGTAAGCTCTCAGAGCCCAGTTCTTGCCGCCATACTGCTTCCGGCCATGCTTTGCCACCATGATGAACTGGAACCTCTGGAACCCTAAGCCGAATAACCCCTTTCTCCTAAAAGTTTATTTGGTCGTGGTATCTTGTCACAGGAATACAAATGTCACTAATACAGGCAGGGATGGCTCTCAAGCCCAGGACAGTGAAAAACATCCCATCACCCCAGGCTGCCCTTTGGTCACCACAAAAATAAATTACAGGTAAAGTGCTACAAGAGGAGTCTGGTTCCAGAAGTCTGAGGCAGGAGGCTCACCATGAGTCCAAGCCTAGCCTGGGCAGGGCTACATATTGAATTAAAGGCTATCCTGAAGACTTTGCCTAAAAACAAAAAACAAAACAGAAAGAAAACAGAATTCTATAGTGTTTGGAGCCTTGAGACAGCAGGGAATGGACAGGGTGGTCACCAAGATATTACGTGTACCTCTGGTATGGCCAGTGAATCCTCATCTATGGAGAAGGCGTTGGAACTGAAGAAGAAAAGGTAACCAACCTAGCTGGAACTATTGCTTCAAGCGAAAGCTCCTCACCAACTTGAATAAACTGCTCTAAACAAAAATGGGCAACTTGGCACCCATAAGCCTAATCACCGTGATGCTTTAACACACAATATGTTGTGTTAAACCCATAAGGATTCAAAATTATACTAACCAAGCAAACAAATAAACACTCAAAAAGTCCTTATCACCTTAGAAGAATGCTGCAGAACCAACTCTTTATTTCGAAAACCGGAGATATCAGGAAAAATACAGGCTTTTAATGTCTTTTCTATAGAAACTGTATCCCAGGGAAACTGAATAGTTTGTGAAAGGAGGTTGCTCTTTGTGGAGTTACTCCAGCTAATAAATGAAGAAGAAATCATAAAATAAGAGCATTCTCACCTGCCAGCCCTAACAGGTAGTACATCAAAGCAGTGGTCACTCGTGAGGGTTGGCATCCAAGAAGAGGTCACTGCTGTGTGCTTCCTGATGAGAGGAGACAATACCATGGAAAACGTGTGCTTTTAACCCATCTACAAAACAACTCCTGAACCTAGGGCTTGGGGAACATTGCGGAAGAGAGATTGGAAAGATCTAAGAGCCAGAGGATCAGGGAGTTTGATGTGATAGTGTGCCTCCCAGTAATGTCAGAAGCTACACCTAAAAAGTTTTGCTAGCATGGCTGCCTAAACAGGAGCTGAATGAGACGACAATATACGCATGCCAATGTGAATGGAGGAAATACTGCGAAGCCTCCACCCAATACAAAGAATATAAACAACTAAGGAAAGCTGAGAATGGAAGAAACAGTCTTCCCCATAGAATATCACACCAATTGGTTATCTAATACCAACTGGTTAGCCCTGAAAACATGTATACAAGTAACATTATACAGACAGAGTGGACTATAATTAGAAATATATATGTGTGGGTACACATATGAATATAACAATTAATGCAAAAAGAGCCATGAATTTGAAAGGGAGCCAAAGAGGGGTATATGGGAGGGGTTGGAGAGAGAAAATGGGAGGGAGAAATGATATATCTTAAAAAATAAAATGTGTGTTTACCCTACCCTCCACACCCAAAACTGAGCATAGTCAGATTGCACCTCTAAATCCAACTGTCCTTTCCTAGCGGATACAGAAGGCCAAGAAACACACTAGCTGCCCCTCAGGCATGCAACAAGTAAAGCTTAGGCTGGGACAGAGTGTACAGGACACAGAACTGCAGTCCCTCAATGGGTGGATGGCAAGTGGAAAGAAAGAGAGACAGGAAGGGAACAGACAAGAGACCAGCCATTTGCAATCGGTAGATTTTATGTGGATAGCAACACACATAAAGAACAGGATGATTAGACAAAAGCGTCTGAACTAAGGAGTCATGAAATCATTGGTACATCACGGTTTTGAGATTTGCAAATGGTTCTTATGACTTAAAAAAAACTGAGCTCATAGCAGATGTAGAGACCCACATCTAAACATGAGGTGGAACTCAGTGAACCCCACAGAAGAGGCAGAGAGGGGGTCTGTAGGAGCCAGAGGGTCCAAGGACACCAGGAGAACAGCCCACAGAATCAACTAAGCAGGGCTCATAGGGGCTCACAGAGACTGAAGCAGCAATCACGGAGCCTGTATAGGTCTGTGCTAGGTCCTCTGCAGATACATTATGGTTGTTTAGCTTGGGGTTTTTGCGGGACTCCTAACCAGTGGGAATGGGGTGTCTCTGACTCTTTTGTCTGCTCTTGGGACCTTTTTCCTCCCCTGGGCTGCCTTCCCCAGCCTTGATATGAGGGTTTGTACCTAGTCTTATTGCATCTTGTTATGCCATGTTTGGTTGATATCCCTGGGAGGCCTGCTCTCTTCTGAAGGGAGGGGCAGCAGATCTGGGGGAGAGGAGAGGTAGGGGGAGTTGGGAGGAGTGGAGGGAGGGAGGCTGCCATTGGGATGCATTGCATGAGAGAATAATAAAATAAATAGAAAGAAAAAAAGAAAACAAATACATACTGAAATATCTGTAATGGGAGAGAAAATATGGAAATTAGGCATACCTCTATTTATCTGCAGGAAAACAGCACAATGAATACAGGACATCTGACAGACGCCACTCTGAACTCCTGGCTGTGCTGGACCTGAGCTTGATCAAGTCACCTGAGCACATGCCTCAGTGTCCTTCCTCTCTCTGTGAAGTTAGTAATACCCCCCGAGCTTCGGCTTGCCCAGCACGCTCGCTCAAGGATCAGTTCCCATAACCCCTCCCTGTAGCTGCTTCCTGAAGAACTCCCGGAGGCTCTCTCTCACCTGCGTCACCCTCTAATTAAACCCACTTCTCCCAAAAGACAGACACGGAAAAGAAACAAGCCCTGATTCAATTTCATGTTTCTCTCTCAGCAGCATCGTTTCTACACTACAGATGTATCCCGGCCACACAACGGGTTAAAATACCCTTTTCATGCTGACCTAGAAACCTAAATGCCCACATTACATTGCTTCTATACAAAAATCCACTCCTGAGATCAGCAATGGGCTTTAGAGGTGGTTTGAGATTTGTTTGCTTATAAACCGCAAGAGAAAAGCGAAGGCTGCCTCTTAACACTAATGTGAAATATGTCCTGATTGCTCTTCAAGATTCCAAGCTCTCACTGTGATACCCAGATGTTCTGGTCTTTGGAAGCACCTCTTCTTCTTCCCTTCACCCTGGACAAGCAGGAGGGAGCATGCTATGGTGTTTCTTCTAGTGCCCTTCAGGAGGTCAGACTAAACAGACCATAGCCCTCGTCCTCACCAGCTCATCCAGCGATATAAAAGTTCATGTTAGATTCAGCAAATCTCAAGGTTTTGAGGTCCCAGTGGGTCAGACCACTTTAGAGAAAGGCACTGGGTATGAGAACTTACCCTGGGTTCCATATGCTCTGAGCCACCATCCCAGGGACAGGGGGACCTCTGTGAAGCCAATGTGGGGCAGGGTGGAGGGAATCTGCAATTGGCTTTGAAGACCCCACTTCATAGACTGGAAGGAAGAGAGCAGGAAACTGTATGCAAACGTGTCCATCTAAGCTTTCTCTCCCTACCATATGCCCCATGGCAGATGGGGCGTGTTGTGGTGTGTGTGTGTGTGTGTGTGTGTGTGTGTGTGTGTGTGTGTGTGTCCATCCAAATGTGCTCATGGAACTTTGTTCTATATTTATTTATCATCATTCTTCTGAGTACCGCACTCCACTGGCTGTATATAAAGACTTCTAGTTTTAACTGAGGCTCAGCTCAAACTGCAGCTAGTGACTTTTGCTTTCTTCAAAGCCACCCAGTGTCTTCGGCAAGACTGCCTCCCACATGATCCAAAGACTGCTAGTGGGTGAGGTCAGGGATGCCAGATCACTGGCTTTTATTACCTCGCTTCTCTTTCCTGCTGGGTGGAGCGGCACAGACCTGCAATCCCAGCACTTTGGAAGGCTGAAGCAGGAAGATGCGGAACCTGGGGCCAGCCTGCACTACAATAGTAAGAGCCAACCCAGCACTGGCTCCATACGAAACCACATCTCAAAAATGTGTATAAAGTAAGCCAGCTTTTCTTCCCATCTGGCTCCATTCTGGGCTGCAGCTCTCGCAGCAGGAGTCTTGAGATAGACAAAAGCTGTATTTCACCTGGATTCCCGTCATCACCTCTCAGTTCCTGAGCATCATGTTTGTGTAAATTAAGTTATTATATGCTGTTCTGTGCAATAGGTTGCTTATAAGTCTCTTAGTGTCCTCCTGTAACTTCTTCCAGATTTTAGGGTCCCTCTCAGCTCTGTGACTCACCCAGACAACTGCACCCCTGTGGCCAGTTGTTTTTCTCCTCCTGTCTGAAAGAAAACAGGTTTTGGACCTACAGTGCATCACCTTCCCAGGTGTAGCATACGTCATCCCAGGTCACCTACAAAACAGCATACAGAAGCCAGCAGCACTCCTCCAAACCAGTTCTAGAATGAGGTTTCGACACCAGAGAATCCCATGCTGGACCATCTCAGAATGAAAGCAAGGTTCTGGTCCATCAGCCCCTGCCTTGTGCAGACCCACGAGTCCCACCCCAGCATGTGTTTTCACCCAGAAGGATTCTTCTGTGTCTTCCCTTTCGAATTCCAGTTGAAGCAGACCAAATCCATGAGTGGTGGTGGTTTTTCAGGTCCTAGACAGCACATCTCGGTAAGTTCAGTTAGTCTACATCGCTTAAGTCAATCCACTAGAAAGTGTGGTTTTCATGTTCCAATAGAAAACAACACCATGTTTTTAAAAATATCTACATAACCAGAATCTCAATTTTAATCTCATTTTAATTACCAAGATAATGATGGCAAGCACAAGAATATTAGCCCTGAATCATGGGGTCAGTGAAAACATTTTGTGTGTTGATTACATGGCTTCTCCATGCACGGAACATCCTCCACTAACCTCAACACAGCACTCTAGGCCAGACAGCTAGAGGGGGCGACTGCGCACGCGTATGAAGAAAACCTCCACTCTCGAGGCCCCTTGCTTCCCTGCCTCGCTTCTATGGCCCCTCTGCTCTCTGCTACAGATAACTGTACCCCAGCACCAACCACCGTGGGCGGTATCCACAAATTCCATGTCGCACCCCCCAGGGATCAGCTGTGTGCTGAGGAGCAGTAAAGACCAGCGCTTTAGAACCTTGGGGTGGATTCAATCGTTCCTTCAAAGTCCAGCTCTTACCCTGGGCCGCTTATTCTATTTATCACAGCTTCATTTCCCACCTTTGGAAAGATTGATTTTTCTTATTTTATGTGTATGAGTGTTTTATGTCTGCCTGTGTGGGCACCACTAGAGTGCCTGGTGCCTGTGGAAGCCAAAAGGTATTGTGAGTTGACACATGGGTGCTGGGAACCAAACCCAGTTCCTCTGCAGAAAAGCAGTAAGTGCTCTTAACCACCAAGCCCTCTCTCCCTAGGCCCCATCTTCCTCCTTTTTAAGAATGGAAATAAGGATCTGTCGTTTGGAGCAGATTTAGGGGAAACAGTGTAGATGAAAGGATCCAGAAAGAGCAGGGACTTAACAGCTAATGTCTTTATATCCACCTTATCTACCTTGTAAAAATCTACAATATTGCCTTGGAAACATGATACAACACAAGCCATTTCTTCTCTCACTGATGGAATAGCTGAGAATAAAATCATTGCCTGGTTTTTGTCACAGCAATCACCAGTTTCTCAAAGCCTACTGTGAGCAGAACAGCAGCATTCCACAGCAGGAGCTATTCTTCTGTGGGTTATCCCTAAGAAGGCAGGAAAGTGGGGATGAATGGGAACCAGGGACGTCAGAAAATCCTAAGTCAGTGGGAGGGGAGAGTAAACAGGAGAAACCACCATTGCCAATGCTCACGTAAAGCAGACTACAAGTCAGTCCTTAAGCTGCATCATTGCCTGTTAAAATGGTACCCACCAAGGCTCCCACTACAACATAAAAGCAACTCCCCCCCCCCCACATCTAAAACAAACTCCAGAAGGCTGGGGGAGGGAGTGGCTCCATGGCAGAACACTTGATTAGTATGTAAGAGCCTTGGGTTCAATCTCAAGCCCCCCCCAAAATAAATAAATAATAAAGTCTCCAACACACAGCTTAATATTTTAAAACACAGTCAAAACATGCATATTTTTTTACTGAAAATATCAGCTTATAAACACATATTTAAAAATCATTTTTCCCACTTTTTGGGCCTGAGGAAAGAAACCTACAGAGCACAGGCAAAAACTGGGGCAGGGGCAGGGTAAAGTGGCCAGGCTGGGTCTGCTGGGTCTGGTGAGGCAGCGTCGTGATGTCTCTGCCCCCACGGACCCCTGAGGGAGGGGTCACAAGGGAGGACGGAAGAACCAGAGTCAGCAGAGACAGCGAAGAAGAAACTGAAGGGGAAGGGGGTGTGCAGCACTCAGAGGTCCCCAGCCAGGGTCACCAGAGAGATTTTAGTACCGGTCATTAGGCGGTAAGTAGAAGCAGTGAATCTGGCCCACATAAAAACCACTGCTCTCGGAGACAAGCTTCCGCACTGTCCACCGCACTTTGAGTGTCTCTCCGTAGCTCTGAGGAGCAGCTGTTCTCTTTTTGGTGCCTTTGTGATATGTTCAGTATCTGCTTCCCCGGCCCTACTCCCCACTCTGCCTTGAACCCAGGACTCCGCACCCAATGTTCTCCTATTCTCTCTGCTTCCCAGATGTGTTTGGTGAAAGGCAGTTACAGACAGGAGGTCCCTAAAATGTAGGTCAATTCCATGAAGCTATTTGCCCACTTGTCTCTCTGTTTCTGTTTCTCTCTGCATCTCTGTCTCTGTCTCTCTGTGTCTATCTCTCTGTCTCTGTCTCTCTCTGTGCGTGTGTGCTCACACCCAGCTAAGACTGTCAGTCCATCCACTGGTCGCATCTCTCACATGCCTTCTTCAGGTCACAGCTTCTGGGAGCTTCTGTAGACTTGATTCTTTGGCTTTCCATAACCACTCCCACCCCACGATCCTACTACAGTGGTAGTAGTTCTCTCTCTTTCAAGTCTGAGGTCCTGCAGCCTCATCCGTGGACTTTCTTTCCGTCCGCCAACAACTTAGAAGTAGCTCCTTCCGGAGATTGTTATCTCATGTGCGCTCCGCTTGTTGCCCAGATAATGTTGAATTAGGGACAAGGAAGATGTGGCAGCCTCGTCTTGTCTCATCCAAGTGAAGTGGTTACCTATAGTCTCTGGCTGGCGACAGCAATTCCTGTGGCTGTGAGCTCTTCATGCCCAGCAGAGATCCCCACAAAAGCAGAAAGTAAATACTTATATTCCTCCATCAGAATCCTCAACCTAGCTCAGGGGCTGTCACCTCCGTGAAGACCCTGAATTCTAGGTTGTACGTACCCATCTGACCCAAAGTTCTTACCTGTTCCTCCCCAACTGGCTTTCCAGTCTTGAGACTCTATATTCCCAACTGGGTCTGTGGGACTCACTCCTTGCTATTTGGATTCCTGGCCCTTACCAAAGCTGGTGTCACAGAATCTTCCCTGCCCTCACCTGTATGCCCTGGCCCATTAGAGCTGTGAGGGGAGATGTCAGCAGAAACTTCTTACCTCTAAATGCACAGTGTTGCTTTCTGATTTGAAGTCTTTTGTTGTTGTTTTGCTTTGGTCTTTCAAGACAGGGCTTCTCTGTGTCGCCCTGGCTGTCCTGGAACCCACTCTGTGGACCAGGCTAGCCTCGAACTCAGAGATCCACCTGCCTCTGCCTCCTGAATGCTGGGAATAAAAGTGCACGCCACCCCTACCAGACTCTGATTTGAAGTCTTATTGGAAGGTGTTAAAAAGAATTGTCTAGTCATCCTTAAAATTTAGTGTAACTACACTACAAAGCAAGAAGGTAATTTGAAAGGGATCACTTGGCCTGGCAACATAGATCATTGGCCAAGTTTGCCTCACATGCAAGAAAATTCCCAGCACTGGAGAAAAAGAAGAAAGTAACCACTGGCTCTAATTTTGTGTGTTGGGAGGAGGTGAATTTTGATAAAATACACATCAGCAGAAAGTAAACCTGAGCCTGACAAACATAAATTATAGGACTCACTAGAGCTTACTAAACTCTACACTATTTTGAAATGAAAAAAAAAAAAGCAAACCAACACAGCAACAACAAAAGACGAAAGGAATAGCGAGAACTCTGAGAATGAAGAGCAGACGACACAGCTGTGCTGCCTGACATCCAGACTCAGCATCTTCCCTCACTTTGCAAATGCCCATCGTGTGGGGCGTGGTCCCTCCAAGGCAGAGGCAGCTAAAGGGACTGGGATGAGAAAGCAAAACATCAGAATCCACGCACACCCAAGATGACCCTGCCGGGAACGGAACCTCAAGAAACCTGAGTGGGCTGCACGGTCCAGGAGTGTCCCCACTTAAGACTTTCCAGACAGCTGTGAAGACTCTGACTCCACAAATGGAGAGATCCACGTCCACTGCTACAGGTGGCCACACATAATTTACCTGGCCACAAAACAACTTCATTCATTTAAAGCACGGGATCTCCAAGTGTGGCCCCCAGATCAGCGACAAGACATCTCTTAAAAAAAACCCTGAAACTTGAAGTTCTCAGGTCCCTCCCAAGACTATTACATTAGACACTTCAGGGGTGAGGCCCAGACCCACTGTGCACCTTAACAGGGTCTCCAGGTGACTCAGGTTTGCGAATCGTGACTAGAAAGACAAGAACTACTATAAAAAGTAGCTCTAATCCCTCTCCCCTGTTAAAGTCTCATTATTTACTGTAACATCACATAAATATTTATTTCCCTTTATGACAGTCAATTTAGCATTTATCCTCACTGACTCTAGAATGCCATGGAACAATGCTGTGGAAGCCACCAATCACTGGTTTAAGTACACCCCTTTGGAAGAGATTTAGTCTCCTATGTAGACTTTGCTCACTAAATCTTATGGATGTTCTCCAAATCCCTGGCATCTACAGTAGAGGTTGGCATAAACACCAGCTGAAGGGATAAAGGAACGTGGTGAGGGAGTTGAAGAGGGGAGGTGGAGGTGAGGCCAGCCATCAGCACAGGTGACACCAGCTGTATCTCCATCCACAATACAGCTCACCTGTGCTGAGGATGGAGAACGTTGAGTGTGCCATCAGGAAAGACCATGCTAGGACTGGCTGCTCCAAGCAGCAACAGCTGGTACCGGAAAAGATTGGTATGGATTCCTAGTTCCTCCCCAAGAGAAGTTCCATCGTCTCCTCTGAGGATTCCTGAACAAGAATTACAGAACTGGCACACACCAAGAGTGAGCATCCTGCAGGAGTCTCCTGTTAGAGTACTATTTTAAAAAGGCAAGCAAGAGAGATGAATTGCTAGGAAGCTGCATTTTTACAGCAATTGGGAGACAAACTCCTTACCAGAAATGGAAACTCATGTGATATCATTGCACTGCATATGAATTATTAATGTTGATAATCTTTTTTGCCAATTAGGTATTCAAGAAGGTTCCTGTTGACATCATGTTTGACATCATAATGCTTCATCATTCTAAGAGCTTAATGAAATAAATTATTGCTAGAAAAAGAGAGAGATCAAACACACTTTTTTTTGTACTCAAGGGAATACCAGAAGCCAGCTAGATAATAAAGATAGTGTTTATAATTGATGTACAAAGAGGAAGGTAAAAGAAAGTCTATTGAAGCCCACTAAGACTGTAAATAGGACCAAATGGCAAAGACTTGCTTTTTCTAGCCAAGCAGTCAGAAAGGGAAGAGGAGCCACGTGACTGCCAACTATCACACGCTCATAGAATTCTTACTCTAAAAAGGAAAAGAAAATTTTTTTTACAAAATCATCTCATCCATTCATCCATGTAAGGGCACAGAACATGTGAACTTTCAGACTGCAAAAGACCACAGACTATTAGTCGGAGGCTAAAGGGATACTATTAAATATGTTGGGGCAATTCTGTGATAAGAAGTTCTATAGCATTTGTATAAATATACCTGATCTAATTTCAAATGTATAATTTCTGAGGTTTATGGAATGAAAATTCATGTGGAATCGCTGAAGTAGCACCCTCCTTTCCAACATTCCTAGCAATGGCTTGGAATAAATTAAGCTCTTATTTGGACATCTTGTTGATAAAGTAAAGAGGGTTAAATTCCTTCCCAGGTCAAGCCTTTTAACACTTAAGCCAAGTAGCATGAGATTTATTCGAGTTTATAGTAACTGCTAATAATCAGGGCTCATTTTCTCCATCAGTTTTTACTCTATTTGGTTTCTAAGTAGCCTCTTGAGGAAAGCATTAAGACACAGAAAAATGGTCTCATTCATTTATTTTTTTTTCTTTTCACTAAACAAACACCAAGTAGCCAGGGTTGCCAGGTACTAAAAATAAGTTCCTTGCTACTCTGAAAGGTAAAAATACCTAAGTTTCTCTTGAGCAACCAAAACAAAATACCACAAAGTTCACGATCAGTCACCGTTCTCAACCACTGCTTCAGGCCTTCAAATTCCCTTTTAAAACCCCAAGTTAAGGATGCTGTTAAAAATAGGCTCCTTAACACCTTGAAATTTCTTCCAATGCTAACTTTATGTTTCTGCTGGCAGCAGGCCCAGAAAGCAACAAACAAAAGCAAATTTGGTACCCACCACACGTTTCTGTGAAAAACTACCTAACTGAATCCAGGTCTCTACTCTTCGGATAACCTGTTAGTATTCAAAAGTAAGAAAAGAAATGTATTCCTGGCACATAGTAGGCACATATTAGACGGTATGTTTGTGTTAAAGGTGTTCACAATTATTACCAGAGAAACATCACACCTACTAGTAAACACTAGTTAAGTTTTACAGGACCAAATGAGATTCCATTTCACAAAAAAACTGAATTCATCAAAAGGCAGCCCACTATCCCTCCTCCCTCCCTTTCCTCCAGGATGGGTGCACTCCATCCAGGAAGACTCAGTCTCCTCACACTGGGCCAACTGTTGAGCATAGTTTTAACTACTAGATATACAATTGTGTCTTTGTCAAGGAATCACAGAGTGGTCCCCGGTAATCTACTGACTACGTAAGAGCTGTGTCTATCTAACACTAAGAGTTTAGAGGATGTGCTTTTTCCTCTGCACAATGAGACGTGTCCTCGCTCTTGGATTTGCTATCAAGCGATTACATCTGACACGATGGATCCCTCTTGGATGTAGCAGTACTTTGAAAACATGTAGATGGGCACTGTTGGAATAAATTTTCATCAAGAACTATCTAGGGACTGTTTTAACCTTTCCACATCCTCACACTATCATTCACCCTGGCTGATGTGTGTGCAGAACCGTCATCCTGAGGTAGCTGCCCTGAACTGAAAACCACATCCCTCCACGGTGGCTCTGCTGACATTCCGAACTCTGACTGGGTTCTCTCAATTATGCCCAGGATACAGTCATCCCAGAGAAACACTACAGTGACAACAGGTTCCACTTGGTCCCTTTCTATAGCTCTTCAAAAAGAAACAGCCTGATTCATTCACAAATCCTGCACTGGGCCACTGTGCTGAGAACTCCTGCCAGCCTAGCTGACTTGCAGGTGAAAATCTGAACCCCAGGCGCTCTAACATCCTGGTGCTTGGTCTGCACCACATGCAGATTCAGCTCAGCGCTCGGATTTCATTCAGAGAAACTCGCATGCTCTTGGTGATGCATACCCATCCTTCCAGCTACATCCATTGGGCCACAAGCGCCCTCCCTTAGCAAGAAACAGGCCGCCCCAACTGCTTTCCCCTGCGCTACACTCCACCTGTCCCCACCCCAGGACCAGCCAGGGTTGGTCCCCTGCACCTTCCAGGATCTTTTTCTTCCCTAATTCCCTGGGCCTTCACCTCCCGCAAAAAATGAAAAGTAAACTCTCCCCCAGTCGATGGCCCAACTCCCCCACGAACCCCCTACCCGGTGCAGACCCGACGGGCAGCCCCCCCAACAGCTCGCATTTACCTTGACGCTTGTGTAGCTGGTCTGGGTTTCGGCCTCAGCGCTGCTGCAGCAGTGACGCCTCCGGCCCCGGCAGGTGGTCACAGCGGGGCCCGAGGACCCGGTGCTGCTGCCACTGCCCAGCTCAGCCCGGGACTTGCGGACTCGGACAGCGCCCGGGGGTCCCGCCGCGCGGCTCGGGGGCATGGCGTCGGCGGCGTCGGTCTGCACGAAGAGGCCGTGCAGGGGCGCCGTGGGGCCCTGCGACAGGCTGCTGGTCTGGCGGGGCGAGTTGGACTCATCTGAGTCCCGGCAGTAGATCACGCCGCTCTGTGAGACATGGATGCTGGGGGCGCAGCCCATCCCTCAGCCGGGCTCCCCAGCGCGCGCCCGCCCGCGCCCCCCGGGCCACCCAGACTCGGAGCTTCCCGCGGCCACCTGCAGTGAGGGGGCGGGCGCGGTGACGGCGGCGTCGCCCCAGACTGCGCGCCCCCCCAAGCCCGGGTGGCCGCCGCTCTGTCGGGCTTTCTCCTCCGTGCCCCCTGGCAAGCGTCCGGGGGCAGCACGCGTCACCCCAACTTTCCCTCCTGGGCCATCTTCCTCCCGGAGCGGCAGAGCGCGCACACACACGGCCCGCGCGCCCCGGCGGCCGCCACCCTCCCCGCCGCAGCGCCCCAAACGCGCGCCCCGCGCCTCCGCCCTCCGCTCCGCCCGCGCCTCGGCCCGCGCCGCCCAGCTCCCCACGCCCGGGCCGGGGCGCCAGCCCGCCTGCCCGCCCGCCGGCTCCGTCTTCCCCACTTTCAGTCTTCGCACGTCCCCTTCCCGTCTCGGTTCTCCTTGGGGTCCCCAAGGGCCGCCCCACTGCACTCCGCTCCCGGCCGCGCAGCGCCTGACACCGTGCCTTGGAACCCTCCCCAGCTCCTGGCTGCCCCGGAGGCCTTGTCCCTTGTGGGGGGTAGGGGCAGGTCCACACGGCCCCCTAGTGCCCTAGCCCCTCTCCCCCTAGTCTGCACAAGCCCCTCTCCAGGCCCAGAATGGCTGGGTGGACCTCCAGTCTCTTCTCAAAAACCCATTTCCAACCCTATCCCTGACTTGTCACCAGGATGCCCTCGCAAACAGCAGGGAACGTAGAGCTCAGGCCCACCAAGGCCATTGATTGGCTTGTCAAGACGACTTAAGAGACCCCATTCTTGACTAGTTTACATCTGCTTTCACTTCAGTCCCACGAGCATCCACATGCTCATCTTAAGGTTCAGCTGGGTGGTGGCCCAGCCTTTAGAAAAAAGCCCATTCCCTGTCTGCATATCCTTCTATCCTTCGGAAGCTCACGCCAAGATATGGGCTGTCCCACTGGGGAATACATTCTCATTTCCGTGAAAGAGCCAAGGAAAGAACAAAAAGCTGTTGGCGTGTTCATTTGTTTTGCTATTTGTATTTTGTCTGTTTTTTTGTTTGTTTGTTTGCTTGCTTGCTTGCTTTTGTTGTTTTTTTGCTCTCTCTCCCCTAGTTTTCAGCTCTTCTCTGGGTGTCACTAAATGTTCACCCTGACTTCCACCTCACCCAGCCTCCCACGGCTCTCCTTCCACCCTGGACTGGGCAATCCAAGATGGCCTCCCTCAGTTCCCGCAGTGAGGGCCACGCTGGTTGAGCCCCCCCCTGTAGAAGAGGAGGATGCTTTTAGAAGCAACTATGCTGTGCAAACTGTCTTCTGGAAATCCACGTTCTAGCCTCCAGGCACCACTTACTCATGGGCCCCTTCAGTGATTTCTGCCACTACCACGGTGGCACATTTACAAGATAGTGAAACGGTCTGAGCAAGGACTTCAGTTAGACTTCTGGAAGGACAGATTTCAATGCAAAATACACAGAGGTATCCAGTTCAAGACGACATCATTGTCCTCCTTTCCCTCAGTTGATGCCTTCTCACTGCCAAAGAGAAACAAAATAGACATCCCTACACATCTCAAGTTCAAGCTGGCTGTGATGCTAGTTTACACTAGTAGGATAATTCTACAAATTGGGAGGTTGAGGCAGGAGGATTACAACAGGAGGTCAAGGCCAATCTGATTTCCATGAGCTCTAGGCGCCTGTCTACAAACAAGCAGAAACACCACCACACCCCAAGTTCAGATAGAAAGAGTCAACCTTATTCAACCTTTTGTTTTGCATCTCAGTTCAGTTATCACCTTTTTTTTTTTTTTCATTGTAATGACATTAAAAAAAAAAAAAAGTGCCTCTCCAGTTAATTTGGGGAAAACCCCTGTTGTATTTCCTCATGGGCAGGGAGGGAAATAGCTCAAAGGATTTCCAGGTGGGCTGAGTTCCCCAACAAACTTTGAGGTAGTGTTTGGCAAGCAATCAGTTTATCAGATGTCTTGAAAGCAGCATTTAGAAAAGGTCAGAAAGGGAAGTGACGTCTGAGCTGAGGGAGAAACTGACCTAGGCTTGGGCACCTGGCAAGGAGGTTTCTGGTGCTTAGGATGATGCTTCAGAGAGGTCCTGAGGTGGGACTGCAAAGAGGGACCTTGATACACCCGTGTCGACCAGTCAGTCATTCACACCAACTATGTCAGTGACCTTGGACAAGGTGGCTGAGGCAGGCCCCCTTGTAAAAGGGCAACTGAACCAGTTTCCTGCTGGCAGCATGCCCAGCAACTGGAGGAGTAAGCCAGAGTCCTTCTGTCCTGACATCACAGCTTCCCCACAGTTCCTTGCACACTGACTGGGCACCATACAGATAAGACTGCCACAGTACAGGGGGGCAGTCATTCACCTAAAACTAAGTCTGGTAGCTACCATCTGTAACAGGTGGTTGGTTGGTTGGTTGGTTGGTTTCTCTGTTTTTCTTTTGGGCCACCAACCAGCTCCCAAATCATGATACAGAGACTTACTTATTAGTTTTGAAGGCTAGGCCTACCTCAGGCTCGTTTCTGGCTACCTCTTATAAGTTAAATTAAACTGTTTCTCTTTACCTACCTTTTGCCTTGGGGCTGTTTACCCTCTTCCTTTCTTCCTGTCTATCTTTCACTGCTTCTCTATATCTGTCTGTCTGTCTGTCTGTCTGGCATCTGCCTGGTTTCTTGCCCTGGGCAGGTCCCTTGTTCTCTTCTCCTTCCTCTCTCATTCTTTTTCGTTTCTCTCCTCTCAACCCTAGATTTCTCCTCCTATTTATTCTCTCTGCCTGCCAATCCCGCCTGTTCTTCTACTGCCTAGCTATTGGCCATTCTGCTTTGTATTGGACCAATCAGGTGCCTTAGGCAGGCAAGGTGAAACAAATGCAGCACATCTTTATATAATTAAACAAATACCCCATAAACAAAAGTAACACACAGTTAAAGTAATATTCTGCAGTGTAAACAAATGTAACACATCTTTGCCTATTTAAAATAATATTCTGCAACAACCGTCTGCCCTTCCTTCTAATGGATCACTAAGGAATGAACAAACAATAGCAGAATTAAATTACAAGACCCCCCCCCCCCCAAATCTCCATCCCTTCTCCTGGTATGATGTTATTCCTCAGGTAGTTCCTATACACCCATCTCAGACACCATCCTTCACAAAACTGAGCATCAGATACTTCTCATGCTGCTGCTATGTTCAGAGTTTTCTCAAGGAATTACTCAACAAAACTATACACTGAAAAGTGTCAGTGATGCTTTGGAAGGCTAAACTATGGTAAAAACACAAACTACACCCTATCTTCTGGTAGAGAGCACTTGCAGATGAATCATGACTGCACAGACATCCAGAAACAAATTTAGGTTGAACTTATACATTGTAAAAAATGAGTAAGCCTCGAGAGGGATGGATGACCTCAATGTAGATAGTGAATAGGACCAGACAGCTTTAGAGGATTCACTGAACATTTCACATAGGCACTAGGTCCTTTGGTTGAATGTGACTTCTCCATGGAATAGAAGACAGAGAGAAAGTACTTACGTATCCATTTACATCCCATTTTCAAAGCAGCCAGTAACTCAAACTCAGACTTAACTTTCACCTCCAATTTTGGCTTGGTGACTATATATATATATATATATATATATATATATATATATATATATATATATATATATATATTCTGTCTCTATAATCCCCAAGTGTTCTCAGTGGGAATGTGTGACCTGCCCCCATGACAGGGACAGATCTGATCTGATTGCTGAAACTTACAGGAGTATGTAAATGGAGAAGACATGAGGCTCTGAAATTGTATCCCCCGCTTAGTTCTAAGACCTGAATGCTGGCCTCAGGGAGTGATTTCTGAACTGGTCCCCCTGCAAGGACACAGTGCAACCCAGGGCGACAACAGTGTCTGCATGCTCAGACACTGCGGCTGTCATTTAGGCAAAATTTAGTAAAATAAGGTCAGAAAACCCAACATTATAAAAAGAAATTAATTAAAGTGAGAAAATTTTAGCAGCAATGTCCAAGAAATAAATAAAAAGAAAGCTAACTGAATAAAAAAAAACTGTACTTAAAAAGAAGGAAGAAATTTAGCTCATGTTCAAGGTCAGCTGAGCGCCTTTTATGTTTTATAATGATATTAAGTAAGAGCTTGCTGCAGAATTATGACCCAGAGCACTGCAAGATCCTGAAGAATTAAGGTCCATTCCACTTCTAAAATGGAATGAATCTCCCAGAATTCCTCTCAAGGAGCAGAAAAATGTGATTAATACATTTTGAATCATTTTTAGCCACAAAGGTTAAAACAACCACAGCCATCTAATTGATCTTTAGATAACCAAACATTTAATCAACCGATCAACCTTACAGAACTTCTGGGTTCAGACAATGTTCCTCATGGGAGAGTCTTGGGAATCTAACCACCTGACAGGTCAAGTGACACCGTTTATTAGGCAACCCAGCCTGGCAGAGGGTTCACCGAACTCAGAAGGGTCAGTCTGAAACCTGACTCTGTGTAACCTTGGGTAAGTCGTTTAACCTCTGAGCTGCAATTGCCTGCCTAATCTCTGACCTCTCGAAATCACTGACATTTGGGACGCTGAGAGCTTTTTATCTTCTTATGAAATGATTTTTAATTTAAAATCTTGGGCTTTTTTTTTTCAAGCTAAAAGAACAGTCCCAACCCCGAGGGCACATCGGAATCACCTAGAAGAATTTGTCAGAAATATAATAATTCCCCATCGCGGGTGTTCAGGGCTGGTCCAGCATCTGCCATTTCTAAGAAAGCGGATCTAGTGAAGCCCCGACTTCAGCCTTCTTTGCAGACCATACAAGGCAAATGGCTGGAGTACCCACACAATGAGGCTGCCCCCATCGCAGGCTGAGCTTTCTACCCTCACTCTTTCTGCTCCAGCTAAAGTTGGTTAGATAGACCTTGCAGAAGAAAGAGCCCAAGTGCATGGTGGCTGGAGGCTGGCGATCTCAGAGCTTACTGGAGCAGGATACCAGAAGCCCTAGACCAGTAAAGACATCCGACACTCCACACCAGCTGGGCCCAACACGGCTGATGTGGATGGCTACAAAGTGTTCCATGATAATACCCTCTCTATGACCTTCATAAGCGCCTATCCCATCAAGTATCTGATGCCACATTAGGAAAATCTCATGAATACGGAAAGTCAGAGGGATTCATACCCATTCCTAGAATCCCCTACCTTTTCTTCAATTTAACTCACGATGATCCACCCCTCCATCAGTTTGACCATCAAAGTAACCATCCAAAATACTATAAAGCTACTCCTGTCATTTTCTGTACTCACCCTTTGGGTGTGTACCTTTGTAAATTTCGTAAATTTGTAAATTTTCTCCCAGTTCCTAATTTGTCTTCTCTTCCCAGTTCATTCTTTGATGGAGACAAGAACCTGAAAACACTGGCCAGAGGTCTCAACCTGGCTGTCTTCTCTCCTAACACACACACACACACACACACACACACACACACACACACACACACACACACCCAGGCCTCACACTGTTTCCCCAGAAGATCTAGCGCTCATCAGGGGCTGTGCCCATTGCCAGTCATGCATTTATCTCCATACTCACGTGGCTAACTTCTTCTCTTCCTTAGGTCTCTTATGAAATGTCCCTGCTCCATGTTTTCTATCCTCAACCCCTATTTAAAACTTCAGCCGACATTTTCCCCAGTCACTGTGGCCCTCCTGAATCCCCCTGGCCTGGAATTGTTCTTGTCTCATAACATATGTCACCTTCCATTTTACTATAGAATTCGCTCACTTGTAATATTTACTTTCTATCTTTTCTCACTAGAATCTAGGTTCTTACTTATTTTTGGAACTCATATATCTGTTGTATCAGTGCCTAACATACAGCTGGGTATTCAAATATTTGTTCAATGAAGAATGAATTTTTTTTTTGCCTTCTGATCTCTTAACTGTCACAGCTCAAAATTAAAGGAGCGATTGTTTTAAGTAAGAAATTTCATATTCTGTGACTTTAGTTTTTTAAAATCAATGAATGTGTTTAACTTGAAAATCCTCCTTTTAGAAATAAAAATCATCTGCATAGATTTTTTTATCAGTGCTATTTATAGTAATGAAGTGTGAAAAAAATCCATAGATCAAACACTTAAGGAATAGCCCAGCAACCTGCTCTACTATGTCTGACTCTCACTATTCCAATGTGTTTAAATGAAAATTAGATTAAAAAGCAATACAATATACATGCCTCAATTACAAATACGGAAAAATATATGTACTTACTAAGGTTCATAAGTGAATGTCAAATGTGATCTAAAAATTGCATTAAGACAATCTAAGTGTCATGTTTCCTAATTGTCTTCTTTAAAAAAAATGGCACGTTATCTTTTATGAATTTCATTGGTAATTTTTCCATCAAATAAGGAAGAAGATGGTGGGAGAAGAAAGCCAGGAATGAGAAACAGACATGGAGAAATTAATGGATACACACTTACCAGGGAAACACAGAACCAGACCCACAAATACACGGTAAGAGATAAAGAAAGACATACGCAGACATTTTTAGGGTGGAATATTCCTAGCTAGTGCATTTATAGATGCAGCTTTTCAAAGAGAAAGAAAAGTAAGTTGTATTTTAAATTATGCTTGCATCACTTTTTAGATGTTTTTTTTTGCCAAAGACCAAATGAAATTAAGGAAAGGATTTGGCCCATAGGACAGATCTTTCTTGCCAATTGTAGAAATGGAAAACAAACAAGATATAGAAGGAAAGTCAGCTAACATCTCTGACTTCTTTAGGTCAACATCACCAAACCTGCAGGGCATTGAGCACTGGGTCCTTATCTGCATGGTATGAAAGTGATCTGTGCTTCCCATTCACAAGAAAATCACAAGGAAAGGGCTGGACCAGCTCCCAGGGAGAATTCTAGAATCCCTTAGCTCTTTGTCCCCAGGTTCTCTTGGGCCCAAGCAATCAAGCTACGAAGGATGGAACATCCTTTTCCAAATGTCTTGCAAATATATTTCACAGAAATGTCCAAGACATAAAAAGATATTCAAATGAAACTCAGGGTAGAGCCCACTCCACAGAGAAGCTTCCAGAGTAGCTAGGAATTTAGGACTTACAAGAAATAACAGAAATGCATAAGAGCAACAAAATGAACTGTCAGTTCTTTTCTGGTCATTAAGATAATTGGGAAAGGCTTTCTAGAGAAAGAGGAATGCTAGCTGGACCCTGACTAGGGCGGCTTACTAATCAGAGGAGTCGTACGAACAAAGGTACAGAGGAACATCTAACTTTGAGGGAGCTAGAGGCCATGAACACACAGGACAACTAGACAGTAACTCCTGAGCCAAGGATGATGAACCCAAGGGAGAAGGAGACAGAAAATGGCAAGTGTTGAAACTGCCCTTCTATGTAGAAGTTGCTTCCTTCACAGAACCACCCTATGTGAAAATCTACATCGAGAAAATAAATTGTCTATTGTCTAGCTAACAATACCATTTGCCAAGTGATTGAGTGTTGGCTTTCATTCAACACGGCTCCTTGAATATTCACATACAGTCCTTGAGATTTTAGACTTTCCAGATCCAGGTAAGTATTTTAAATCCACATAAAAAGTTTTCGGTATACACAATATATAAAGCAAGTTGCAATGCATATTTGTGTATGTGCAATCCACATAAGCCTAAGATTTCCTAAATACCCGGTGGGCAAAGTTTAAAAGTCCAGGTTTGTTCAGATGTCCTAATTTGTTTTCCTTTGCTGTGTGAAACATCATGACCAAAAACATCTTGGAGAGGAAAGGGTTTATTCCCTCTTACCAATCCCAGCTACTGACAATTGTCAAGAGAAGTCAGGGCAGGACCTCAAGACAGGAACCTGGAGACAGGAACTGAAGCAGAGACCATGGAGGAACACCACTTACTGCCTTACTCCCCATGGCTTGTTCAATCTGCTTTCTTAAAACAACTCAGGACCACCTACCAGGGATGGCACCGCCCACCGTGGATTGGACCCTCCTACATCAAGCATTACTCAAGAAAATGTCCCATAGACTTGCCTACAGGCCTTTCTGATGGAAGCATTTTCTCAGTTGAGGTTCCCTCTTTGCAGATAACTTTAGCCTGTGTCAGGTTGACAAAAAACTGATCAGCACATCAAGTGTGGTGGCTTAATCCCCGCACCGGAGGTGCCTGAGGCAAGTGAACTGGGATAAATTCAAGGCCAGCCAAGGCTACATAGTAAATTCCAGGCTATCCTGGGCTACAGAGTGAGACTCTGTTTGAAAACACAGAGGCAGAAAACAGTAAGCAAACAAGAAGGTCCAGGTTTCTAAGTAAGCCCTCCCCTGCCAGGATGCACATTTTGAGAAGTGCGCCATTTACTCCAAAACATACCATCATATTCAGCAAATATTTACTGACAGCCTACTATGTATCAAATGCCAACTCTGCACCAGGGAGTTAGAAGGAAACAATCTCAATTTCCACCAATTTAGACTACGTGGGGTGGAAGATTAGAAAGATAAGCAATAAATTCTCTGGGAGTGGTGAAGGTATTTAAGAGCATTGACATGTTAAAGAGGCCCAACATGCTGGCACATGCCTAAAATCCCAGCACTGAGGATGCAGAGGCAGAACATGGCTACAAATTCAAGGCTGGCTGGGTCTCCACAGTGACTTTCAGACCAGCTAGAGCTACGCAGTAAGACCCTGACTATAAATAAGCAACTAAATACATAAAGTTGGAGTGATGGATTCGGGGTAGGGTTACAGACATTTTCTCAGCAGAGAGGACGTTTAGGCTACGATTATCAGAAAACTTTATCAAATAAGGTTTTCCTTCACTCCTTTTTCATCTTCCCATCTACACACTGAGGACCCTGAGGACCACCAGGACACAGGGCACCATGAGAGAGATGAAAAAGTACATCCAGGAAGGAATCAAGATCTGTATACATAAGTGTGTTCATACTTGCTATGAGATAAAAATCCTAACCCAGAGAGAGAGGTGCGTTTGGGAGGCGGAGACCTGGAAGATGTCACCGAGAAGGTAAGGGTGTAGTTCCCCAAAGAAGGGGCAGGATGAATAACTGGAAAAAGAAGGCACTACAGAAGACCTCCATGAAGACCTAGGGGTGGGAACATTCTCTGAATACTTGAAGAACAATAAAAAGAGGTGACTTAAATGCCTTATGGTAGAGGGTCATAGGAACCATGTGTGTTGAAATCCAAGGGTCTTGCTGAGCCACCCCACCCCTCACTGGTCTTGGGACAGCTGACCCTGCCCCTCACTGGACATTGCAGCAGGAAAACTGGCCCTGTCCCCCACGGGAAAGCTGGCTCCCCTCCACATACACACTTGGTAGAGATGGCCCCATCCCTCACCAAGGGCAGGGGAGCACTGTCCCCCAAAGGCATGGGCCTAGGAGAGTTGACTCTGCCTCTCACCTGAGGGGGTGGTCCCAGTGGCCTGGACCAACCAATTCAGCTACCACCCAGACCCACATCCTGGGCCTTGGGTTGGCCCACCCTAACATCTACCCCATCTATGACCTGCTGGAGTGCACAAAGGGACTGGTCCCCAGAACGATAACTGTAGATCTCCATGACTAGGGTAACAGTAGGACATCTGAGAGGTGTTTCAGTGAGGGTCCAGTGATGATGGTGTGCCAGAGGCCTTGAACCAGACCAATGACTCGCTGCAATGAATATTTTGTGGGTGGGGCTGATTGGACAAAAGGGTCTAGTGTGTGACACATCGCAGCTCCTGATGCCGCGGGATGAATGAAGTGTTGGAAAGATGGAGGAGTGAGGTGGGGTTTTTTGTTTATTTTTAATTTATTGAGGGGTGTCTTTTGGAGGAGCATGCTTCAGGGGTGAGGGGCAGATGTAGAGGGTCTGGGAGGTGAGTAGGATTGAGTTCATGATGTAAAATTCCCAAAGACTCAATAAAGAATTATATATACATATATATATATGTTAATATATATTTATAACTTGTGGTAAAACCACTATGCATCACAATGGATTACACAGGGGTTTCTAAAATGTATTATGGTGGTGTTTGGTATTATTTGGTGTTGTCATGTGTTATGTGTCTTAGTTTGTGTTAGTGACACTAATAATAATGTAGTATTATTATTATTACACTATTGTTACCAAGGAACCAAATGCCAGGCCACAGAGCTTGGCTCCATCCTAAGCATGAGAATCACTCTGGTTCTCAGTAAAACTCAAGGGCTATTTGCCCATGGAAAAAATGGCTGCATGTTCACTGACTGGCCTGAAGGGAGCTGGGAGTGAGGTCGGTGAGGAGTTAGACTAATTCAGACATGGGGTAGTAGGATCTTTACAGACTGAATTACATCCTAGACGGGGGAGCTGAAACCCTACCCCCAAGATGATAATGACTGAATTAATTACCTTTAATGGGGGTAATAAGGTTAAAAGAGGTCATAAAAGTGGGGGGCCTAACCCACTAAGACTGCTGTTCTTTTAAGAAAACGGGACCCCAGCACTGCTCACACACATCTCGGAAGGAGCCTGACAGTTCATACAGGGAAGGCAGTGTCTAAGGCCAACAGGGGAGCCTGGCCAGACTCCCCCCATGCTTGCACCCTGACCTGGGAGTTCTAGACTCCTGATTTGTGAAAAAGTGTATTCCTGTTGTATAGACCACCCAGTCTCTGGTATCTTGTTGAGACAGTCTTAGCACACTGAGCTCAAACAATAATGTGGAATAGATGGATTTGTGAGACTAGAAGTAAAGGGGGCAAGGGATTTGACAGATCTTATTGTGGCTGGATTCCTGGGATCTGGTGTCTGATTAGACGAGGGGCCAAGGAGCCTGTGTTCTCGAAAACAACTGCAAAATTCACCAGCTAAGATGGCCAGGACAAAGTGCATGTGAGAATGCCGAGTAATCCTGTAAGAAACGACACCTGTACACACAGCGGACACTTCCCCTGTGCATACAGTGGGCGCTTCCCCTGTGTATACAGTGGGCGCTTCCCCTGTGTATACAGTGGGCGCTTCCCCTGTACACACAGTGGGCACTTCCCCTGTACACACAGTGGGCACGTCCCCTGTATACACACACACACGCACGCACGCACGCACGCACGCACGCACGCATGCGCTTCCCCTGGATTTGCAATTTTGTGGGGCTCAGAAGTTTGAGTCTAGAAACCAGAAAATATCTACTCAACACCAGAGCTGACATTTGTCCCCAGAACAGGACTAGAATATGAGACAAGACATCAAGAAGGTCTTTTGTGTCTACTGCTGGGCCTGGAGAATTTACAACTAGGGAGGAAAAACATTCACCATTGTTTTATAAATTCTTCTTTTTTATTATTTTTATATACATTGGTGTTTGATGGTATATGCATGTCTTTGCGTGGGAGTTGGATCCACTGGAACTTGAGTTGCAGACTGTGAGCTGCCATGTGGGTGCTGGGAATTGAACCTGGCCTGGGTCCTCTGGAAGAGCAGCCAGTGATCTTAACCACAGAGCCACCCCTCCACCTCCCCGGTATTGTTTCAAAGACCAGAAGAGGGCAGCTAGGCATGTCAGTCTCCAGGTACTCCTTGTCAACCAACAAGTGCCTGGCCCACCCTTTCCCTGAGAGAATCAGAAAGACATCTCTTTGCCAAGACTTCCTTGGGCTTCCCTACAACCAGGCACACCCAGGGATGTTAGTTTCTTGCTTCCTGTTTGGATTGCTAAGGTCAGCCTTGGAGACTTTTGCTGCAAGAACTGCTTTTAAACCCTTGGAATTTCACTTCATGACCAGTTCCAGGGGCCTCAAGGCTGCAGCTCAGCCCAGGGGCCCTGCCTTAGCACCTCCTGTGGATCCTGTGTCTTAGTCCTCTTGCTTTGGCTGCTGGGGGCAGTTCTAGAAGCCTTCTGACAGGAAGTGTCTTCCTTTTGGAATTTGACATTTGCTCTGCAGCATGGCACTTCGGCTGTTATATCATTAAACGTCTCCAAGGCAACAGTAGCTGGGGGCCTGACTGATAACTTCTTCATATCATGAACAGAAATAGCGTAAGTCACATGGTTCCCCCAACCAGTGACAACCAAACTTTAGCATCCGTCAGAGTGGGTGATCTGCTAAAACACAGATTGCAAGGCCAGAGAATGTGGGTTTCTAACTCCTTCCTCGGCGATGGGACTGCCACTTACTCAGGATCACGCTTTGAAAACCACTTCCATACACAAGGTAAGATATCACAAATAAAAGCGGAGGGCGTAGCAAAAATCTTCACGTGTGATATTTGATTTTCTAAGACACAACTTGTACTCGAGACTGAAGCTTCGTTTCACAGAGGATTGCCATAGAACACTATCAGCTGAAGGGTGAGAATGTGGTAGATTTGGAGGGTCTCCAATCACGCTTCCTGACCTCTGGAAGTGTGTCTGAGGAGGACTGGTTTACCCACAGATGTCAATATGGTATTGATGTTCGCAATAGCAATGCATTCCCAGTAGGGCACTTGATTTCATGTTTCTTACTACAAATCATTCAAACCTAGGAAGACCAGTCCACTGTGTTTTAGGAACAATAAAGTTTGGTTAAAAAAAAAAAAGAGGCCTGGGGAGTTAGGTGAAGGAGAGACGGTATAAATTTGCCACCATGTGGGAAACGCTCATTAGCAACAGTTTTGAACATTGCATGCCGTATTTCTCTAGGCTGCTCTTGTGTTTGTGTCTTCGGATAGGAAATTTGTCAGCACCTCTTGTCTGCGTACCATTGACCTGAACTCCCACCTGGCGTGGTTAATTGTTTGCTTTCTCTAAGCATGGAGTCACCCACTTTTAGAAGTGAAACCCCACATAAGCCTTTAACAAAGAAATATGGCCAGTGCTGTGCACAACGCACTTCTTCTCACTGAGATCTCAACGCCTTCACATCAGTGAATCTACTCATATTTAAATCACCGGCTGTTACCACTGATCTTTCCCAGGGAAGTCACAAGAGCCACCTACCTCTCCTCACTATGTTCCTTTCCAGGGAAGTCATAAGCAGCACCTACCTCTCCTTGAACCAAGGTACAATTCCACCAAAGTTTACTCTGGGGAGCCAATGAGTTTACAGGGCTTACTTATAAAACATTTAAGTGAGGGGTTATTTACAGGAATGTGGGTGCTCCCTTGCAAAAGCTCACACCAGAAAGTTTACCTAACAGGGATACCAACTTTCCTATAGCCGCATAGATAAAGCCTGCCTCCTCTGGTCTTCCCCAGTGTGTGTGTATATATATATATATATATATATATATATATATATATATATATATATATATATATATATATATATATATATATATATTCTAGCCACTCCCCAAGGCCAGTGCAGTTAGGACAGCGTTGCATACAAGAGGTAGTAGGAGCTCACAGGTGAAGGTCCTGTGACCCTGCCTGCCCCCTTAGGAGGAGATGTAAACAGTCAACCAGCCCAGCTGGGAGCTCGTTTGCAAGTGGGCACAGCCGAACTCCCCAAGACAGCAATTGTTTGGCTGAAAGGATATTCCTGTACAATCCCAGCATAAACATTAGCTTAAACACACACACACACACACACACACACACACACACACACACACACACACACGCACAGAGAGAGAGAGAGAGAGAGAGAGCACTCTATAGAGTATTGAGATGAAGGGGACACATCAGAGCATGTGTGACATGGGAGTTATCTTTGGATGATGACAAGGAAACAGTGTCCTCTGGACACAGCACAACAGTGACGCGTGTGACCTCACAGCTGCTGTGACAGCATGCACGAGACCTGTGCAAGCACAAACCAGACCAAATCTCAGCGCAGAGAGGGGAGGTAGGCACGAAATTCCACCCTTAGCCTTGAAGCTATCGGCAACGGTGAGCTGCTGGGAGAGGAGAGTGGGTTTTCTCTGAGAGTGTCGTTCCCGGTAAGCCAACCATGCTCCAGTGGGAGGTCACTCATCCAAGGATACATGCACAATACAAACTGGCGTGACGTAGGGAGAGGGGAGGAGCAAAGTTGGGTGGATAAGGAGGTAGGGGGTAGAACCAGGAAGAAGGATGAATATGATCAAGATACAGTGTATGAGATTTAAAAAAAAAAAAAAATCAAATCAAATTAAAAAGAAAAAAAAACTAAATTTGGGAGCTAAAACTACAAAACTCTTAAAAACCTGTAGCCTCCAGGCTTAGAAGATAGAGGGGTCATGAGTTCAAGGCCAGCCTGATAAAACTAATTACAAAACGATAGTGAACCGAGGCACAGACTCAGGTATGACCCTGTGTTCGTACTTGGGCCTTGTAGGCACACTAAACGAAAGGAGCCAGCCAGAAGGCCACAGAGGTCCGGGGGCGCAAGACATCCAGTCTGTTCTGACAAGTTCGGACAGATAAATCAGGTAGTGGTCAGGGTTTGGAGAGGTGGAGCACAGAGAATGGCCGCCTCAGGGGCATGGGGTCTCCTTTCAGGGGGATTTATTCTTAAAGAGCTGGAACTAGATGGGGGTATAGTTGCATGGCGTCGTGAAATGAAGCATGCTTCACCAGACACTTTGAACTGGTGATTTTAAGTTGTGCATATGTTATCACCATGAAGCAACGTCACTCACCACTTTACTAGAACAAATGAAAAACACACAGCAGCGTGGAATCAATGTAGGGAAAGCACCTGACAATTCCCTATATGTACTTGGGGTGGTATTTTACTTGTACTGCAATGTGATTTTAATTGTATGTTAATAAATAAAGTTGCCTGGGGGTCAGAGCTATTAGAGCCATAGCAAGTGCGTGGCGGCCGTGGCGCACGCCTTTAAGGACCTGGAGGGCTGTACATGCAGGCAGTGACGAGGCAGTCACGTGTTTGGGTTTACAACCAATGAGAAGGCAGGACAGCTAGACTATATAAAGACAAACACACAGGAAGTAGGCCCCTTTCAGAGAGCTCTCTTGGCTGAAGCAGCAAGGGTAAGGCTCTTAGTTCTAACCTCTTGGCTTTCTTCTCTGAATCGGCTCTGTGTTTCTTATTTAATAAGACGGTTGGTTACATCTACATGTACTCATATAAACCATTTATGAAAGGCCCTGGGTTCAATCCACTGCATCAAAAAAGAAAGAAAGGAGAAAACTCAGTGTCATTCTTAGCTGAAAATTATCCAGTGCCTCTCATATCCATAACAAAGCGCAGGGGGCATCACCCCATACCTACACTAGAGACCCTCACCACCACCACACTAAAGCAAGAACAGAAAGTCACACGGGCTGGCAAGGAAGAGCTCTGTTCACAAGCACTCGTGTGTGCAAAGAAAACCCTAATGACCTCAAAAAACAACCACTAGAACCAATAAGTGAGTTCAGCAAATCTCAGAACACAGGTCACCTGCTTTCTATATACTAGTAATGAGGAATTGGGAATTTGACATTTGAAGTGCCATTTACGATCATATTGAGAAGCATAAACATTTCTCCTTGCCGAAAAAGCTAAAACATCAACAAAAGGTGTGAGAAACTCAAGTTCATCCAGATCCACTCAATTGCATGGCAGACTCCATGTTGCTGGGACGTCAGTTCTCCAAAAACTGTTGGCTCTGTTCAATGCCATTCCAGTCTAGAAACTGACCAAATGACTCTAAGATCTGGGTAGAAATACAAAAGGTCTACAATAACTCAATGAGTTCTGCAAACAACATGGAAAGATTACGCCTGCTTTTAAGACTGAATAGACAGTCACGGTGAACAAAGGAGGTAGAGCCAGTGTGATGACGGACAAGTGGACAGATGGAACACTATACTGTCCAGGTACCGGACAGCGCATCCACTCAGTTTCAATAACAGTTCCGTGGAAGCCAACTGGTAATGTGGGGTCTTTTCACCACGGTGCTAGGATGGCTGTGTACACAAGGCAATGAAATAAAATCAGCACAGAAATAAAAACCCTGACCCCCACTTTATACCGTTCACAAATATTAACCACATGGGTCACAGAATTAAGCAAAGAATCCAAGGCTTAAAAACATCTAGAAGTAAACATAGATGTTTACAAACGTGGAGTAGGCAAAGATTGCTTAGGAAAAAAAATGCAAAAGGAATGTGCCACCAAATGGAAAAAAAAGTGTGTGTTGGAGTTCAACAGAAGTTTAGCAGTCTGTTCTTGTAAAGTGTTTTTGAGAAAAGAAAGAGGGAAGCCAGTGACTGGGAGAAAAAGACATCCAGGATATATCTACCTCACAGAATTGGAGACGGGTGGTGGGACAGAGGTTGTCCAGCATAAGCAAGACCCTGGGCTCAAGCCCCAATACCACACACACAGAGACATGCGTACATGAACACACACACATACACCACACACCCAGACTGGCACATGTAGACACACATACATACACCACACACACAGAGGCATACACACATGGACACACACAGACTGGCACACATGACACACACATATATCACACACACAAACAGGCACATGTAGCCACACACACATACACCACATACACAGACAGGCACACGTGGACACACACATACACCACATACACAGACAAGCACACATGGACATGCACACACACGCGCGCGCGCTCTCTCTCTCTCTCTCTCTCTCTCACACACACACACACACACACTCAAGTTGATAATCAGAAGATAGACAACTTAATTAAAAAATAGAACAAAATATTTTAATAACTTCACAATATCAGAAGTAAAAATGGACAGTAAAAACTGTTGTTCACCATCTGTCATCAATAAAATGCAAATGAACCACAAGGATATCTCACCACATACCCACGAGTGTGGCTAAACCACACTTGTTCCATACTCTTACATGTGGCTACATGTGCTGGTACAACTGCTTCATTAATTTTCTTATTAAATATACTGCACACTCAGCACAGAACCATGCCATTTCTTCTAGTCATCTGTGTTCAACGGTTTCCCTCTGGGCATTCACAGAAGAGTTTTAAATACTAGCCCCAAACTAGAAACAACTCAAAGGTCCATTAGCCAAGGAATAAATAAATGTGGTGTGCCCATAAAATGAAAAACTAAAGATATAAAATGACAAACTTCAGACACTTATATCAATATATATGAAACTCGCTGTCATACTGCGTGAAACAGGGCAGCCACAAAAGGTCACAGATATGCGTTACTTTTCTTACTACCGAAGACCTGGTAAGAAACAAATGAAAAAGGCCAGTCCTCTTCTGCTTGTGGTGTGAAGGTGATGTACAGGCCACCATGAGGAAGATGCTGTCGCAGCAGAAACGTAGGGCTGCATGCTGACATGTCAGAGGAAACATGGGGCTGCATGCCCACGTGTCAGGGGCACAGGAAGCAAAGGCGAGGACAGGAAACAAGGCGAAGTTATGCAACCTCAGGCCCCTCCCCAAAGTGATGCATTTCCGCTAACTAGGCCTCAACTTCTATTGGTTCACACCCTCCCAAACAGCGCCACCGTCAGGGAACCAGATGTCCAGACGCTTGAGCCTAGTTATGGTTGGCGTTTCAATTGACTCCATGACACTGTGTGGTGTTGATGGAAGACCAGTAAAGGCCACGCTACCTAAGAGAAGAGATCAGTGGGTGCTTGGTGACTCTTGTCATAAACTGACCCCAAGAAGCGTGGACTGGGTTGGTGGAACTGGATTGTATCACATTATGATAGTGATTGTACATCACACGATGAAATTCTTCATCAAAACTTATGAGTTGAGGCCAGGTGTGGTGGCACACACCTCTAATCCTAACACTCGGGAGGCAGAGGCAGGTGGATCTCTGTGGGTTGGGGGCCAGCCTGGTCTACATAGTGAGTTCCAGGCCAGTCAGGATCACATAGTGAGACCCTATTTTAGAAAAATAAACTCATGAATTGTATACTTTGAAAGGTGTGTGGTTTAATTTATTTGCAGCTGTATAGAGTTCAAGCAAGCTTTTTTTTTTTAATTTGCAGCATTTAACTGTTACAAACAAAACTATCTCCCCAAATTCCCAGTTGAAGTCATAAAGCC
Source organism: Peromyscus californicus insignis (assembly GCF_007827085.1). NCBI lineage: Eukaryota > Metazoa > Chordata > Mammalia > Rodentia > Cricetidae > Peromyscus > Peromyscus californicus. Next base: position 58,418,126 of record NW_026294480.1, on the reverse strand, counting down.
TAATGGGATTACACATACAGGAGAGACTTCCGCAGGGTAGGTAAGATTTGATGAGGATAAGGAGCTCTAATCCAATAACACTGGTGTCTTCTGGAAGGGACACTGTAAAGTACACACACACACACACACACACACACACACACACACACACACACACATACACATGTACACACATACATACACATGCAGACACATACACACATATACATGCACACATGCACAGACATACAGGCACATACACACACAGACACACACACAGAGAGTCATGCAAAGACACAGCAGGATGACAGGGTGTGTACAAGTCAGAAAAGAGCATCTCCCCAAAAAGAAACCCCGACACCCAGCACCCTGGCTTTACACTTTCAGCCTTCAGAACTGTGAGAAATGAGTTTCAGTGGTTTGGGTCACCCCGGCATGCACTATTTTGTTATAGCAACCTGTGGGAAGACTAATACATCTCAGCTCCTGACCACAGGAAACAGCTCAGCACCCTTGTCACTCTGTTCTCCTCAGACCTGTAGAATCTATGTGGGGGCCCACAAAGATTTCCCAGTGAGAGCTGAGCTTGCTTTACCCAGCAGGGCTGCACTAGAGGATTGCTTGACCATGTGCATGGTTTCCAGGTGATTGGAATGGTCTGCACTTGGTTGAGCTAGGGGGAGGTCTTTTGCTCCACCCCTTGGCATTCCTATAAATGGCCCTTTAGTAGAGACAGAAAGGGTCAGTGAATTAGGATCCAAGCCCTCCCGAGCTATCCTGTGTTTCTGTTTCTTTCCCCTCTATATTTCTATCTAAACCTCTTATCCCTCTCTCCTCAAGAGTTCCCTGTCATAAAATGTGGGAGCTGATCTCCCACAAATCTATGTGGAGAGACTTCCCAGTTACAGTTCTACAGATGGTCGAAACAGGTCGCATAGATTGTTCACATGTGAGACCCAAAAGGATGATGGGAACAACCTTCACCCTCACTGTAAATCAGACTTTAGTGACACTGTGCTCTTGCCTTCTGGTGAATCCTGCTTGGAACTGGCCACTGCACTATTAAAGGGTGTGTCCTAGTCAGCATCAACCGTCAACTTAGCACAGCCCGGAGTCACATGATAGTGGAGCCTCGGCTGATGTACTTCCTGGGTCAGATGAGCCTATGCGTATGTCTGGGGTGGGTTGTCAACTGATACATGAGGGCCCAGCCCACGGTGGGAGGTGCCAGCCCAGGACAGGTGGTCCCAGCTGGGCTCTGTAAGGAAGCTAGCTGAACATCAACCTGTGAGAAAGATCATGAGGCAGTATTTGTCCGTGGTTTCTGATATACTTTCACGGCGGTGAGTAAATTCCCTGGTTAGAAATAATTCTGAGTGGAACAGCAAGCAAGTTCCTGCCCTGGTTTCGCTCAATAATGGACTGTGACTTGTAATAAAAAATAAATTCCTTTCCTCCTCGTGTTGCTTTTCATCAGTGTTTGTCACAGAAACACAAGGAAACTAGAACATTGTCCTTTTTCTCTGCCTTTCATCCCTTGTGCCAGAAATGATTTCTGGGGGCTAGAAAGATGACTCGGCAGTTAGGAGTGTTTGCAGCTCTCACAGAAGCCCAGGTTCAGCTTCCAGCATCCACACAGCCGCTGGCAACCACTCACAACTCCAGTTCCAGGGATCTGATGCATTCTACTAGTCTCCCGAGCACCATGCACACACAGTATACATATATACATATACAAGCAGGCACCATGCACACACAGTATACATGTACACACAAGCAGGCACTCACACTCACATGGAATACATATATGTGCAAGCAGGCACTCACACATACACATAAAATAAAGATAAATCTTTACAAATCATCCCGGTGATTCATTGGCTCTCATCTTTTTAGTCAACAGAGCACAGTCCCTATCTCTTCTGTAGTTATCTTACAGGCTCTCAAGGTTTTGGAACTCCGGGGGAAGGAGCCCTTTATTTTGACCATGACATGGTAAACTGTTGCACTCAAGGTCTGGCTTTCGATCTCCGCAGACAATGATCGTTCTTGATATCAGCCCAGCTTCTCCGAGGCAACTCATGGAGGAGAATTTGTGAAGATATGAGCAACAGCAGATGCTCACAGGTAGCAAACCCGACAAATGGACTGAGGGTAAGCGTTCACCCCGTGTGGCTCTGGGAAGGACTTCGGAGAGATTCTACCACCTCTAATCTTTCTCACGCCCTGTGTTCCACCCACCCGCAAACACTGTTTGCTCCCCTTGGGAAACTGGCTCACAATCCACCTGACTCTCATCATCTCCACTGCACCATCCTGGCCAAAGACACCAGCATCTCCAGCCTGGATTGTGGCTGTGGTCTCTTAGCACATCTCTTAACTTCATTTAGCGCCTCTAGATTTTCTCCAGAAGTTTCTAGATGAGCCACCTGTGTGTGAGCTCAGCCAGAAGCCATCACCTCCCATCAGGTGGGTCTCAACAAGTCTGAGACCACTAGGTCTCAACAAGTCTGGCTCTCTAAGACCCGTCTGCTGTCAGCCCCCACTGCCCCAGCTTGCCATTGCCACCACCACCCCCATTGCTGTGTTTCCACTAGCCTGCTGCTTCATTTCACACACAAGAACAGTTCCCTTAAGGCCTCCACACCTGCTGTTACTCCCGCTTGGACTATTTTCCCCCAGATATCCACATGGCTCACTCCCCACTCACTTCAGGTCTGACCTCAGCTATCCCGTGACAAAGGAGGCCTTCTTTACCACTGGATCCAACAGAACCACACTGCCACACCTTCTTCCCAGGCAGTCCGTCCAGCTTGCTCCCGAAATGTTTCTCTAGAACTTGCCGTCACCTGAGTCTCTTTCCTTCCTGACCTTCTCCTCACACTTTAAGGTCAAACCTAACGGGATGCTTCCTCATTATCTGTTGTCTGAACCTTGTACTGAGAAGAGGATAGAGTGGGACATAACTGTCCCAGCTGCCTGTGTTCTTTCCGGCTATGCATATTCCCATAGGTCTCCAGATTTCAACCGCCATGGACAGCGGTGGAGGCAGAAGAGATCCCACGGTCTGGGTAAGTCCCTCCAAAGGGAGGGGAAGGGACTGGAGAGGACAGGGTGACGCAGCTATACCTGGGCTGAGGCAAGAGGCCGTCTAAGGCAAGTGGGATCAGATAACAGCATCCCGAGCCTCTTCCCCTCCATCCTTTTCCTGGAGGCTTCATTTTACCCCACATCGTACCTATTGAACTGGGCTGGAAGTGAGTGGCAGCCCATTAAGGCCTTAGCTCTCAGGTTACCACGCAGTGCCTGGAACAGACACAGAGCCTGGTCCGTGCGTGGTGCGTGCTGTCGCCGGACAATGTCACTGCTGACCCCCTGTGCTGTGACACACGCTTCACCCTTCCTCCAAGCACAGCTCCCTTCCCCTGCTGTCACTGTCCCGTTTATCCCCGCCCCTCACGCTTTTCTTGTAGCCCGTGGGATCTCTACTGCTCTTGCAAGGATCCGCGGTGAACTGTGACCTTTCTAACGGAAGTTGCGGTCACAACAGGAGAAGCAGCACCACGAGAACTCTGAGTGCCTGCCATGACACAAGATCCCAAGTGCCCTTAGATGGCAAAATCCACCCAATGAAAGACAGACGGTGAACACGCTCTAGTGGCCACTGTCCCTCGGAAAGTGCTGTTCTAGCGTAAAACTGAGTTTTCCCTTGAAGACTTGAAAACTTTCGAGTGCCACAAATGGTTCTCTTTGGACAGAAATCCTGGGCAATGGGCCCTCTGACAAAGAGTTCTGTGTCAATACGGTTCATCTCAAGTCTTCCTCATATCATTCCGTCACCAGCAGGGACAGGGTCAGCACGACTCACCAACTCTCCAAAATGCTGTAGTGCAAACAAACAAGAACTGATACAGAATTTTCTTTAGAGACTTCTAAGTAGAAGTAGAAAACAGGTGTTAGAGAAATCATTTCTTTCTTATTTATAACCCACGTGACCTCCTAGAGAGGTGCAGCCATTTGGTAAGTCACCTTCCTTCTAGGGAATGTGTCTCCACAGACCTTCCATAGACATATGCGTGCTAGAGGACTAGCCTTTTTATTCTTTTCAACCCCCGTTCTCTCGCAGGCTTAGCATCATGTGGATGCCACCAAGGTTTGCTGCTGGTTCATGGTTCTTGGAGGCCAGGAAATTTAAAAGCATGGTGCTGGCACTGCTTGGTCTGGTGAGGACCCTCTTGCTGTATCATTGCGTAGTGGAGGGCAAGATGGCAGGGATACCAGAGGATGCCTCTCCTCCTCTTTTTATCAAGCCACAATTCCATCATAGGAGACCAGAACTCCACAAAGAAAGCTTTCATGGGGTGGGCTGGTGCCTGGGGTCCACCTAAGGTCTTTCTCTGGCAAAACCATTCATGAGGCCCAGATGAAGTAGGTCCAGATGACGTAATGGCCACTGCTCAAGGGCAGAGACAGAAAACCTTGGTAATGTTCACTTGGTATTAATGCTGCATACATTCAGAAGATGAGCCATGTAGCCAAAGGCTCCATCAAGCAGGGAGGGCCCCAGTAAACATTTGTGGCAGAAGCAGAGCCACCACGGAGTTCCTGAACAAGGGGATGCAGAGCAGAGAGGTGAGGTTGCAGTGGCTGCAGAGTCCCCAACCATGGAAATGCTTCTTGGAGCCACGGTGGGTAAGATGGATCCCAAGACTCTCGGCTAGGTTGTAAGAAATATATTTCTGGGGCTCAGCAGTTAAGAACACTTGCAGCTATTGAAGAAGACCAGGGTTCGGTTCCCAGCACCCACATGTCCATAACTCCAGTTCCAGGAAATCCAGCCTCTGTGGGCACCAGGCCTGCAGAAAGGACTCATTATAGATGCAGGCAAACACTCACACACATGAACTAACTAAATTTCTTTGAAAAAAATGAATTTATTTTCTTTGTAAATTACCCAATCTTGGGTATTCAGCGACAACAATAGAAAACAGTCTAATATATACACACACAATGGGATTATCTCTACTGTATGACTTGTTTGATTTCACAGGCCTGTGGCTGGAGGGTAATTTGCTTTAGGATTAGTCTTGCTTAGAGTCTCATTCAGAAGCGATTCAGATAAGACTCTGGACTTTGGACTTTTGAGTTGGTGCCAGATGAATTATGATTTGTGGGCTATTGGGATGGAATAAGATTTTATATGTGAGAAGGACAGGAATTTTGGAGACCAAAGGGAAAATGGTATAGTCTGAATGTATCCCTCAAAATGTATGTTTTAGAAATTAATCCCAAAAGCAACAATATAGGGAAGTGGGCCCTTTGTGAGGCTCCACCCTCATGAATGGATTGATTGCAGTTATTAAAAGGGTTTTCAGAGGAAACTATGTCACTTTTCACCTTTTTTGTCCCTTCTACTATGTGAGGACATGGCACTCCTTCCCCAGAGGACATGGAAAAAAAAAAAAAAAAAAAAAATGCCACCTTGGAAGCAGACAGCAGTCCTCATCAGAAGATGCAACCTGTTGATGTTTTGATCTTAGATTTTTCTAATCTTACAGCACTATGGGAAATACAATTTCAATGTTTATAAAATTTCCAAACTTGGACATTTTGTTATAGTAGTACAAATAGATTAAGACTTTCTGTACCTCATTCCTAAAGAGACACTCAGTTCTGGGTCACGTTAAGTGACTGTCACAAGTCAGAAAGCTGAGACCAGACAACACCATGCCAGAGAACATAGACATTGGTGTGTCGAGGGAAAGGGACACAGCTTGTGAGACAGGGGCTCTGGTTATAATTCTTGCCACTGCTGTTAGATTCCATCACCTCTAAGGCGCATGGGTACACAAAATACAATCACTCTTGTATCACTAAGAAACATCCTTGCTGTCTATTAAACGATATGACCGCCTAAGGCCAGTCCTGCAGGATATAAGAATCAATCCCACTGGCTTCCCATTTCTTGATTATTTTCATCTACCCCAGTGGGTTAGGTAATTTCTCCTGCCTTCAGGTTGGATACTTGACATTTAATAGATAATCCTCAATAGCGAAAATCTAGCCATATGTGCTTGGGGATTGCCTTTCTTAAAAGCTTGTACTTTGCAAAACAGACTAGAAAGCAAAGCTGATATTGCATCATTCCTTCACTGACAAATATTTACTTCATCAATATCAAATTTATGCCCCCTGTTCTATTTCCTTGACTCTCTGTATAAACAATGACTTTTAGTTTGAATGTCAAACTATAGGAGAACATTTTGAAATTAACTCATCAGCAATTAATCAGCAGTGCATCCCCTTGAAAGAAAATTTGAAAACAAAAAAGCTAAAACTACCTACACATTCGCAGACAATGACAAATCCATTTCAGCTACTGCCTGGCTAGTAGCCATGTATCAGATGCTGCCAGCCAGCACCGTGGTCACAGATTCATGCTGGTGATCAGTCCCCAAGACAGAGCGAGCTTCGCCACTGTCCTTACTTAGCTTTCTGGACAGGGTCATGTCCAGAAATGCAGTGTTCACATTATCTGTGGTCTTATAGGAAGGCTCTCGGACTGTCCACGATTTCAGTTTTGATTTCCCTTCACCATGCATGTACACAGTTGCTACCACCATTAATAAAAGGAATTTGATGCATCTATTGACATCAAGTTCCTTTAAATAATACCCAGAAAACTGAGAAAACTATGCTTTTTGTGGCAAAATGTGAGGGCAGGGGATCAGGGAGATGGGTGAGATGTAAAGAGGAAAATAATTCTATAAATAAATTTTAGAAATTTACAGGACTCCTCCAATAAAAACGGAGTGACTATATCTCATTACTTGTTATTTAACAGAAACAGTGTACTGTGGTCTGAACTGCAATGCCCCCAGTTTACTGAAGTCCTAACCCCTAAGTACTTCAGCAGGTGACTACATTTGGAGGCAGGGTCTTTAAAAAGGAATTAGTGTTAAATGGAGTTATTAGCATGGGCCTTAATCCAGTGTGACTGGTGCCTTCGTGAGAAGAGATCGGAAGGCAGTTATGCAGAGAGAAGACTAAAGACAAAGCGGGGCAGGGCTGTATGGAAGCCAGAAGTGAGGTCCTCAGAGAAGCAGTCCTGCTGGGACCTTGATCTGAATGTCTGTGAAGGATCCGATTTCTCCTTTGTAAGCCTTTGATACTTTGTTACATCTGCCCTAACACACTGATCTAGACCAGATTGTGTGTTTCCTCCTCCTCCTCCTCCTCCTCCTCCTCCTCCTCCTCCTCCTCCTCCTCCTCCTCTTCCTCCTCCTCCCTCTTCTCCCTCTTCTTTCCTCCTCCTCCTCCTTTTCTTTCTTCCTCTTCCTTCTTCATCATCATATAGGAAGATAACACTCTCTATGCCCATGTATCTGAGTAAGTCAATGCAACTCCTTCTGACCAAAGCACAGAAACAAAATAGAAGAGCTAAGCTTCGTTCTTGAGCTGAGACATTTAAAGGCAGTTGTTAATTTTCTACCATGACTGACTTCTTCCCTGCCATGGGACCGCTAAGACCACGTGATCCAGGTAGTAGAGTTACAAGGTGGCAGAGCTCCCGCCAGCCTGGTTTTCTGAGAGACTGCCTGAATCAAGCACTCTGTTAACCTACTTTGGACATAAAATGTGAGACGCATTTATTTAATTTAATCCACTGAAATTGCATGGTTGAGTTATAACAACAGCACAGCCACTTCTGACATACAAATCTACCTCACAAAAGCCAGGGCACCAGAGTGCTAGGAGTTCATGTCATATCAAGTGAGTCCATGTTCAATTATTATTTGAGCAAAATATTGCCACTGGCACACTAGTGATGTTTATATCTTAGAGGTAACCAACAGCTATCTCATTGGACTTAGGGCCTGCTCAGTGAGAGGAAACTCACTCCTGGTACTGCAAACCTAGCCAAGAACACATGGCAGGAGAAGTCATAGATCGCAGAGGACATACTACTGCCATTTTCCTAAACTGATATAGCCTCCAACAACTGTATTCTAAATACTCATCCTTACATCCATAGGTAAGTGCAGTTCTCCTTACCAAAGAAGCTTCTTTTAGCAGCTACTGAGGCTGCTGAAGACACTCGCAACCGGTCAAAAGGCCCCAACTGGGACATCTACACTGCAATCCCTACATCTCCGGCTCAGGGAACATCCCAGAAGAACTGCAAGAGTTCAAGGCCCTGAGCACCCGAATGAGTGCCCACCACTACAAGACGGTATCTTCTAGATGTGTCAGGGAAACTATACCCGTGACTCTTAACAATACGAGTGCTTGCACAAGACCAAACTAGTTGACATGCCAACGTGGATGATGAAATATTTAACAAGGCCCTACCACTAGATGAAGAGCTACAGGCAATGAATGACCATCGAGAGAGGAAGAATCAGTGTTCTTCGGGGACACACCCCTGACTGGTTTCCACTTTTCCGTGGTCAGCCCTAAAGAAAGTACATACAGGCAACACGAATTGGACTCAATATAAATTGTGTGTGTGTGTGCGCGCGCGCGCGCGCGTGTGTGTGTGTGTGTGTGTGTGTGTGTGTGTGTGTGTGTGTGTGTATGCACATATATGAAGTAGACAAAGAAGTCATAAATTCAAGAAGGGTTAGTGGGAACAGAGGAGGAATTGGAGAAGAGAAAAGTGATATAAATGTAGTACTCATGTATGAACTTATAAAAAATAGACAATGAAACTGTCACTTCTGTGTGTAAAATATAATCATATACAGACTATTTCATTTGTTCAACCTCCAATTGCATATATTTGCATAATCTTAGAGACTTTGGCAACCAATGAGCCCTACAACCCATAGGTCATAGATAATACACCTGAGATCCCTTCAGATCAAATGATTCACCAAAATCCAAACCACATCAGCTAAGAACTGAAGCCAAGGTGCCAAGTTTGTCAAGGCAAGTCAATTAGTCTGTAGTAGGAAGTCTGTATCTAATAGTAACCGTGCTTTCTCACATGTCAATCCCACCACTAGGAACTGACTTACTAGAAATAGCTGAATAGATACACACATGAAAAGTCCACAATGCTAATAATATATGTGTTTAAGTAATCCAAGTGCCCAGTGCACTGGGAATTGATTTAATAAATGATGGTTCACACCCAACTCAGATCTATATAGTAATAAAGGATTCAGTCTTTTCACTGGCGTAAAATGCTTATGTCATTTTGATAAAAACAAGAAAATCAAAGATGAAGATGTTTTAACTTAAGTGCACTGAGGCATATCAATTGCCTCTACACTTTCTGGCTCCTTTTCTTTTTTATTCCCTTTTTCATTGTGCTCGGTTGGATCTTTGTAACAGAACCCAGCTAGCTGGGCCAGTTCACCCACCCACTAGCTGAGGGATATCGGGGGAAAAAAAGCCAAAAAACTTTGGGTCTCTTACCAAGCTAAGTGCGTCCCCTGAGACCCTGCTGAAAGCGTCCAGGACAATGCACATAGTGCAGGTACATAATCAATATTCACATCCCGTGATGCTCTGACAACCTGGAGGAGCAAGATTTCCTGTGGTTTGACTTGTATTTACTTTGGCTCTTTTATTTCTATAAAAATTCTCTAGTTAAAAAAACCTATAAATCATTCTGTTTATTTCTCATCCTGAAATAAAATGAAAAAGGCTAGTGACTGTTTTTCTCAAAGTTGTGCTTACCACTAAGCTCTGGTGATGCTGGGCATTCCAATATTTAATGTTGCTTCTAAAGAGAATTTCATTGTTTCATTGCCGAACTGATAAACTGCTTTCTGAGAAGTTAATATTAACTGAGTCATTCCCAGGTAAGTAAACTGTATTTATCAGATGTTACTGAAGGCTCACACACATACACACGCCCCCTCCGTGAGACACACAGCACACTGTGCCTTCTTCTCTCCAGGAGCCAAGTGTGGGCCTCTCTCCTCATGCCCAAGAGAGGGTGGCCAGGACGTGGGTCTTACAGTGAAGACTGGATCTTTTCAGCGGGATGTAGCCATATTCAAAGCTCAGCCAGACCTTTCTGTAAGGTTCAACCCAGTGTGTTCTGAGCACTACGACATCACTTGAGTTTATTTCCCCAGACCATAAGCATGAAAGATTTCTGTGACTTTACATCTGGAATCAAAATTCAACTAATCCACACTCACCCGGTGTCTCTTCAGACTATAAATGCTTTTTCGGAACTTAAGCACAAACTGTAGCAAGACTGCAAAGAACAGAAGACACGGATCGGCTGTCTCTGAATCTGGCAAACTCCTGTCAGAGAGAACCCCGGGACTGAGGGCTCCCTTTCAGCCTTTGTGGCAGCACACGTGGCCTGTTTTGTTCACAGCTGATTAGCCCCACACAGCTCCTGTTTCCCATCCCTGTTCTTCCCACCGCGGGTGAATTATCATTCTTCAGTTTCTACTTCTTGGAAAACCCAGCCTCTGCAAAATGAAAACAGCCTATTCAAGGTCAGGAGGGCAGTCAAGCAAGAACTGTCCATGGCAAACTGGCAGATTATAAAACCTTAGAGGGCGGGTCCTCTGCCTCTCACCTCCCCTGGCACCCTGGGTAAATGTTTTTGTTGACTGTCTCCCAACACAGTTTGGAGGCAGGCTGTCTTAGAGAGGCACTGGAAGTTAAAACTTCAGACTGTCAAAGGACCTTCAAAGCAGGCATGCCAAACGCCGCCCCCCCCCCCCCCCCCCCCCCCCGCCCCCATGCACTGAGGGGAGACTCAGAGTTCAAACTTAATGATTATAAGGAAGGTCCTTGGTCCCAGCAGCTCGCAGCAGAAGCCCTGAGGGGTGTTTGCCTAGAGCCCTCAACCTAGAACAGGTAAGCCAGTGTACAGCTGGTGCCAGAAACTTTGTAGACCGTCACAGGTACTCCTACAGGTATTAGAAGACAACAGGAGGTTAAGACCCTTTAGTAAGACGGTTTTTTTTTAAGGCTGGTGCAACTCTCACCTCTCCCAATAACAACTAAGTGTGTTTCAGTTAACTGTTAACTCCTTCTCAAAATGCTCCCAAGTTCAGTGCAGCTATACCCACTTAGCCTTGGACCAAGCCCCGCCTTCCTTCACCCTGCTCTTGGTTACTTCTCTGTGACCCCAGGACACAGAGACCCTCTCAAGCAGCTGCTTCTCTCCCGGGTACCCCTGCTTCCCTCCCAGGTACACACGTGTCTTCTCACACCTGGCAGGATGGGGATCCTCCTTCCTCGGGAGCACCTATGCAGGAAATTGCACTGGATCCGGGACAGCAGGAGGCGCCAGGCACACATGCACGCACCCACACCTGCGCCTCTACCTGTATCGGCACCTGTACCCGCACCTACACCCGCACCCGCACCCGGGGACTAAAGCTGCTGTGCCTCGCTTCCTGGAAAAGAAGCTAAGCTTGTAGCCACTGGAAACACATTCGGACAGCCAGAGGCCCCACACCCGCGAAATGAGGGAGCGTGGGAACAGCGCGCGCAACAGGAGGTGACAGTCAGGCCAGTGCAGGGAAGCAATGATCGCAGCCAGGCCAGGCGTAGAGCCGTGTGCAGGGATTATCGCTAAATATTAGAAATTGCAACACGGGCATCTTAAGGCGCTCCAGGTACCTCCCTAGGAAGGAAGACGGGGACCCAGGTACCAAACGTGGAGGGAGGGACTGGAGGGAAAGGAAGGCTATCGCAGCACCTGGGGTTCAAAGCCAGGTCCGGGGAGGATTCCAAGCTTGTGCCTGATCCCTGGGATAGCTCTCTGCAGACGCGTGCAGGGCTCACCTGGCGCGTGCTCTGCTGCTGGTCCATGCCCGCTGCGATCACCTGCTACCGTCCCGACAACGTGCCCCTGGTTGCAGCCACTCATGGAGCGCACCCAGCTGCTGTGCCCCATGCACCATGCGCCTTGCGCCTTGCTTGCTCCAGCGCGAGAAGGGTCTGGTCGCTTCAAGCGACTCTGCCTGCCAATCTGAGCCTCCACTGCCTTCACTCCTCCAAAGGTCCCAAGGCCAGCGAGTGCCTGGGTCCTAGCGCCCCTCCGAGGATGTTGATCCCCGACTTTGAGTGGCTTAGCGGCTTCCTAGTTACTGGACTCTGAGCAACGCCTTCCTGGAAATCCTAGGAAGTCAAATCTCACTGGCGTTCCGGAACCTGGTGCCTTTCTTGGGACTCAGGATTCAGGTTCTAAATATCTGCTGACCTTATTCGCTAGGGCTCTCCACAATCCCCTCGCTGGGGCTCTATCCCCAGGAAACAGCTGATCAGGTTTGACAACATCTCTCAACTCAAATTTGTTTGCATACCCCCCCATTTGTCTATATTTTGGGTACTGTGAAGGGTTGGTACATGCTACACATGTACTCTAAAATATCCCCGGAGTGATATGAACTATATTCTCAGAGTGCTTATATTATTTTAAAGAAATGTTATACTGCTCAGTTATTTATATAAATTATGAATATATATACCTACACATATAATATGTATGAATATATATGTATATCCCCATTTGTAGTATTCTATACAGTAAAGGGTATCTTTCATATTTAAAGGAATGTGTAAACAGCACACTAGTGTGTGTGTGTGTGTGTGTGTGTGTGTGTGTGTGTGTGTGTGTGTGTGTGTAGGGGGTGAACCCTCAGCGTTAATTGGGCAGACAATCTGTAAACATGAGTCACATACAGATCAAGCCAAAAGCACACTGATAATGCTTGAACCCTCCCCCTCTACTGCAACTGCCCCCACCAATCTGTTTAGGGAGCTGGACTCATTAGCGGTCTAGGCACATCCTGGGAAGCTCTTCTAAAAAGTAACCCTTATACCTGTGCAAATGTCTCCCCTGTAAAAAGGTTTGGTGGCATCTTGTCCGCGGATGTCATCCCAGACGGTACACATACCTGGCTCCTCCAGAACTGAGGGATTTCTAACAATGACCTAGAGAGCTACCCACAGGACTGAGTCAGTCCAGCCAAAAGCGAAGACCAAACAATCTGTTCCTGCTGACTTTCTCATCCAGAGAAGCTGATGAGATGTCTACGGCAGAACAGGAAAAGAAGCCATTTTTAGAAGTAACACCTACATCCCAGGATGTGGGGAGAGACAAAGAAAAAGATTTTCTTGGTGTTAGCCGCTATACAGAGTCCTCTCATAAGACTCGAGAGCCATATTAATACAGTTTTTATGGGTTTTGTGGAATATTTTTCCCACAAGCCGTGCCTCTGCGTAACAGATTCTAAGATGGCCCCCAGTAGTCCCCACCTCCTGTGTTCATGTCCTGTGTCATCTCCTCCCCTTGGGTGTGGGTGGAACCTGTGACTTGCTGCCTACTGATGGAATATGGCACTGACAGTGAGGATGTTGCCACAGAGAGTGGGTTATACAGTCTTTCTGGGAGACTCGGCAGCTTGCTGGCATTGGGGAACTAGAAAGCTGTGTTAGGATGCCCACATGACAAGGAGCTAAGGATGCCTTATCCAAGACCTGGTTAGAAACTGAGACCCCTTAGTCACACAGATGGAAGGGAGCTGAATTCTGCTGACAACTAGGGAGACTTGATCGTAACCATTCCCTGGGGTTCACCTGGAGCTGAGACTGTAACCCCAAATGATGAATTGACTGAGCTTTTCAGATAAGATGCTAAAACAGAGGACTCCAAAAAGCTACACCCTACTTCAGACACACAGGAACTATGACGGTAAGCAGTGTCTTCATGCGTATGTGTTCGTGTGTGTGTGTGTGTGTGTGTGTGTGTGTGTGTGTGTGTGTGTTTGTGTACACTTGGAGGCCAGAGGTTGGCATTAGGTATCTTCCTCTATCATGCCCAGGTTTAGTTTTGAGACAGAGTCTGCTACTGAACCTGGAGCTCACAAATCCAGTTAAGACTGACTGACAAACAAGCCCGGAGAATCCCGCTGTCTCCACCTCCCTGGAGCTGGAATTACAGGCACAGACTATAGTATTAGCAACAGCTTTCATGTGGGTGCTGGAGACTGAACTCAGGTCCTCATGCTTGCACAGGAAGCACTTTACTGGTTGAACTAACTTTTCTTTTTTTTTTTTGAAACTAGTAAATTTGTAGTGTTTTGTTGTGTAATGAGAGAAAAACTGACATGTATCTCCCTTCTGCAGATGGAAAAAATATGACAAGAGAAAATGAATTAAAGGGGCCAGAACAATTTAAGGTAGCAGCATAATGTATTATTATGCCATCCTCAGAGCCTTTGTAGGCCTGCATAGCCAAGGAGAAGCAGACCAGGAAAATCATCAATGGTGAAGAGCCATGCCAAGGCTGAAAGTTGGTGGAAGATGGAGAAAAATGCGAACTGCAGTAGGCAAAGGGGACAGGCGTTTTCTTTGGGGCCACCAATCAGCTCCCAAATCACGACATAGAGACTTCTTATTAGTTTTGAGTGATGGGCCTAGCTTAGGCTTGTTTCTGGCTGGCTCTTTTCACTTAAATTAAACGGTTTCTCTGTATCTACCTTTTTGCCTCGGGGCTTGTTACTTTTCTTTCCTTGGGCTTATTACTTTTCTTTCCTTCTCTGTATCTTACTTTCTCTGCTCCTTGTGTCTGCTGGCAACTGCCTGGCATCTTGTCCCAGGTGTGCCTCCCTCCTTCTCCCTTGTTCTCTCCTCCCTCTTCCTCATTCTCTCCTATTCGTCCTCTCTGCCCGCCAGTCCTGCCTCGCCTCTCTCTGCCTAGCTATTGGATGTTTGGCTCTTTAGTAAACCAATCATGAGCCTTAGGCAGGCAAGGTGAAACCATGAAACACATCTTTACATAATTAAACAGATGCTGCACAAACAAGCGTAACACATCCTTACATCGTTAAACAAATATAGCACAAGCAAGTGTCACGCACCTCTACCCAGTTAAAGTAACATTCCGCAACATAAACAAATGTACCACATCTTTGCCCTGCTAAAATAATATTCTACAACAGGACAGTTTGCCAAACTGGATCCAAAAATGGAGGAGCAGAAGTGTTTCCAGAAAGAAGGGTAAATAAATTAAGAAAGAAAAAAAAAACACAAAGGAAGAGAACAGAAAGAATGTAGGAAACAGAAAGTCTCCAAATCCCTTTTCTAATGATACATAAAAGACAGATGCAAGCCAGGTCACTTGCTTCTTGGAGTGTGGGGTTTTCCAGAAGAGCTCTCAAGAGATGCTGGATAGAAGAGTGTCTATTTGCAGTACATGCTGCAAATGGTCCATTGTTCCTGGGATATTACATAAAGCCAGACAGTGTCTCAACATCCTCAGCCCGAGTTCTGACAGCTGGCATGAACTGTTAGGCTTTAAGCATCTTTGGATGCCTGACATTTACATGTTTTTATTGCATTCCTGTTGTATACCGTGAAATAGAGCCCAGTCCTGAATATTTGTTATCCACTGTGTACCTCTGAAGGCACTGCAGAGTGGTGTATGACTCTAAAAGAGGAAGGGGAAGAGGGCAGGGGAAAGGAAAAGGGAAGCAGAGCTGAGGCAGGAAACGAGGAAGAGACACAGAACCACAGGCACAGAATTCCAGTGTGGTGGAGCGGGGTGCAGGAGAGTGGAGTTCTGCTCTCACTCCTCACTGTCCCTGACCTGGCTGTGTCTGAGTGTGAATCTCACCAATGGCTCCCAGCAAAGCTTCCCCACCGAAACCTGGTGTCTCAAGTGAGTAAGGACTCCAAAATCAAGCTCCGCCTCCCACCTCCCTTCTTTCTTGTCCACACCAACCAGCCACTACTTGCACTGTAGTATCCCTACCCCATGTCCCTCCTTGAGCACCCTAATGCCAAGATGAAATAATCTATTTGGATCCCAGACATCTTCCTCTGATTGAAGCCAGGTCCATTGGCAAATCCAATACAACAAATTCAACTTAGATGCACCAAAACATTCACTCTCCCTACTCATGCCTGCAAATTTCTTCTCCTCTCAGAGCTTGACATTTTCTCAGTGTCTTTTGTATTTCAATTGGTTCAGCACTGAACCAGATACTTTGCATCCCTCTAAAATCTCCATAACATGTTCATCAGGGTCAGAAGATGGATCACTGGGTAATGGTACCTGATGCCAAGCCTGATGACTTAAGTTCAAATCTGGGGACCCACGTGGTAAGTGGGAAGTGATTTCCACAATCAATGTCCCCTGACCTCTATATGTGTCATGGCATATGCACTATTACACACACACTCATATATATATACATGCACACAAAATAAACAAATAAAAATATAATAAAAATGTTTTTAAAGGCCATTCATTGGGCGTTCTGTTCTGTTGCTCTCTTTAGGAAGATGAATCTTGCTGGGGAAGGTGAATGAAATGGACAGTCAAACCAAGTTTCACCAGTTCACAGCCTTGCTGAAGACCCTGTGTCTACCTGTATGGCACATAAGCTAAAGTCAGATGACTTCTGAATTTCAGACATGCTGTGTAAGTCTATAATTCAGCAAAAAATGTAAGGGAAGAAGGAAGTGTTTTCCTCATAGGAAACAAGATGCCTGGTCACCCATTATTGCTCCAGCACTGATAATCTATTGGTGGCACAATTCTGGTTCTATTAAGAAAGCTAAAACAAATGAAGGTGCACCATTTAGGTTCCATTGCGTGTGCCATTGGTCACTCTTCCTCAGAGATCAAGGATGTTAAAGGTACTTATTGACAAGCTGGTGTTTCTCACAATGTGAAAGACCAGTAAACACTGGATACAGTTGTTCATGCCTGTAATCCCATCACCTGGGAAACTAACATAAAAGAATGGCAGTCCTTAGGCTGGCCTTGGCTACGTAGCAAGAGCTTGTGAAAGGCAGACAGAGATGGAGGGGGAAGGAAAAAGGGGAAAGAAGGGGGAAGGGGAGAGGGAAGGAAGGAAGGAAGGAAGGAAGGCCGAGAAAGGAAGAAGGGGAAAGGAAAGGAAGGCAGACCAACTGGCTAGTGCTGATGAGTGTTTCTGGTCTTTGACAGTTTCTAGAGAAGATGAAGTTTGACCTTCCATGACCATTGAGATCCCTGTCAGTACCTGCATTAAATGCCCACCTGTAATTCATCCATTTGTGGGCACAGCACTGCCTTATAATAGCCACCCTTACCCCAAACCGAAGGACTATACAACTCCATCGTCTGACACCAGACATCATCTGACTTTGAGAAACCACTTGGTGTCCCCTCTGGCCACCTTACTCTAAAACTCTGCAGACCCAGGATACTAGCCCCGATTTCTTACAGTCATCTTGCAATACTTGACGTAATCATGCAAAGACACTATAATGAAACAAACTTCCTACAGAGTTGTAGACCAAATTTTCCCAGCCTGTATCCCTGACTTTGGGATGGTTCAAGTCAAAAAGAAAGAAAGGAATAGAAAGTTCAGATGTCATGTGAATGAGCACTAGTGATACGGTTTGCAGGGACAACTCTGCAAAGATTAAGTTGTGGTGGCTCACGTCCCTCAATGATGAACTATGACTTGGAAGTGCAAGATAAAATAGACCCTTTCTTTCTCTAAGTTGCTTTTGGTCAGGGTGGTTGTCATAGCAACAGAAAGGAAACTAGAACAAAATCCAAGGGAAGATGTCAGGGAGGCAGTTAGATCTCTGAACCTATAGCTTGAAACAATGGCTAGCTGGCTGTAGACATAAACTTGGGAGCCATCTGTGTACAGATGTTACTATGAGTTGAGACCGGGATGACGTCACCTAAGGAGGAGGAGTCACCAGAAAGGAGCAAAGGGCAGAGAAATACCCTCTGGGTCTGGCAGCTCTTAGAGGGTGAGTAGCGGAGGGAGCGCCAACAGAGACGAAGGAGCTGGGGCCTGCAAGACAGGAGGAAAACATGTACAGCGAGTGAAGTTAGCTAGGGGATTTGCCCACTAATGGGAGGAGCTAGGAATTGGGGTGCCCCAGAAAGAGTCAAGGCAAGAAAGAGATGGTGGATTGTGTACGACACCTGTGAAGGGTGGATGAGGGAATCTTGGAGTGGAGAAGACCAGCAGAGACATGGAGACCATTCATAACAATCCAGAAAGAGCTCAAAAGGTCAGCAGCTTTGGGAAGGAGGGAAGAAAAGAAGGGGAAAGAAACTCTGGGGTAGATTAGGACTTGGGAGCCCGTGGTTGTGTGTGGGTAACTCAGGGATGCTGATTCCTCCAACCAAGACAGAAATGAATTGTATACGAGCAAGAATGAATGGGAGAAGTTTTGAGCGTGTGGGTTTGAGGCACCCGTGTTTCACCCAAGAGGGATGGATATCCATCAGGCCAGCAAGTGAAGGAAACATATTTGGATTAGGATTGGGAAGTCAGGCATCAACACACAGGTCACAGGAAGCTCTGAGGAACAGACCTAAGGAGCAAGTCCCAAAAGTGACCGCCAGCTTCCAAAGGAGAGACGGAATGAATAGCTGTGGAAAGGGAATCCACCTTTGGGCCAGCAGCTGATCTCAGAATAACTTCTTCCGGAGCAAAGACTACTGAGAAGAGAGACATTTCGCCCAAAGCCTACTTTTGACAGTATGTAGGGGAAGAGGTGGATTGCAGGGCTTCCTTCCCACATGTGAGACAAGAACTCCGACACAAAGTTATACCTCAAGCCTTTTCTTGTTAAGTTACTCAGGCGGGTCTCGAACTCCTCTGTGGCCCAGGGAGTCTCTGGACTTGGCTACCTCCCACCTTCGTTTCCAGTGTAGCTGAGATCACAGACATGCCAGCAGGCCCTGTTCTAAGCAACACATTCTAGATGGAAGGGTTATTTTGTCCTTTAAAAGATGAGGTGTGGGTGCCTGGGGGCGGGGGTCAACTATAAAATACTTATGTTTCCCAAGATTTACTACTAAGAATAAAAATTCATTTTCATCAAATTCCCACAACTCTTAGTAGTTGGTTTGTTTTTTAAAAGAAGGTAATGCAGGCAAATTAAGAAAACGTTCCCCCTCAGGTTTTGACAGGCTCTTCTCCCTGCTTCCTCTGTTCCTACTTCCCAAATCGGTTTTCCTTCTGTTACAGAGAGTACCCAGACTAATACACAAGTCATCATCCTCAAATTTATAAATATCCCATTTAACGAAGACTTCTGAAAACAAATTGATGTTTTAAAATCAGCCAGCCATCTTCATAATCAGGTGCCTGGTGTTCATATGGTTACTCAAGCCAGTAATAACAGCTTAGGGGCCTTGTACCCTATCTCCAGTTGCTAGGGGCTAAAACCCCAACTAACAAATGAACTCAAACCACCCTTCCATTTATCTGTAGGGTTAGAGGCCAGAGGTGTTGGTTTTCCAAAAACAAAGTAGTTAGTGAGGTTTCCACACCTGTCCATACCCATGTTCAGTTCTTTCCAACCTAGACATCCACTTCGTACCCACCTGACAGATCTCTTCATCCCCTTCTTTACCAAGAACTGGTGCTATGGTTCATGTGTGGTTTGAGTGTGTTGAAAACAGGGCTCTCAATGCAGTGAAGTAGACGGGACTATGTGGACCTTTAAGAGGTGGGGCCTAGGGAAAGTGTATGAGGTCATTAATAATGCCATTGACCTCCGAAAGAACTGATAAAACTCTCATGGGAGTCCAGTTAGTTCCTCTAAGAAGGCTGTTATAAAGCAATAAGCTCTGCCACTCCTAAGGTTCTTTGGCTTCCTGTCTTGTCATGTGACCTCTCATGGGCACACATGTCCCTACCATGATGCTGTCTGCCATGATACAATGGCAGACCTAAATGAACAAGAGGGAACTCCATCTGCACTCAGCTCACCTGCTGATACCTGCATCTTGGTGTAGTGTCCTGCTTCCCCCTTGGCTGTCTACTCTCCACCCAGCCAGAGAGGGTGGCCATTTCACACATCCTGTACCCCAGCTTCCACGGCATTAAGCCCTTCCATCTGTCTGGCTTGAGGGTTTCCAGGTGCAAAGCAAACCCAGCTATCTTCACTGCATAAATGAGTGGCGGAATTAACTGAGGTAAAACTGCATGCATGGGTTAGAACCTTGTTCTTTTAGGTGACTAGAAAAGATTGAGGGAGGGGCTATCCACCACCCTCACATGGCCTGAAAGGAGGTGGAAGTTGTAGGCGAAGAGTGACCGGAAGCAGAAGAGCCAACAGTCATCCACCTCCTTCTCCCAGGTTCAAGAATGCTGGCTCCTGATGAGAACTTTGAACTCCTCTGTTCCTCAGGTTCTCGATGAATGTTTTTTACATTGCTTGGGGTTCTTAATGTTTCATTAGTTGAGTTGTTCAGAGAAATCTTAATCAATGGCCAGTTAGGTTCCAGGCACAGTGCTGGCCATTGGGGGTTCCACAATGGCCAACCCGGCTCTGCTGCTATATTAGACAAGCTTGTAATCTACTTCCAACTCAAACATCCTTCACAGTCCAGCTGATTCCCCGAGTTTCTTACTTTTATAAAAATCTCTCAGGATGGCGTGTATGTTTGGAAGATATTTGTCAAAGGAAGGCTTGTTGTGACTTGGGTTTCCTTTGGGATCATAGAAATACTGATGCTTAGGATGGTCAGGATGGGTTTGTGGTTTAATATCCAAGTGCCCCTCAAGATCAACTTTCATCTCCTTCACCCATTGTGTGTTCTAGGAAGTTGGCGTTACAGATGGTGCATCAGAGGGACCCTGGCTCTCTGACTTCCAGTGAAGCTGGTTTAGCCAAGGAAGCACCATCCCAGGGTCCAGAGCACTGGTAGCAGTTGTGCCCTTAAGCAGCATCTCCCAAACCCAGCCCTTCAGTGGAGTCTTCCATGCTTTACCTGCCCAGGGGTAGGAAGAGCTTCCCACAGGTACTGCTCACCCCTTAACCCCTCCCCCACCTGCTTCATAACCACTCACCCCTTTCCAGGATGAACTTGATTCACATCCTGTGCCTCTCAACTTATAGATAAGAATCATGAATTCTTCAAGAAAAAATATATTACTTCTGTCTGTGAGCTTTAGAAGTATTTGGAAGTACATCGTGATTTTACTACTGCCAGCAAACATTTTCAAAACAAAAACCCCAAACTTCTCCTTGATAGGATGGAAGTATGCCAAGATGAAGGCCAGGCCTAAGACATCAAGTGAAACATGCATACAGGGAGGCTGGTGATGAGTGCTTGCCATTTCAAGTTCTAGTAAGTCACAGCCAGAGGAATCACGTTCGGCCCTTACTGTGAGGCATCACCCATGCCAGCTTTCTCCAAGTCATGTCCCTAACAGGGAAAAGCACCACTCCCACATGACCTCGAGTTTTCTGTTTGCTTAGCTAGCCCTCTGGATGGGCTGCATACCCAAACCCTTGTTTTTGTGTGCTCGGCTGCTTTACACCTCCCATGCAAGGGGCTTCTTCTCCATAAACGGCCAAGCTCCCAGTAGTTCTCCAGGACGATAACTTGCTTTCTTCTACGTCCTGGGGCCACATTGTTTGTAGTTACACGTGTCATCACCTGCTTGTGCCGGAATTATTTACACTCAGTGACTTTTCTAACTCCTAGGTTTTGAAAGGTCTTGAGGTTCAGACATCTCCCGTGGCTTTGTTGCCTCTGACTGACACGCGGTAATATTTCAAAAGTTGACATTTCTAGCTAAATCTTTGTTGGTGACGAAATCAATGAAGGGACGAATGAGCAACCGAAATCATTTGCACTTGGGGTGGCAATACAATTTCTTCCGAGTCTCCGAAGACCAAACCGTACTTCGCATAATTCGCCCAAAAATGGAAGATTCACAAAGCAAATGCCACTATATTTGAGAAGAAATATTTTCAGATTGTTTCCATATGTGTTTCTATATATAAAGGGTTATGTAATATTTTAAATCAAATTCAGCACCACGTGGGTATGTATCTTCTAGAGGCTTAGGATGGTGATTTAGGGCAGAGCTAAAACAATAACAAGAAAGTTCTTAAAGGGGATTTGTTCATTTATTCTCCAGTTCTGTTCATTTTCTAGAAGTTTCCTGTCTAGGTGTGGCTCCATCACTAGCCATCTGTGACCTCTGACTTCTTGAGGCAGAACTGCTCTCTTCCCTGAGTTTCCCTGCCCTTTGTGCAGGGCTTTGTTGTAGCTTTTTATCCTACTGTTCTGTGGAATTTACATGGACGTCTGACATGCACATACGAGACCGTATGTCCCTCGTGGGCAGATCACCCATCTTCTTTGCCTCAGTCTCCCCCATACTTGCCATTTCTCTTGGCACAGGGTATGTACGCAGTAGACATGGACAGAATTGGACTGACCTCAGGGTGATGGGTACTTTGGACCCTAAAATGGAACCAGTGCTCTCACTGGTTTAGAATCCTGTGGCCCCCACTTAGGATAGTGAAGCATTTCTATATCAGTGCTTCTTACTGAAGGAGGCGAGATTAGAGTCTCACCGCCAATTCAGGAACATATTCTCTAAGAACTAAAGGAGAGAACTTGAGATAGGACCATATTTCAGAGTAGAGGGGGAGGGGAAACTACCAAGGCTAGAGCATCTACTCAATGCTCATCCATTCCTCTGCCTCATCACTTCAAATGCTCAGGATGTCTGCAGGCCCATGCCTCAACAGGACATCCCTAGAGTCAATAGGACCATTCTTAGACACAGAACAACTACTGGTGACTCTGTTGCACTGGGTTCCAGGATGGGGATGTGGTCCAGATTATCTCTAACATGTCCACAAAGCCACGGGGCCATGAGCTCATTGTCTTCCACATACACTGGGTTTCTATTCTTGGAACTCTTATTTCTGGGAGTCTGTAAAACACTATCCCCTCTACCCACTCTGATCTTTCTCCTCTTCCCTTTACTGGCTAATCAGACTGGTCCTCTGGACAAGTAATTCTCAAATTGTAGTTTCCAAACTAGCAGCCTCAGCATCATCCAGGAGCTTGGAAATGCACATTCTTGGGGTCCACTCAGATCCTTGGTCAAAACCTCTGTGGGGTGTGGACCAGGATCCCGCATCATAGCAAACTGTTGGGCTCCTCTTATATATGTTGAAGTTTGACCAGCACCGTTCTGAGCTTTCTCTTAACTGCATTGCCCCAGACAGGCCTTCCTCGAGCCCGTTTCCCCAGTCCGCACTGGCCCCTGCCGGTGTCCTCTTTCATGAGGTAGTCTCACAATCTGTAAACGGTAGGATCATCAGTACATTTGTTTAAAGCAACCATTCTCAACCTGAGGGTCATGACCCCTTCACAGGGGTCACTGAAGACCATCAAAAAGCACAGACATTTACATGACAATTCATAACAGTGGCAAAATTGCAGTTAGGAACTATCAACGAAGTAATTTTATCCTTGGGGTTCATCACAACATGAGGAATTGTATTAAAGGGTCAGAGCATTAGGAAGGTTGAGAACCACTTTAAACTTTAAAGTATATCTTCCTTAGCAGATGAGTTCTTATGAAAGTAAGGACTACATGTATCTGGAGTTTTTTTGCTGCGCCTGGCATCCCTCGGCACTCGATAAACACTTACCCTTCTGTCAGTTTCTCCTGCCCGGTCTGCTTCTGACTCTCCCTGCCCTTGAGATGCTGGAGTACTTATGGAGCCCACCACTTCACAGAGCATGAAGATAGCCAAGTCCCCTTCTTCCATCCAGGGGGACACTGTGGGACACCACCCAGGGCCCCGAACCACAACTCTCCTTATTTCCTTTTACATAAGTAAAGGGTAGAAAAGTTGGAGGATTCGGGCAATTTGTTGTGTGCTGACAAACTGAGATGATAATTCTGTCAAGTAGGGCAGCAATAACATTCTTGACCATACTAGACTTTCAGATTGGGCTACTCTTGCTTGTCATGATGCAGGGATTGGACTGGACCAAGCCAGGCTGTGCTGGCATTGTTCCTGGTGACCCAGTGTCTCATCCGTCCCTTCCAGGCATAGCATGTGCGACATGGAATCAATGTCACCCTTTGCCTTGGCTTGGTTACATAGGTAAAGATATCTAGACCTCAATATCCTTGAAAAAATAATTTTCGAAGGTTTATTTGTGTGTCTGCCTGTCTGTCTGTGTATGTGAATGTGGGTGCAGGTGTCATGGAGGCCAAAGGTATCAGATCCCCCTGGAGCTGGAGTTACTGACAATTGTGAGCTGCCTATTGTGGTTGCTGGGCACTGAACTTGGGTCCCCTGTAAGAACAATTTGAGTTCTTAACTGCTAAGCTCTAGTCCTACAAAAAAAAAAATTTTTTGGTGACCAATGGAACTGTACTGTAAGATCCCCCTCAACAATTGCATTGCTCATTGTTTATTGTCTGAGTCTTTAGGACCACACAAGGTCCTAGACAATACCCAAAAGGATTGTGGGATAGAAACGGCCATGTCTACCCCCAGTACCCAGTAGGAAGCACACAGCATCTTTGCCTGTGGGGAACATTTGTGAGGACCTGATGGAACCCACAGGGGAATTCAAAAGTGGGCCTGATGTTAGGTGCTGGCTATGAAATTTTGTCTGCCCCAGCTCTGTTGCTGGGTAACAGCCTATTCCATGTCTGTTTGTTTTAAAACAGGGTAACACCATGCAACCCTAGCTGGCCTAGAACTTACTGTGTGGCCCAGGCTGGCCTCACATTTTCAATCCTCCTGCCTCAGCCTTCTGGGTGTAGGAATATACAACCCTGGCTAATCTATGGCAATTTTCTTCAGTTTTTGGAGAAAGGTGACAGGAAAGTCGAAGGCAATCTCAAGTCAAGTATGTGTGTCCTCAATAAAACACAGGCTGTTTCATTAGTGCTACAGAGACCTTTAAACCCAGGCACAAAAATCAAAACCAAGGACAAACCAAGGTCAGGGCAGTGAAAATCATTGATACGCCCTTCTAAATACCCAGGAAGATTTCAGGTGACAGGACCTGGCACTGGGCCACCTCACAGGGTGGGGTGTCCTTGTCTTCTGGCTTTAAGTCCTCAGACCCTGTTGGCCCTCTAACTGGGAAGGCCCTGGGCCTCTCTTATCAGATCGCTGCATCAGAAGCCTGAAAAACAAACATCTTCAAAACTGGGTACAAGGAAATCCAATTTCTCCAGGGTCAGAGGCTGAAAAACACTGCTAGCAATCTGGCCTTGGAGGGGGAAGGTGCATGGAGATCCACCTGGAGCTTCATTTCCGGGTCAGAACGGGGACACAGGTTGGCTTAGAGAACTGCCCCTGGGTTTGAGGCCCCCAGAAGAGGTAAGAGGGACATTTTTTGACAGGATTAAGGACCCTCCTCCAGCTGCAGAGCAAGGGTTTGGGGAAAGCCGCCTGTTTACTGGTGGGACACAGTGCCATTCTCTTCCCTGTAGGCGTGTCCCCAGAGGTGGTTTCTGCACGTGGGAAATCACTTGCTTCACAACCCAACATCTCCTCATTGTTCCTGCCTTCTGGATTCCTCTTTGTTCTGAAACCTGCCCTGACTTGGGGAGGTAAAAAGCCATGAGATCCCAACAGAGGACAGCCCATGGGGCAGCAGTTCCGGCTCAGGGAGCTGCAACCCCACTCCTGGTCCAGAGCTCCCTCTGCATGGCCACAGCTCATGCTCTGTGCCACGACTGTCACGTGGCCTCACTGCTCCCTGGCACCTCAAGTGTCCACGTCGGAAAGACACGGCCTTTCCAGAGCGAGGAGTGGGCAACTGAGTGCTTTTCCACTGTGGAGTCTCAGCAGTCAGCCCCGAAGGATGAGATTCCTTGATCCTTTGTATTACTTTACCACTTCAAAGAGAGAGGCACTGGGGTGTTAGAGACGGAATCCCCTACAGCCCTCGGATTCAAATTGAAATATTTTTTCTAGGCTCAGACATAAACTTACTTGTCATCACTTGATTCCTAACAGAGAGGGGGGGGGGGAAATACAATGGAAAAATTAGATCCTGTGTCATAATGTCACGGGTATAAATAAAATGAAAGGCTAACTTGACGTCAGCAGTGAGGATTCTCACATTCCACTCCACTTCTTCATCAACAGATCCTCTGCTCAGTGCCCCCCACTTGCGCGTTGGGAGCTGTCAGTGCAAACAGGTGGGGCTCTGATCATGGATGGGGACCACGCTTCTCTCAGGGTCCCATGGAGTAGGCATCACCTCCTGGAGTGGACATTTCCTGGGCTGAAGGACACATTTCTAACAGATGTCATAATTCTTCCTACTTACCCTTTCAGTGTCCTCCAGGCTGCGTTCTTCTCTATTCTAGTTGACTTTCTGTTGTGATGATGAGCACTGTGACCAAAAGCAACTTGGGGAGGAAAGAGTTTGTTTGGCTTATACATCCCAGGCCACAGTCCTTCACTGAAAGAACTCAAGACAGGAAGTAAAGAAAAGACCATGGAGGAAATCTACTTGCTAGCTTGCTTCTCATGGCTCGCTTTTTTACATGACCCAGAACCACCTGCCCAGAAGTGGCATCATGCCCAGAGTAGATGGGATCTTTCCACTTCGATTATTAATCAAGAAAATGTCCCATAGACTTGCCTACAGGCCAATCAGATGGAGGTATTTTCTGAATTAAGGTTCCCTCTTTCCAGATGACTCTATCTTGGGTCAAGTTGACAAAATAATAATAATAATAATAATAATAATAATAATAATAATAATAACAACAATAATAATAATAATAATAATACCTCAATTTCCATTCCAGCAAGGCATGGTGATGGACACCTATGTCCCAGTCCTTAGGAAGCTCAGACAGAAGAATTGCAAGTTCAAAGCTAGCCTTGCCACAGCAAGGTCCTGTCTCAAAATAAAATGAAATAAAACAAAACGAAATATCTCTCTTCTAAGAAGAGGCAGCCAGACTTTACCAGAATCTGTCCTGACAAACTAATGAGGTGATATTTCTCTTCTCAGAGAGGAAAAAGGAGTACAGAAGAGGGGGACCCGAGGGTCCCCCTGCACTGGGAGGGTCAGTTTTGATGTACTGATGGAAAGCAGCGTGTAAATAATTCTAGGAGTGTTGGTGCACATTTTTTTTTTTTTTTTTTGGTTTTTCGAGACAGGGTTTCTCTGTGTAGCTTTGCGCCTTTCCTGGGACTCACTTGGTAGCCCAGGCTGGCCTCGAACTCACAGAGATCCGCCTGGCTCTGCCTCCCGAGTGCTGGGATTAAAGGCGTGCGCCACCACCGCCCGGCTTGGTGCACATTTTAAACACACTTTGGCACACAACTGTCTGAAAACATTTTGTAGTGTAAGCATCCCCTGGGTTCTCTCCTCATGATTTCACTGTTCTTTTATTAAGTTTTTCTGAATACTAAGCAACCTTTGTGCTCTGAAGCTCAAAAACAAAGTGTATATATGAATACACTGTAGCTGTTAGTTCAAGTCCCCATGAGTGTCTGCCGTGATCTGACTTAATGTTTTGGCTCTTGGGGCCACACCACTGCATTCACTATTCAGAAACCCAGACGTTAAATCTCTGCATTGAAACCACTGCATTCAATAGACATCGGTGAGTTCAGCTTTCTAGGGGGCATGGTCCTGGTGATGGCAGATGGAGATGATGCTGTCCCTACTTCTCTGATCACTTCTGGACTGACTCGGGAAGAATGAGTTTCACCACAACACAACGTAGAGCGTGGGAAAAGAACCAACGGCCTTGGGTGACCCATAGATAAGTTTAAGTCACAGTATCTCTTTCTGGCTGTCTGACTCTGGCGTTTCTCTCTGTGAGAACATCCCCTGCCTCCAGGTCTGTAAGTGGTGCCAGGAATAACCAATGGAAAGTGCTGTGCACAGTACCTAGGTCTTCATAGGTCTTCACAAATGTCGACGGAGACTTGCGGTTTCTTTTCTTCCCTGTCTCTGCTCTAGATGCATCTGCTGCCTAGAAAGAAAACATTAAAATGGCAGAGAAAGTAAACTGTTTCATGTATGTGTCAGGTAGTATTCATGCTCTGACCCTGCCCTATGAGTGCACACACAAACACACACACACACATATACACGCACATGCGTGTACACACACATACATATGTGCACACCAGGCACACAAAGGAAGCTTTAAGCTAACTTTACATACATGTAATTATTCCAAGGCACACACTTCAGTGTTATTTTTAGAACTACATTTCTAACTGTTCCCAACCAGAAAAGGCAGATTGGATCGACAATGGACTGAAATGGCATTTGGCCATTTTCCTCTCTGTGTGAACTCAATGGGGCAGGATTACTTAGCAGTGCCTGGGTTTCAAGTCCTTCTCACTTTGTGTTCCATTATGGCACCATGGATGATGCTCTAGCCTGAATGCTGAGAGACCCATTTTGTAAGACATATTTCTGGGAGGATTTTTTTTTCCCTTATCAGAAGACTCTCATGAGGGAATATTCTTCTTCAAGAACTGTGCCAGGACCAGCCTGAGGCAGAAGGGCAAGGTGATGATTTCCTCCATTCTGTCTCCTGCTTCTCTTCCCAAACCCAAGTATCCTGCATCTGAATACCACAACTGGCTTCTAGAACCTTCTAGAAGGTTCTAATTGGACTCCCTTTAAGCTTCCTTATTTCTTATATCCCAAAACAAACTTCTTGTATAACCCTTGCTAGAGTGTTATGTTTGCAGCCGTGAGGCGAGATGGGGAATTTATTCCTGGAAGGGTTTTATTTTTGTGTGGTTTGTTGTTGTTTGTTAAAGAAACCCTATTGTTTGCTGTAGACCTGTTTTAGAGATGTTTTCCTGCCAGAAAACCGGGTAAAATGGGAGCCAGGAGCCTTGTGCTCTCTTTAGAAATAGGATGCTCCACTACAGCTGACGCTCAGCATCTTGTCTTTCTTTGGAGCAAGTAGCACACTAGAATTGGCTTACACTGACTGGTTCGTGGGAGCCCAGTGTCAAATTCTGGGGAATTTCGCAAGATGTAATTAATCACTGTCAGTATTCAGCAACATTAAATAAATAATACAGCTACATTAAATTATCTAGTAGGCATACATTTAAACAAATACGTACAAGGCAAAGGCAATCAATACTATTCTTCCTCTTATGGATGCACTTGAAGTCATTTACGTCCATTGGCTCTGTATGGTGGCGTTGTAGCTCAGTCACAGCAAGACACTGGGGCTGACCCTAGGGGTTCTGGGAAGCTTCCATATTGACTGTCCCTTCTCCAAGTCAACAGTCATCAGCACAGCACTGTCGTGACCCCAATAAGTTCAAGAACTGCTTTGGTAGTCAGCTAACAGCAGAGCAATGATGTCCAAGTTCATGGACATGTCAAACCCCCACCTGGGCTTTCCCAGAGTTGCTTTCTTCAAGTCACTCCCGCTGTATCTTTTTCCTGTCTCAGAGACACACATACCCAACCCCTTCCATATACTTTTGTAGTCAATGCCCTAGGCTTTCTGATGAATACTGTTAGCACCAACCCAAACCGGGAGGACATCTAGGGATGGGGGACAGGGAACAGGTTGCTTCTGAATGGTGAGAGGGGAAAACCAGAGCTAAGAGGATATCTTGGATACAGGACCCTGGTGATGCCATCTCTTCTCACCATCTGGTCCTACACGCTGAAGTGGTCGTCGGTCACTCTGTGTGCAGACACATGATGGCAGCGAGCGAAGGACTGAGCAAGTGGGAAGTGAACTTACAGTTCCAGACTTTGGCTTTTCATGCAGAGCACTGAGTCAAAAGGGAGCACTTCCAGAAGAATTTGGCCTTGTGCACTTACCAGAACCACGTCATTTATTCTCATGTACAATTTTTAGGACATTGCTGACCCCATTATGATTTATTTTAAAGGCCCCACATCCACTCAGTTTACCATTTCCCACTTGGCTAGCTTCTCAGAGGGCTGGGATTTAGCCCCAGGACTCGCCTTGTTCCAACTAGGGAGCTAGGTCATCCTGAAGTCACCAGTGAACCCATGCACTGCCCTCCTTCCTCTCAGGCCCTCACAGCAGCTCTCCTGCTGACCCACAGCGTTTCCACTTTCACCCTGGCCATGTATACCACGTAAAAAGTATGATTACTAGAAAGTAAGATTAGAGGCTGGCCTTCAGTGTCCTTAATGGATGACCCCAGCAAACAGAGAAGACAAGGCCATGGGTCACAAGGCCACATTTAACTGACTTGTGGAGAATGCTAAGGGTCCCAAGGAGACTCTGCTAAAAAGAGCACGGAGTTCTTACATAGTGAAGCCACATAGCCTAAACTCCTTGTGGGACACATGTTTCTTCACTTGGGCTGAAGGACGAGATGACATTAAGCCTTATTAATCTGCTGGTCAGTTGGACAGAGAGGCTAAGAGGGAGGAGAATGGCCAGCTTCACAAACAGCTGCTCAACAGTCCTTGGGCCAGACCCAAGGAGCTGGGAGGAGAATCTCCGCCTTCTTGTATCCTTGCAATAGGAGTTTTTGTTTTATAAGATATGACTAGCAATGCTTGTACCAAGCTGTTAACAGTAGCTATTTGAAGGGAAATGATTATTCTTTAAGCTCTGCTATCAACACACATACAACAACTAGGTAACTCATTTTTCCCCATCTACCTTTTACATTCCAGAGCACAATAATATAATCTTGAGTTTATAGGGCGTATCAATCTTTGTATTCTTTTCTGTTGCTCCCAAATGAGTCATGGGAACATCATGCCAAGGGGTCCTGTTCCCAAACAAGTGGAGGCATAATCTTCCCAAAGACAGAACTTTGGGGAGACATTGTTCTAAGAGGGCCTGAGTGTTGCAAGCATTGTTCCAGCTCCTTCCTGTCCTAATGCTGGGTTTCCCCAGGGTCCCCTGGAATTCCATTGTTAACACTCATCCTTACCCCAAAATTGGGCTCTGAAGGTCCTCTGTCCTTTCTGTTGGTTTACATGCCTGTCTCATGGGCAAAGTCAATAGCAATTGGTTATTTCTGAAGGACATGTAGAAATCGGCTTAGCCTGACTTCCACGAGTAAGATCAATTCATCCTTTGAACCTGACTTCTCCATTTTCCGTTAATTCTACTTTGTACTCAGATTGCTCACAATGAATATGAATAGCAGTTATTGGTACAAAGAATTCAATTATTGCCAAGAACTATTGTGAACGGTTAATAATTCCTCATCCCATCTGGAGATTTGCACTTTGGGAAAGGCTGTTCATGTACTAGGCTCCTGTGATTTGAAAAAGTGGTTCATATTTTTTTTCTCTACCCAGTGAAATAGGGTTGCTGAACTGTTGAGTAATAATGGGCTACTTTACCCCTAGCTTTAACACCCCCATTTCTGTATTCTCTTACCAAGTAAACATGACTTAGATAATAAAGTCAAGAATATTCTCACTAACTCAAAACAATGTCAAATGATTTAGTAGGGAAAAGAGGCTGCCACAAAGAACAATTAGAATCCAATGTCACTATTATTAATGGGACAATTCCACGTAGTTTATCTGGTAATCAAGAGAGGTTTATTTCTGGGGTAACTTACAGCCAATAAGGGGTCAGTTACAGGATCTGGGAGAGATGAGGTACAGCCTCCAGGACCGAGAGAGAGAGAGAGAGAGAGAGAGAGAGAGAGAGAGAGAGAGAGAGAGAGAGAGAAAGAGAGAGAGAGAGCCAAGCATGTACGCACCTTGGGTCTTAAGGGGTCTCCTCTTGGCCACGCCCCAGGGGCAGGTCATAGGCAGGTATGTCACACTAGGGGCAGTGTTGCAAGGTCAAGGCTGGAACAGCTCCCCACTACAATCCAAGATATCTTAGGGCAATGGTTCTCAACCCATGGGTCAGGACCCCTGTGGAGGTCAAACAACCTTTTCACAAGGGTCGCCTAAGACCATTGGAAAACATAGATATGTACATTACAATCCATAGCAGTAGCAAATTACAGTTATGAGTGGCAACAAAAATAATTTTCGGGTTGAGTGCCACCACAATGAGAGGACTTGTATTACAGGGTCGCCACATTAGGAAGGTTGAGAAGCACTGCCTTCAAAGAAAGGATAAAGAGAAAAGAGTGGGGTTGATAAAGGGAGGGAGAGAAAGCGAGATCAACATAAGTAGGTACAAAACAGAAAAAGAATTTAGAGTCTTTGACTGTTGCCGTGTCTTGAAAGCCAAATAAAAGCCCAGAGCAGACCCGGAGATCTCTGAGTATTCACTATCTAATTAACAGGGGGTTTTAAGTTAGGAGGAAGTAGACGAACAATGAGCAGAATTGGAGTAATTTGATAATTCGTATTTTTGTGGTGCTGAGGACTGAACCCAGGGCCCCACGCACACCAAGCAAGTATTCTGTGACTGAGCGCCAGTTCCAAGCCTGGTTTGCCAGTGATGTTGACAGTTAATTTAAAAATGTTTAATGTGTTCATTTTTTATTTAATTTTAGACTCAAATTTAAACATTATAAAAGCCACAAAGTTATAAATTTTTATATAGGTAGGCTTAATAGGATGTAAGAAAAATAATAAAGATGTATTATAGAGGAAAAGATTGATTCATTTGACTATGTAAGAAATGTAAGCTTTTGTACATCAAAAGCATCTACAATACACTCTTCTGCTGAGTGTATCCATTTTTCAATGCTCTCCCACTTTGAGACTTGCCTTTTCAATTTTATCCATTATTTTGACAGCAGAAACCCTTAATGAAATTCAATTTATCAAGTCTGTTCTTTGAGGTTAAGTAACTTTTGTGCCCCAAGAAAGCTTTGTCTACCACCAAGGTCTCCAAGCTGTTTTTCTAAGGCCTTATTCCAGAACATTAGCATTCTGGCTTTCACATTTAAGTCTCTGGCTCCTCTCAAGTGAATCTTGGTCTGTTCTGTGGAACTCAGACTGACAGTTTTCTTTCATGCAGATGTCCAAGTGTTTGGCAACATTTGTCAATAATGACTATCTTCACCTCATCAAAAGATCTTGGAAAATAAACAAATCACCTGGTTGTGGGTGTGTGGTGTACACTGGACTGTCTTGCCCTGCGGACTTCAGGTCTGCTTTCCACCCATACCCTATTGTCTTGATTAGTTCAACTTTACCCTGTTTTGAAATCAGTATGAGCTCTCCAACTGTGTTCTCCTTGCTCAGCGATTCTAAGTGACCTTTAGCTCACCCTAAATCTTAGAGTTGACTTGTCAGTCTCCATAAAATAACTTCAGGGGTGTTAATTGGGGTTGGCCAAAGTTATAAATGAATTTAGGGCAATGAATACCTTCTCAATATTATATCTAATACACGAACACATAGAGTCTTTCACTGATGTATAGCTTCAAGTTCTTTCAGCAGCTCTGTGTGGGTTTCTTTCCCCTGCCATTAGGTCTGGTTATATTTTATCTAAGTTTATCTCTAAAGAATTGCCATATGACCTAGCTGTACCCCCGCCCCTGGGTATACACACAAAAGACTCTAGGTCAGCATATGTCAGAGATATTTGAACATCATGTTTAATGCTGCACTGTTTGCAACAGTCAGAAAATGGAACCAGGAACCAGGATATTCATCAACAGATGAATGGGTAAAGAAAATGTGATACTTATGCACAATGGAATTTTATTCAGAAACATATACACAAACACAAAAGAAATCATGACACCATCAGAAAAACTGATGGACTGAAAATTATTATACTAGCCAAAATAAACCAGATTTAGAAAGACAAATACTGTGTGTTTTCTCATATATGGATTCTAGATTTTAGTATCTGCGCAAGGCTAGACGAGTGTAAAGGATCATAAGGGGACAAAGAGATCTTACGGAAGGGAGAAGGAGAACAAGAGGGCAATGGAATACATGTGCCATAAAAAAGGGAGGACTGGGGAGAAGAGGAGAACCAGAAGGAGGACGGGGTGTGTCAGTAAGAACAGCATAGGTATAAAGAGGTCATAGAGAAACTCATTTCTTTATAATAACTTTTAAAAATCAATAAATAAATTTGTCTCCAAATAATTTAAGTTTTGATGACACCATAAATGGTACATTAATATTTCACACCCAAATTTTATCGCTGGTACATATAAATATAATTGATGTTCTATATTGGCCACAAGTTCTATATCTCACAACCTTGCTAAGTTCAATTATTAGTCCCAGCAGAGTTTATTATTTGGGGGGATATATTCCACAGAATTATTACCTGGCCATATTTCCCTCAGATAAAATCTCTTACTGTTCCAATATAAGACGACACAATAAAAATGAATGAAACATTAAAAAAAATATGTCTAACCAAAGAGCTACACATATTCATTGGGTCCTTAAAGATGGTTGTCACCTTAGCTGTGAGGGAAATGCAAATAAAAACCTAAACAAGATCCCAAGAAATACCCAATCACATGGCTAAAACTGAGCAAAGCACAATACTAAATATATTAATTGTAGATGAAGGTGGATGTATGGGTGAAAGTTTCCTCAGTATTGGCTCAAGTGTAAAATAGCATTTCTTTTTAGAATTTGCCAATGTCTTATAAAGTTAAACTCTAATTATATATTCTGGCAATTCCTCTTCTAGATGCTTAGGCAAGAGAAACAAAAACATGTCCACAAAAAGATGTATACTTGAATGTTCATGTCAGCCTTCCTCAGAAGAACAATGGAGAACCTCCAGTTTGCCAATAGCAGAATGGATAAACAAACTGTCATACAGTCACCCAATAGAATACTACACAACAATAAAAAGGAATAAACAACTACTATACACAAGCGTGGGTGAATTTAAAAGACATTGTGTTTTGTAAAATAGTACATACTGTATGGTTTCATATACATGAAGTTCTAGCATTGGAAAAACTAATAAAAATACTTTTGAAATTTGGGTTGGAGTGATGACTTGCTGTGGGATGGTCCTTCTGTACACTATGAATGTGTGCTGCTCTCATTGACTGATAATAAAGCTGTTTTGGTCTATGACAAGGCAGGATAAGGTTAGGCAGAAAAATCAAACTCAGGACTCAGAGGAAGAAGGGCTGAGTTGAGAAACACAAACCAACTTCGCAAGAAACAAGATGCCAGAGAATCGGTAAGCCACGGACCACATGGCAATAAACAGATGAATAGAAATGGGTTAATTTAAATGTAAGAGCTAGTTAGTAATAAGCCTGAGCCATATCCCAAACATTTATAACTAATCTAAGCCTCTGTGTGATGATTTGGGAATTGGCTGCGGGTATTTGGGATCAGGAATCAGGACAGAAAGACTCTGCCTCCACTTACCATGACTTAATTGCACTTGACCTTAGCCAAAAGGCCGAGAAGCGATACCATGACTTAGTTGGTATAACTCTTTTGTTGTGCAGGCAAAGGACCTGAGTTTGTATCCAGCACCCAGATAAAAGCCAGGCATGGATGCATCCCCTGTAACCACAGCGCTGGGAAAGCAGAAACCAGAGGGCTGCTGGGGCTTGCTGGCCTGCCTATCTACCTGAAACAGTTAATTCCCAGCTCAGCAAGAGATCCTCTCTCAAAAAAATAAGGTGGAGAGGGACTAATGAAGATGGCTGACAGTGACCTCTGGCCTCCATGTGTATGCACACACATGAACATGCACACCAACATATACACATCCATAAACTTACACATGCACAAGAAGTTTTGAAAGTTATATCTATATAAAATGGCCAAAAGAGGATGTCAGACAGAAATATTCTGTCTCTGGATTGTGATGTCCATGGTCATATGGATATACAGTTATTAAAATTAAGTAAATTGTCAGGAACTAGAGAGATGGCTTAGAATTTAGAGTGCCATTGTTTTTACAGAGGATCCAAGTTCAGTCTCCAGCACCCACCTGGCAGCTCACCGTAGTTACCTGTAACTCCAGTTACAGAGGATCCTACACGCTTTTCTGGACTCTGCAGATTCCTTGACTCATGTGGTACACATAAACTCACACAGGCACACATACATAAAAAATAATAAATAAATCTTTTTAAAACTTCAATGAATTGTACACTAAAGGTGGATACCTTTTAATGCATATAAGCTATGCTAAAATTATATTTTTAAATCATAGCAAACAGTCAAGAAAATGGCAGACTGAGAGCATCGTTGTAAGCAGAAAAGCTGGTAAGGTTCTTGGTATAGAAAGAGCCCTTAAAGGCAACGTGGAAATGGT
Organism: Peromyscus californicus insignis; assembly: GCF_007827085.1. NCBI lineage: Eukaryota > Metazoa > Chordata > Mammalia > Rodentia > Cricetidae > Peromyscus > Peromyscus californicus. The sequence goes on along the minus strand of NW_026294480.1, from coordinate 58,382,205 downwards.
ATGCACACCAATAGAACATTGCAGATGCAACAAAGGAGCTATTTGTAAATGAAAAATGGGATGAAAAATGGCAATGAATATTAAATATTAAAAAGACAATTCTTTAGAGATCAAAGAAATACAAATCAAAACAGAAATCCCATAACTTCTTATCTACTATTTTTTAATTAGATACCCAGATTCCCTTCAGGCAGTTAGGAAAAGAAGTTTTTAGAACTTTAGAAGGGACATGAGCTGCTATAATCTCTCTGGGAGAAGAGTTGTCACTATAGAATGCCCCTTTATCGAAGTGTGCAAATGTAGGGTGCATAGATAGCTGCACTGTATTTGCTCCTTAAACCACCTCTGGTTCAAAGATCCTCTGGTTTATATCTCTGTTTGTGCACTTCCACCCCAGGAGGCAAAATTTAACCTTAATTGAACAAATCACCCTCACTCTGTGAATGCCCCAAATCTCCAAAACAGCTGCTACCTGAGAGACTCTTGCAGACATCTTTAAGGGATCAGAGGCAGGCTTGTGTCTCAGTGGCAGAGTGCTTGCCAAGAATGTATGAGGTCCTGGGTTCAACCTTGACAGAGACAGAGAGACGGGGAGTGAGAGGGAGAGAGAGAGATTGGCTGCCTGTACTTGACTCAATCACGATGACCCAGAAATAGTCTGATGAACTGGCCATCTGGGGCATATACTTCTGTGTATGTATAGTATATTAGATCTAGTCTCCTTTAAGCCATATAGAGCAGTGAAGGGGGCCACCAATGGCAGAAAGGATGGACAGGTGAAAAAAGATATAGGCTACTACAGAGGACCAGCGCCATCTTCCCTCCATAGTCAGAATTTCCAATTCCTTCTGGAATCCTTGGGTCCATTTTCCTGCCACCTAAGGACTGTGTCACCTAAGAAGTACATTATCATTCAGCCTATCACCCCATGTGAACTTTGAGAGATGTCTCTTTCTCAGCCACCATGGAATTTGTCTTCCCTGCTATGAACATGGGTATTATGGGGGCCGGCCACATCCAAAAGGAAAAGCTAGCATCCCAGAAAAACAGACAACCTAGAAGCGTGCACCTATGGAAAGAGTCTGCTATGGGAGTCAAGGCATTCCACCCACTGTCCACCCCGCGGGGCTCCCCCACCAGATCCCAGATCTGGAGAACCAAGCAGATGCTTTGCCTTGTTCACACCATTATTAACTTCCCACTGACGTTCTCATCAGCCCACTCCTGACCTCCTGCTTGCCCTTGCTTTGTTCACAGGTCTTCAGCAAATCTGCTTAGCTAGCAGGAAGGCCACAGGTTAAACCCTACCCCAGTTCTTAAGCCCTCTGCAGGCTCCAGCCTCTGTTGATCTCTCTCCTTATCCCGACCGTGCATGCTGCCAGAAATCACACTCTAGGCGGTGGCAGCCCCCCTGTCTCTTGCCTGAATTACTGTACATTTTTAGTACCAAGATTTACTCTAAGCATTAATATCTGCCCCCCCACCACAGGTGTATCTTACATTTCTCTACGTCTCCAAGTACACGTAATATACAGAGGCGAGAGGTGTGGCCTCACACCTCAGAACCTAGACCCTGGAGTCAGACACGGTAGTGTGAACTCAGGCAATGACTCCATCGATGCACTATCTGCTGCGTCATCCTTCCCTTTATCTCTATTTGTAAAATGGAAATAAAGTAACTCTTGCGTTTTAGGCCTGACAGGAGAATTGGAACGAACAGGGCCCGTTTTAGCATGTGCCAGGTCATGTTGTGGGTATTCAGGAAGTGTCAGCTTTAAATACATAGGTGCTTACAAGTGAACTCAGATGGGGTGGCTCTCATAGGAGGGGCCGTTAAGTCAACAGAGAGGGACTGTGTTCTAGTGTCATTACTGTTGCCGTGATAAAACACCCTGAGGAAAAAATTCCCGGTTACAGCCCCTGTGGTGTGGGGAAGGCTAGTCACATATCCAGGGCCAAGAGCAGAGAGCAGTGAGCACATACATGTTCATCCACTTGCTGTGTTCAGTTCCATTCCCACACTCTCACACAGTTCAGGAACCACTGCTGACAGACTAGTGCCTCCCACGATGGGCCGGGTCTTCCTATGGCAATCCACAGAATTAAAGCAATCCCACACAAATACGTTCACAGGTCAAGCCAATGTAGGTGACCCTTCAGCAAAACTGGCTTCCTAGGTGACTCTAGGCTGGGTCAAATTGACAATTAAAGCAAACTGTCATGGGCTGGTAAACCAGCATGCCGGCAGAGAGAATCTGTGATATCCTGAACTAGGACACAGAAAAGAGGGATAGCGCGCCACAGACTCCAGCAGACCTCCAATATTGCCACAGCCCCCGGAACTGTGGCTAAGTGGTAGAAATGTGGGAAAGAAAAGGTACCACCCAAATGCTATCAATCACCCAGCTATATTCATGTGTTTGTGGATATTTTGTCATTTCAAATACTATTAGCTACTCAAATATAATTAATTCACTCAACAAATATTTACTGAACATTCATTATGTGCCAAGGAAACAAGGGATTTCTTTTCTTAGAATCGAGAGAAGAACAGCTAGGATGTGTCTCCTCTGTTATATCCAGCTAATGCATGCAGTTCAAGTCCTGGTACCTTCTGGTCTGAAGTGAGGAGTCTCTTCCTCAGCCTTCCACACCCATGCTAAACAGAGCTGGTCAGTGCTAAAGTGGTTGGAAATTTCCCTTTCTAAATAACTTTTGGTGGCTCCCACTGCTAGGGTTGTCTGTCTTTCCTGGATCCTCATGCTCAAGCATTTTCATGGCATGGCCTTCCTTGGATGTCTATCTAGCAAATGTCTTCTTTTTTAAGAGCAATGTCAAGGCAAGCATCCCCATCCCTGGGGAGGCCCCGACTCCCTCAATCCCTACCTACCACTCAGCTACCCCTCTCCCAGCCATCACAGCCTGTCTTCATTTGCTTTCTGTTTCTGTGATCAAACACGGACCACAAACAGCTTGGGGAGGAAAGGGTTCACGTGGCTTACTGTTGTTAGTGTTTTTTATTCTTTGGAGGCCCGCCACCCAACTCCCAAACAAATACACGGAGACTTATTCTTACTTATGAATGCCCGGCCTTAGCTTGGCTTATTTCTAGCCAGCTTTTCTAACTTAAATTATCCCATTTCTCTTTAACTATGTTTTGCCTCAGGGCTTTTTAACCTTTCTTTATTCTATACATCTTTTTTTTCTTATTCTGTGGCTGGCTGAGTGGCTGGGTGGCTGGCACCTGGCATCCTCCTCTCCTTCTTTTCTCATTCATAAATCACCTTTTTCCCCCCTAGATTCCTCCTCCTATTTATCCTCTCTGCCTGCCAGCCCTGCCTATTTCTCTCTCCTGCCTCGCTATTGGCCATTCAGCTCTTTATTAGACCAATCAGGTGTTTTAGACAGGCAAAGTGACACAGCTTCACAGAGTTAAACAAATGCAACGTAAAAGAAGGCAACAATATTTGCATCATTAAACAAATGTTCCACAGCATGAACAAATATAACACATCTTAAGCTAATATTCCATAGCAGCTTATATTTCCCTGTCACAGTCTATCGCTGAGGGAAGTGAGGGTAGGAACCTGGAAGCAGGGACTGAAGCAGGGACAGTGATGGAAGCTGCTTACTAGCCTGCTCTCCAAGCTCGAGTCCAGCTACCTTTCTTATACCTCCCAGGTCCACCTTCCCAGGGGTGGCACCTCCCACAGTAGGCTAGGCCTTCCCCATGAATTAATAATGAAGAAAATGCCCCACAGACATGCTCACTGGCCATTATGATGAAGGCAATTCCTTCATGAGATTCCATCTTCCCAGACTATGTCTAAGTCTGTGTCGAGTTGACAGAGACCAAGCAGCACAGAACCCATCTAGAAAAACAGAAACTGTTCCACGGGTTTAAATGAGTGAATCGCATGCAGGTGGTGTTTTTCCAAGTGGTGGGAAAGCTGAGCCACCAACCAGGGGACAGTGAGGGAAACTAGGAATTAGCACCAGTGAGGAGCTGGTGACACCCTGAGGCTAAAGGGGCAACTGAAGGAAGTGACCAGAGCCCAGAAGTCATGGTCACCCTGCTGAGCTGGACTTCAGTGGCCTTGTGTAGCAGGAAGTGGAGTCACCCAGCTGATCTTGATCTTGAAGACATCACAAAAGCCAAAGGAACAAGAGTGGCCTCTGACTCCTGTCTCTGCGGACTCTTCAGTGCCCAGTGCCTCTCTTTGCTAAAACAGCCGAAAGCTGGCAGACTGTGAACCTGAAGGGGTTCCTAGCAGCCCACGCTTAACCACTACCCTATTGTCTATACTTCTCTACCCTGGCAATTGAGGGAGCCAGGAAGAATGGGGGAACTGCTCCCTCTCCCCCTCCCTTAGGCAGGCCGCCTCCTGCTTCATTAGTGCTGGTTCTGACTTTGGTAGAAGGCTGATTCCACCTGCTGTGGCCTCTCTGTTTCCTATTCTGCTTTCCTCACCAGAGTGTACAGTTTCAGAGCCGCAAACCATGAATGGCCTCATTCATTTTGGTACCTTTAGTAACGCAGTATGCAATAGGCACTCAACCGTCCTTGGATAGAGATGGAAAGTTCCTACTGTCATCATCAGAGCTGTGTGTGTGTGTGTGTGTGTGTTACTAAGTACTCTATGGTTGAGCTATATCCCAACTCTCCTCTTTGTTAAAATTTGTTATTGTTATTATTATTAATCTCTGTGTATGATGGGTGAGTAAACGCAAGCATGCCCATGTCCCGTAGGTCAAAGGACAAGCTCTGTGTGGAACATTCCCTTCCACCTTGTTTGAAGACAGGGCTGTTGAACACAACCTATGCCAGGCTTAGTTTCCAGGGAGTCTCCTCTCCTCGGTTCCCATCTCTCTCTCTCTCTCTGAGTGCTGGCATTTCAGACGTGAGTATTAACACATCCAGCTTTTTACACGGATTTTTGGGATCCAGCTCAGGCAGGCAGGTTTGTGCAGCAAGTTCTTTACCCACTGAGCTGGTGAGAACTTGCTGACTAAACTCGAGTCACCTGGAAAGAGGGAATCTCCATTCAGAAAATGCCCCCATCAGATTGGCCTGGAGGCAAGTCTGTGGGGCAGTTTCTTGACTGATGACTGATGTGAGAGGGCCCAGCCCACTGCAGGCGGTACCACCCCTGGGCAGGTGGTCCTGTATTGTGTAAGAAAGAAAAGGGAGCAAGCCAGTAAGTCGTGTTCCTCCACGGCTTCTGCTTCAGTTCCTGCCTGCAGGTTCCTGCCCTGACTTCCTGCCCTGACTTCCTTCACGATGGACTATAAGCTGTAAGGTGAAATAAACCCTCTCCTCCCCGATGGCTTTTGGGTGTGGCCTTTACCACGGCAGTAGAAAGCCAACTAGAACACAGCCTGAGCCATCTCCCCATCCCTTCTTCCCCTTTTCCCGTCTACCTCCCTTGATTATCTGAACTCTGATTAGCATTGAAGAATGAGCAAGAAGCTTGGGGCCTCTTTACCTCCAGGTCTGCAAGCTGAGACCTTCTATTTAAATAACCCCAACAATAATCACCATAGTTATTATGCTCATAGCACCATCAGCTTCTCAGCCTTCTACCTTATGTAACCACTTGAGAATGATCTGTGGAAATTGCCCGAAATCTCAAAATATCTTCCCTCTACCACCCAAGATGCTTCGAGGCCACCTCTCCCTGCTGTTAATCAGTGTGTGCTCAGGATAAACAAACTAATTTTAAAATCAGCTTAAGCAAAACATAATTAGCAAGACAAATTAGCTGCCCCCAAGATTGCATAATGAATGCCCAGGCCAAAAAAAAATAAGTCTTTTTATTATCTGCTGTTTTTATTAACGGTGTAACATTTTCTCTTTGATCACTACAGCAGAAGGAAGTACCACTGAACTCGACAACTGAAATTGATCGTCTCTGCAGTGCTTCCTGCAGGATGGAAACTAGATTTTCTGTCAAAGTTGTCCATGAGGGCAAGTGGGTATGCATGCGCCACAGTGTACGTGTGGGAGTCGGAGGACAAGGCCGGGTGTCAGTACTCACCCTCTGCCTTGTTAAAGACAGAGTCCCTAGTTGTGCACGGTTGCCCACCTCAAGCTGGCTAGGCTAAAGCTTTCATGGATTCACCTGCCTCCGCCCCAAAACTGTGACGACAGGCGCATGTGACCGCAACTGGCTTTACGTGGGTTCCAGGTGTCCCAAAGAAGACACTCACCTCCTGAGCAATCAGGATGTTCTTTTCCCACTGAGCCCTCTCCTCAGCCCCCGGAGAGGTTTTGTTTTCTTCTTTTCTAAATATTTATTATCTGGGTATGTGTAGACACGCCTATGCCACGGTATGCACACGGAGGTCAGAGGGCAACTTTGTGGCGTTGGTTCTCTCTTTCCACCTTTGTGTGGATTCTGGGGATCCAACTCAGGCTGTCAGCCTTGCACACCGAGTACTTTAACCTCTGGGTTATCTCGCTGGCCCTGGTTTTATTTTTCTTATATTACATGTATGCCAGCCTAGAGCTAAAGAAGTGAGGTAATGAGATTCAGGTGACCAGTATTCGACTCTTGGCTCTGGTTTACGGAGGGACAATCCTAGGCATGTTGGGTAACATGTCGAAGGCGAGGTTCTTTTCATATGAAACCAAGATGTACCTGCCTTGGTGACACTAGCAGCGGACACAGGCTTGCTCTGTGGCTCAAATACATTCCTTTAATCTTTACCATGACCTCATGAATTATTTACTCGTATTGTTTCATATAAGGAAGCAGCCAGAGGGATTAACTTGCTCAAGAAGATATGAAAATTTGGTGTGATATTGTACGTGGAAATCAGGAAGCAATTATCAGAAATGTAACAGGAGCTAAGTTAGGGTTTATTTTTATTCTTCTTCACACCCTCCAACAATATTGATTTGTGTTCATAAAAATTACTCTGGATACTCCCTGATTAATAGGCCTGGACCCACATCCCTGACTGGACACTCGCTGTGCTCTGCATTTCAGTCTCTCCCTATGCTAAATGTCAGGCCATTGCTGCTGTCACTCAGGGGCCACTGGAGAGGACTCACCTGCAGCAGTTTGCTGCTATGAATAATGTTTGCACTTTTCTAATGCGCTGTCAGTGTTGAAAATCAGAGCGCTCTCTCTCTCTCTCTCTCTCTCTCTCTCTCTCTCTCACACACACACACACACACACACACACACACACACACACACACACACAGCCTTTACTTTAAATTGAGTAGCAACTGCCTTAATTTGTCTTTGTGAAGATATATTGGTCTGCAACTTCTAAATTCAGTGACCACCAAGATGTCTCCCATATGCCAGGAAGGGACCATGATTGCCTGGCAACAGGACGCAGTTCGACAGAGAAGGTGTCCACTGCAGGGCATCACAGGTTTCCACGGAAGGCCGTTGTCACATAGAGTGATCAAGTCACTGCACTAAGAGTCTTGCATGCCAGGAAATTCCTTTGTCCTAAGCAAACCAGGTTGGCCTTCGTGTGATATCACAAGATCACTGCTGCGGTGGCTTCTACAACCTGGGACAGTGTCAATGCCATGCTGCTCTCGAGCAATTCTGCATCTCACTGAAGGCTCCAGGGACTCGAGGATATAAAGCCAAGAATCCAGTATTTCGAATAAAGATTGGGTAGGTCACACAGGGACCATACATCTGGTCACTGGCAATGGGACCACTTCTTCTGACGGGGGTTTGGTATGGACTTGGGTACATCATTCAGTGTCAAAGTCCCTCTGCCCTGCAACTCATTAGTTCAGTAAATATTTAGTGAATGTCTTCTACCATCCTAAGCACTGAGAATATAGAAATGGCTGGATGAGACAGAGCCCCTGGCCCCAGGGAACTCGTATCTAGGGGAGGATCAGAGAGCCACGTGACAGTGTCAGGCAGAGCCTCGGGATGTCGCTCAGTCATAGAGAATTTGCTTGGCATATTCAAAGCCTGTGGTTCAATTCTTATAAAATAAAAAGCAAGTCTGACAGAAATTCAGGTGGTGACAGTGTGATGGGCCATTTGCCATGTGACGAAAGCAGTCCACAGGGACACAAGGCCATGGGCAACTTGGGAGGGTGCCAAGGGACACCAGAAGTGGGATTCAGTTTTACTAAGGACCTCAGTTGCCAACACTATGAACCATACAACTTTGAGTTGTAGGAGTCAAGGGGTGAACATAACTATTTAGTCACTTGATTATGGGATATTTCTTCCTCCGTGAGAAACAGCTTTATGCCTGCCGTCCATATCAATACCAAATCTTGTTCTCGCAGAGATACATTGGAAACGTTTCAAGTCAAACTCACCCAAACAATAGCAGAAGGGTTGAGAAGGGGGAGAGGCCAAGCTTACTAATAAATCTGGCAATATTTTATTAAACGGAGCATGGCTGGAGTCAGAGCTTCAGCTGCTAAAATCCAAAGCAGAAAGCTAAGCAAATATATTGAAATACAAATAGACTGTGCAGTATGTACCCCCACTCCCCGCAAAGCTGTGGACTGTTTCAGAAAAGGCAATAACAGCTTTATAACAAGCCAAATAAGACACATGATTGCACAATGCCACGCATTCATTCATTGCACAAATAGATATTGAGAGCCCCCTGTGTGCCAAGATTGTCATCCATAAATAATGAGATGATACTCATGAATTCCATCATATTTACCTGTACATTAAATAACTTACTTTATTCTTTGGATTAGAAAAATAATAAATTTTGGTTGTTATTTTGGTTTTTGGCAGCGCTGGGATGGGGCCCAGGGTCTGTGTCTGTTAGTCAGGTGCTATGCCACTGAGCCACATCTAAGCCCTTATCATTTAAAAAATCTTAATATCTAAATTCAAAAAGTATTAAAAAAAAAACTGCCAGGCATTGGGGTCCCCACCTCTAATCCCACCATATGGGAGGCAGAGACTAGAGATCAGGAGTTTCAGGTCATCCTTAGCTACATAGTGAATCTGAGGCCCGCCTGGGTGCCGTGATACCCTGTCCCAAAACAAAACAAAAAAATCAAATACAAAGCAAACAGACACCTTCCTCTAAGACAGGTTTCTCAATCCCAGGTGTTACTGACATTTGGCAGTAAGCAGTTGCCCTAGGGCTGACCTGGCCTTCCATGCATGATAGGTTGTTCATCGGCATGCCAGCCTCTACCCACCATGTGAGCCCTTAGCACCTCCAGATTCACTACCATCAAAATCCCCAGCATTCAAATGGGCGTGATGTGCCCAACAAATGACCTTATAAGCAATTATGTTTATGTTCATAGACATACCGCTTTCAGTTTGGGGCAGCTTTCTTTGCGGTGGTCAGCAGAGACTCATGACTGGTCCAAGCACTGAGAATAAGGCCCATCCATAAACAGAGCATCCGTCCCGCACCATTCAAAGCTCAGGAAACGCCGCAGGAGTGGAAAGAATGTAAGAACTAGAGGAAACGGGGAGTGGTGCGGAATGCTGACTTCCGGGCGTGAGGTGTGATGGCGAATCTTGGTTGTCAACATGACTGGATCTGGAATGAACTAAAATGCAAGCTGCTGGGCTCACCTGTAACAAATTATCTTTCCTCTTCCTTTTTCCTTCCTTTCTTCGTTCCCTTCTTCCTCTCTTTCTTCCTTCCTTCCCTCCTTTCTTATATTTTTACTTTCTTTCTCTCCTTTTCCTCCTCACCTTTCTTTTCCTTTGTAACAGATTTTCTCGATCAGATCATTGACGTGAAAAAAATCCACCCTGGCACTTTCTGTGGCAGCCTAGATGAAACGAAATGGAAAAAGAAATTTTGCCTTTTGCTTGCTGAAAATTCTTCTATCTTGCTGCTGTGGCATTCCTTCACTGATATTAGAAGCAACCACCTAGGGCTTCCACCATAAAAGGCAACAGCTCTCCAGGATTCCTCAGGCCTTCAGCACTAGATTGAGACCACAGAGACACCCAGGTTTGTATTCTGAGCAACTACTGGATTCTCTAGTGTGAGACGGCCATTGTTGGACGACCCAGACCACAGTGTGTAAGCTAATCCAATGAATCCCCCTTTAAAGTCTGTGTTCATTCTCTCAATTCTGTTCTTTTTCAGAGAAGCCTGACTAATACAACATGGCTCTTGCACTCTCAAACTCATGGCAGCTGTGATTCCCCACACAAGACTGGGCCCGCCAACACCCTGTCTGTCATGCAAAGGCGGGGGGCTCACAGGACTCCACGCCTTTCTGAGGATTTTTATACACAATTGATGGTTGATATGGGAGGGGCGTTTTCCTCAGTTGTGGAGCCACAGATAAGGTGTCCCTGATCCTGTCAACAAACTCCTCCAGGCAGTCCTATAACCAGCTTTAATGAAACTCGTGAGGCCACCAAAATTTTATTTTATTTATTATTTATCACTCTGTGTGTGTGTGTGTGTGTTTGTGTGTATACATGCAATGTGTATGTATATGTGGGCATGTTCATGCCACTCCACTCTTACGGAGGTAAGAAGACCACTCTGGAGAGTCAGATCCCTCCTTCCACCAGGGATGGAACTCAGAGCATCAGGCTTGCACTTCCTTCCACCCACTGAACTACCTCCCTGCCCCACCCTCAGAAAGGCATGAATATAGAAAGAGAGCTAGCTGGAAAGAAGAGAAGTGTGTGTGTGTGTGTGTGTGTGTGTGTGTGTGTGTGTGTGTGTGTGTATGACTATGATAAAATATACTATGCATGGGTATGAAAATGTCATAATGAATCTATTATGTATAACAACATATGCTAATAAAATTGTTCTCCTGAGTCCCAGTATTCAAGGGGTGAAGGCAGGGGAGCAAAATGGCCTTAAAAAAAAAAAAAAAAAAAAACACCAGCCCCAGTGCCTGTTTGCCTTTGGGGTTACAGAGAGCCCCACACCCCCAGCTTCAGGTTCCCAAGCCTTCATCAGAGAAGTTTCACATTGCACCAGGCAGAGGTTAACACAGAAACCCAAAACTGACTGAGGATAAGTGATGGTGGAGTGCTCTGCCCTAAATGGGACAGCTGTGTCCCCCTCCCCAAGGTCAGGGAGCGTCACATAAGAGGAAGGGGAAGAACGGACAGACGAGATGAACAGTTCCTCACGGACGGGGGAGAGGCTCACGAAGCCCCACCCTCATTGTGGAACTGTTCCAAATCCACGGTCACTGGAGAACGGGGTGTCATTTTCTCAGTGGTATCACCACGGGTATTGTTTGTTGCCCTTACTCCACTGAACAACCCCCTACCCACATTTGGACTAATAACTAATTAAACTCAGTGGGCCACACACAAAATGAAAACATGCAAATGGAGGGGGGGGCTGTTGAGAAGGTGCCCCCCCCCGGGAGGGGGGCGGGGGAGGCATGAGAAAAAGGGGAGGTGAACATGATGTGCGTTTGTTATATAAATGCACGAGACTGCTAAACAACTTTAAGATTATAGTCCTCTTATTTCCTGGATAAAATCGCCTGTAAGAGAACAAGGCACTTTTCTTTTGGTATGGGGACTCCTAAGTGTGGACACGACACATGGTGTGGCTCCTTTCCCGCTCCAGGCAGAGCCCTCTCTCCTTCCTGTGTGGCTGAGGGAGGCGGCCCTCTGCAGAGAAAGGCTGGTCTGGGAGTCTGGCCAGCAAGGGAGGACAGGCTTGGCTCCGCAGGGGATCAGTGGCCTCGGGGCTTAGGTGTGTGCGTCATACTGTCATCCAGGCCATGCCCCAGACTTGCCCTCTCCCAATGAGCTTTGCTGACGACACTGGAGCAAAGCCTACACACACACACACACACACACACACACACACACACACACACACAGAGAGAGAGAGAGAGAGAGAGAGAGAGAGAGAGAGAGAGAGAGAGAGAGAGAGAGAGCCATGTGGCTTAGAGAAGTGTTATCTCTCTCTCTTTCTCTTTCTCTCTCTCTCTCTCTCTCTCTCTCTCTCTCTCTCTCTCTCTCTCTCTCTCACACACACACACACACACACACACACACACACACACACACACGCACACACACACACACACAGCTTCTCTAAGCCCCACGGCTCAGAACTGTGCCCAGTCCCTGCTAAGGAGCAAGAAGGGGAGGCTGCCTGCCACTCCCTACTGCCAGGACTCTACAAAGAACCCATTGTGCTCAACCTAATGCAAAGCACCTGGCTGGGGACGGTTATTCGGGCACAAACACTATTGGTAAAGAAGCAAACATTTCCAGTTAATAAAAATGCCTATTGAACCCAGGCCTGGCCCAGGATGTGTAGGTCTCGGAGCCCCCGTCCTGCTTGGGACAAAAAGAAAAAAACGGTCTGGTGTGTTATCTTTTAGTCCAGCAGGGTGAGCAGCTTCTACTCATCAGAGTTGAGGAGGGGAATGGGGGAGGACTCAGAGTGGGTGTTCATCTCTTGGATAACCACTGAGGCCCCAGGTGAGCCCAGCTCCATGCTCTGCAAGAAACAACTCAGTTTCAATTGGACCCTTCACCTCTCACAGGTTCGAAACTTTCCAAGCTGGCAGTCAGCTGAAGGAGGCACCCGCTCCTTAGCGCCCCCTACTCGTTAACTTAACCTCAGAGTCTACAAGACCAGTTTTGACAGATTTTCCCCGATTTTCAATAGAAACTGGAAAACAGGATCTTCATGTGAAATCTTTTTCACGTTTAAATACAGATTTATATCTTAAAAAACAACCCTGCCCCAAATGTGTACGTCTTTAGACTACGTCTGTTTTAGAATCACTGAGGACAGTGGCTGAAAGTAAGGTATTTAGAAAGCCTAAGAAAGGTGTCTGACCTATGCCTTGCATGCTGTGTGACATTGGCTACTTACCTAACCTGCCTGTGTCTTACTTCCTCATGGATGAAATGGGCATGACAAAGCACACGATACACCTAGAGGAGAGAATGTGTGTAGCTTCATACCTGCAAGCTATTATCTTTCGGGGACACCTGGTCTGCTCTCCCAGGAGTCTTTTTGACAGTCTCGTTGACAGTGGAGCATTCAATCAATTCTTGAGCTCTTTCTACGACAGGAAGCTCACCACCCATTAGAGAATTCCAGTGACTGTAATTGGAGCACAAACCCCACATCTCATGCCATTGTGCATGCCCCCCAGCAGTCAGTAGATGCCCTCCCAGAATCCCCTGAAGGGTTCTCTGCCTTCAGCAATTGACTTATATCACACTTGTACCTTCTATTGACCAGAGTCCCCCATTGTCCCTTGTCCATAGATGCACCCCAACTTATAACAAGTCCCATGATGAACTGCTTTAAGATGGGTATCTCCAAAACAATGACTTGGTGCATATAGTTTGGGGGGAAATAATTTTGGGGACATAGAGTGAGAGAAAAGCCAATGGGTGCATGTGTGAGCTGCAGGTGAATGAGATTCATATAGTTTCACACTGTTGATAGGAATGGAGAATTAGAAAATCATTTGCCACATTTATTTATTTTTAAAGTTAAGTATGCATTTACCATACAGTCACTAGAAACCTACTCAAGAGACTAAAAATGCATCCCCCTAAAGATTTATATGTTAATATTTGTGGTGGCTGATTCATAACAGTCAACACCTGGAACCAACCCAAACTAACACTGACAGATTGTTGTTAGAGTTTTCCTGCCTGGCCCACAGTCAGGACAAATCTCTCTCACCCGCCAGTCCCAAGCCGCTCAAACCCGATCAAGTAAACACAGAGACTTATATTGGTTACAAACTGTATGGCCGTGGCAGGCTTCTTGTTAACTGTTCTTACAGCTTAAATTAATCTATTTCTATTAATCTATACCTTGCCACGTGGCTTGTGGCTTATCGGTACTTTACATCTTTCTTATCCTGATGGCGGCTGGCAGTGTCTCTCCTCCCAGCTTCCTGTTCTCTCAATTTTCCTCTCTGTTAGTCCCGCCTATACTTCCTGCCTGGCCACTGCCAATCAGTGATTTATTCATTGACCAATCAGCAACACATTTGACATACAGACTATCCCACAGCACTTCCCCTTTTCTTTTCTTAAAAAGGAAGGTTTTAACCTTTATACATCTCCAAAGTCAGCTTGGTATATTTGGGAATTTGGGCGTAGCTTCTTTTATTACTTCCTGTTGGAGGGGGGCGCTGTATCTTCTGGGGAAACAAAGAAAATTTTAGGATCATGGAGTAGTCCGTGAGGCTGTATCATCTGAGCCAGTTGTCTTGAAACGGTTCTGGATGTTGGATCATCTGGGCCATGGTGTCATCGGAGACCTTTTAGGTGGTCTTGGCTGGTCAAACCTGATGTGTCTTAATCTGGAACAAATCCATAGCCTCTTGTTTTCTGTGGAAACAAAAGAGACTCTTTTTCAAAGCAACATATTCTTATATCCAAATTTTGAAGTCAAAGTATCTTTAAAATATACGTACTGGTTTAACTCAGCTTTCTTTACAATCAAATATCTCTCTGTAGTTAAGAATCCCAAAGACAACACAATCCAGACTCTCTGTGTAATAGTCATCTCTACGTGGCTCATTTTTTATATTAATTTTACTGTCTCTTCAAAGACTTTATTTTTTAAAACCATGTATTTGTTTCTATACTGTATATATCACCTTTTTTTTGTCTCTTTCAAGCCTACGTATATTTTACATACATTTTAAACTATTACATCTGAATCTGTCTTATTGTGAATCTATTGCTTTAAGCTGCTGCAGCTGTGGCTGCTGGCTCCGCCCACCTCAGCTTCCCAACATGGCGTGGTACTTTACCATCATCTCTGGGAGCTATCGTGGGTCTATGCTTTTATCCAAGCAGCGTGTAGCCCAGAAACCTCTTTTGTTTTGTACTAGCAAAGGCTAAATCCACAATGTAGCTTAATGTGCCACTTGCAGAGGCCTCATTCCCGCCATACTGCAGGTTGAGTGCGCACGCCAGCAACCCGCCAGTAGCTCAAACCGGCAGCTGTCGCTCATTTGAGAGAGACAATTAGGAAGCTGTTTTTAGCTCCGTTTTAGAATCTTTTTTCTCAGGTTTTAGGTGGAAACTCTTGCCCCACGTTGGGCGCCATTTGTTGTTAGAGTTTTCCTGCCTGGCCCACAGTCAGGACAAATCTCTCTCACCCGCCAGTCCCAAGCCGCTCAAACCCGATCAAGTAAACACAGAGACTTATATTGGTTACAAACTGTATGGCCGTGGCAGGCTTCTTGTTAACTGTTCTTACAGCTTAAATTAATCTATTTCTATTAATCTATACCTTGCCACGTGGCTTGTGGCTTATCGGTACTTTACATCTTTCTTATCCTGATGGCGGCTGGCAGTGTCTCTCCTCCCAGCTTCCTGTTCTCTCAATTTTCCTCTCTGTTAGTCCCGCCTATACTTCCTGCCTGGCCACTGCCAATCAGTGATTTATTCATTGACCAATCAACAACACATTTGACATACAGACTATCCCACAGCAACAGATGGAGATGCATGGTTTAGTAAAGCCATGCAAGAGAACTCTCCACACAGTAGCTACTTGAGCTGTGGAAAGTGAAGATTGTAGTTTTAATGTTAGGTATAAAAGGCAATTACACTCACATGTGTTGACTGTTCTGTGTTGCTGTTTAGGTACCTGTAATCGTTTTGTCAACTTGGACACAAAGTAGAATCACCTTGGGAGAGAGTGTCAATAAAGAGACTGTCAAAGTCAAGTTGGCCTGTGGTCATGTCTATGATGGGTTATATTGATCATGTTGGTTAATGGAATACTCTGCCCACTGGGGGTGGCACCATCCCCTTGGTTTGGGTCCTTGGCTGTTTAAGAATGAAGAAGGTGAGGTGAGTCTCATGCATGTACTTCATTCTCTCCCTGCTTTTTGACTGTGGCTTTGAGTAGCTGTTAGGAGTCTCTGCCTTGACTGTCCCAAAATGATGGTCTATAACCTAGAGTTTTTAGTTAAATAAACCCTTTCTCTATTAAAGTTGATTAATCACAACAACTGCGAGCAAAACTAAAACCATACCAGATTCATCACTTTGTGGTTAATATTCATTTCTGGTCAGTTGGGTTCTTCTGTAGCATGGATGGGCATCTGGACTGGCACCTACTCTTCCCCAGATTCTCTTTCAGTCTGTTGACTCCTGGGCCAGACAGGCATGTGTGCTTAGGTCTACCATGAAGAATCCCAGCTTCTGTGCCATATCTTTACTAACAGGGCCAAAGGCAACACGAACTGACCTAGGTTTCAATGCATCTCCGCAGAGTTCTGGATCAAATTCCTTGAGTACTGGCCCACTATTCTCTTCCCTTCTCACCTATTGCCTTGATACTTCAGTTTTTGCTGAGGTCGCCTCTGCCCCCAAACTCATGTGGCTTAGAACGTTCATGTTTCCTGCATGTTGTTGATCGGAGGACCTCATTTCATTGCCATGTGTCTGTTGGAGGCTGCCTTAACCGCCTCACTGTGTAGCACTCTCCATACAACATGGCAGCTTGCTCCTTCTAATCCAGTCAAGGAGAGCACCCTGAAAAGACGGGGTTGGGCCTTATGTAATCGTGCACACACAGCCATATATGTCCCATGCCAGACTTGCTGCATAAGAAGTCAGTCATGACTCTCTTTTCCCCTCTATACTCAAGAGGAAGACAGCATACGAGGGTGTGGTGGTTTGAAAGAAAATGGCCTCCACAGGGAGTGGCACTATTAGGAGGTGTGGCTTTGTTGGAGTAGGTGTAGCCTTGTTGGAGTGTATTGCCCGGGAGGCAGACTTTGAGGTCTCCTATGCTCACACTATGCTTAGTGTGGCACACAGTTGCTTCTGCTGCCCATGGATCCAGATGTAGAACTCTCAGCTGCCTCTCCAGCACCATGTCTTCCTGCATGCCACCATGCTTCCTGCCATGGCAATAATGGACTAAACTTCTGAACTGTAAGCCAGCCCCAACCAAATGCATTACTTTATAAGAGTTGCCATGTTCATGGTATCTCTTCACAGCAGTAGAAATCCTAACTAAGGCAAAGGGCGAAACCTGAGAGTGAAGCTATCAGGGATTCCCTAGCTCCTGTCCATCACCACGTCCCCTCTGACACCTAGTGATGTGTATCACTCCTGCAGGCAGAATACATTCACTCCCTCTTAAGGTACCCAAGAATCTCATACCATACCAGCATCTTCTCAGAGTGTATAGCAGCAGCATCTAAAACCAGGTCCAGCTGTGGCTGAGGCCCCTTGGGTATACTTCCTCTCAATCTGTAAAACCAAAGACAAATCAGGTGATTCCTAACTTCATGGAAGAACAGTGCTAGCCAAATAGGTATAGCAATTCCCACTTAAAAAGGTTAAAAAGTTACTAGCCATTGTGGTAGCACATGCCTCTAATGCTAGTGTGGGGGACCAGGCCCCACTTTTACGACCAGGATACTCTTGAGCAGGGAGAAGTGGGAAATATTTAGATAAAAAGAGATACCTAGATGATGAGAGGAAAGACAGAAACACAGGATAACGTCGGGAAGGCCTGGGTCTGAACCCACCAGCCCCTTCTGTCGCTGCTAAAGGGCTTTTAAAGGAATGCCAAGGATGGAGCAAAAGACCTCCCCCCAACACAGTCAAGTGCAGACGATCCCAGACCTGGTGACCATGCACGTGGTCCAGCCCATCCCCTAATGCAGCCCTGCTGTGTAAAGCAAGCTCAGATCTCACTAAGAAACCTCTGTGGGTTCCCACATGCTAGCCCACAGAAGGTCAAGGCAGGAGGCCTGCAAGTTCTTGGCCAGCCTGGGATACACTGCAAGACCCCATCTAGAAATAAGAGTAGATTTTAAAAAATAAATAAATAAAATTGCCAATCTTAAAAGCCTGCAACCTGAAGGCTTCTTGAATTCCACAGCAGATTTTAGGGGTGTAATCCCCCAGCCAGGCTGATCACACCCTCTGGATCTTTCTTTTTTCAGGGAACCTGCTTCCTTCTGGTGCAATTTTGAGATCCACCCGCTGCCTTATCATTTTGTGTCCTTTCCATCCATTCCAGTTTGGTGGTGTTCTTGCAGAAATGATTTCCTCAAATACCTTGTGGGTTTCCCATGAATTTCCCCTCACGTGAAAGCTGTGTCCACAGCTCTTTTTGAGTTGAGCCCTTCTTTATCTATGTGGGTTCCTGCTGAGGGGTTGAAGGACAGCTCCATTGAGCTTCCAAATGACGTCATCACTAGACAGAAACTGTGAACTTCATTTACCCTTTGTGTCTTGGGAAGGCTTGCACATGCCTGACCTCTTCACAGTTTTAACAAAACTTGTACAATCTCCATTGGGGTTCCCCCCACCTCCATTTGAATTCCATGCTCCAACATAATTTCTTTTTTTATTTTTAAGTTTTCATTATTTAATTTTACTTGGTTGTTTTGAGACAGGGTCCTTCTACATAGCCCTGGATGCCCTGGAACTCATTCTGTAGACCAGGTTGGCTTCAAACTCACAGAGACTCTGCCTGCCTCTGCCTCCCAAGTGCTGGGATTAAAGGCGTGCACCCTCATGCACTTTATTTTTATTTTAATTGTTTGTGTGTAGACCTATGTATGTGAGTTAAGTGCCCACATGAGCAGATCCCCTGGAGCTGGACTTAGAGGATGTTCTGAGCCAAGGGAAGCAGATACTGGGATCCCAACTCTGATCCTCTGTAAAAGCAGCACATGCTCTTAACCATGGAGCCATCTCTCCAGCATCCCAGGAAAAGTTCTTAATTTTACTTTTTTTTTTTTTTGCCTCTGCAAGGATTGAGGATTTTCAAAAATCATTGAGTTCCAGTGCCTTTTGTTGCCTGCCAGCATCTCCCTGCCACCCATGCCCTCCAGCATTTTACTTTAAGTACCAAGAAGAAACCAGGTGGCGCTGTCAATATTTTGGAGGGGGGAGAATCATCTCAACTGCACAGCCAGATCCACTGCTTACTTCGTGTATGCAGCATTCCGATGGTTTGCCTGTGCATTTCTGCCTATAGGACATTTATAGCATTTAAGAGTTTCAGATATATTGTGATTTTAGAAGAATAAATATATATATATATATATATATATATGTACATATGAGTATGGATATATATACATTTAAACATATACATGCTTATGTACATATATGTGTATGCACATGTAAATGCATGTATAAAGCAATTCTTAAATGTTTGCAAATTTTTATATGTTCTAAATTCAAAGGTTTTAATTCTTTTTGTTGTTGTTATTTAAGAAGTGCTCGGATTCCTAGAAGAGGCCTGTTTAGTATACAAATGGAATATTGAATAGACGGTAAATAGCCCTGAGTGTTCCTCATGTACAGAAGCCTCTAGGAAGTTGATGAGTTTAATAAGATCTTTTCATTCCAGCAAGATTTATGAGGAAGATAGGGCAGGCCACAGAACTGTGGAGACCAAACCAGGGCTAGCATCCGTTGCGATTTCACGGCAGAGTGGATAGTGGCCCAGCAATGTCGCTGCCCTGAGTCCCTCTAGTGGTTAAGATTGCAAGGCTCACCCCTCTGGAGCACCACAAGAAAAAAAGACTTCTGCTAAGCATCACTTTCCAAGAAGTTCCATCTGAGCCAAGTGTGGTGGTGATCCCTGTGCGTCTGATGCCAGTGCTCCGGAGAGACTGAGGCAGGAGGATTACAAGTCTAAAGTCATCTTAGGCTTCTTGCTGGATCACTATCTCAAAAAAAAAAATTTATCTGATTAACAAGATGAAAAGAAAAAGTTCAGAAATTCCCCCTCCAGTGTTCTTTCAATAGTTAATCTCTGCACAAGCATTTCCTACGTCACTAGACACCGCAATCCCTTTGATCATCTGTAATAATTACAATTGCTTCCTTCTCGGCTGACATTCTGTCTCTGCAACCTGGGCTCCTTGCCCCCACGCTGGCCCTCTGGAACTGCTGAGAACCAACCATTCTAATCTCCTCTCCACCTGAAAGCCCTTGAAAAATCTTTGCAAACAGCTTCTTTCCTGCCCCCTCACCTCCCAGGCAGCACACAGTTCCTGCAACTAGTCCCGTGTGACCCAGTTTCTAGAGTCTTCTCTTCGTCTTGGTTGTTCTTTTCTGGGTTGTCCACACTCCCCTGATCACATACGGACTGCCAAGAACTGCCCCCACAGCCGGGCGGTGGTGGCGCATGCCTTTAATTCCAGCACTCGGGAGGCAGAGGCAGGCAGATCTCTGTGAGTTCGAGGCCAGCCTGGGTTACAGAGTGAGTTCCAGGAAAGGCGCAAAGCTACACAGAAAAACCCTGCCTCGAAAAACCAAAAATAAATAAATAAATAAATAAATAAATAAATAAATAAATAAATAAAAATAAAAGAACTGCCCCCACAAGACCTGAGATGTGGCCCGATGGTACCAAGTGTATCACAGAGCTGAGTCAACAGTCTTGCCAACAACCCTATTTCCAGACCCCATTGCCCTCTGGGCAGCATTGTCAGAGACAGGCTGAAGGCCAAGACTGCTCTTATGTGGATTGTTCACACTTCAGTCCACTTCATACTTCGTGGTTTTGGACCCAGCTCACCAGTTTACAAATATAACAAACACACACCTGTAAGCAGGTGAGCGGGTCTACATGAACTTGACACGCAAGCAATCAGAGAAACCAGAGTCTCAAGAATGAGCTGCTCCCTGGTGAGATGGCCTCTTGAGTACTTGGAGCGGGTCTCTGATCTTTGGGTTGGCAGATGACCAGCCTAAATCTCTTCCTCTGCATTTTAAACTCGTTCCCTTCGATACTGCCCTCTGTGGACAGAGAAAAGACGACTAGGTGTCAGTAACGTAGCATCCCTCCATAGTGTGAAGGCTGATATTCAGTCTACGCACACCTCTCTCTTCTGAGCTAATGGAGACTTTTCCCTGAAGGGCTGTATTTCAAAACCCTTCATCACTCACTCTGTCTCCCCTGGCTCCACTCCAATCTCTCCATAACGTCCTCCACTTATGGGCCCCCAGGTCTGAGCAGAATGCTCTAATGACCTATATTGCCTATAGATTAAAAGAGTTATCTCTGTGAAAATATTTCCTTTATAATACAGCTCGCTGTAACTAAGATTTACATGCCTAAAGACTCCTTGGAGTGTAATGGGGAGTGTTTAAAACTTTCTTTGTAGATCATCCAGTTTGATGTTCGGGTACACTTTCTCATGGAACCAATGTTGTAGCTGATACTGGGCTTCCTGGTCCAGCCAGCAAAAGACAGTTTCATCCACAGGGCAATAAAGGTATCGGCTGGGTTTGGAGAGTGAGAATTCTCTTATTCTGGGCAGAGTGAGATGGCTGAGCAGGTAAAGGTGCTTGCCACCAAGTCTGACGACCTAAGTCCAATCCCTGGGACCCACTAAGCAGAACAAGAGAGCTGACTCTTCATGTTGTCCTGCGACTCCTACACATGCTCTGTGGCACATGTGCGCGCGCGCACACACACACACACACACACACACACACACGCACGCACGCACGCACCCACAAGATACATGAAAGGTAACTTAAAAAACAACCAAAAAGAAGACACACTAGTGGTTGCTCTCAGCGGGGAGAGTCTTCTTTTTTAATGACCTTTAATTTTTTTAATCTCTTTTATATATGTATGGGTGTCATGCCTGCACATATGTCTGTGCAGGATGTGCATACCTGATGCCCTAGGAAGCCAGAAGAGAGCCTCAAATCCCCTGAGACTTGAGTTACAGATGGTCCCAGGAGCCAGGCACCATGTGGGTGCTGGGAATCAAACCCAGGTCCTCTGGAAGGACAGCCAGCACTCTTAACCGCTGAACCATCCCTCCAGCCCCAGCAAGGGGATTCTTAACATGGCGTGTTGTTGTTTTGTTCCACATCTTTATTTGCCCTTCACCGTCTTCTTTGGGTCTTTATTCTAGTATCTGACCTTTCTGTAACCCTACGGCTGCCCTACATACGTCTCTCGGGATGTGTCTCATTCAAATCTCCTGATTGACTCCGCCTCCTGTGCTTCAGTACCTCTTAGAGCCCACCTCCTGGACACAAACCTTCACCTCCTATTGAAACCCGCTTCAGATGAGTGTTAGGACAGAGACGGCACACTGAGCCACTGCCTTCATGAGTTCTTAGTGATGCTCTCTCTTAAGTGGGTAGTTTAGTCGTCCACAGGGCTGTCATCAGGCCAAGAAGATGGCTCGGTTGATAAAGCGCTTGCCTTGAAAGCATGAGAAACTGAGGCTGATCCTCAGAACCCACATAAAAAATGTCAGGCATGGTGGTGTGAGCTTGTAATCCCAGGGCTGAGGAACTGAAGGAGAATCGCTGGGATTTCACATAGTTGTGATCTCCAAGTCGATGGGAGATCCTGCCTCAAACGAGGTGGTGGCATCCCCGAAGATGACTCCTGAATGTGTCCTCTAGCCATCTCATGGGCACCTGTACATAAATGAACACACACACACACACACACACACACACACACACACACACACACACCATGAGAGGAACTTCAGGGGAGATTCTCAGGGACATGATGCCACTGCTTATCTGTGCTATGTCTGCGCAACACACAGCAGCTGGGAACCAAAAGGAAAAACAAAGAGACTCCATTTGGAAATCTGTGCCGAATGGCATCTGCTTGCCACAGACTCCCTCATCCCCCCATTTATGAATTATAGATTATATGCTTGCTTGTCAGTACTTCCAATATGCTTAAAATTGTCCCTATATGGGGCTGATCGGCTAAGTGGGTAAAGGCACCTGCTGTCAAGCTTGATGACCTGAGTTTAGTTCCCAGGACTCACATGACAGGAGATATTCCCACAGTTGTCCTCTGACCTCCTCATTCATGCTCTGGTACACACACACACACACACACACACACACACACACACACACAATGAATGAATGAATGAATGAATGAATGAATGCTTTTTTATGTACATTTGTCTTTATTTTGAGAAACTGCTGAATGAAAGCAGCCACACACCCCTTCCCCAAAAATTCACATGCAATTCTAAAAAAAACCCTCATCCACAGCGATATAAAGCAGATTAGTAATTTTTTATTAAAAAATTTTTTATTCATTCCACATACCAACCACAGATTTCCCCCCCCCATCCCTCCTCCTGCTCCCCCTCGGCCTCCCCGCCCCATCCCCTCCTCTAAAAAGGTATGGCCCATGAGGAGTCAGCAAAGCCCGGCACATTCAGCTGAGGCAGGTCCAAACCCCTCCCCCTGCATCAAGGCTGTGCAAGGTATCCCACCATAGGCACTGGGCTCCAAAAAGCCGGCTCATGCACCAGGGACGGATCCTGATCCTACTGTCAGGGGGCCCTCAAACAGACCAAGCTACACACAGATTAGTAATTGTTGAAGGCCAAAAGGGGACTGTGAAGAGCAATACTAAGAGACCTTGAATGTAGTAAAGGTCTGTGAATAGATACATGTGACAGTCTGGAGAAGTGTCCACCGAGGCATGTGTCAAAGGCTAAGTCCCAGCCCGTGATGCTGCAGGGTGTTTGAACCATGATGTGGCAGGGCCCACTCCGTGGTCTTCTAGTCACGTGTCACTGTTCCCAGAAAGAGGATATCAGGACTCTGACTTCTTCTCTTTCTCTCTTTTGCCTCCTGGCCTCAGTAAAGTGAACAATTTCTCCAATCTGCGGCCCAGTTCTGATGCATTGCCTCACCACAGGCCCAAACACCAGTGTGGCTAGCTGACCACAGACACGGACCTCTAAACTGTGAGCCAAGAATCAGCCTGTTGGGGGCTCGAGAGATGGCTCAGCCATTAAGAGCACTGGCTGCTTTGCCAGAAGTCCTGAGTGTGATTCCCAGCAACCACATGGTGGCTCACAACCATGTATAGTGGGATCTGGTGCCCTCTTCTGGCACAAAGGCATACATGCAGACAGAGCACATTAAACAAACAAAAATCAACCTGTCATCTTCTTTAATTGGTTGCCTCAGTTACTTTGTAATAGAAAGCTAACACAATACCTCTGTCAAAACTCATCACAGTGTGTGCTTTAAATATTTACCATTTACTCTACATCAATCAAGCCTCAACGAGGTGCAAAAGGGTATATCAAAGAGACCAACTGACAGATGCTAATAGTTTATCCTATTGGCCTCGAGTACTGAATGAATGGAATCTTACATGCCATGAGACCAGAATTTCCGGTGAGGTTGAAAGACTGAGTCCAGAAGACACACTGGACCCAGCTGAGGGCTCCAGCAGAAGAACCAGAGGCAAAATGAAGGCACACTCTGACAACTCAAACCATGCCGGTCCTCACCAGGAAAATCCCGGCTTTAAGTAAACTCGTACTAAAGACTCCCAACTACACCGGGACGTCACCGGAGAGTCAGGTCATAAAATCAACCGGAAGTTAGTTCATCAAAAAGTAATGCCTCAGGAAGAGAAGAAGTCTGCAGGTGACTACGAAATAAGACTGCTTTAAATGATCTGTAAAAAAGGAATAGAAAACAAAAAACAAAACAGCAAGAGCCTCTGAAAAGAAGGCAGTTGCACAGGCATTCAGGTGGGCAACATAGTGAGACCACTTATCAAAAACAAAGACAAAAAAGAAAAGAGCCAAGTAGTTTTCATAGCAAAAACTTGTAAGCACTGAAGTTATATATATATATATATATGCATAACGTATGGATATATATATATATATATATATACACCTAATGGATGAATTACAAAGAAGGAAACAAACTAAAGAAATTCAAAATGTAGTACAAAGATAACAATGTGAAAATAAGTAAGAACTTAAGATTACCAATGACAGGAGAACACCCATAAGAACTAAAGAAGGGACATACAGAACAGAGGAAAGGAGGGATACAATAGAATTATTTTAAGAATTGTTAAGTTGGGAGTTCTGAGCCAGTCAGGGTGGCTCACACCTGTAATTCCAGCACTCCAGAGGCAGAAGAATGTTGTTGGATTCACATCCAGCCTAGGCTTACAGTGTGAGACTCTGCCTTGAAAATAAAAGAAACAACAAGAAACATTCTTAAGATGGGAAGTCTTAGGTTGGTGAGTTCATTGGCTTGACATCTGCTGTTACCTAACGAAGTACCCGAGAATTTAGTGACAACATCACATTTCAGTAGCTCCATCCTATGAGTGTGCCTCGCCTGGGACTTTGCCTTCATCCTGGTTCTCAACTGCATTTGTGGCCAATGGGCAGATGTGAGGAACAGACAGTGACTTAGCTTCCAGGAGCCACAGAAAACCACAAGGGAAGGGAAGGCGCGTCAGTCCGCGAAGCCCCTGAAGAGCCTACTGTTTTGCTTAGCCACAGGCAGACCCCTTGCAAAGCTGAGTGGTTCAGTGTTCTCAGCTAGGTGTTTGCAGCTGGGGTTTGAAAGGCCTGTCACATAGCGCTTCCTTTCACAAGCATGGTGACTGAAGTTGACAGCTGGTTTCCAAGAGGGAAGCTGGAGGCATTTGAACGAATGCTTTGACATTTCTTCTCGGCTATTGCAACCCTGGGGAAGCCGACCATTAGTTTCACCTGTGACCACCTCATCCTCCACATTCACTTCTAAGTTTCTAAATGAATTGCTTTGACCAATGTTAAAAGTTTTGTTCCAACAACTATAGTCCTGAGGTTTTCTTCATTTTTGGATTATGGTTAATGTTTAAGAAAAACAAGAATTATCTTTATACAGTATTTTAGATTGGTGGATAGACAAAGTAGGAAAATATTATAGATTATAGGAAATGGCAGCATGTAGAAGGCAATAAAAACAGAGCTGCGTATGATGACACATACCATCATCATCATGGGAAAGTGGAGGAAGAGTTCAAGGCCAACCTCAGCTACATTGTGAGTTTGAGTCTATCCTGGGCTACATGAGACTCTGTCTCAAACAAAAAACGAAGTGGGAACAGCAAGTTATTTTCCCCCCATTTTGGCTTCCCAAAACATGAGTCATTTCAGTTAGGAAGTGAGCACTAGGAACTCATCTGTTTTCCCTAAATAAACGCCATGTGGAATCTTTGATAAATTAATAGTGGAAAATAAGAAAGTGTTGATAATCATCACAGTAGACTCTAGATAAACATATGTTCTAAAAATGCTTTGTTCTGGAAGGGATTCTCAAGCTGAGAACCCTACCATAACTGTTCCACTCAAAATATACAAGATCTGTGGCAGAAATCCTGCCCATGTTACTAGCCTGTGAAAACTCCTGGCATCATCCACTTCAGATCTGACAGCAGGACCTGTGAATGAAAGCTTGAAGGTCAGCGGGAGGGAGACACTGAGGTAGCATCAGGGTGGGATGGAGCAGAGAGGAGAAAACTCTGGGGTCTGAGGCTGACACTGACATTGATTTGTCACACTAATGTTCAGATACTCGGTTTGAAATTTTTCTCACTACAAAGACAGAAGGCCAGGAGGAAGTAGACAGTGTCTTCTCTGGTATCTGGGTATCCGTTCTTGTTTTTAACATCTTCTGGGGTGAGCAACACACTCGTGATGAATGGTGACTCTGAGGGTTCACTGTCTTCCTAGGTCTACTGGGACTTTGGGGTGATTTAATGACGTCATCCCACACCATATACATACATATATACATATGTGTATATGTATGTATATGTGAATGTATATAAGTTATATATAATTTACTCCTGCAGGTAGAGCATTCTCCAATTGGACAAAATCCATAAAATATGAGGGCAAAGAAGAGTTCACATGGGAGCAAGAATCTAACATGAACATTTTGAAAGAAAGTCTGTCTTAGTTGTTTTTCCTGCTACTATAGTAAAATAATCTGGTAAAAACAATGTATGGAAGGAAGCGTTTATTTCAGCTCACAGTTCGTGGCAGGGAAGTCAAGGAAGCAAAATCTTGAGGCCACTGTTCATAGGCATCTTCTTTCAGAAAGAAGAGAATGATGAATGTTTGTATTCAGCTTCCTTTCTACTTTTTATACATTTCAGGACCTAAGCTTGGTGAATGATGCCATCCACAGTGGGCAGGTCTTCTGACCCTAGTTATCTAATCAAGATAATTCACCAGGCAGTAGTGGTGCGTGTCTGTAATCCCAATACTCAGGAGGCAGAGGCAGATGGATCTCTGTGAGTTTGCAGCTCAGCCTGGTCTACAAAGTGAGTTCCAGGACAGCCAGAACTGTTACACAGAGAAACCCTGTCTCCAAAAAAAAAAAAAAAAAAAAAAAAAAAAAAAAAAAAAAGATAATTTCCCCATACATATACCAGGAGCCCCATCCCTCAGGTGATTTTATATCTCATTAAATTGACACTTGAGAATAAGATTAATCATCACCAGGTGCTTCCTGCAGGGATACTAGGGAGACTTCCAGACACTAAAATTTGACTGTTGGTATTTTCTACTCTACATGAAGATGCTAAGGATCACACAGCCAGCTCTCCTCAAGTGAAAGCACCAAGACATACTAATATGGCTACTAGAAATCTTGGGCAGAAACCCAAATAATGTGATTCTGCTCTGACTCTGGCCCAGGCAGCCATCCACACTGAACTCCTCACATCCTTTCCTGCTGGAGACCATTCTCAACCCAGCTGTAGTTCTCATCCCCTTTCTTGATAGGTCACTGGAAGCATTCTCTCTCCCAGCCTGATCACACTTCAATCCAGCCACATCCATGTGCCCTCCATGTATGGTTTCTAGCCTTCCTTGGTCAGGCTCTCCTTGGGAGTCATACACTAGCCATGGAGTAAGTTTTCGCCCTTTTACATGAAAATAACATGGAGGGCTCCCTCCTTAAGGCGATGTACAAATAATTGTCTTTGTTTCTCCTTAAGCCACAAATAAAATGAAAACTAGATATGCATGTCAGGCCAGGAGAACCCTCTGTCTCAAATCACATTAAAGGAGCCACATTCTAGCATCATCTGGCTACATTCTGCCTGTGTCCTGAAAACTTGAATGAAGCCGAATCTAAAAATAATGAACTCATTTTTTCTGACAGAGGAAATTCCTAGACAGTCTAACATTCAGGTGGTGGAATGGTCATTGGTTATTGCATTTACCCAGGTTTACAGCACAAGAAAGCAGAACATGTGAAAAACGTTTGGCAAGGAGTGAGCACGGATCCTGTAAAAATCATGAAAAGGTTGCAGACAGAGTGGGAAGGGTCGATGGAATTGTTAAAGAGAGGGTCCATTAAGGAGAAACTTCAAACTTTATCCTGCAGCAATGGGAAGGATACTTTGATGGCAAGACACCGCTCATGGAAGGTGTAAGATAAAAAATTCACTTGAAAAGAGAATGGCTAAGAGGAGAGAGCCTCTGGGACACACTCATGGAAAACAAGCACCAACAGATGTATTTCCAAGGTTCCGTTGTGACTTTTGAACAGTGTGATACTGTTAAGACTATGAGACTTTGGAAGCTGGATTGATTGCATTTTATGTTGTAAAATGGCTATGAGATTTTTGGGAGCCAGGGCTGAGCTATCATGGTTTAAAGTGATGTGTTTGGGTGTCAAGAGGACAAATGGTAGACTTGTAATGGTTAATTTTGATTGTCAACTTGATTGGATAAATAAATATGCAGGGTATTATCAAGGCATCTGTCTTAGTTACTGTTCTATGGATGTGCAGAAACACCATGACCAAGGCAACTTATAAGAGGAAGCATTTAATTTGAGTGTGCTTACTGTTTCAGAGGGTCAGTTCCTTATCATCACAGTGGGAAGCACAGCCAGAGGTAAACAGGCACAGCACCAGAGCAGCAACTGAGAGCTTACATCTGGTCTATAAATATGAGGTAAAGAGAGTGAGACTGAACCTGATGTGGGCTCTTGAAACCTCAAAGCCCACACCCCCACTGACACACCTTCTCCAACAAGGCCACACCCCCTAATCCTTCCTAAACAATCTACCAATTGGGAACCAAACATTCAAATATATGACCCCATGGGGCCATTCTAATTCAAATCACCATAGCATCCTTTGAGCATGTCTAAGGACATTTCCAGACAAGAGTTAACAGGGATTGGGGGAACCCACACACGAATCCACTGCCTGAAATCCTGGGCTAAATAAGAAGGGAAGGGTTGGGGGAGCCTGACTAACATGAACATTCCTCACTTTCTGCTCCCAGATCTTCCTAGATGTGAACAAGCAGCCTCACACTCCTGCGGCCACATCCGGAAGTCACCACCTGTGTCTCCACCCTGCCCCTACTTTGGTGCATTGTGTCCTCACACTGTGGACAAAAATAAACATTTCCTCCTTCACATAGCTCCTTGTTGGGTATTGGGTTGCAGCAACAAGAAAAGTAACTAATACACCATCCTCAAATAGATGGGGGGGGGTGCGTTCATGAGATTGAAAATGGTATCGTCCAGAAAGGAAGTAACTAGCGCAGTAACAGGCTCTTAGAAGTGAAGAACAAAAATTGGAATGATGACGTCATGGAAGTCTCTAGAAAACAGAGCTGGAAGACAAAGACATGAGAGCTAGATAAGAAAGTCAAAAAGTAGAAGCTTGATCCTGATGTCCGACATTCAACTCCTAGGACTTTAAAAAAGAGAAATTTGGGAAGAAGGTTTTCAAAAGCAACACATATTTCCTCCAACTGGAAGTCTGAAGTTCCCCAGCTGAAGAGTCTCTTCTGTTTAGCACAGTGAATGAAAACAATGCATGCAGAGTCAATTAGCTAGTGCCATCAAGTGCCACGAGGCATTTATAGCATTGGATTTTCTCGAACATATGATTATATGAGAATGGGTTTAGAAGAGATTTACAGAGAGAACTACCTGTAAAGGGTGAAGGGGTAGGGATCAGGAGCAGGTGGGAGAGGCCTCAGATCAAAGTGCAGGTCAGTACCCAGGAAATAGCAAAGACAGGCCAGACTGGGAAATGTTTCAGACTCCAACACTGTTCTGAGGAAGTCTCAGCCACAGCAAAGGGGAGCCTCTGAAGCAAATGTTCATTAGAGGGTCCCATAACAGGCAAGCACAGCCTGGCACTAGTATCTTATCCAATAATTGGCCAGTGTAATCTAAGGAAACATGGCCTCTGTCCACATCGTGGTGGAGCCAAAGGCAGAGACCTGGTGCTGTCAGTCAATTATGCCTTCCATGGCAGATTCTCCTAAAGGGACGCATGAGCAGTGCCTCTGTGATTGAGATAGTCCATATTTTTCCTGCACAGGTCCAACTCTCCATGACTTTGATGGGCCTCTCTTCTGATGATGACCATAACGTCTGATGCTACAGTTTGTCTTGAGCTCACAAGAAATATTTATTCTTGCACCATGCAGTCTAAGATCCCTCACTCTCAGCTCTGCAGTTCTTGATGGCTCTCCTGGTGATTTACCATCGTTCTAGAAATGTCTTAGCCATTGGTAATAACAGCTTTTTAGCCCAGTTGATTGTGGTGTCTATTTACAAGTAGAGGATGAGATTTGAAAAGACATTCATGAGGATCCCTGCAAGTGACCTACATATGCCTTCCTCTCTCCCCACATTGTGTACAAGTAGTCCCACATCTTACTTCTGACCAAAAATCAATTTTCTCTGCCAGCCTCCTGCTCCTCTTTTGACCTGTGGGCCTTAGGATACAAACGGTCTAAAGTGCAGACAAATATAGACTGAGTGTTAGTTCCTTTTCTGTTGCTGTGACACAATACTCTGAAAAGGGCAAGTTAGGGAAGGAAACGGTTTATTCTGGTTTACAGTCCCAGAGGGGATACAGTCCATTGCGGTGGTGAAGGCCTGGCAGCGGGAGTGTGAGGCTGGCCTGGCAGTTGAGAAGCAGACCGGTCACATTTCATCAGCACACAGGAAGTGGACGAAGAGAACAGGAAGTGAGGTCACGTTATCAAATCTCCAGGCCCACCCCCAGGATACACTTCCTCCAGCAAGGCTCCCTTCCCTGAAGGTTCCATAACTTTCCCAAACAGCACAGTCAGCTGAGGAAACAAGTATTCACTACACGAGCCTGTGGGTGACATTTCTCATTCAAACTACCACCCCAAAAATCCTAGCACCTGCAAGGCTGAGGAAGGAAGGACATGGTTTGAGACCAGCCTAGGCTACGCAGCAAGACCCTATCTCAAAAATTACAGAACGTGGCACAGTGAGGCCATTGCTGCATGTCTTTTTGTCAAGAGCATGTTTTATTTGAGGAACAGAACCTCTAACCTTGAGGAGTCCAGAGGTGTAGAAACAAAGCAAAAAAAAAAAAATTTCAGTGATTTAGAAATCACAGTACATGAGGCCACTTCTGCTTCTGCCTCTTGTAGCATGAATCTTAAAGAGTCTTGTTAATAAAAACAAACCCAAGGCCAGTTATTGGGGTGAATGCTGGAAGATCGGAGAAGCAGAACAAGCCACAGCTAACCTCACCTAACCAATTCCTCAGCTGATCCTGTTTCCTCAGTCTGGAAGCCTCTGAGTCCTCATCCAGAATGGATCTCAGCTGAACTGTGCTGCTCAAAAGCCTGAAAGCTTAACCAGGCCAAAAAGCTTCTAGTTTCTGGTTTTCATGCCTTATATACCTTTTTGCTTTCTGCCATCACTTCCTGGGATTAAAGGCTAACTTCCTGGGATTAAAGGCATGAGTCACCACACCTGCCTGTTTCCAGTGTGGCTTTAAACTCACAGAGATCCAGATGGATCTCTGCCTTTGGAATGCTAGGATTAAAGGTGTGTGTGCCACCAATTTCTGGCCTCTGTATCTAGTGGCTGTTCTGTTCTCTGACCCCAGATAAGTTTATTAGGGTGCACAATATTTTGGGGAACACAATATCACCACAGCCTCTTGGTTCCCAGGGCCTTACTATCGGTTTGTGAGGAGCCACCAAAAGCCTTGACAACTGCCTGAGGGGGTTTTCCATGGGAGCCCTTTTGGCCAACAACTCAACAAGATGTAACCCATTTCTGGCATTGGAGGTTTCACTTGGTGGCAGGAGATGCCTGTCTGGTTGGGGCTCTGTCTCACCTGTTATTGGGTGACTCCATTTAGATTCTGTTCATACACGTATATATTTTAGGGAACTTCTACCATAGCAAGTTTCCATATGGTCCCTCAAATGGCCCAAGATACAGAAGCCTTATTTTTCAACACAGCAATCCCAGAATTCCCTGGATTCTTGCCTGTCTGTGTACATTTTCCCTTCAAAACTGGCTCTTCCCTAAACGCTTTTCTCTCTGATGAACAGGGTCTATAATATCCATGCAGCTAATGACAGCTAGCTCTCAGTTTCACCCCTTTGCCTGGACATCTTTCAGCACAAATTCAAATATTTTTGGTATCTATTCCAATTTCCAAGTTTGATACTTTTGAAAACACTTCATCCCTCCCTGCATAACACAGACAGCCATTTCCTTTCTAACTCATCACAATTTGCTTGTGCCCATGAGTATCCCAAACCAAAGCCTTTTTTTTTGCTTTTTTTTGTATCTATCTCACATAATTGTTATCAATTTCTCATGCCAATAAGGTACCAATGTCCAATACCCAAAGCTATTCTCACAAAATGCCATGTGGAAAACATCCAAAACCACAGTGGCCTAAAATAACAGCAATACATTCTCAGTGACCTGTGAATCAGCTGAGTGTTGGCAGCTGCAGCCTGGGCTCAGCTGGGTTCTGATGCAGGCTTAGCTTGGCTAGAACTAACTGGCTTCATTTCACATGCTATTTATCTTCCTCTTTGGACCACCAGCGTGTTCTTCTGTTCTGATGGCATAAATAGAAGAGAATAAACCCAAGCACACGTGTGCTTTTTAAGCCTCTGCTGGCTCTTCAGCTGCCCTCCTCATAATGACAAAGTCAGCCAACTGGCCAGGCCTAGAGTTAGGAGTAGGGAAGTCATTCCACCAATGTAAGAGACAGGGAGAAGAGATGAGATAGATATTTTCAAGATTTTGCTTTTGGGGGGCTGGAGAGATGGCTTAGCAGTTATGAGCACTGGATGCTCTTCCAGAGGACCCAGGTTTGATTTCTAGCACCCACATGACAACTCACAGTCATTTATAATTCCCGTTCTAGGGGATCCAACATTCTCTTCTGGTCTCTGCAGATCTCTCTCTCTCTCTCTCTCTCTCTCTCTCTCTCTCTCTCTCTCTCTCTCTCTCTCTCACACACACACACACACACACACACACACACACACACACACACACACACACACACGGTGCACATACACGCAAGCAAAACACTGATACACACAAAAAAGAATAAGTCTTTTAAAGATTTTATTTTTATTTATGTTCTCTGTGTGTCCATGTGTCTGTTTGTATGAAGGTGCAGATGCCCACAGAGACCAGAAGAGGGAGCCCAGTTCCCTGGGGCTGACGTCACAGGCAGGTGTGAGCCACTACCATTGGTGCTGGGAACTGACCCCCTCCTTCTCTGCAAGAGCAGCAAGTTCTGTTATGTGCAGAGCCATCTCTTTGGCCCCTGAGGAGTAAATACTGTGAAGAGCAATCTAATCTATCACATAGGTAATTGTGGAATCTTAGATCCAAAGGACTGGTACACATATGAACCCACGAAGATTGTGACAGCATGCACAGGTTCAAACAGGTTCAACCCGGACAAAATCCCAGCACCGAGAAACAGTCATCCTGTGCAAAGGACTGAAAAGCACACTGGCAGAACCTCTCAGGAGCAACATCAAAAGATGGAAGCAATGGACTCTTGCCCACATTCTGAATGAAGGGAGTTCGTACCTAGATCCATCTAAATCACCAGTCTGTCATAGTCTGGAATAAAGGCACTGGAGCCACACAGTCCATTTAACTTGCTCTGTTGGTGTCTTTTCTCAGGAAAACTACTAGAGAATAAAAACCTTAAACAGAAAGACTGAACCAAAAGAGAGGAAGACAGGAAGTCGAAATCTGTCCTGAAGAGATGAAGGAAATTCCCAGACAGATGGCACCAGGAAGCTCCCCATTATTGCAAGAGGCACAGAGATGAGTGGTCCCACGCTCACTGCAACATGAGGACGTGTGTGTGTGTGTGTGTGTGTGTGTGTGTGTGTGTGTGTGTGTGTGTGATGCTACTGTAGAAAGTGGAAACACCCAAGTATAGGCAGGAACTGAAGCAGAAGCCATGGAGGAGTGCTGCTTACTACTCTGCTTTTCCTGGCTTGCTCAGTTTGCTCTCTTAATACCCCAGGACCACCTACCTATGGATGACACCACCCACAGTGGGCTGGGCCCTCCCACATCAATCATTAGTCAAGAACATGCCCCACAGACCTGTCTACAGGCAAATCTGATGGAAGCAATTCCCCAGTGGAGATTCTCTCTTCTAAGATACGTCTAGGTTTGTGGTGTCAAGTTGATTAAAAAACCAACCTGCACAGCTTCCATACAGTAAATGAAAAAACATCAATCTGATGAAACGGCAGTTTACAGAATGGGAAAACGTCTTTGCCAGATATACATCTGGCGGAGAATTAATATTCAAAGTATACATGCAACTAAAACATCTCATCATCAAGAAAACAAACAACCCAATTAGAACATGGTTTACCCAACTAAACAGCAAGCCCTCAAAAGATCACAAATGAATAATAAAACACTTTTTTAAAGCGCTCAACATCCTTGGCCACCAGGGAAATAAAAAACTACTGTGAGATTTACAATTAATCCATCAGGATGGCTATTAATCAATAAAGCTGATGGTGGTGATGATGTGGGGAAGGGGGAACACTTGTTCCTTGTTGATGCAAGTGTAAACTGGTGCAACGAAGTCAGTATGGAGGTTCTTCAAAAAGCCCAAGTCAGAACTTCCATAGGACCCAGCTATATTCAATACTTTCAGACATTTACACAAAGAACTCTTCAGAGATACCTGCATATCCATTACATTGTGCCTCTGATCATAAGAGTGAGAAAATGGCCGGGCGGTGGTGGCGCACGCCTGTAATCCCAGCACTCGGGAGGCAGAGGCAGGTGGATCTCTGTGAGTTCGAGGCCAGCCTGGTCTACAGAACTAGTCCAGGACAGGCTCCAAAGCTACAGAGAAACTCTGTTTAGAAAAATTTAAAAAAAAAAAAAAAAGAGTGAGAAAAATGTAACCAGCTCAAATGTCAATCAATGGATGGATAATTAATTAAAATGTAATACATATACGCAATACTGGGAGGAGAATACGGGGAGGTGGGAGGGTCTAAGCAGAAGGGCTGGGAAGGTAGAGAAGAGAAGGTGGAAAGGAGGGGTAACCAAAATTAAGGATGTGTGTAAACGCCATATGAAAACCTACTACTTTACAAGTTTATTAAACAATATTATCTAAAAACAAAAAGCTTTAAACAGAGGTACCCTCCTGGTGGACAATTTCCTCCAGAAGTCATAGCTAGTAAACAAAAATCCCAGTGCCAGAAGTGGGATATCTCCGTTCAAGTCATCGGTTAGGGAGGTCCCAGAGACACCCTCAAAAGAGTGGAGGCTGTCGACATTGCTCTTGGTTGCCCACCAGAACCTGAGGGTAATACTCCATTGCTAAAAAACTAAAGACATTGGTCACAGGACACAGAGATAGCAAGCTGGAGATAGGCTGGCAGCCTCTTCCCCACTGGGTAGCTTTCATAGCTCCAGAGGGTGTTATGTAGACTACTGGGGGGAGAAAAAAATGATCAGCAGTCCTATCCAGCTGTGACTCCTGTGAGCTACAGCTACGAACTGCCATACAAGAAACCAAGGGTCATGGCGGTTAGGTGGGTAACCAACCACTTCCTGATTGGACTTGAGGCCCACTCCACAGGAGAGAACTTATCCCTGGTTCTGTGAACCCTGTCAAAAGTCTGTATTTTGGGAAGTCACAGACAGAGCGAGGGGATCTAGGACTACTGCTTTGCTAAAGGGTCCCATTGCCAAAAATCCTCTAAGGTCTCCTGTTTATATCCACAGGTTAGTGCCATACCCAGCCTTTGTCAGAAAAGCTTCTTGCATTGCATATAGGTTAATGTAGAGACCCATAACTGACCAAAATGCTGTGAATACATGGTAATGAGGTGCTACCCCGTAAACAGGGTAGCTATATCATCGCCATCAAGGCTCAGGAAATATGACTGAAGTGGGAATAGAAACAATACTAGAGCCAGAAAACAGCAAGGCATGAAGCAAAAAGATGTCTTCTGGATATGACGTAGCACTTGGACTCACGAACGCACAGAAGCTGTGCTTATCTGCATAGTACCTTCAGATGACTGGGCTCATCGACACTTCATCATAAATGGGGGCGGGAGGTGGGGGCGGCAGGAAGTCCATGATGTCCCATGCTCCTTGAAGAACTGTTAGCAATTAACAGTTGTTGGGGATGGGAGGTAGTCACTGGTAATTTGCCCTTACTCCACTGAGTAACCTCCCACCCACAACAAATTTTTAAAAAAAGACATGAAAACCCAAGGAGCACTTACTGGGAAGAAGAGCTTCATCGGGAGAAGGGGGATGAGCACGGAGAATCGGAGGAGGAGAAAACAACTAAAATTCCTTATGTCCATGCATGAAACTGTCAAAAAAACTTTAATATATTTTTTATAGGTAGGGTGGTAACTACTGTAATCCCAGGGTTGGAAAGGAGGAGACAGGAAGATCCCTGACACTCACTGGCCAGCCAGCCAGCCTTATTCAGTAAGTTATAGGCTAGCGAGAGACCTTATCAATAAAATGGTGCATAGCACTTGGGCGATGATGTCCAGGGTCTCAACACACAAGTGTACACACACACACACACACACACACACACACACACACACACACACACACACATCTGCAAAGAAAAGAAAAAAAACAGTGTCTCTATGAGGCACAGGCTGGCCTGGACCTCACAGGCTCAAGTGACCTTCCTACCTAACTCAGCCTCCCAAGGGGGATTTCAGTCATATCCATCATACCTGCCTCGATGTTTGTATGTTGGCTTTGTATATAACTTCTAAAGAGGGAAATGCACTTCTCCGTGAGTCGGTACAGCTTAACCATTGACTGCTTCCCATGCAATCCCATAATAAGCTGCATCTTGCCTCCCACTAACTGCCCACCACAGTCCTAGCAGTACTTCAGCACAGCCTTTGCAGACAGCTATTGTCTCGCCCAGGCCTACTTCTCTCCGTTAATTATTCATCGTGTACTGCTTGGACCAACCTGTTCGCTTTTCCCCCGACACACTCCAGTTTGCCAAAATATCCCTCTAAACGCAGTTCCCCTCAATAACTCTATACGAATGAAACCCTGGAGACCCATATGGGTTCTGATCAGCATAGAGTACAGTCCCCCACTTTTTCCCCTGGGCTCCAGACTTCGAAAACAACTGAGTCTCGGTGTAAAATCAAAAGAGGGAAAACACAATCAAGGTCACAGAAGAATCTCATTAGAAAAACATACTTTAAAAAAAAATCAATTTCAAAGCAACGTTTTTCTGGTTTCCCTGAACTAAGATGGAAAGCAGTGAGCAGCCCCTGCTGCTGAAAACACAAGAATCAGATATGCAGAAGGTGGGTGACGTTATGCCAATTCGGTTACCGTGAAACACCAGCCAGTAATGTGAGGGCCAGTGCGAAGATCACGGACCGTATCCCACGGCCAAGAAAAATGAATGCTATTCCAACAGGAGAAGAACAGAACCAGATAAAACTCTGAGGATCAGCAGCACCAGTTTATAGCAAATTACCAAGAAACGGGAGGCCACAGCTCTCTCCAGGGTGCACAGCGAGCCGTGCCTCATGCCTGGCCCCGGGCCCTCAGCCCTCCTCTGGCAAACAGAAACCTGAGCAAATAAACCTACTGGGGAGGGGGGAAAATCCATTTCCAAGCTAGGCGGTGTGATCGCTCACTCAAGCTGGGATAACAGTGAGAAAAATGTTCCTCTCTTACACGGCGACCATCGGGCTACCCACAACAGCATGCCTAGCATTCCGGATTCCTCGGGCATCTTGGTGGAGATGCTGCTGAAGGGAAGATGGGATTTATTATTTCATTCTCCTCTGTGTTCTGTTTGGAATTTCCCATAACGTCTTGGGAAGGCCTTACACAGCTGTAACTTCAACACTGGTAAATACTCATGATGGCTTTCTAACAAGTGTGTGTCTTTCTTCCTGCACCAAGATATACTTTAAACCAG
Source organism: Peromyscus californicus insignis (assembly GCF_007827085.1). Classification (NCBI taxonomy): domain Eukaryota; kingdom Metazoa; phylum Chordata; class Mammalia; order Rodentia; family Cricetidae; genus Peromyscus; species Peromyscus californicus. Next base: position 58,344,189 of record NW_026294480.1, on the reverse strand, counting down.
GAGGTCCTATCCTCAATAAAGTACCATGGAAAAGCTGTTAATTTTCTTGTGTGAGATCACATAACAGATTTCATGTGGAACAGCTGAACAAAGAAACTATGGGAGCTGTTTTTTATACGGCAAACTGTTAGCAAATGAAGTTACTATTAAGTTACCATCTGGCTAATGGCAAGGCAGTCAAGTTTAGGACTCTTAAACCTAGTTTCTGCCTTAGTCCACTGTGAAGTGTATAAGAGAGAGAGAGAGAGAGAGAGAGAGAGAGAGAGAGAGAGAGAGAGAGAGAGAGAGAGAGGCAGACAGAGACAGAACAACACAGAAAGACAGAGACGGGAGCATACATACACTTGTGTTCAAGTGCATGTTCATGGAAGCCAGAGGAGTGCATTGGGCAGCCTGCTCTATCATGCTCCACACTATGCCCTCGAGATAGGATCTCTCACTAAACCTAGAGTTAGGCTGGTAGTCAGCAAGCCCCAGACATCCCGTTTCCAACCCTCACACCCCAGTAACAGACATACCTGTAGCCATGCCCAGCTTTTTACATGGTTGCTGGAGACTTGAACTCAGGGCCTCATACTTACTCAGCACGTGTTCTAACATACCTGCTAAGCCATCTCCTCTATCCCCTGAGAAGTAGATTTGTGATCATGGTCTTGAGACTTGGCCAAGCTCAGGGTCGGAACCACCACACAGGCAAAAAGGAGCCAGAATATTTGTTATGTAGTAGATTTTGTCCTTGTTCTGGCGAACGTACCTAAGCATTGCCCTCCAACTTCCATGGGCTGAAGTAAAGGCTCAGCTTTGAGCTGAGACTGTTTAGAATGCTAATCCCAGGGAGAGGCTACCAGAACCTTGAACAGTGAGAGTCACATCCCTTTAGTCTAGTCACTCAATCTGGTCACAGTTCCATGAAGTCACCGGCCAGCTTCACACAGAGTGATGGTGTCTTGGTCCAGACACTGGACCTCCGGATGTCACTCTAGCACTTCTTTGACACCAGCATCCATGATGCCCTGGATAGCTGCTGGGCAGGCACAAGTACACAGTTGGGAAATGCTGGGAAATCCCTCCTTTTTGGCTCTCCGTGATTGGGGTGTCATAAGGGGACAGAAAGAGCATGCCACTGTGGACAGTAAGTGCAGACGGAGTGGCCACATAGGACTTTCACCTGTGGAGGACTGAGGTGACACACAGGTGAAAGGAGCAGCCCCAGGTCACATGGTAGCTGTAGTATTTGAATAATATGGTGGCAACGTTAATTATAGCGTGAGGAACGGAATAGTCGTTAGCCTTGTGAATTGCTTTGGAAGTCCTGAAGAAAGGAAATGACAGAGTCAGGTGAGCTTACTAACTACTCCAATGCAGTGGGACTTGAGAAAGAAGTCTCCATGGCAACGTTGAAAGAGGCATCTTTTGCAGGTGCAGGGGATACTGTCTTGAAAATTAAGCCATCCAGTAACGCTTATGAAGGAGACTGGATGAAAGCCAAAGTCGGTGTCCTCTTTCAAAGTCAGGCTCCTGCTAGGAAAACTCGAAGGTTTAAAGACCTGAGACAGAGTTTGAAAAGGCTGACTCACTGGGTGTGTTTTAACCGTCCAGGGGATCAGGCTCACCCTGCTAGGCGCCCCTGAACCTGCAGAGTAGACACTTGCCCTGCAGAGCAGATACTTGCTCTTCTCCCAGCCCTCACCCGCATCCACTCACAGACTCCGGGAACACAATCACAGACAGGGCTCGGCTCAGCAGGTGGCAAAGCGGGGCTCTGCTCTAGGAGGAAATGACTTATTGAGAAAATAAAAGGACTTGCTTAAAGCACACGGGCAGGAACCCAGCCATGCTTGTGACACCAGGTCTTGAGGCTGTTGGGGAAGAATAGAAATTAAAAAAAAAAATTGAATAATACAGAGACTGCTGTGGACGCCGGAGCTCTCTTCCTTGACTTCAATCTATGTCCTGGCAAGGAACAGTCCAAGAGTAGGTAGGTTTCCTCAGACTTTGGCAAAATAATGATCTGCAATAAATCGAGTCCAGATGCTAGAATCTTCCTGGCATAGCATTAAGGAAGGAGGCGGAAAGCCTTGGGATGTGGAAGCATGGGAAGAGGTTTTTGTTTTGTTTTGCTTTTTCCACTGTTCATTTATGGCAGATCTCTGAACGTGTTATTTGGAAATCATAAAGGGAAATGCAATTTAAATTTGTGCAGACAGATTGTTTAGCTCTGTAGGAAATACACATAGATACCACTACATAAAACTGAATTTGTGTCGTTACCATCAAATGGCATGTTCTGACAAATAAGACATAGTTCCTCCTTGAACATGGGGAGCTCACTTTCAAGACAATTTTCATTGTGATAAAACATACAGAAGGTTATCACTTTACCCATTTAAAGGGTACAGTTCAGTACCATTAAGTATATATACACTGATGGACAGCCATGACCACCACCTATCAGTCTCAGCAGCCCAGACTGAAACTGTCCACTAAACAGAATCCCCCCCAGTCTCCCCTTACCCCACCTACCAATAAACTTTATGCCCTATGAATTTTGTATTAATAGAATTATATAAAACCCTTTCTTTCATGCTTTCAAATATCTATTTTGTAGCATATGTTGGAATTTCATTTCCTTTAAAATATGAATAATAAAGCTGAAAAGATAGTTCAGCTGCTAAATGCTAAGATTCACAACCAAAACTTCAAAACTATAAATAATAGCTGGAAATGGTGTATTCACCTGCAAGCTCGGGAGTCGAGAGGCTGAGGTAGGAGGACTGCCACAGTTGAAGGCCTTCCTGCAAAACAATGAGTTCGAGGCCAGCCTGGACTACAAAGCATTCCATTATATGTGAATGCCATGTTCTATCTATTCATCTGTTTAGATATTTGAATTTTTGCACCTTATGATTTTTGTCTGGCTTTTCCCACATCAATCGAGGCAGCCAGGACAGTTCTTCAGGTAAGGCTCCCTGTACTCAGGTGACTCTAACTTGTATCAAGTGACATTAAAGCCAATCATAATGACCTTTATATCTGTCTCTTCCCCATTTATAGCTGTTTCTTCTCCATTTTTTACAGTTGCATTGGAGACCATGTCTTAACTCAGAGGTTTAAAGAGGTTTTCTATTTGGCTCTCCTAATGATCCTCAGTGGGACTTACAGGTGGACTTTACAGCTTCAGAAGTTTTATATTTAAAAATCCATTCACTATTCAATAGCTTTGAGCAGATAATTGGATAAACTGGGAAGCCAGTTACCTAAAAGAGGAAAACAACACCTATCTCACATGGCTAGAGCAATGTCCAAATGCGGTAACAGTAAAGAGAACAGTAAAGAGCTTTGCTGCAAAGGCCCCCAGAGCATATCTTTCTCACCTGTTCTCTGGTGTTGGCATCAATGCTGGCACATCCTCCTACCAATTTGCTTCAGAACTGTTCAGAACATCCTTCATCGGCATTCTGACATACTGAAATCTATTCACAGGCTTGGAATTGCCTCATGCCCATTCGTATCACACAGTTTTTCCACAGATATCAGACTCTTCTAATTAATCTTAGAGGCCTGTGGCGTAGACTGGGTCCCTCCAGAAGAGAATGGACATTCCCAGTCACTCTGACTTTCCTGGGTAAGGGCAGCTCTGCCCATCTAACCAAGCAGGATACTACCCTTGTAATTTTCTCTCATCCCCATGGCCAATCTCCGAATATACCCTGTTGATTTTAATTTACCAAATAGCTTCCCTTTCTTTGGATGCCTCCAATGTCTCAGTTTTCATCTTTCCCTGACCAAGTATAATACCTTCCTAGATATGTCCTTGACATTTGCCCACCTCACCACAATCCATTCTTAATTTAACAGCCAAAGTGATTTTTCTTAAATATTAAAAGAGCCCAGGTAGCAACTTATGGCATCTTCAGCTTCAAGACTGATGAGAACCTTTAATCTTGAAAAGATGTTGAATTGTATCAAATGATTTTGACATGGAACTTGGAAGCTCACTGCCCGATACCCAACTTACTGAAGGGAAACAGCTGAGTGAGAGATACAACTGAAAAGGCAGTGTTGTCTGGAACAACTGGCTACCTCGTGGCCCAGGGCAAGGGGTCATTGGCCTCTGACACAGAGGCACATGGGCGTGGACTGCATCCTCTGACACTAGAGGTACAGCCTTCATCTGTGTCTGACAACTGGCACCCCTTCTCCAACATCTTGGAATTTCTCTGGAAAGCTGCAGCTTGTCTCCATTCTCTCTGCCTGGCTGCCATGACAGACACAATTATGACAAATCTAACGTGAAGCTGAGAGGCAGATTACTCATTGTTCCCCGGCAGTCCTTATAGTTAGCTATTAAGTTCCAGGGGGCCAAGCCCCCATTGCAAATCTGTTCAGAGAAGAGTTCACGAGACTGAACTCTCATTAGAGACCCATGGTTTCCCTGCCCTGTCATTTATGCCATGGGTTGCGGATGATAGGTGTCGCTTAGGAACTTGTCTTAGCAGCAGGATCTTCTATTTTGAGTCTATAGCCCTTGGCCCTACTTTGAAATAGGTCTTGATTTTGCAGAACAAGTCTTATGGACAAAAGAATACCCATTTAGCAATTAGAGACATTGTGCTGTAACAAAGGCAGTAAACTATGTTAATTTCTATTTTCCCAGCCTTGCACCACGGTTCCATTCTTGCTTCCTTCACTGACCATAACTTCTACATGAAAGGTGCTCAAACTTCATCATGTATCCTCCAAACCACAAATACGTTCAAGGGCAGCTCCCAGCTCCCAGATATGATTCGGTAGTTATGCATGCTCTTGCAGTGATTCCAGAGATGCAGCTGGCCCACGGACATCCTTGAGGTCTGACCTCTGATACTGTATATGCATCTGTCAGTAAAAGGACAGCATCAGACATGAGTCTCTTCCTGATATCCCAGCTCAGGCAGAGATGGATGTGAGCTGAGCATCCAGAAGAAGTCTTGGGGATAGACACAGCTTTGGTTAGTCACTACTGGAGTCAACCTCTCCAGCTTACCTTAGCAAAGACCCCATCAGCTTGGGCACAAAGTATAATCATCATCTGTGATGGGAATGAGCACAATTGAAACAGCTGAGGACGAACTCATTGTTGCCTTTAGAAAGTGCTTCAATATTTCATTATCTTGCTGTTCTTTCAACCCCATCTGAGAAGTCTCCAGAGTCTCTTTTGTTGTTCACTAATTCAAACAACAGTAAGAACAATTCCTTATATGTCCTGATCAGATGACTCATAGAATTTCACAACCAGAACAAATTCTTAAAATTGTCGTCTTCAACCCCAAGAGGTAGAAAGCTGGCTCTGGAAGAGTTTCTTTGATTGACTCCTCTACATAGAAGCATTCAAATAAATCAGAGAGTAGAAAAATAAGAATAAAAAGAAGCAATTACAGTACAAATATATAAAAATGATGACTTTTTTTTCATTCCATTAACTTTGGAGGGGGTGGAGATGGGACCCAGGGAATGGGTGATGGGAAGCAGGGACTCTGCTATTGAGTTCCATACCCTTGAGACACACTGATATATTTTTAAGGAAAACAGTCTTAGACATGCATAATGATCTGTCACCAAAAAATGGATATTATAATTAGTAATAAGCAGCAATCATCATAATTAAAGTGAAAAAACTCTCAACTTTAAAGATCTTGCTCAAATCAGTAAAATATGTAATATAGGAATAAAAATTTCCCCTCACCAAATGAAAACATTACATTTGACAGCTCCACTGTTTCAAATTTTAAACACAAAATCTCCAGTGGTCATATAGAGGGAAGTTCTGTTTCTTCATCTTTCAATCATTGTGCCAAAAAAAAAAATTTTTTTTAAGGACTTGGAGGTTGAAATGTGGGACTATGGGAATCCTCAGCAGTGGAGATACAAAGCGCACTAGAAGCAAGCTGCAGGGATGTCAGTCTGTTAGAAAGTTCTTCTCCAAAAGAACCATGCATTGGGGTCAATTCAAGGTATGCTTGGAGGAGAGGTAGGGAATACAACACTACCCACCTAACTGGGAAAGTGTGTGTGTGTGTGTGTGTGTGTGTGTGTGTGTGTGTGTGTACACCTGTGTATGTATGGTGGATGACATATATGCACATGGTGGGGGGCCAGAGGACAGCATCTGCTGGCCACGTAGGATAAACTGGCAGACCACTGAGCCCTAGGGATCCACCTGTCTCTTCCTCCCCAGCACTGGGATTAAAGCATCGGTCACTATGCCTGGACTGGTTTGTTTTTTTTTACAGGGGTTCTGAGGATCAAAATCAAATCCTCATGCTTGTGAGGCAAGCACTTCCCAGCTCAGTCCTCTCCCCAGACCTAAATGGTAATTCTTTTTAATGCCCACGTAAAATACCATCATTAAAGGATACTTGACACAAATGTGTGCCTTTGAAATGCACATAACACATCCATGAAATTTCAAGAGTAATTTCAGCAATTGTTTAGAATTTAGTCCAACAAAAGATTTGGGGGTGTGTGTGATAATATTTTATCACTGACTTTTATTTTAGAATTGACAGAATAGGGTGCTATTTAAAACATAGACACACACCAGATTGTAGAACGCCTGTGAAGAACCAATAGGTAATTACCCCACTTCATGGTAAAAAAAAAAAAAAAAAAAAAAAAAAAAAAAAAAAAACCTGGATATTTTTCTCTAAGGAGCTTCACAGATGACAAGGATGCCCTTCTCATCAGTTCCATTTGACATTCTATCAGAAGCCCTAGCCATTGAGAAAAAGGCAGGGAAAGAGGGGAATGTAGGGAGTGAAGAAAGCCCGGGCTGAGTGGATGTATGTGCTCACACGAGCTAGCCATGTCAAAGAGCCCAGAGCCTCAGACCCATGGAGGAATGGTAAAGTCTTCCTGCTAGAGTGAAGCCAGAAGCATGGCAAAGCCTTCCTTGGGAGGCCTAGTGTGAGTGAGACAGTGTGTGTATAATATGTCTACTATAGCTTTCTCCCCCACCCCAGATGTTTACATCCTGAAGACTGTCCCCTACAGTGACTGCTCCTATCCAGACTGACATCCCCTCGACCAAGCTGTATACAATAACCCCACCTCCTTGTTTATCTCTATGTAATAGCCCCGCCTCCATGTCCTGCTGTACACAATAACCCCACCTCTCTGTTCAGCTCCATATAATAAACGCACTGTGCTTCTGGGATGCTGAAGCTTTCCCAGCTCAGAGCCCAGGCCACCTGATCTGAGCTTTTTGTCTGTCTGTCGTCTGTCTGTCTTCATTCTCTGGCCACCCCAATCAGGTCCAAGTCACTGAAGCCATGCAAGGATGCAGCAGAGGAGACAGATACATTGGACTAGAAAATAGTAAAACCACTTTACCAGGAGGGGTAAACAGAGCTGCTGTGTAGCGGTTCTGTCTGGGTTGGACATGATGACTGCCATCTTGCATCACCACAGGAGACCCTCAGGAGATGGGACCTATTGGCAGAGCCTCGTGGAGGGAAGATAAAGTGGACATACTCACCGAGCTCATAACAGTGGTCAATAATTACTGGGGGAGATGCTTCAGTACTGTAGCTGCCTATAACCCTCATGGGGAACACCAGCAATGAGGCTCTCAGGGGATGTCACCCATGCTGAGGTGAACCTCTTTCTGTTGTTGTTGTTTTGGTGGGGGGGGGGGTTCAAGACAGGGTTTCTCTGTGCAGCCTTGGATCCATCTGCCCTGCCTCTGCTTTTGCTGAGATTAAAGGCATGCACCACCCCTGTCCTGTGAGGGGCAAACTTCTTGATACAACTGCACAGATCATCCAAGCTCCCATAAGCAACTTGAAGAAAAATCTCTGGTTCACCACGTACACTTGGATGGAGTTTGTTCTTTGGTCTGATACTGCCCTCTCCATCTGGGTGGAACATTCTCCCGTGGAAAGTCACAGAAGGGCAGAGAGGCAAAGAGGCCACAGAAAGCTCTCAGAGCTGGGGCGTGGCGGAACCCGACTCCAGAGCTGCTGTTGTCAAAGCCCATGTCCTCAGCTACCGTCCTGCCCTTGCTCCCCATTGATCACCCCTTCCCACATGGTAGTGGACGGTTTCTATTCAGAACAGGTAAGATGGACTGGGGACTGAGGCCAGAATCCTGAGTTCTGGTCTCCGCTCTGCACTAGCTACATACACAGGGTCCAAAGTTAGAATTCAATGAAGTCGTTTTTTATGTTATTCAAACCCAGCAGTATTTTTGAGGTATCTAGCATCCTTGCTCTCCCCGGGGCTATCAATGTACAACTTATGGAGAAGACGGAAACTCTCAGTCACCATCAAATGGAGACCTACTTGAAGAAAAGGGGGGAAGTATACTCAGCATACTACTGAGGAATGGGGAAAAATAATACAGTATCATACTAATAAACAGAAGTATGATGATAGCCGTCTCAAAGTGTAAACTACGTCTTGGGTTTGTTGGAAGTATTTTTCATGAAACATTTCTGCTGTCAAACCTGATAACTGTCCCAATAGGAAACCAAGGCAAAAAATAATTTTAGAGGCCAACTTTCTAGAGCTTGAAACAGGTGTCAGAGCATACTAATAATTATAAATAAAAAAGAGGGGGCCTTCAAGCTGAAGTCTGCAGCTGCTGGCCCTTTGGCTTGCCCACAGCGTGCAGGGCAGGATGGAGAACTTACTTTTCCCTAGCCACAGTCCCATTTTTAAGGGATCCCTCCCACAGGGGATACTACCCTTCCCACTGTGCCCTAGGTACCTCAGCCACCGAGGTGAGAGAGTCAGTCGACTTTTTTACTTTCTAACTTGATCTCGAGAAACGAGCACAGATGAGCACAGAAACCCAGGAGCCGCTGGTGGCTTTTCTGAGCTGGGTGGGGACAGTTAGTCGGAAAGAGAAGAGCCCTGATGCTCTTGGGTGGAGCCACCCCCACCCCTGCCCAGCCACCAGCTTGGTGCCTTCCAGGGGGTTGGGGACATGTGAGGGCACACATCCCAGCAGATGAGTGGGGTCTGCTGTGCTTAAATCCACACAGAAGTCACAGAAGAAAAAACAGAACAAGAAAACAGATCAGAAACTTCCCATGAGTATGTCATTCCTGAGTTCCCCCACCCACCCCCGCCCCGAGACTCTGAGACATGAGAACTTTGCTGTGGTGGGTTTTGACTGTCCCAACTCTTCTCATGCAGACGAACTTTAAAGACAACAACCTAAACTAAAAGCTTGCTATAAAGCTTTTCAGTTTAAAAAAATGGAGCTGGCAAGTGGGGCGCTGAGCTCCGGAACTAGAGTCTGCCCAATACGCCATTCAAAGTGGGACTTTAAAAGCATGGTTCGGTATCATTCAGTCTATCACATCGTTACGAAAACGTGGGAGGCTTTCTCAATCTGAAACACTGTCCACATTAATCACTGGCCCCCTCTTTCTTCTCTGGCTACCAGCAACTACCATTCTGCTTTTTTTTTTCTTTTTTTTTTTTTTGGTTTTTCGAGACAGGGTTTCTCTGTGTAGTTTTGGTGCCTGTCCTGGATCTTGCTCTGTAGACCAGGCTGGCCTCGAACTCACATAGATCCACCTGCCTCTGCCTCCCAAGTGCTGGGATTAAAGGCGTGCGCCATCACTGCCTGGCCATTCTGCTTTCTGTGTCCATAAAGCTGGTTATTCTTGCCATACATAAGTGGTACATCACATGTGTTGGTGTGGGTGGCTGTGCTAGGGATCAACCCAAGATATCGAACATGCTAAGCACATGCTCCATTGCTGAGATCTACTCCTAATCATGCTATTTGTGTTGGATTTTTCGATCCCTTCCAAGTATTTACTGAAATCTATTATTGCCTACCATCGTACCTGGCTCTGTGGAGGAGAATATATAAAATATACCATTTGGGGCACCTGCCATTTCAGAGTGATCTAAAAAGTCTTCATAAGCGTTGGGACTCAAATAACAGGTACATCTGGGAGGTCAGAGAAGAAGATACTGGAATGACTAAACCCCAGGCAGGCAGGCAGGCTGGATGACTCCAAGCAGAGCCAGACAAAGCCAATGTAATAGGTTCTGATAGTTTCTCTGGAGACAGAGCAACACAGTGTGGACCTGAATATCAGATGTCTACTTGTCTAATCCAAGTCTCACATCCATGGGTTTACTTACTTAATTTTCTCCCGGTGCAGAGTAGGTTTAAAAAAAAAAAAAGAAGGAAGATGAGTTAATTCTGGTCTTGGTCTTTATAATTTTCTCAGAAAAATCTCTAAACCAGCACTTCTGAGCAAGTGTATCTTTTTTCCTGTTACAAAAGGGATGTATAAAACCCTCTGGAACCTGTGGGAAATGTCTGGCCAGCAGGATCAGATCATGTCAACCCTGACCACAGCTGGAGAGATGGACTCCTGAAATCTCAGAGAGCGAAGCCTGCAGCCCATGTCTGCTCCAGCCAGTCACACTGGACACTAGAACAAGCAGTGGGGACTCTCTCCCTGTGTCCTGTCCCCTGTTCTGTTCCCCTCTGTGCATCCCAGACAAGGCCCTGATGCTGCTGCTCTTTCTCTTCTTCCCATTTGCTTTCATGCCCCTCCTCTCACGCTATCACTTGAGAACACTTCTGGCTGGATGTGAATGTCTCCCTTGGGCTCGTGTGTTTGGACTCATGGTCCCCAGTCAGTGGTGCTGTTTTGAAACGCTATGAAAGTCTTAGGAGACTGGGCCCAGCTGAAGGAAATGGGTCACCGGGAAGTGAGCTTTGAGGGCTCTCTCAGGCTTGCTTCTTGCACACACTGTGTCCTGACTGCCCATCTGATAAAACCAGCCACCTCACACTCTGGTGGCCATGACTGTTCCCTACTGTGATGGACTAAACCCTCTCACACAGCCCAAGTAAGTCCCTACCTTACGTCAGTGTCTCAGGTAGCTCAGGTTGATGTTGAACTGTGGTGGATATTGTGTCCCCCAATATATTGTGCACCCTAATAAACTTATCTGGGGTCAGAGAACAGAACAGCTACTAGATAGACATAGAAGCCAGGCATGGTGGCACACACCTTTAGTCCCAGGACTTGAGATCTCATGTCTTGCTTGGAAAAGACACATGCCTTTAATTCCAGGAAGTGATGGCAGGAAGCAGAAAGGTATACAAGGCATGAGGACCAGGAACTAGAGCTGGTTAAGCTTTTAGGCTTTTAGTAGCAGTTCAGCTGAGATCCATTCAGGTGAGGACTCAGAGGCTTCCAGTTTGAGGAAACAAGATCAGCTGAGGAATTGGCGAGGTGAGGTTAGCTGTGGCTTGTTCTGCTTCTCTGATCTTTCAGCATTCACCTCAATATCTGGCTCTGGTTTTGTTTTCATTAATAAGGTCTTTTGAGATTTGTGTTACATTGAACTTGCTCTGTATCTGAGAATGACCCTGAACTTTTGATCCTCCTATCTCTACCTCCTGGATGCTGGGATTATAGATGTGTGCCAGCATGGCTCAGCTTTATAAAATGCTCTTTATAATGGCATTGAACCCAGGATATGGTACATGCTGGGCAAGCACTCTACCAGTTCTACACCCCTGCTTCTTTCCTCTCTTACGTTATTACTGTCAAGTATTTGACCACAAGAGAAGAGCGATTAGTACATGTGTTTCTTCTAAAAGTTCCCCCAAATACCCTATTTTTTTTTCCCAAAAGTTTGATCTCCATTATGGGCATGTTGAGAGCTGGAGTCAATTGGAAAGTTGATTAGGTCATGGGCATTTCCTTTAGAAGGGATTAATGAAGGTCTTCTGGGACTAAATCAGTTCTCCAGGGATTGGGTCTGTAAGAAAGCCTGCCATTCACCCCTCTACATAGGCTGCCACTATTGTGAATCCCCTCACGAGAGAAACAGATACCAGTACCATATGCTTGGACCTTCAGAAAAAAAAATAAGCTAAACTAACCTATTTTCTTTGTGCTGTATCCAGCCTCTGAAATTTTGTTATGACAATGGAAAATAAACCAAAACATTTACCCCTTTCCTTTAGTTTACAACTAAAAGGCAAAAACAGAACCCTACTTTTAGACAGAAACACTTCTCAGGATGTGTTGCAGCAGACGAGTTTGATCCTGACGATCCGGCCACCTAAATGCATTTCTACAGAAACTGCAAGTGTGGTGCCGAGTGAATCGGCCAGAAAAGCCTTTCCAGGGCACCTTTGAACCGCGGGAGAGGAGAGTGTGAGATAATAGAGCCAGGCTTGCCGGGATAGTGGACTAATGGATTCTGAAAATGAGCTGGAAATCTGGGACAAATCTCTAAACCATTTCTTCCTAATAGTTCTAAGAAATATAAAGTGATGTCTAATGACTTTCTGAGAATTCCCATAGGAAGACAGCCATCTTTTTTTTTTCTGCTACAAAACAGTGGTGCAAACACACAGCTTTATAATTCATGTCCTCAGGAGAAATCTCCATAAATATTTTCCTAAAACCTGAGTAGCATGCCCTGCTGACACCTTGATTTTGACCTCCAGTCACCAGAACTATGAAAGAATGCCTATCTGATGCATTAAGCCATTTCTTTTGTGAAACTGATGCACTAAATTTGAACTAGCCTCCCGGGGAACTAAAGCAAGAGGACAGCTTGTTATATACACCAGGTCCTAGCTGTCCTGGAGATGCAGTGTACTATGACACTATGATATCATAGGAAGTCTCCGGATATACAGAGAGGAAACTTGGGATGCAGTAGTCAGTTGTAAGGGGCAGCAGAATCTGATGATGAACTTCATGAAAGTGTTCCTACAAGCTGCCTCACTGAAGGCAGATGGTATGACATCAAGAGACAGTTTGATAGAACCCTGTATGGGAACCAAATGAAAGAGAGCATGTCACCATCAACTGACAGCAATAAAAAGGACTTAAATGCTATAGCGACTATACCCAGCATATGAAGTGAAATGAACGGGTCCCTAAAAGATACAAACTATCAGACTATCAAAATTGTCACAAGAAGGAACAATCTAGACCTGAAACACATGAAGAGATTTAATTACTACTTTTAAACAAAAATGATCCATTTTACCCCCCGTGAATAGATAATGCTCCTCCCAGAAGCCACGGGCTCCTAAAGAGAAGAACCAGTGCCAGGTGGAGGACAGCTCCCTCTGAGATGTGGGCCAGGCAGGTCCCAGAGACCCCTGAAAGGATACAGGCTACTGCCATTGCGCTCGGTTGTCCATTGGAGAGTAAGACCCTATTGCTGAAAACGCCACTGGCGTTGGTCACAGGACATGGAGAAATCAAGCTGGACCTGAGCTGGGAGCCCCTCCCTACTGGATAGCTTTTCATAGTGCCAGAAGGTGCCGGGCAGACTGTTTCGGGGAGGAGGGGGAGGGCATGATCAACAGTCTTATCCAGCTGTGAATCCTGCGAGCTATAGTTACGAACGGCCAGGCAAGATGTGCTAATTAGTCCACTACTGGCATGGCTGTGATGAGGGTAACCTACGGGGCTGGAGAGATGGCCCAGAGGTTAAGAGCAGTGGCTGCTCTTCCGGAAGTCCTGAGTTCAATTCCCAGCAACCACATGGCAGCTCAGAACCGTCTGTAATGCAATCTGGTGCCCTCTTCTGGCCTGTAAGCATACATGCAGGAGGAACACTATGTACATAATAAATAAATAAACAAATAAATAAATAAACAAACAACTAAATCTTTTAAAACTGAGGGCAACCTGCTGCTCTCTGACTAGATTTGAGGTCCTCTGCAGAGGAGAGAATGATTCTGTAAATCTGGTCCAGAGTCTGTGGCTTGGGAGGTCATGGCCCTACTGGGGAACCTAGCCAGTACTATTGTTTAGCTACAGGGTCACATTGTCCAACTGTCTTCTAAATCCTCGAGGTTATACCCATAGATTAATGTTGCAGCCAGCCTTTATGTTGGAGTCCACTAAGTTTCCTAATGGCTGTACCCAGCAGGACCGTATAAGAGGTTGATTGGACCATGGGCCTGGGTACCAGGTATTTGTAAGGGTCTAACTAGCAGGGGGTGGGGGGGTGTCTTTTGCTCCACCCCTTGGCATTGTTATAAATAGACTTTGGAATAAAGTTCTGGGCCGGTGGATAAGGATCCAGGCCCTCCCAAGTCCATCCTGTGTTTTCTCTCTGTTTCTCTCTGCTTCTTAACTCTCTAAGTCTCTTATCGCTCAAGCCTCAAGAGTTCCTGGGGTAAATAAGTGTGGGGGCTGGTCCCCTACACCTTCATCAGAGAATCTTTTCACAGCAGTGGACAGTGGTTAGTGCAGAAACCCATATGTGATGGTGGCGTGCTCGGCCCTAAAGGGAATCACTGTATCATCCCCACTAAGGATCAGAGAACATCATAGAAGACGAGGCAGGAAGAATGCAAGAGCCAGAGGACGGGGAGATGTACAACAAAAAGATGACCATTGCACTCAGGAACAGCTTGAAACTGTGGTTATCTGAACAAGACATCAGGAGGCTGGGCCCAATAACACTCCCTCGGGGCTGTGGAGGGGCCCATGAGACGCTCTACCTCTTCCTGAAGGACAGGTGGGAGCTATCGGCTGTTGGGGTAGAGGGTGTCACTTTCTTCAGTGGTATGGCCACTGAGAAGTTACCTTTGCTCCAGTAAATAGGCCCTACCCACACTCCTGCAGACAACTAGTTAAACTCAGTGGGCCACATACGAAGGCAGGGAAGCAGGAGAAGCATTTGCTAGGATAAGGGTTTCAGGAGGAGAGAGGTGGGGACCAGACAGGGAATGGGATGTTGAAAATGACTAACACTCATTCTAGAGATATGGCGAACTGTCAAGTAACAATAAAGCGTGTCCATAAAGAGACAACAAGACCCAGATGGCCCCTCTGTCTAAAAAAGACATTCTTTACCATTCAAGTGTTTCCAGGTCATCATAAACTCTTTAAAACAATAGAAGAGAAAAGAGCACTTCTCGATTCATTTACTGAGGCCAGATTAGTCTGGTACACAAACCAGATAAAAGTAGTACACAAACCAGATAAAATCAGATAAAAAAAAAAAAAAAAAACTACAGAGCCAAACCACATCAAGGATGCACCAAAATGCTGTACTCCAAGTTCATGGCTCAGGGCTTGTATATCTTAGGCAATCTACATAAACACTTTTCTCAAACAGTTTTTGTTTTTAAATAAATATTACACCGCTGATTTTGAGCTATTTCTGGTATGAATCTGGATTACAAATATTCTGTCTTAACAATGAAATTTGAGCCCCTACTCTTTGCCAAATTCCAGGGTAGCACACAGAAATGAGGGATTTTTTTTTTATATTTTATTTTATTTTGTTTGGTTTGGTTTTTCCAGACAGGGTGTCTCTGTGTAGCTTTGGTGCCTGTCCTGGATCTTGCACTGTAGACCAGGTTGGCCTGGAACTCATAGAGATCCACCTGCCTCTGCTTCCCGAGTGCTGGGATTAAAGGCTTGCGCCACCACCGCCTGGCCCCAAGGGACTTTTTTTTAAAATGAAAATTAGATGCTATTTATATATTATTAAGAGAACAGTAAAAGCTAGAGGAATTGCCCCTACTGAGATATTGTAAGCAAGGTCCAGTGAAACCACCAATCTAGACCACTCCTTGTGTAGAAAAACATTTTATTAGGGGGCAAACTGCTGGGGGCCTCATGGAGTCGAGAGCAGCAGGTTGCTGGGAAAACAAGCAGATTTTTATGATCATCAGCGTGTGGGGGTTTCTGAGCAGGCTGTTTGGGTTAATAAGGAACTAGATGCACTTTGCCCAAGGTAGTTGACCACTGTGGGCAGAGAAGAGAAGTAGCAGCTTTCCTGGCAAGCAGAAGCCCACCTAATAGGGATTTCTGAGGCATGCTGAGTTTCGGTTTCCATTTACCGGGTAAGAATCTGGCCTGGGTTGGGCCTGGCCGTCATCATAGGCCGTTGTCTGTGGCACTGCCACTGAGTGAACTCACAGATATGAACTGAAGAATATTTTTCCTGCTGGAACGTAAGCAAAAAACGTTAGAGAAAGCAGCGTTTATTACAGTTATTAGTTACTTGGATGCATATTTTGTAATTGGATTTAAAAATTAATTTAAAACTACAAAGAAGAGATGGCTAACTATAGAAACTGTTAAGTGTGATATCTGTAGCTTGATTTTTCCTGCCTGGCCCACAGTCAGGACAAATCTCTGACACCCAGTCCCACAGCCACTCAGACCCAACCAAGTAAACACAGAGACTTATATTGGTTATAAACTGTATGGCCGTGGCAGGCTTCTTGCTAACTGTTCTTACAGCTTAAATTAATCCATTTCCATTAATCTATACCTTGCCACATGGCTCGTGGCTTACCGGCATCTTCACATGCGGCTTGTCATCATGGCGGCTGGCAGTGTCTCTCTCACCCCCCTTCCTGTTCTCTCAATTCTCCTCTCTGTTAGTCCTGCCTATACTTCCTGCCTGGCCACTGACCAATCAGTGATTTATTCATTGACCAATCAGCAACACATTTGACATACAGACCATCCCACAGCACTGATATCAAACATAGGAAAGACAGACTCATTTTCCTCTGGTGTTTAAAAAAAAAGACCAAACACATCTAGCTAGCATAACAAATCATAATGCCCAGAGACTAAGTGCCGAAATCTTCAGGTCTTGAAATGTCATCACTTTCAAATGTCTTTGGATGTCCTCAATTCATTATGGGGCTGGACTACTTTCCTCTGACGTCATCATCGCTCTTATGTCATTGTCACTCTCCTGGAGTTGCATCACCCTCAACTGAAATCTTGAAGGCAGCTCTTATGAAACTCTGGGCTTACTCCCAGTTCCCAGTTTCTGCTTGTTTGGTGGATGCCACGTTGTAGGTTTACAATCCCAGCTAATAGGGATTCTAAAGCTGGCCGACTGATCTGGTACTTGGTCAAGACTCCATCTGGAAGCATCATGAAAAAGATCCACCAGGTGTGGTGTATGCAACGGTAAGCCCAGTATTCTGGAAGAGGAGACCAAAGGACCAGTCGCCAGCTCCAGACCAACCTGGGTTTATAATAAGACCAATTGTAAAAGAAGGGGGATGGGGTGGCCAATGAAGTAGGCTTAGCAGGATCCAGGTGCCACCACCAAACTCTATGACTTGAGTTCAATTTCCGAAACCTACATAGCAGAAAGAGGGAATCACCTTTGGAAAGTTGTCCTCTGACCTCAACACACACACACACACACACACACACACACACACACACACACACACACAAATAAATAAATAATATAATTTTAAAATCTAAAAAAAAAAAGGAGAATACACTATTCTGTAAACTAACAAAAATATCATATACTTCATGACATGGTCGGTTTGAAGCCAGATGACTGGACCCTGTACCCGCGACTATTGGCCTATAGTCCCAGCCGCCTTCTTCTCAGTTTTGAGACAGAGTCTGGCTAAATTGTCCAGGCTGGCCTACAACTTGGACTCCTTCTGCCTAGGCCTCAGTTACAGTGTGCCACCAACCTGAGCTGCCAAATGGATTCTCTGGCACTCAAAGAGTGACACCTTGGGCTGGGGATGTGGCTCCAGGATGGAGCACTTGCATCTGAGAAGCCATGGCTTCTGTCGCCACCACTGAAAACAAGCAAATAAATGAGGCCTCTTACTAAAAAACATACCAAGTGTGACAAGTTCGTTAATATAGGAAACATCAATTAAGAGACAGTTTTAATTGAGCTCACTCATACTAGATACTTTTCTTCGGCTATCTGTAACTCTAAGTGTCCTTTTGATAAAAAGTGGTAGGCAGGGCTGGGCAGTGGTGGCGCACGCCTTTAATCCCAGCACTCAGGAGGCAGAGGCAGGCGGATCTCTGTGAGTTCAAGGCCAGCCTGGTCTACAAAGCAAGTTCCAGGACAGGCTCCAAAATTAAACCCTGTCTTGAAAAATGAAAAAAAAAAATTGGTAGGCAGGCTCACTCCATGAGATAGAAGCCATACCCGGCACTGTCAATGAGGCTAAGAGCCTGAAACTAGGTAAGTTATGGCCCCTGAGGCAAAACCTACTACTAACTAACACAGCAATAAGCAACTCCTAGTGACACATTGCTGCACCCACAGATGGAATCAGGGCAGCACTCAACCTTCATCAGAGGAGCTTCTTGCAGTAGATGGGAATTAACACAGAGACCCATAGCTGGACAGTATGGAGAGAGAGAGAGAGAGAGAGAGAGAGAGAGAGAGAGAGAGAGAGACAGAGACAGAGACACAGAGACAGAGAGATAGAGACAGAGAGACAGAGACAGAGAAAGAGAGAGACTTTGGAACACTCAGTCCTAAACAGGATGTCTCTGTCACAGCTCTCCACTCAAGGCTCAGGGATCTGCATAGGAGAGGAGGTGGAAAGACTGTAAGACCAAAGGTGTGGATGACTCCACGGAAACAGTATCCTTCAGACATAGTAAGGCTGATACACACAATAACACACAGAGACCGTGACAGGGTGTAAAGCCTGCAAAAGGACCAGCCCGACAACATCCCAGTGCAGGGAAGAAGTCCGCACGAAGTCCCACTCCCGCTGAGAGAGGGGGGAACATTTGTTTTCCAACAGAGTGATACTGTACATCAATCACACACCAGGGCAGGCCTCGTGCTCAGAGTAATTAGCCAACACAAAACCATCTCCATGTGTGGTGGCTATTCTTGGTTATCAACCTGACTACATCTGGAATTAACTAAAACCCAAAAATGGAGGGCATACCTGTGAGGGAGTTTTGCTTAATTTGAAGTGAGAAGATCCACTTCTAGTCAGGATTTTTGAGGTAAGAAGATACACTGTAGTTGCAATTTTCTTTGGGTCATCAACCAGCTCCCAAATAAAGACATAGAGACTTATTATTAACTATGAAATGCTCGGTCTTAGCCAAGGCTTGTCCCACTAACTCTTTTAACTTGATTTAACCGGTTTCTATTCATCTACACTTTGCCTTGGGGCTTTTCACCTTTCATTCTGTATGTCCTACTTTCCTGCTTCCTTCATATCTGGCTGGCTGGCCCATGGTGTCTCCCTGGCATCTCTTTTTCTTTCTTCTCCAAGCCTAAATTCCTCCTACTTACTCTCCCTGCCCAGAAGTTCCACCTATACCTTCTCCCTTGCTACGGGCTGTTCAGCGTTTTATTAGACCAATCAGGTGCCTTAGGCAGGCAAGGTAAAACAGCAACACATCTTTACATAATTAAACAAATGCAACACATCTGTACATAGTTAAACAAATATTCCACAACATAAATGCAACACATCTTTACATAGTTAAACAAATGCAACACATCTTTGCACAGTTAAACAAATATTCTGCAACAATACACCTGTAATCCCGATTTTTTTTTTTTCAGGTGGAAAAACCTACCTCTAATCTGGTCCATACCTATACAAAGCATGGAAGAAGGAAGCTTTTGCTCTTTGCCTGCTTACTCTCTCCTTGCTAGCAAGTCCATTCCTTCACTGGCATTAGAGCATACTTTTTTGAGATTCCAGTGTCTACTGAAGACCAGCTGAGACATCCAGCCTCATGGACTGAACAGCTACTGGATTCTTGGACTTTCTATTCATAGGCAGCCATTGCTGGATTATCTGGGCCACAGCCTGTAAGTCATTCTCATAATATATATATATATTCATTCTATAAGTATAATATACCAAGTTTTTATGTGCTTTTTTATTGATTTGGTGGGTTAAAAAAAAGACTATGATAAAAATAGAGTGTAAGAAAACAGTTTTAAATACAATTTAAAAGGTAGTAAGGGATCTAATAGTTAACATCTCCATTGCAAAATTATTCCTTTAGAGATATCCAACCAGACTTTTCTTTCTTCTGAAATCATTCTTGGCATAGTAAAAAGAAAATTCAACAAATAGATTTTCCATAGTTTACCTATCAGGTTAAAAAAAAAATGAGGAGGGTTATAGTAATAGTTCCATGGCCGAGCAAGCACTCAGTATGAGCAAGGCCAAGGGTTCATCCCCAGCAATTCCATTTCTAAATTACTGAACCCAAGCAATTAACATGGATTGTATTATTTACTCAGTAATTTCTTATTTCTTTTATTTTTATGTCTGTTTGCTCATTGTCTCCCGGCTAGCAAGGCTTTGGACTGAAGAGATAGCTCAGAGGGTAAAAGCAGGTACCACTCCTCCAGAGAATTCAAGTTGGATTCCTAGGCCACATTGGGTGATTAGCAATGGCCTGTAACTCCAGTCAGTTACAGGAGATCCATCGCCCTCTTCTGGACACCACTGGCATTGCACTCATGCATGCACAGATCCACCACTCTGCGCTGCCCTAATACACCAGTAATTTAAAAAAACAAACAAACAAACAAAAAAAAAGGGCAATTTTTAAATAAATAAAGAGCAGAATGTGCCATTTCACAAGAGCTAACTGGTGCATCCAGGAACTTGGCAAAGTCATTTCTTTACGACTATTTGTAGATTAAAATCTACCTGGTGGAATTATTTACTTGGCTGAAACAGCAAACACCATACAACAGGACTTCCCCCTCAACCTGCAAAGCCCCAGGACGCTCACCCGCACTGCAGCGAGCAAGTCCTGAAAAAGTTTATCTTTCCACCCAGAGCGTGGAATACAGAAAACAGCCTTAGAACGAAGCTGCTCGCAGCTGATGTAATTGTTGTAAATCACGTAGACGCTGTTACTGAATATAATCAAGACAAAAGTAGTAACCCAGGCTGATGTTTTGGTGAACACCTTTTCCTCTTCAGACCTTGATTGCAAGGATTTCTGAGTTGTGCCCCATCAGAGATCTTAAACTGATGAAAGATCGCGAGCACCGCGCCGCCGCGGAGGACCTGGACCAGCTGAATCCAGGTCTTGGAAGGTTAAACGTGCAAACGTGCAGAACCGCAGTTAACATGTTCAGCATCACTGTGCTCTTGCATCATTTTAAAACCCCGGACAAAATTTCACTTCATTAAACTAGTTCTCCACCCGCTGCTCTAAACCCCCTCATCGACCGGATGGTTTTAAGAGGGGCTCCCCGGCGCTCTCGGGCGTCCAGACCACGCGTCATCGCTCCCCCCCCACCCCCATCCCCGGACGCCCCCAGATGCTCGAATTGAGTGCTGTGTCTTTAAGGGGGCAGTGGCACTTTCCGTCCCGGACAAAATGTCTGCGAGGAGCCGGGAGGCGAGGGGCGAGCATCGCGACGTCCGGGTGAGCTTGGCTGGGGCAGTGCGGCGCGCGGCGGGGCCGGGGCCGGGGCCGGGGCCGGGGCGGGAGGGGAGGGACGCCCGCGGCGCGGAGCCGGGAGGACATCGCGGGGCTGCGTGGACACCCGGGAGCTGCGGTTTTTTGGGGGGTCCGCGGGGGCCTTGGGGGCGGGGACCGGGGAGACCGCGGGTGGAGGCGTGGCGGGAGGGGAGGGACGCCCGCGGCCTGAGCGCAGTGAGTGGGGTGCGGGGCGGGGACCTCGGGGACTTCGGGAGACCCCTGGGCGTGCTGCTCCCGGGCGGGAGCCGCGAGTTCTGCCGGGGGTGCCTGCCATCCCTGGCTTTGCGGAGAGGCCTCTGGGCTTCCCAGTTTCCCGGGGAAGAAGGAAAAACCATCCCGGTAAAGTTGCCCTGAAGATTGACTCTGAGCCCCGCCGGTAGCTGTGCGCCCTGCAGGGGCCTCTTGCACGAATTGTGACTTAGTTCGTGTTTCCGACTTGTGCCGGGAAGAAAACCGGTGTGAGCCAGTATCCCCCTCCTCCACTAGACACAAACAAAAGAGTTCCCGGATCCTTCCCAGCACGCTGGAGCTGGTGGCTGTGTAAGCCGTCCGTGACCCTTCCCAAAGCTTTACTAAACAGGCTGGGGTTTTCCTCATTGGGAGAAATAAGTTCTTGCCATCGCTGAGATCCGGGGTTTAGGACAGCTGTTAAAGGATTAGTTTCATAAATTGAAATAATTAGTGTTATTCCTGATTTTTTTTTTTTTTTAAGACAGGGTCTCACTGTATATCCCTGGGTGACCTGGAACTCGCCTGTATAGACTAGGTCTCAGGGAGACCACTTGCCTCTGCCTGCCAAGTGCTGGGATTTTAAACATGGGCCACCACTCCTGGCGATTTCCTGCACTGTATTAGTACACCTTTTGGCCTCCAAAATAGTTCGAGGCAAGTGACAAAAAGTATAGGAAATTGTGTAAAAATACCAAGAGTCCAGGTAATTCTCAACTTAAAAATCCTTTAAGTTACAAAGGTCTTCAAAGTGGAGCATTTTTATTTTGTTTCACTTCGTTAATTTTTTTTTTTTCAAGGCAGGGTTTCTCTGTGTAGCTTTGGAGCCTGTCATGGAACTGACTCTGTAGACCAGGCTGGCCTCCAACTCAGAGATCGGCCTGCCTCTGCCTCCCGAGTGCTGGGAATAAAGGCGTGTGCCACCACCATCTAGCAGCAGAGCATTTTTAAATCCTTATGATTCCTTAGAAATGGGTGTCTTCAAGATAAACTGGATCACCACCTTTTCCCAAGGGAATGAATATATATATATACACACATATACATATTGTATATGTATATATAAAATAAACTAATGCCCAGATGCAATAAAGATCCACTTTAGGGCATAATGCTTTATACTTTTCATTTTAAAATGCATTAACAGAGTGCTTTGCTGGCCTTTAGCTAATAGTAGAAATAGCTGAGAGTTCAGCTTAAAACATTAAGGTAACATCATTAGCTACGGGTCCAGTGTGTGTCTTGTTTTGTTTGTTTTATAGCCCATATATAACCTTCTTCTAATATTTTCACACTAACCCGTTATTTCACAATACATTTTACACTTTGCAGTCATTTTTACCAACTTCAAAAAAGGATTTATTTTTATGTGTATGCCCCGACCCCGTGTGTGTGTGTGCGTGCATGTGTGTGTGTGTGTACGTGTGTACACATGAGGGATGCCTGTGGAAACAGATTGTCAGATAGAGCTGGGTTACAGGCTATTGGGACCTGGATGCTGGGAATGGAATGCTGGTCCTCTGGAAGAGCAGCAAGTGCTCTTAACCACTGAGCCATCCACTCTCCAGCCCCTTTACTGGCTTTTAATTTCATGTGTGCCTTCTGGCTGATGATTACAGACTAATTTTTCTAGTTGTCTGGGTCTATATATAAATATATGAACACATGGCAGGAAACGAATAGGTTCGAGGAGATGGACAGATCACAGGTGAATGGATTGTAGTTTCCTTGACACGTCAGCTGTTGTGGCTAATTGTTCAATTGTTGTGTTCTGCTCCGATTTAAAGCACTGTTGGATGAAGGAGACGAAAGTGCCGTAGTGTTTCCACATCTGTGGATTTCATAATCGTGTCCGCTTCTCATGGTAGATCCAGGCTCAATCAGCACATGTTTATTACTCCGCCCGGCAAACTGAGGTGATTAGCCTTGACTGCAGGACAAAGAGGACTGAACCTCCTCACTTGCCATTTCCTTTGGAAAACATTTCCTGGTTCTTTGGCCTCTAGCCTACCCAGTTCTTCTAAGGTGTGCAAGCATAAGCATACACTAGTGAAATCAATTTTCGTGGGTCGTTTGTAGAACGGCCCGTATGAATTACACAAAGCAAGGTGGTTCTGAAATAAAGGCGTACTTCCAAGCAGGGGGCTTTGCAGCGAATGGTGGAAAAGATCGGGGAGATGCTCCTAGGTACGGGGTGAGGAGGTTTATTGTAGCGATGAGGGAGAACACAGCCAGAGGCATCTGGAAGGGTCCAGACTGAACCGGTTCGTGAGGGGTAGGGGGAATGAGAGAGGAAGAGGGGAGGAGAAAAGAGGCTGAGAGGCCAGAAGAGAGCCAGGAGGGCAAGACACCAAGAGCCTGGGTAGCCAAAATGGCTGAGGTTATATAGGGATCAGAGACTGGAGGGAGGGAAGCCCAGCTTCCCTTGAGCTGGAGGGTTTAAGGTCGGGACAAACTGAGAAGTGTAACAGGTATTGTGCTGTTGAGAGAGATGCCACAAGGCCATCCTCCCCTTTGATATGTTAAATAGGCACCTCAGTTAGCTCTTTGTCCTGAGTTTGAGACCTAATATAGTTTTTTTTTTCCTTATTAAGTCCATTTATAGGGGCTGTAACTCAGTGCCAGAGCATTTGCCTAGTGTGTGTGAATACTGGGTTCAGTCTCCAACAGCACAGAAAGAAAACAAAAGAACCACTGCCAACAAAAGAATTAATAGAGATTGTGCTTCTATGGTAATAGGGGAAATGTCGGCTTGTCTTATGACAAATTTTATAGTCATACAAGTATACATGTATATGGTCATATGTATAGTGTATAAGAAGACCATGCTAATAGCTTTCTAAAAGTTTTGCATTTGTTTTTGTGTATGTGTGTGGGTGCCCATGTGGGTAGAGGTCTAAGGATAATTTGTGGGAGTTGGTTCTCTCCTTATACCAAGTGAGTCCCAGTGCTCAAACTCAGGTCATCAGGCTTGGTGGCAGGTGCCTTACGTGCTGAGCCACCTCAGCGTGTTTTAGTGGCTTCCTTCAGCTTCTGGGTTGGTACTTGGGGAGGTCATACTGAGGACTCTGGATTTAACCTGATAGGTTACTAAAAGAATAGAATTTCTCAGGAGAGACTCCAATGCAGGAATAATGAATGGGAATCTGTTATCTCCCACAGATGTAAGCTTACCTGTCCTCCTTCCAGAGAACAGATCCCCTAGTGAAGCTCAGCCACTGGAGAATTAGAGGCAAAGCTCCCAATGCTCCCTTCTTGCCATGAAAGACTTCACATTGGCCTTGTCACCCTTGAAATTGGATGCAAAAGTTCCATTGCTAAGTTGCTGTGGCTAAGTTGCATTTACCCCAGCAGTACTTTGGTGTAGCTTGACTGTGTTTCATGTTAAAACAGTGACTCAGACGCCGAGTTATAGACTAACAAAGTAGAACTCATTTGGAGCCAAACCCTGATCTAACCTTAACCAAGGATATCGGAATTAGCACTGGAAACATCTCTTCACCCCCTCCCAGGTGGTGAGTGAGTTACCAGAAGGCAGAGTCTGTGCTGCTCTTCTGAGCTGGTCGGCAGCAGGCTCCTGTGGAACTCTGAGCAGATGCATAGTGAACATTTGGACGAGAGAGCGGGATGGAGTAAGTGGACATAAGCAAAATAATCGCATCTCTTGGCCACTTTGTGCCTGTCTTTTAAAAATGCTCAAGGAAAAGAATGAAGGGTGCTCATGTTTTTTCTTTTCTTTCTGTTAGCTGCACACATAGTTAATGGTTATACATTGTGATTTGGGGCTCGATAAAGGAGAATAGACATCACCCAGCTGGGGCTAGCCCACTTTCCCAGAGTCTCCCGGACCTGAGTGATGAGCAGGCTATTTGTTGTGTGAAGGTCCATTTAGGAAGTGAAAACAAATCTGAGGAGCAGTGGTCATGGGTCTCTTACCCTCTCTGGTTCCCCTTTGGCATTATGAATCCTTAGGGATTCTTCCCATTTTGAATGCCCACCAGAAATGCAACACTGTTTTTCAGCCACTGAAATCTCAGTGTAGGGGCAGCTGAGCAGGAAATACCAGTCTCTCCTCTGTAGTTCATGCCTTAAATTTGCATGGTGCTGGGAGTCGGGCATCCCCGACTCCAGCAACCCTTTAGAAGCATGTAATCTTCATCCTGGGAGAGGCACCTGCAGCGGGTGCAGCTACGTGTCTGCTCTGTGTCAAGGAGGTACACAGGTTGAGCCCCTTCCTCCCTCATCACATCCTCTGCTTCCGGTCTCCTGCTTGTGCAAGGCGCAGGGTAACCATGCTGTACTGGTTGACCCTATACATTCACTTCCTTCCTCTCGTGGCAACTCCCTGTGCATATGGATCTTCCAAGTGCCTCAGCAGGGGTTTTACCCTTGGGACTGTCGCCTTCAGCCTCCTTAAGTCTGTCCCTATCTGATCTCATAGCTGATATGCCGAGGATTGTTTATTAAAAGTCACTTTTTATTTACATATAGACCCTGCTGTATATATACTTTGTGGTAAGGCATAGGCATATTGACCATATGGCTTTCTTAGAGGCTTTTTCTTTGGCTTTTGTGGTTCCTACTTTCCCATCACCTTCCACCTCAATCTGTAGTGTCTCCTCCCTTATTTTCCTAACCTAAATCTGTGGAGATGGCTCCATCTAGTTTTGGATGTGATGGTGGTGTGCAAGAGGTAGACGTTCCATAGAAGCCAGAGTTTTTATTTTGACACTTGATCTTTCCTGGCTAGTAGCACACAGCACACGGCAGGGGCAGCTGGGCAGGAGTGTCCAGCTGCAGCTCTTCAGAGCCTGGCAGTCATGAGAAGAAACAGCTGATGCTCTGTAGTGCCCCGTGGTGCTCAGTCATGGTGCTTGGTAGACTAACTCTATTCAATGCAGTTTCTCTTCAAAGTGTTTTCCACAGATAATGAGTTCAAGGCTGTAACTGCATCATGAATTGAGGAACACCTGTATCTTTACACTACTATAGTGATCTGGTATTATCTAGAAATGATGGGATTTTGTATACCCTTTACAACATCTAGCTTTCCTTCCCCACCCCCAAAACTTCCCCTAGAACACCTGGCAGATTCCCCACCCTTTGAATGACTGAATAATATTCTCTGTTGTAAACGGGCATTATATACTCAGCTATAATTCCCATTCTAAATAATGATGAAATAGTCTACCATATATAACTTTCGTTCTACTGAATGGATACCACATCTATTTTTAACTAGTGTAGAAACTTCCAGGTGGCCTTCCTCAAAGCGCTCCAACCTTCAGCAGGAAAGTGAACGTGCCCTATTTTTCTGCCTCCTTCCTGACTTCGATAGTTACACCTGCCTGTCTTTGGATGTTAGGATGACACTTTGCTCTTGCCCTCACAGTACGTCCCTGAACAGAGCTACCTTTCCACAGACATTTGAATTGGCCCTGAAGTCATTTGACTGCTCATGTTTCTTGCCTGGTTTTATATTGGATCATTTGCCTTTTAAAGTCCCCCTGTAAGAACTCCTGGTGTATTGGGAGTTCCAGTGCTAGATGGATGAGCCTGGGCTTTCTGCTGTGCTCCGGGTGAAGCTGAAATGAACTTGGGCTATATTCCAGGGCTGGACAGATGTTAGGACTGGGGTACCACCCTAGATATAAAGTCCCATCACATGGAGCCAGAATGCAGCCCACTATGGAGGACTGAGAAGGTGGGGCAGTTCCATACCATGCTGCCTTCCACTGGTTAAGACCTCCAACAGTAAAGGGCTGACCAGGCAAAGGATGTCCCTCTCCAGCACCTTGGAGGGGCAGCACTGTGCTGGCCCACATCTCATAGTGTTGCTTGTCCCTGGCTCAGGTGAGGGACATAAAACCAGCGCTCTCCTGCTGTGCCCACATTAACTCTTCCAGCGCAGACAGCACATGTGGCAGATGCTCCTCTGCGTATCTCAGAATTTACAGGCAACCCAGCTCACAGTTCACAGGGATGCCAAAAGCTTGGCAGTCATGAGTCACCCTTGGCACTGTCAGAGGTGCATAAGCAATGGGGACTCTGAGCCCTTGGCACAGGTGAAAAAAATCTGCAGGCTCACATGCCTGTCAAAATGGCAGAGCAGTAGTCAAATCATTTTACATTTATGAAATAAATTAGATTCACTATAATAGTATCCCGTCTTCTGTTTATATCTAGTAATTAAAAGGATTCCTGGAAAGGATAGATTCAAGGTAGAAGGAAATGGAGTTCTTAACAACGAAAGATAGGATACATAGAAAAATCTAGATAAAGCTAGATGATTAAACTGTTTCTAATATTAACATGTTTAATTTACTTTTTAGATTAATATTTGGTCAGCATGCAGAGAACTGGGTTTCACTGCGACCCTTTCATGCATAGCTATATCTCCACACTTTGTTCTTACTCTTGCCCGCCTCGCCCATCTTACTGGTCTTCTTTCTCCCCTAAATGGTTCTACCTTCTGCTCCTATGACCTATGGATTCTGTTGTCCTCTCTTGTCCCCTCCCCAGCCCTATAGATTCCTTTCTCTACTTTCTACATCCATGTCCTACACAGATACCTAACGTTTATAAATAAACTTACATCTATATTCTGTATCTGAGGGAAAACATGGCATTTGTCTTTCTGAGTCTGGCTTATTGACTTCACATACAGCTCTCCAGTTCCATCCATTTCCCTGTGAATGTCGTAATTTCACTTTTCTTTATATACCACACCTTTATTCATCTGTTGACAGACATCTAAGCTGGTTCAATATCTTTCTTAAAAGTACTTTTTATTTTTAATTATGTGTATTTGGGGGTGTATGCACATAAGTACCCCTGGACCTGGAGTTATAAGTTGTCACCCAACATGGTGCTGGGAACTGAACTTGAGTTCTCTGAGAGGGCAATGTGTGCCCTTCATTGCTAATTCATCTCTTCAGCCCCTGGTTCCACATCTTGACTATTATGAATAGTTCAGCAATAAACATGGATGTTCAAATATTTCTGTGGTATGTTGACTTTGAATTGTTCAGGCATAGATACACCACATATGGTACAGATAGATAATAACAGTATTATGGCATTAATTTTCTAAGGAACACCCCACACACATTGATGAGCATAATAACTACACTAATTTCCATTCCCACCAGCCTTAGAGAAGGGTTCCCTTTTCCCATGTCTTGGCCATCACTTGTTGGTGATGGTTTTCTCGATGATAGATATAAGAGCATACATAAAATAGGCTTAAGGGAAAAAAAGACCCATATGATCATCTCAATAAGTGCAGGAAAGCCTTGAAGAAATGAAAGAAAGATCATACTTCAGCACCTATTGCGATCAGAGATATTGGTCTGTAGTTTTCTTTGTTGAGTCCATATCTGGACTTGGCATTGAGGAATGCTCGCTTTGTAAAGAGTTTAGTAATGTTTCCATTTTATGTTAACAGTTTTGAGACAAATTTGTATTAGCTTCTTCTTTTAAATGTTTGATAGAATTCAGCAGTGACCTCACCTTTCTTTGTTGGGAGACTTCAATGCCATTGCCTGTTACTAAGCTGTTTAAATTGTTCATATCCTCTAGATTTTAATTTTGGTAGGTTATATGTAGTCAGGAATTTACCTAATCCTTCTGAATTTTACAGTACTTTGGAAAACATCTTCAAAAATACGTGTTAATCTCTGAGTTCATTAGGATCTGGTGTACCCTCCTTCAGTCCATCTCTAGTTTTACACACTGGGATAGTCTCTCATTATTTTGGTTATATTGGCTGGAGGGTTGTCATTCTGAGATTGTTGTTTTCAAAGAACTGACCTTTTGATTGATTTTTTTATCTATTATTCATTTAGTTTACATTTCATTAATTTCTGTCCTTAATAATTTCCTGCCTTCTACTCCTTTGGTGTTTAACTTGTTCCTTCTGTAAGGCCCCGGGGTCCATCATTAGCCTGTTTATTGCAACCTGCCTAGATTTTTAACGTAAGCATGCAGAGCTATAAGTTGTCCTCTTGGAGCTGCCTTGGCTGTGCCCCAGAGGTTCTGCTTTCATAGTCGCTTGAAATTTCCTGGGTTTTTCAAGATCCACTGTTCATTTAAAAAAAAAAAAGTGTGGTCTACTTCTAAATGTATGGACAGTCAAAAGAGATTGCTTTTGACTTCTTGTTCTACTGCACTATGATTTGTTGATGCCTTTGTATTTATTAAGACTTTCTTTGAAAACTACAAGGAGTCCTGTTTTAGAGAAGGTTCCGTAGGCCACTGAAAAGAACTTACAGCCCATGTCTTTTGGGTGGATATTCTGCATATATCTATAATTTACAGTATAGTTTAACTCTGAAATTTCTTTTATCTTTAGTTTGGATGATCTGTCTGGAGATGGCATTGGGTATTGAAAGCACCAACTATTATTATGTCAGGACATTCCTGGCCTTTTTTTTTTTTTTTGGTTTTTCGAGACAGGGTTTCTCTGTTTAGTTTTGCGCCTGTCCTGGAACTCACTTGGTAGCCCAGGCTGGCCTCGAACTCACAGAGATCCGCCTGGCTCTGCCTCCCAAGTGCTGGGATTAAAGGCGTGCGCCACCACCGCCCGGCCATTCCTGGCCTTTTATGCCCATTATTTGTTTTGTAAAATAGGGAACCCAAGTATATACACTGTATATGTGTATGTATATACATATATGTGTAAGTATGTGTGTATATATATGCAGCATGTACATATACAGATGTTATATTTTTCCTGATCTTTTTATTGATTTAATAGATTCTGTGATTTTACGATCTCTGCTGCTGGTCCCTGAGGGCCTGGTAGTATGAGCAGTCACTGGCTAGTTCACTAAGCCTGATTCTCCCTTGGCTATGATCCTTCCTGAGATAAGTCCTCAGAAGAGCTCAGGGTCTAAGTATTATTTTCTTTTTTAACTTTCAGAGAAAGTTTGTCTAGATCCATACAGTTGGTCCATTCCAACTTGTTCATTAAAGAGCAGATGCCACCTTTTTAAGGCTTTGGGGGTGGGGGGAGTGTGTTGTGTGGGTGAGGTGTCTTCCTCATGGAAAGGTCATTGGTCAGTGGGTTACTGTTCTTCTTCCTCTTCCCCCCTGGATGCAGACACTGCAGAAGGAATGAGGAGTGAAGAGCCCCTGGAGACCATGGAAGACAGCTGGAGGCCTGGTGACAGCACAGGCCAGGGCGGCCCCTGTCCCGGGCTGGCACCCGCCGCTCCGGGCCACCTGGGGACGCCCTACACCGAGGCCTGGGGCTACTTCCATCTGGCCCCGGCTCGGCCCGGGCACCCGACGACGACGGCGACGACAACAGGCACCTGGGCCACCTGCCGGCTGTGCGGGGAGCGGGTGGGCGGCCAGCCGGGCTTCCAGGCGTGGACGCGGGCGCTGTGGCGCCACCTGAGCGGCGCGCACCTGCGGGAGCTGGAGAAGAGCGGGGCCCGGAGCTCGCCGCCCGCCGCGCCCTGCCCTGCGCCGCCCGGCCCCGCCGCCGCCGCCGCCGCGGCTGCCGAGGGCGACTGGGCGCGCCTGCTGGAGCAGATGGGCGAGCTGGCGGTGCGCGGCAGCCGGCGCGAGCTGGAGCTGGCGCGGCGCGAGGCGGCCCTCCGGCAGGCGGAGCGCGCGCTGGAGCGCAGGCGCAGGGCTCTGCGGCAGGAGGAGCGGGCCGTGGCGCAGGCGCGGCGCCAGCTGCAGGCCGAGCGCGAGGCGCTGGGCGCCTGGCTGCGGGAGCGGAGCCCCGGGGCTGGGGTCCCGGCGCCGCCTTCGCCGCCGCCTCCGCTCCTCAAGGAGGACCCTGACGGGGACGTCCTCGGCGGCGGCGACGACGTGATCACCAAGGTCCTGCTGTAGCGAGGCCGCTCCAGGCGCCCTGGATCGGGTGCACGGGATGGACCGCACCGCACCGCAAGAGGAACCGGCTCCAGCAACCTCTGCCTAAGTGCCTTAGGGCTGGAGGCTTTTAAAGCCAGAAGGTTCGCTAAACACCAAAGACTCATCACATCGCCTGCCTATAAGCCTTGTAGGGAAGGGAAGATGAGGGGTTTTTTTTTTTATATACAGGAATCTGATCTACTCTTTCCTAATGTTTAAACTTGGCCCAGCACCAAGTTCCAAAACGGGACTTTGAGTTTCACTGACTCCCTGGCTCCCTGCCTTCAGCATCTGTAGAACCCCCGCATTGGGCCAGTCCCAGAGATACCCCTCTTTTCTCTAGTCACCTCACATGGCTTCCCCCTCCACCCAAGGCCATGAGTACCTCTTTCCTTAACTCATCTTTCCCTGGATGGGACTCAGTGGTAGGTATATTCTTCCATTTCCTGTCTCACCCCTTGCCACCAATCTAGCGAGACATCATCTGTCACTAGAAGAGCAGTTCCGTGCCCCCATAGGCCCTCAAAGACCTCTCCCTGAACCAAAGGAGAAACCTGAGGCCACGTCACCTTACAGCATCAACCCGTCTCATTCCCTCCCTTTCTCCAGCCTGCTACCCCCGAAGGTCAAGAAGCCCTTGTTGCCCACACTCGCCATGTCCCATTCCACTGGTCCCTTCCCATGTGTCACTGCCTGCTAAGCTACCACCCAAAACCAAATATGGTTTTCCACAGCCCTTGTCCTTCTTTTCTGAGGTCCCTTCCTTTGAAGTGGAACATGCTTTTCTAAAGTGGTCTGTGTTTTTTTGAGACAGAGTCTTTCTATGTAGCCCTGGCTGTCCTGGAACTCACTATGCAGACCAGACTGGGCTCGAACTCATAGAGATCCACCTGCCTTATCCTGATCACTAAGACTAAAGGTGTACACAGTTCCCAAACTGTTTTTACTCAAATTTTGTCCTGAAGTTTTTTTTAACTTGAACCTTCTAGGAAAAGTTGAAAGGTTAATAAAATTTTATATATATATTTGGTTGTTTTTATGGGCCAGCTTCTACTTTCAGCTCCTGGTCCATTTCCTTAGAGAGCTTAAGTAACTTCTGCCAGCAACTCACTGAGCTATCCCAGCCTTGACTGTTCGCCCTGGATCTGGACATTTATGCCCAGTTGCCTGTTCCGTGGCTCTTCCCACTGCTTGCATATCTGCCACTACTAACACCTGATAACTAGCATTTTCTGGGAACCCAGCATTATCAAGCACAGCAGCTCCAAGGAAAATGTCAGCAAGGTCTCAGTGGGTAAAGGTGCTTGCTTCCAAGCCTGAAGACCTGAGTCCAATCAGGATCTGACCCACATGGTGGAAGGAGAGAACCGATTCCTGTAAGTTCTCCAATGTCCATGCATGTACTACGGCACACCCACACATACTAAATAAATGCAATAAATTTTTTTTTTCTGAGACAGGGTTTCTCTGTGTAGTTTTGGTGTGTGTCCTGGATCTCACTCTATAGACCAGGTTGGCCTCGAACTCACAGAGATCCGCCTGGCTCTGCCTCCCGAGTGCTGGGATTAAAGGCGTGCGCCACCAACCCCCGGCCCAATAAACATATTTTTAAAGAAGAAAATGGGAGAAGGTTAATTTGTACAAGATTGCAGCTGGGGGAGTGGTCAAGGCAGGCTCTGCCTGTGGCCAGCTGTCTGCAGGTTGCCGTGAACTTCCTAGCTGCTGCACTCTCCCCTCAGTGTGGACAGCACTCCTGCCTCCATTTCCACCTAGTGAAAATAGTGACATTCACATTTCCTGAGCATTCACCATGGGCCACAGCTGTGCTAGACGCATGATGATGCACTGTTGTACTCCCTGCGCCTGGGAGGTAGAGGCAGGAGAATCAGGTGTTCGAGGTCATCCTGAGCTGCATAGCAAGTTTGAAGCCAACCTGGGCTACCTGAGACCTTGTCTCCAAAGACACACACACACACACACACACAACTCAGTCATACAGTGACCCCCGGCATGTTATTGGGTAGAGGAGAAGGCATGCTCAGAGGCTTTCACCCATGCACAACCAGCCTGGGCTGGGGTACAACTCAGTGACAGAGTACCTGCCTAGCATGTGATAAATCCCCACCCATTTGTCAGACCATGACTCTTGTATAGAGGTATTAACTCCTCTGAACAGGCCAGCCAGCATATAGCTCTTGGTGTCTTGCCTTCCCTACAGGCAGGCTTGAGCCGCAGGGTGGGGGTGTCACTTACCTGTGCTTACGAGTATCTGAGGTATCAGATGTGCTCTGATACTTTACAAGTTCTTCTGTAGTTAGTCTTATAATTAATTTGGCTTTAATTCTCTAAAATTCCCAACAGAAAAGTAGATTAACTGGAAGTTTTGTGTGTGTGTGTGTGTGGGGGGGTCTCATTAGCCCCGAATGGCCTGAAACTTGCTATGTAGACCAGGCTGGCCTCAAATTCACAGAGATCTACCTGCTTCTGCCTCCAGAGTGTTTGGATTAAAGGCATTTGCAGCACACCCCTGTTCGATTTTGCATAATTCTTTAGTCAATAAACGAAGATTTTAAAGGTGCCAGTTATTAGTTATTGGTTTGACCCCAATAGACAAATTTCAGTTGTCATGGAGAATAGTTTGTAATACTCCCCTTTTCTTACACAGGTCATGTGAATGTCATGCCACAGTCTAAGAACAGAAAGACAATTTCCCAAAACCTACTATTTCATTAATCATTTGCAATTTTTATGTTAGCCAAACAATGTCATTTCTCCCAATTATTGGAATTTTCCTTCAGGTACACTTATAAATCAGGCTGTAGGATCTGAATTTAGATATTTTAGAAGCAAAGGAGACTCAGAAATGTTACTCTTCTGTCTCACCAATGATCAGAGCCATCAAACTAAAGGAGTCACTTTTAGAATTATACTTCTAGATCCTTTACTATAGAGAATACTGACAGGAGCTGGAAGGGTTTGGGTGCTGGCTGTGGGAGTCAAGGAGGAGGCTAACTCTCTGCCTATAGACATCAACAGTTGTAATTTCCTATACCAAACCTTATCTAATAAAAATCATCTATATTTGCAAACAAACCCTTTCCCTCTGCGCTCAACTTCCTTAGTCAAACCCAAGGGTGTTTATTACCACCATTTCTGAAAAAGCCTAGAGAGAAATCCATCCCTAGTCCACTCTGCCATCATTTGACAGAGAGGAAAATGAGCTCCAGGAAGTGCTCAGACCACTCAGCAGAGAGGGTCGGTGGCAGATCACCTCTCTTCAGCCTCCTCTACAGGCATCCTGCCTCTGGCCTTGACGGCTCCTCCAGCCCCTTCTACAGGCATCCTGCCTCTGGCCTTGACAGCTCCTCCAGCCTCCTCTACGGGCATCCTGCCTCTGGCCTTGACAGCTCCTGGCAAACACATCTGTTGGGACAAGCAGCAAGCTGGCATTTTGGCATTCTGGAGTCAGCAGAGGTGGAGTCTGGGAGCTCAGAGGTGGGGTCAGGGATTGGATCAACCCTCTGGCCAGGGCAGACTGCTCTCAGGAAGCTGTCATTGCTGGCTGTTAACCAGGACATGTCTTGCATTTATCATCGGGGCTGTCTAAGGTGACGGCTTGCTGATGGCACCATCCTGCTGTTGTAATGAGAGAGGAGAACATGGGTGCTTGGAATTACAACTCTCTCCTGCCATGTTTCCGTGCACTCTGTGTTGGAAACTGGAGGAGAAGCATGAGTATAGGGGGAACATGGCGGTGATACCGCCAGAACTGTCATCCTTGGCTTGGATTTGATTGGCGTGGACTGAGTTTCCACTGTGACTGCTATGCCCTTAAAAATCCCAGACTGGAGTCACAGACACTTTTGTGGTTTTGCCTTTTGCCTAGGATTTTGTTTTGTTCTCCTGGACACTGCCCTAGTTAGCCTTAATGTCAACTTGAACCAGCCTAGATCATCTAAGAAGGGAGTCTCAAGGGATTACCCAGCTCTAACTGGCCAGTGGGCATGTCTGTTGAGGATTGTCCTGATTGACAAGGAGAAGCCAGCCCACCGTGAGCAGCACCGTTCCCTGGCAGGCCATCCTGGGCTGTGTAAGAAAGGTAACAACGCGCCTTTAATCCCAGCACTCGGGAGGCAGAGCCAGGCGGATCTCTGTGAGTTCGAGGCCAGCCTGGGCTACCAAGTGAGTTCCAGGAGAGGCGCAAAGCTACACAGAGAAACCCTGTCTCGAAAAAAAACCAAAAAAAAAAAAAAAAAAAGAAAGGTAACAACGCATGAGCATTTGGGTGAGCTGGCAAGCAGCATTGCTTCTGATTTCTGCTTCAGGTTCCTGCCCTGACTTCCTCCACGGCTGGCTGTGACCTGAAGGGTAAGGCAAACAAACCTTTGCCTCCAGCGTGTTGCTTTGGTCAAAGTGTCGTAGCGGAAC
This sequence comes from Peromyscus californicus insignis, assembly GCF_007827085.1. Taxonomy (NCBI): domain Eukaryota; kingdom Metazoa; phylum Chordata; class Mammalia; order Rodentia; family Cricetidae; genus Peromyscus; species Peromyscus californicus. The sequence continues at coordinate 58,308,421 of NW_026294480.1, read as the reverse complement.
AACAGAAAGGGAGCTAGAGTAAACCAATTCGAGAGCTCCGTTTCTGAAGGTCTGCACTTGGTACCCACCATTCACCTCAGTGGGCTCCTGGAACACGGACGGGACAATCTAATTAAGGTCCCCTTGGCTCTGATACACTAACATTACAGGAAGACACCAGAGCAACAATCGCTAGTTCAGTGACTCAGTGGCTTGGCTAACTAGATTTCCTTATTACCTGCATTTAGAAACAATGCCATCATATAGCTGGGTGTGTGTGTGTGTGTGTGTTTGTGTGTGTGTGTGTGTGTGTGTGTGTGTGTGTGTGTGTGTGTGTGTGGCAAAGCAGCTTGACCACACAGTTGCCATGACAGGCTTAGAGGCCCAGATACAGCTGCCATGACAGGCTTACTGGCAGGCAACACCCTGACCTGGGGAAAGCCATAAGCTGACACCACCCGGGGATCCACCCAGGGATGGGCCAGCATCTAAGGGAATGAACCTGACATCCCAAACATTCCAACCATCGGATAAGATTAAATAAGATTGCAGATGTCCCTGAGCCTAGCACATACCTAGTCCCCTTTTACAGATACCCCTAGACAAATCAGGGTCTCAAACCCTGAAAGTCCCCTTACCCCTACCTCTGCTATGATAACCCCACATTGCCTGGGCTCAGGACTCTCTGCTCTCACTGCTGTGTTGGACAGAGAGACCAAGCTGGAGTTTGAAATAAAGGCTCTTTGCTTTTACATATGGGATTTGGTCTCTGTGGTGGTCTTTTGGGGGTCCCCGTGATCTGGACATAGCAACAGCCAAGGGTGGTGTGAGGAAGACACTAGTCAGGCAAATGCTGGCATAAGGTTAGGCCCCATGCCTAGGACTTGCATTTCTTACTTTACCTGAAAAGGAGCTCACACCCAACCCCAAGGCCCTTGGGAAGGACAGGCTTCCCTCCCTGGGAGAGCTCTTGAGTGAGGCTCACACAAGCCACAGAAACAGTTTACAAAGTCATTCTCCCACCCAACCCCAAAGGAACTGCTCCCTCCAATCAAAATTGTTACCCATGATTATAGGTCACATGACAAGCCTCACAAACAGTTGTCCCTACAGAGTGACCTGGGAGAGTATACAGTTATTTCAAAAGTGTTTCCTGCTTCCAAACCCCTCTCCGAGCACTCACTGGATCTAGCCAATTTTTTTAAGATAGCCTTTGACTTAGCAAATCTGCATCTTTCAGAACATTTTTCATATTTAAAAATAGTACTAGAGCCCAGCGACTATGGTACATGATTAGCGAGGTTAATATTTCTGACTAATAAGGTGAGATTATAATAAAGCCATGATAATTATTTTTGTGTGCCTAATAAGTTGGTCTGACAGCACCATACCTTAGGGTTAAGTGAGGCAGCATAGTTACGGAAGAGATTAAAGCCCGTTTTAGTTGGTTTATGACATGGAACACTAGCAGCCATTATGTACTTAAACAGTATTAAATGTTTCTTATGAAAACCTTAATTACGACATTTCTGAGATCAGACTTCCTAGAATTAAAATAGGGCTTTAAGGAAGAAACATTAAATGGTAATGAGAGCTTTGTTCTTTCAGAATGATTCTCATGGGCTTTTGGTCAAGTTAAGTAATGTTCAGGTGAATGAGCCGGTGACCTTCCTAACCTTTGAGTCTGCCAGTAATGGGAAGTTAAGTAATTCACTCTCACATGTTCAAATACATCTAATAACATTCCACCAGCTACCGTCTTCTGCTCACTGAGCAGTGCATGGCGTTTTCACACAGAGGAGAGCTCACTTCTCCATAGAATAACTTTGAGAGCACTTTCTTCCTAAGCAAGCGGGGACACCCTTCTGTCCACATACATGGGCCTCCCCTCTTTGACTTCCAGGGACTATCTCAGTCAGCATAAGCACCTAGCAGCTTGGCTCACAGCTTCTGTCTTGATTTTTGGCATGACCATCATTTACTGCTAGATTGAAAAGGGTGCGACCCAATGTCTACGCTGCTGTTGCTACAACCTCAGGTGTTAAGATAAGATGTGCCATCAAATGAGGGGCCATAGCCTTGTCTAGATTTTATTGTCATCCTCCTGTCTCAAATCTCAAAAAGATGACTAAGAATAGTTAAAGACAGAGTTCCTAAGACTCTTCTAAAAAGATTTGAAGATAGATCTGAAAACATGAAAAAAGATAAAAATCCACCTAACCCCCCCACACACACATACTGTGGGGGCCCACAGGGGCTCCCTAGTAAGGCCTTATTCAAGGTCAGAGAATCTGAGCTTGCTTTACCCAGCAGGGCTGCATAATAGGATGATTTGGCCAGGGGCGTGGTTACCAGGTATTTTGAAGGGTCTACACTTGGTTGCACATTTGTGCTTTGATCTTGAAAGAGGGAGGTCTTTTGCCTCTCCCCTTGGTAGTGTATAAAAAGCTCATTAGAATAAATCTTGAGATGACTGGGTACTGACCCAGGGCCCTCCTGAAGTTATCTTGTGTCTCTGTCTTTCTCTTCATTTAGGTCTATATTTCTAATACTTTCTCATTCCTCTCTCCTCCTCCCTAGAACCCTTCAACAGGTCAGAGCTGGACTCTGGCAGACTCCCACACCCCACCCAAAAAAATCTAGCTTTAAAACCTTGTAAATGAATAGAAATTATTTGGGATCAAAACCATAGCATTATTCATGCATCATTTGGCCTTTGCATTTTGCCCAATTCTACCTGAAAATAAACGTAGGATTTGTTGTTGGATGTTTTTTTTACTCTTTGGCTCTTTGCTCTTTGGCGGGGGCACCACCCAGTTCCCAAATAAATCATACACAGAGGCTTATTCTTTCTTATGAATGCCCGGCTTTAGCTTGGCTTGTTTCCTGTCAGCTTTTCTTAACTTTAAATTATCCCATCTACCTTTTGTCTCCAGGCTTTTTCCTTTTCTTATTTCTGTATAACTTACTTAAATTCTTAATCTGTGGCTGGCTGTGTGGCTAGGTAGCGGGCCCCTAGTGTCCTCTCCTTATTTTCTTGCTCTTTCTTCTTTTTTCTCCCAGTTTTCTCCTCTATTTATTCTCTCTGCCAGTCCTTCCTATCCTTTCTCCTGCCTTGCTATTGGCCATTCAGCTCTTTATTAGGCCATCAGGTGTTTTAGACAGGCAAAGTAACACAGCTTCACAGAGTTAAACAAATGCAACATAAAAGAATGCAACACATCTTTGCATCACTTTACAAATGTTCCATTGCATAAACAAATGTAACACATCTTAAAATAATATTTACAACAAGGATTCATGAAGGCAGCAGGTTATCTGTATGCCTTGTTCATTATGGTCTCCCTAAGAATCCAAAACAGCACCCAGCTTGTGGTAAGCACCCCAGGACTGTTTTCTGGCTCGATATATACTGCTGAAATACAAGTTTCTAAAATCTTATTTTTCTTTTCTAAAGTCTTGTCAAATCCACTCCTCCTTCAAGGATGGTAAAGATCACCTACAATAGCTTCTGTCTCCCCCCCCCCCCATCTCCCCTACCAACCTTCTACTTACTCTCAGAATGCATTAAGAAACTCAATTCCTAACTCAAGTCTTCCTGTCTACACCTTTCACTACCTACTGCCTTTCACTGTGGGGAATGAAGTGCATGTCATAACCCCATTTCTAATCTTCCCTGATGCCGGTAACCACATCTCCACTCCAGGACTGTGCTATACACACACACACACACACACACACACACACACACACACACCCCTGGAGGCTCAGCAGCACAGAAGGAAACAGTGTCAACACTCTCTGACTGTTGAGGGTTCATTATGCAGTGCCACACACAGTCCCGTCTCATTAACTTTCCAGTAATCACAAGGAAATCCTGGGCACAGAGATTAAATACCTTTCCAATGGCTGTTCAGGTCAGAGGGACTGGAGCCCTAACTTGAACCCAGATCCACCAAACCCTTCACCTTATGCTCTTCCCCATCCCTTGGGGATGAAAAGAAGGAAGACTAAAATCCCAGCTCTGCAGAGACGCACAAGAGGGTTACACTTATCTCTGGGTCACTGGGCAGGCGCTAAGCATGGTTACGAACTGTTAGAATAGCTAGTGTTAATTATGAGTTAAGTCTTTGTTGTAAGTACTTCTGCCATTTCATTTTCCTGCAAACAGGGAACAGTGTTAAAGGTGGGGAAATACAAAGTTTTGTGGTTTTATCCTTTATTGATTCCTGTGTGGGCATGCGCTTACATGCCTTGGTTCAAGTGTGGCGGTCGGAGGACAACCTACTGGAGTTAGCTCTTCCCTTCCACCAAGTTGGTCCTGATGGAACTCAGGTCATCAAGTTTGGCAGCGGTATCTTTACCTACAAAGTCCTCTTGGGCATCCTGGGATGGGGCGGTCTGGCTCCCTAGTTAGCAGTCCTTAGATTCTTTCTTGCCTCCTTGGCTGCCTTGAACAAAAAGACTCATTCTAATAAACAACTGGGACCACCCTTTATGCCAGCACCCGCCATTATGAATATTCCTGATACCTTGGGACAGCTACCCAATGATTCCAGCTGGTTCTGTCTCGCTGTGGCCGCAGTGGCAGCTAAGCAGTGAGGCAGGCTGGGTTGGCTAGTTCTATGTCAACGTGACACAAGCTACAATCATCCGAAAGGAGGAAACCTCAGTTAAAGAATACCTTCAAAAGACCTGGCTGTAGGTCATTTTCTTAATTAATGGTTGATGGGCAAGACCCATTGTGGGTGGTGCCACCCCTGGGCTGGTGGTCCTAGGTTGTGTATAAGAAAGCAGGCTGAGCAAGCCATGAGGAGCAAGCTAGTAAGCAGCACCCCTCCACCCCATGGCCTCTGCATCGGCTCCTGCCTCCAGGTTCCTGCCCTGTTTGAGGTCCTGTCCTGACTTTCTTCAGTGATGAACTATAATATAGAAGTGTCAGCCAAATTAACCCTTTCCTTCCCAACTGGCTTTCGATCCTGGTGTTTTATCACAGCAATAGTAACCTCGACTAAGACACAGGCTAAGAGGAGGTGGCCTATTACTTGGCACTGGAACTTTTTATCAATCCTGGTGGTGTCGCGGATGCAGAGATCACCTCAGCCAGGCTGTTCAAAACAGTTTGTGCTAGACTCTTTGCTGCTGTAAGACTAGAAGAACTCTAGGATAACCCTGCAACTATTTCCACCTTGGCCAGAGGGGCAGCACGCCCCCTGGTGGTCTAGCAGAGAGACATAACTGTTGCCTAGAAACAAGGCTGTGGTTGATCCAAAGCCAAAGCATCAAGGAGTGTAACTGGGGTTGAGACAAGGCCGTGACTGTCCAAAACGGTCTGTGTCTCCTGTGCTGCCTCCAGGGCTGTTGCGAAGCAGGCCCAGCGGCAGGCTTTTCTTTAGAATGGGCTCATCCGCTTTCAGAAGGAGTCTGAGCTAGTAGCAAGGAGGGAGAGAGGGAGGGAGGGAGGGAGGAAGGGAGGGGTAGAGAGGGAAGGAGGGAGGGTGAGGGAATGAGGGAGGGGAGGGGAGGGAGAGAGGGAGGGAGGGAGGGAGACACAGAGAGAGACAGAGACAGAGACAGAGAGCAGCAACAGCAGAGGCACTCAGTACCTGGATCTCCAGGAGTTCACTGAGTGAGGTGTCTTGTGCCCCAAAAGGCAGGTACTCTGGTCGGCCCAACAGGAGCCGCAGTGTGGAAGTTATAAAGACCAGCATTCGGAGCCAGTGGCTGGACAGTGAGAGTGGCCAGGGCAAGAAGGGAAGTAGAGAGAAAGGACAAGAAAGCAGAGGCTGAGGCTGAAGCAGGAAGAGCTGTAAGGAGCCCCAGAAGAACAGCTGCAAGCTCCCTGTGAGTCCCAGGGAGCTGACAGGCGTCTGGGACCAAGGGTCTCAGACCGCAGACTGTGAGCTGTTAACACTGGCGCTGCAGGGTTAGAGATACGTGTGGGGGGGGGGGGGCTGCACAGGGACTGTGACCCAGCTTCTACCTGCCCACTCCAGTGGCTCACGGCTACCAGAGTCAAAGAATGGCACCAGAGAGCAGCACTTGACATACTTTTTTTTTGCTGCTTCCTGCACCGGAGATTTCCACCCATTTCAAAAGAGCCCTCAGCCAGCAGGATGGGGTATCACTGCCACTTCCCGCAAGCAGGTTTTGACCTTCAACAAAATAGAGCCCCCACCTTTTTTTTTTTTTTAATACGGACAATGCTGGGGATTCTACCACTCCCCACAAAACAAACAAAAACACTCCTTAAGTCTAGGTTTTTTAATTCTTAAGTGTTGAGAGCCAGGGATACAAGCTAAGTGCCTAGTGCAGCCCCTGATACACAGCCAATGTGCACCGCATTCCAGTCATGAATTACCAAGGACCTGCCAAGCATCCAGCCTGAGCTAGGCGCTAAGGAACAGCAGTGAGGAGGACACACAAGGTTTCCTGCCTTCCAGGACAGCACAGCACTTGCTGTACGGTGAGGATCTGCTAGCCACACGAACCCTCCAAGTCTCCAGCATTCCTCTTCTCCCTTCAATCAACCAGTTCTCCTGCTAGGGGCAATCCAGTGGAAGCCCTTCCTTGCTTAACTCTTCAGTAGTCATTGGGGTGCAGCTCAGTAGTGGGGGTATTTGTGTAAGCATGAGCGAGACCCTAGATATAATTCACACATAGAAATAATTAAAAGGAAAAGTCTGCCTACTCCTTGGATCACTAATAATTCATTGTGTGCCCCTGTTTGTAAAATAGATTCTGCACATCCTAGAACTTGCCTTTAAAAATCAGAAAGCGCCGGGCGGTGGTGGCGCACGCCTTTAATCCCAGCACTCGGGAGGCAGAGCCAGGCGGATCTCTGTGAGTTCGAGGCCAGCCTGGTCTCCAAAGCGAGTTCCAGGAAAGGCGCAAAGCTACACAGAGAAACCCTGTCTCGAAAAACCAAAAAAAAAAAAAAAAAAAAAAAAAAAAAAATCAGAAAGCACTGACATATTTTTCTTTACCAGTGTAGAGGAGTCTGTTTGAATGGATACAAAGATAGTAAGGATGTATCATAGTTTAACCAACCGCCGCAGCCTCTACTTCAGGAGAGTTAGGTCACGTGGCCAATGGTTACCCGCTTACTCAGGATCTGTGCCAAACTTCCGCTGTCCACTGACCCTCAACTGTGTCCTAACAGCAACATGCTCGGCTCCAACGGATGGTTCATGACTGGCTTAAGCCAGCTGTGGCTACCTTTGCTTGCTCTGAATGAGACTCTTGGGGATATTAAGAAGCAGGCAGTGTCAGCCTGAGGACTTGCCCCACCCCCCACCCCCGGACAGAAAAGAACAGGCAACTTGCACCACGTTCGCCCCATTCCTCCTAAGACATGACATGGCCAGAGTTCCAAAGGTCACTTCACCACAAGCCAAAACTACGACAAGGCAGGGAGGCAATGGGCCAAGGCCGCGCCTGATAAGCCGGTCCATACTGCAACGCCATCTCACTCTGAGGAATCCAGTGGCATCCTATTCTAAAGTCTGAAAAAGCAACTGAAATGCTCTGAATCAGAGATCCAAAGCAGAAATGAAGGCGACACTTTAAGAGAAAAATACACATATGGCCAGGTTCCCAGGCGATTGTGTCCACACGTCCCTGAGGACAACTTAGGGGCTAGGTTCAAAAGTACTTCCGGCCATCAGCCATGTGTACCCCTTCTATCCCAGAACTTTACTGAGTTCCTCATGCCTCCTGGTTTCCTTTGTTTGGGATTTCTACCTTCCGCCTGTCCCTGGGAAACATGCCCAATTAATAAATAGCCTTTCATATGAAAACCGGGAAGCCTTCTGAGTGAAGCAATCGGAATCAGAGTGAAAAGGAAATGCCAGAAGTAACCCTGTTTCAAAAGCTGAAAAAAAAAAAAAAAAAAAAAAAAGTCCTCCTTTTGAGGAGCGCTCCATTAGCTATTTAATACCAGAAAATGATTTCTGTTAAAGTGGATGGCTTTTTCAGTCCTCAACTGTAAATTTCTCATGTTCTGGCCAAAATTAAGATGTTAAATTGCTTAAAATTCAGCAACTTGTAGTTCAATTTAAAACAAGCACTTAAAAGCTACTACATAAATTAGCAAATCTGCACGATGTGAATAAAGTACTACTTAAAATTTGCATTTAAAACAGTTTTGTGCATAATCCAAATTGTATATAGCTCACATTTATGCTTCTAAACTAATAGACGCTCACATATGTTCTGTGTTTACAGTTTATCAATTGGTTACACGTACATCTCTTTTGTTGTCTGATAGAGACATGTGAGATAAAATTCCAGACAGAAACAGAGACACTTATTCAGTACATTAATAATATATAGTGAAGCGCTGAGACTTCAGAGCTGCAAAATGGTTTAGGAATGCAAGTACTATATACACATATTTCAGGTTTTACTACTGTTTTCTAGTTTTCCATTTTCTTAGCAAAAATGCCTATGAAAAACACTTCCCCCTCCAAAGTAGACTAAAGGTGGGAAATAATAGTCACTTTACTAAGCATGTTGAAGGAGACCCACCAGAAGCAAAACCTGTCCTGAAGGTCCTACTGTTACCTACTCAGGCAACCAGCACCAAAATATCATTTTCATTTCTATTTTAGAGGAAATAATGCAGAGCATTCCTGCTGCCTCCAAGTGGATTGTGTGTGTGTGTGTGTGCGCGTGCGCACGCACGCTCACATGTACATGCATGCATGTGTAAGGGCACAAAGAAACACTATCCAAATGAGGACTCATAGGGCCAAATTCTCCCACCCTAGTCCTCTAGGGACTTGTTAATTGGTCTTCTTCTCACCTTTAGTGATAACTGACTTTACTCGGCACCCACCCCCACATGCCCTGTACCACTAGAGCGTGAGTTCCACGGGTAACCTTTCATTGTGAATTATTTCCATGACTGTATCTCTTTCATTATCAGAATTTCCTGCACTTGCTTCTGAATCTTGAAGACATTTCTTTTTTGCAGATGGGGAGCTAAGGTTTATACTTACTGCCAAAAAAAGAGAGACAATTCCAGTGTTAGCTTCACCAGTGAACAGTGTAGGGTGGTAAATAAGACACTGACCCCCCAAAGGCTTTTTTTCTTTCTTTCTTTTTTTTTTTTTTTTTTTTCCCAAGACAGGGTTTCTCTGTGTAGCTTTGCGCCTTTCCTGGAACTCACTCTGTAGCCCAGGCTGGCCTCAAACTCACAGAGATCCGCCTGGCTCTGCCTCCTGAGTGCTGGGATTAAAGGCGTGCGCCACTACCGCCCGGCCCCCAAAGGCTTTTGAACAGTGTAGGGTGGTAAATAAGACAGCCGCCCCCAGAGTCTTTTCAACAGTGTAGGGTGGTAAATAAGACAGCCGCCCCCGGAGGCTTTTGAACAGTGTAGGGTGGTAAATAAGACAGCCGCCCCCGGAGGCTTTTGAACAGTGTAGGGTGGTAAATAAGACAGCCGCCCCCGGAGGCTTTGCCTTCTGCCATTGGTTTGCCAATGCAAAGGGGACAATTCTGGTTGGTTGCAAATACAAAGGAGACTAATATGTTTAAATCATTTATTCAAGAAATCAAGTCTTTTAAATTTTTTTTTTTTATTGCATTTGAAGACATTTCCAGCAAATGTTTGTGTTTGAAGCCTTGGCTAAGTAATCCATCTGCACTGGTTGTCAGGTTTCTCTGGCACAACCCCATTGCCCGCAATGGTATTTATCAAAACTAAAAATGCTAGCACATTGAATATGCCAATATGCACCCAGTTGTCTATATCAAATATTTCATCAGCTAGGAAAAACCCAAAGGCAAATGCTGAATATATAGTACAAATCAACATTCTTCACAGAAGAAAACAGTTTGAGACTAATTTTCTATAGCATGTCACCTGCTCATCAGTTGTTCAATTTACTGCAGTTATTTTAAGGACAAAATTACGCTCCACTACTCAGGGTTTCTCAACTTAAAAAAACAAAAAACCTAGGTTCTAAAAGGTGTAAACAAGTATCCACATAGAATTGTTTTATAAACGTCTGCTATTTCCTGTCTGCGCATCTTCTAACGGTGAACACACAGAGACAGGACAAACGTCCACTCACGTCGTTAGTGGTTGTCTGAATTCTGCTCGCATGGCTACTGCCCTCTACAGGTGTGGTACACGACAGTATAAAACAGCAGAGGTCTGACAAGCTTGGCCTGTGCTCCGGGAGCTTCAGTCCACTTCCTGCGTGAGTTCATTCCGCTCCTGCTCGAGTTAAAAGGCTCTCTACAAGCTGTAAAGCACATCCTCACACGTGTGTGGATCAAGAGGACCATCCGAAGAGTTCCCTCCTGTTACTGACTTTTTGAGGACCCAAGTTTCTACAATGACAGTTTTCAAACTCTTCTCTTTTCAAGGATCCAGTTTTTCCTGTGACCGACCTTCATTCTGCAGACCCCTTCACCCACGGCGTGGCCCCTGCTGCATCTTTCAGAGGTTTAGTTTCGGAGAAGTTTTCTGCAAACCTCTCTCTCGCTTTGTCCCAGTTTTTCTTGCTCTTATTCTGGAGAAAGTGAAGATCATCAATAGAGGATGGTTTCCCTGTCCCCAAGCCTGCATGTGTCCGTCGGAGCTGAAGCTGGATCTGTTATGAGAGTTGAACAGAGGACTTGTTTTAGAACCGAAACACACCAAAACCTGCTGTGTGCTACGGCTGTGTAGATGTCCGCCTGTAATTCTTTGACTTATTAAAGGCTCACACAAAGAAAACACGTCAAAGACATAAATACATACAGGAATACATGTACTATTTCCCATGGAGCTTAAGCACATTTTGTTTGCATTATCTTGCCAGAGCTAAGTACAGCCGACTCTATTAAACACGTGTTCCTTAAACAGCCGTGATCAAACCTTTATGCTTGTCCTTTTTAACTGTGATGAATATTCCTATCTACAAAGTTTATTCTCTGAATAGTCACCCCAAAAATGAACAACAAAAGAGCCTCGTTCTGTGTTATGTAAGTTTATGTTTTGTTTGGGCTGCACTCATAGCTAGACCGCTCAGTCCACAGACACAGGAGGGACACACCTGAATGGTCCATTCTGACCCAAAGTAAAGGCCGTGGGCCGTTTAAACCCCTGCCCTGGCCTCACTCAAGGAAATGTACAAGAGGACTAAGCGCTAAGACTTCAGAGGAGGCCCGGGGGTCACTGGACACTGCAGGGTCTGCCTGGCATGCACAAAGCGTGGGCTCCGTGTCCAGGGCTGTGCACAGAGCCATGAAGAGAATCTGACTGCTGTTTACCCTCCCATCAGGAGATGAAGGCCTCTCCTGTTAGGAAGCTACCAGAGACCGGTGCCTTACGTAACGCTCAGAGCTTTATCTACAGGACACCCTTGAAAATGGTTCTTATCATCCTCACCTTACACAAGCAATGTAACTTCAAACATGCCCAAAGACTCCTCAGTGATAAGGCTCATACATACTCAGAGTCTAATTCCAGAACTATTCTTTCTATCATGTTCCAGTGAAAATGAGAAAACCAGCACAAATTCATGCTGTGGTCCATCTGTTTCGGTAGATATCACGTACAAGGGTCACTTTATGGAGAGAGAGTTAAAGGTAACTGACCGCTGTCTCCCATTGACTCTGGGACTATAGAATGTAACTGATGCATTGTTTTCTACACATTATTCTCTTTATTGTACATACAGAGCTCTGGGACTCTTACGCATAATAGTCTCTCCAGCTAATGCAGAATCTGCCTATGTGTAAACTAACACCAACTGTTCCTGCAATGTTCAATACCAGACTAGTAAGAATGTCATTTAAAAATGTTAAAAGGACTGACGGTAGCTTGGTAAGATGCTTGCCTAACATGTTCAAGGCCCTGGGTTTAATGCTCAACATGGTAAAGCAAACAACTTAAAAACCCATACAACTAAAAAGCACGAGAACCTTTGATTCAGGAAATAACACTTTAATAGTCTGGATTTAAGAAAAAAGTTCGCCGGGCAATGGTGGCGCATGCCTTTAATCCCAGCACTCGGGAGGCAGAGCCAGGCGGATCTCTGTGAGTTCGAGGCCAGCCTGGACTACCAATTGAGTTCCAGGAAAGGCGCAAAGCTACACAGAGAAACCCTGTCTCGAAAAACCAAAAAAAAAAAAAGAAAAAAAGAAAAAAGTTCTAGACAAGGCTTTCCCGAAGCACAAAGTACCAACCCAAGCCCACACGTGTTAAGTGAGAACACACAAAGGCCTTAATCGGGTCTGTTTCGGGTTACTACTGTAGCCCCGGCGCCTGGCAATGTCTGGCTCACTACTACACTGTCTAGTCAAAGAATTTATGAATGAGAGAAAACACAAGTCTCACCGGCGTTTTCATTCCTCCACCATCCTTCCCCAGGCCCTCTCCCTTTTTCCAGCCCATCTTCTCCAACATCTTCCGGCCTTTGTTGCTATCTGTAATTTCACTGTAGAGGAAAATTAAGAGGATAACTGATTTATAAAGACTTTCAAGGCCATATGTACAATAAACTCATGCATTAAAAATAACCAGTACAGCTCCTTTTAAAAAGTGACAATACCTCCTAATGTGGAGGACCCAAACTCTCCTCTAGAGAACTACCTAACAGAAATGCACCTAATGACTCATGTACAAGCAAGCAAAGCTAACGGCAATGAAGGATAAGGCACTCGATGTCCACACGGACCAACTGAGGCCATTCACAAAGCGCGTTCTCCGGCAATGAAAACAAGCAGCATCAGAGCCGCACCGGACAAAAGGCTACAGACACCACAGGAAGACCGTACTGCCAGTGCACTTAACATTTCAGAATCAATGAAGCTATCGCTGTCAGGACAGTGACTGACTTTGGGAAGAACAGGGCAGAGGTTAGTTAGCACAGGTCAAAGGTTAGTGACACTTCTTGTCCATGAAACGTGCATTCTCACAAGGTTGAACAGTCAGCACAGAACACTATGACTTTCTCTACATATGGATGAACCAATAAAAAGGGGAAATGAAACCCTTTGCGCCCTACCTGCACTCTGTGTGATGGACTTTCTAATGTGAGAGATTTGATTTTGTATTATGACTTTCTCGCTGTATGATGCTACTTCTTTTATAATACGCCAAGGGGAGCAGGCCAGGGCACTTATTCTTTATTTCTAATTGAAATCTAATGTAATCTTCCTACTGTCCAGCCCAAGGAACGCTCTCTCTCTAATGTGTTTGCCCTGCTGCCTGCTGCATCTACAGTTCATCACCTGACTCCGTGCACAGTAGGACAACCCTTCTACACACTGTGAAGGAAGTTAGCAGCAACTGTAAGCATAAAATTAAACCTGGCACAAGTGCTAAAACAGTGTGGGAACAAGGGAGACAAATCACAATTTTATCATTTTCATTTCTGTATGGAAGATTCAATCTGACTCAACCTGGAATGAAAAAAAAATTGTAGCCAATTTAGTACGAAGTGTGGTCATATTATAGGCCTCAAAATCCCATTTTTCATGTTGATTAACAAAGCCACTTTACCATGAGAAATGAACTACTAGGTAAGAAAACTTAACAAGAAATCTTATCTCAGAGGTGTCAGTCAACACTCACGAGTGAACAGATGCAGGGGCATCATCTCTCTGGAAAGTTCCTTCACTTCCAACCTGCTCTCTGCGTTTTCCAGCTCTGTCTTTATATTTTGGATTCTTCAACGCTTTTTCATCTTCATATTCTGTATTCTTAACAATCACAAGCCATCAATTGAGAAAAATGAAAGCAAATGAAAATAGTTTAGTAACCATGGCTCCCTGGGGCCTCCGCAGTCACGAAGGCAAACAAGGGGCTGTATGGGCCGCCCGTTATCAGACAGGCCATCTTCGCCCCGTCACAAAATAACCGACAGCACAGGGGGGCCATATGTGGAAATCCAGGGCATTTTTCACTAACTGTCCTGGCCCTTCTCATGTCGTATCAACTAGTGTTCATGGCTTTCTCAACAGGGAAGGAAAGGCACTTGCCATGCAGGCCTGAGACCTGAGCCCCAGAACCCACATCAAAATGGACGAGCCCCAGCTTCACAGAGCTGCCCTCTGACCTCGGCGAGGCACTGTGGCATGCATGCCCATACACGTCAGGGATGCACACATAACGATAAGAGCCGAACCGCTGGGGCTGAGAGGAAAACATCTATGTCCCCCTTCTCTAAGGATTCCAAAGAACCTCCACAGCACGGCAGGCTCGTGGTAAGGTGCACACAGGTGTGCCAGTGGCCCCCAGGTCACACGCAGTGTCAATGGTCCTTGTTTTTAATTAATTAATGGTACTCCACTCTAAGACCACAGCAAGGGTTTGTTCACTCCTATTTAAACTGAGACAACTGAATCTCTCGGTTTGAAAGGGTTACTAAAAGACAAGTTACAAACACCTGCTCACCAATCTTTGTAGAAAACTGTGTTTGCCCTTCTCAGGCAAATACTGTAAATTGGAATGACAGACACACCTACAGCCCTTTTAACTTTTAAGAAGTTACTACACTGTTTTCCCAGAGGGACTGTACCATTCAACATTCCTACCAGCCACATATGAGCGTCAGTTTCCTTATAATCCTGTGAATGATTTGTACCGTCAGGTTACAATTTTCGCACTATTCTATAGATGCTCACTGGAGTAATCACTCACATTCCGATATTCCTTACTGAATGTTTTTTGGGTCTTTACTTTCCAACTGTATCTTCTTTGGGAAGTGTCTGCTAATATCTAGTACCTTTTTTAAAAAAAAAAACAAAACACGGGGTAGTTGTTTGAATGATCAGTGTCCCCCATAAGCTCATGTATTTAACACTGGTCTGCAGCTGGTGGCGCTGTCTGGGAGGCTATGGAACCTTTAGCAATACAGAGCCTCGCTGGAGGAAGTATGTCCCTGGGAAGGGCTTTCAGTTTATAACTTTGTTCCATTTCTTGCTCTCCTCCTCTGCGTCCCTTGTGACCAGCTTCTTGGTCCTGCCGTTATGCACGCCTTTCCCAACATTAACAGTCTATCTCTCTGGAATTTTAAGCTAAACTAAACCTTGTCTTAAGTTGCTTTTGGTCCTAGTATTTTATCACAGCAACAGAAAGATAATTATTACACACGGTAGCACAAGGCTGGCCCTGAATGAATTTAATTCATCTCTTCATAAAAATCTCCAAGTAGATAGGACTGAGTATGTGCTGCTGTCTACGAGCCTGTTTTTAAACTAAGCTCTTCTCTCCTTTTCAGTATTCTGTAAATTCCAGATGGAAGTTTCTCATCAAGTATGTGACTTGCAAGTGTTTCCTGGCCTATGGTTTATCTTCATATTCTTTATCCCCATGGGTTGTGATTTTGGTGTTAGACACCTCAGAAATCTCTGAATAAACTTGCGTATGGATGTGCACGTGGAGTCAGAGGTACAGACTATCAGCTGTCTTCCTCAAGTGTTCTCCACCTTAGGTTGAGGGGTCAACTGACTCAAACAGACAGTTGACAGGTCAGGACAGCAGCTCCAGGGGTCCTCCTACCCACCTCTGCAGTGTGGTACAACATGCACTGCCATCCTGGCCTTCAGATGGGTGCTGGGGATCTGAACTCAGGCCCACATGCTTTCCAGGCAAGCATTTTACCAAGTGAACTATCCTCCTTTCTCTACCTCATCTTATTTTCTCATCTATTTATTTATTTTGGAGACAAGATCTTGTTATGAAACCTTGACTGGCCTGGAACTCACTATGTAGACCAGGCTGTCCTTGAACTCATGGAGATCTGCCTGCCTCTACCTCCTGAGTGCTGGGATTAAAGGGGTGTGCCACCATGCCCAGCAACCTAACCTTAATCTTTTCTTTTTAAGAAAGATTTCCTGGGGTTAGGGACATAGCTCAGTGCCAGAAGAACCCTTGCTAGCATGCTCGAGGTCCTGAATTCAGTAACTAGTGCTGACAGGGGCAAGTTCCTACAAGTTTGAAGTTTGTTTGTTTCGCATTTTAAAGATGTTGTTACATTTACATTCGTCTGTCATTTTATGTGTACCCACGTGTGCACACATGTGCCAGTCCACCCCCATGGAGGTCAGAGGACAGTTTGTGAGAGTCAGTCCCTCCCTTCTACGATGTGGGTCCCAGGAACCAGACTTAGAACCTCAGGCTTGGCAGCAAGTGCCTCTACCCAGCGAACTATCTTGCAAACATGTTTATAAGGCATATAACACGGACCAACACTCTTTGCTCCTGTCGTTCATTCTGTGGTTTCTGTCCTCTGCATGGGGCCATCCATCATCCTAGTGGCAGGCATCCTTTCTCCATCCCATTCCATTGTTTTCAAATCAAGCTTTCTGTATGAGTACACAGTCTCCTTCCGGACTCACTCTCGGTCCACACAGCTATGTAGCAACACTTACAGCATCCTCTGCCCCTTCAGTATTTTAATGAAGGTTTCTGGAAACCACAACTGTCTACTTCAACGTAACCTACTACATTTTTCAACTTCAACTTCAGCAGTTAAGTTATAAACACCGGAACTACAGAAATTATGTAAGCAGTCATGGTAAACAGTATTAACCATATAAAGCGTGCTCAGTGCATTGGACAATGGAATAACAATCAACATCATTACCTGCAGACCGTACTTCACCCGTATTTTCTTTAGCGCTTTTCTCCTTTCCAACTCTTTCTCCTCCTTACTTAATGCTGGACCAACTAAAAGGAAAAACTGAGTCTGAATATGACAGACCTCATAGAAAATTAATACTTACTAAAAAATACTAGTTTATCTCAGTATATTTTCCAGTTCAAACCATTTTTCCTGGAAATTTCATAATCTTATTTTTCATTAACAGAATAAAGTTCCATTGTGTATATCACATTATTATTATCCATTCATCAGCAAGCAGAAAATATTATGCTGAGATACCTAACCCAGGACCAGAAAAAAGGACAAAATGTCACATATTCACTCCGCTATGTGAAAAATTTTCAATGTGTCTATTAAGCCGGAGTGTCTGCAGGATCAGGAAGACACAGGGGTCCCAGGAGAGCGGGGAGAGCAAAGTGGAGCACACTTTGTGAAAGAAGGGTTATAGCACTCGGGGGGGTAGAGGCAGGCAGAGCTCTGCGAGTTCGAGGCCAGCCTGGTTTACAGAGTGAGTTCCAGGAAAGGCGCAAAGCTACACAGAGAAACCCTGTCTCGGAAGAAAGAAGGGTTCAACGTTTAAGTGTGGATGGGAAAAGAGGAAGGGGTTGGGATGTGGGTTAGCCAAACTAAGGATGTATGAAAACCCCTTCTGGAAACCCATTATTTGAAAGCCAATTAAGAATTACGATTTCTGAAAGGACTTTGCGAGGAGGCAGCCCACACGTGTACTACTCACGGAAGTGCACCTTCTCTACACCACCACACCACTAGACATAAGCTGGGACATTCACCTATCTCAGCCACATGGCAGTGATAGGAAGGGTGGGCGGGGCTCAGTGGTGGGGAGGGAAGGGCCATAGTGCATTTTAAACACTCAGTGAATGGAAGTGTTCTAAAAAGCATCACGACACCCACACTCAGTGGTTCACGTACCGAAAGGCTCTAAAAAGCATCACGACACCCACACTCAGTGGTTCACGTACCGAAAGGCTCGTCTTTCTTGTCGAGGCGCAGGTGAGCTCTGACCTGCCCTGGTTCACAGCCATCGCAGGTCTCGCTGCCAGGGTGGATGTGAAAAGACAACACAGTCTCGCCGATCCTCACTTCATCACCGTGTTCAAGGACGTAAGGGTCACTTTTAGTTTTGGGCTAAAGGAGAAATTTTTAATGAAACAGAAATACAAAGCAGTCACCTGGTTACATTGTGTCTATGGTAAGAGATATCCGATGATAATGAGAAAATCCCAGAAAAGGAGACACATGCACACTTCTACAACTTGGTGGATGGACTGTGAAAAACAGGACAGTACCTTAGTGGTAGAATATGTACTTACCCTGAACCAAACTCCGGGATCAATCCCACAGTCCTTTATAGTAATCCCCAAAAGCTACTCATAATTTTGATCATATCAAAACTCACCAATTTTCTTACCCACCAGCCCACTCTGGACTTTAATCTATTAGCAAAACATATAATCAGAAGAGAGTTACATGTTAAGAGGCAACTGCCTTTCTTTAAAAAAAATTTTGTCTGTGTATGCACGCGTGCGTGCGTGCGTGCGTGCGTGCGTGCGTGCGTGCGTGCGTGAAGAGGGGCTGAGATTGCTCAGAGCCAGAGCTCAGGTGGGTGTGTAACCTGTTACATGGGCACTGGGATCACGACTCTGGTCCTCATGACTGCAGTGAGCACTCTTAACCACTCAGCCACCTCTCAGCCTTTCTTGAGCTAGAGCTGCTTATCGCCTCTGGGCACATCATGGTGTGTACAGTTCAGGGTGACCTCCGGGCACATCATGGCGTGTACAGTTCAGGGTGACCTCCGGGCACATCATGGCGTGTACAGTTCAGGGTGACCTCCGGGCACACCATGGCGCACATACTTCCTGAAGTCTGACAGAACACGACCACCTGTTCACAGCCCTGCCTTCCTCCCCGGGACTGGCAGGCGGTTCCCTTCCTTCCCGGAGTTGCTTTATCAGGGTATTTGGTTTTCAGCAAATTCCCAGGTGAGCATTATTTTTATTAAGACAAGAAAAGGGCCCAGAAGGCAGGTCAGGATGCTGAATGGTCCATCGGAGGAAGAGCATCTGCTTGATATGCAGGAGGAACCTGAGCTACATTCACAGTAGCACACAGGAAAGAGGGCTACCAAAGCTGCTTCTATGAATATTCAGTCCTGGGCCAGTGAGATGGCTCAGCTGGGAGAAATGACTTCAGGAAGCTGTCCTACGACCTCCACATGCATGTACGTACACACACACATATTTTTAAAACGATATTTAATCTAAATAAGCTTTATGATACATTCATACCTAAACAGCAACAGAGACATAATTACAAGCTAAAACCCAACAGACCGACATCTACTAAATATTTTTTCTACCCCTTTCCAGAAATTTCCAACCAAGTCACACATTTGGGTTTGAACTCTGATCTGAACCAAATGCTATCTATAACGACCAGGACAGCCTGCACAGGTGATCAGTACAGTCACTCACCTGAAGAATCTGCTTCCCATTGACAACGGTACCGTTCTGGCTGCCCTGATCCACAAGGACGTAGCTTTGCAGGTCATGGTCAAAATAAATTTCTGCGTGAAACTTTAAGAAAAGCAACCAAGCAATTACACAGGACTGCACGCTCTCAGCAGAGCTGACTCACTATCATGCAATGGTGTGGGTCAGCCTCTGATCATTTCACTTGTACTTCCCTTAATGCTTTTTTCTAAATACAAATTATTACAGTCTCTGGTAAAAATATGGAGGCTATACTTCCACCTTTAGCTATGATGAAATTGTGTATATATTCTGCCCCTATTTTTTATAATTTTTCATTTGTAATTTAATTTTTAAAAATGTAAGTAAGATTATACCATACATACAATTTGAACTTTTCCCCCTAACATAAGCACTATCTATTTAAAATCATTATAATTCTCAATACAAACTGACTTGAAACACTCAACTTCTCAAGGAAGCAAGTTCTCTGGATCGTCAGGACATAGGACTGCACTTCAGTCCTCTACCCTGCAGCTCTGCTTCATGGGCTTAGCATTACACCACGTAGCTGGTCCAAGGAGTGGGCACAACTGGACTCTGTCACTCTGTTATATGAATAAGCCCACATCAGTACTTCTAAAACTGGGCGGTGGTGGCGCACGCCTTTAATCCCAGCACTCGGGAGGCAGAGGCAGGCGGATCTTTGTGAGTTCGAGGCCAGCCTGGTCTACAGAGCGAGATCCAGGAACGGCGCAAAGCTACACAGAGAAACCCTGTCTCGAAAAAAAAAAAAAAAAAAAAAAAAAAAAACTGGGTATCTAGACTCTCTAGGGTGTTACTATCTTTAAGAATATTGCTGTGGTCAGGCTGGAGAGGTGGCTTGGGGGTTAAGAGCACTGGCTACTTTTCCACAGGACCAGAGTTTGATTCCCAGCCCCCATGAGGCAGTTCATCTACACCGAGGCTTAAACCACCTGTCACTCCAGTCCCAGGAAATCCATCACCTTCTTCTGGCCTTTGTGTATGCCAAGTACCTAAGCGACACACTGTTGTGGGATATTTGTGCACTGTGTAAAGATCTATTGCTGTGACCGATTTAATAAAGAGCTGAACGGCCAACAGCTAGGCGGGAGGCATAGGCAGGACTTTTGGGCAGAGAGGAAGTAGGAGGAGATAATCAAGGCGCAGAGGAGACGCCAATGAGACATAGAATTGGATATACAGAATGGAAGAAAGGTAAAAAGCCACTTGGTAAAATGTAGGTTGATAAAAACAAATTAAGTTATAAAGAGCTAGTGAGACAAACCTGAGCTAAGGCTGAGATTTCATAATTGATAATAAGTCTCCGTGACATTATTTGTGAACTGGCGGCCCAAAGAAAACTCTGATTACAGTATACAGATATACATTCAAGTAAAACACATATACTTTTTAAACTAAAAAACCTGCTCTGAGCCTTTTTTGTGTGAGTATCTGCACACAATCCAGCTATTTCTCAGAGAAAGATACAGAACTGTCGAATCACTATAAGCAAATGTATTTAAATTAATTTTTCATTTATTTGTTTTGTATGTATGTGTGTTTATGGGGTGCCCTGGGTGTACACTGGGCATTTCAGGGCATGGGCATGCCAGGGTGCATGTGTAGAGTCATAGGACCACTTGTGGAGTTGGTTCTCTCCTGCCACCATGGTCTCCAGGGATCAAACTCAGGCTGCCAGGCTGGCAGCAAGCACAGTAACTTAATGAGCCATCCTGCCTTCAGCTGGCCCCTCGAGGCAAATCTCTAATCTTAAACGAAATAAATACTGCCACACTGCTTTCTAAAATGGATGTATCAATTATATTCCCACTGTGGTGGCACACACCTTTAATCCCAGCACTTGGGAGGCAGAGGCAGGTGGATCTCTGAGCTTGAGGCCAGCCTGGTCTACAGAATGAGTTCCAGGACAGCCAGGGGTACACAGAGAAACCCTATCTCAAAAAAATAAACAAACAAAAAACACCCCCAAAAAATAAACACACACACACACACACACGTATATATCCTTAACCAAATCTGGTTCTTGTCAGAATTTAAAATTTCTATGACTCTACAAATGTGTAATAAAGTTTTGCCACTGACTTTGAGTTTCTCCAACTTCTACTGAAAATCTTTTTCTAAAAAGCTTCCTTTAGTATTTCTAATTATGCGTATGTGCATAGGTCTGTGTGTGGGTCTGTGCAGGTGCCCAAAATCCGAGGGCTCATATCCCCTAGGGCTAGAGGTGCAGGTGCAGTGAGTCACCTGATAGAGGTGCTCAAGTCCTCTAACAGCTTGTGCTCCTAACTGCTGAGCCGCCTCTCCAGGCCCGAGAACCTTCGGGATGAGTATTTACTAGCCACTTGAGTTCCTCTGCCTGTATCATTAAGACTCTCTAGGATAACTTTATAAAAGTGTTCAATGGTTTCAAGTGTTTTCACACTGCCAGATCTTATTCCAAAAAACTCTTCTAAACTGTGCTTCCAATAGGAATCATTTTTAATAAATGTGAATAAAAACTCAATGTTGGCTATTGAGAGCCGCTGGTAGCAAAAGACCATGAGAGTATACAGCAGGCGACAACTAGTGTTCAGAAGGTCAACCTATCAGAGCCAAGGGTTCTGTTAGAGGAAACCATCACGCAAGACGTTATGGAATTACTGTCTTTTGAATGAACTGGCTATCTCTAGTTGTAAACTTCTTGTGCAATAACCGCTATGATTCTCCTCATTTACCGTGCATCTCCATGTCATGTGTACATGTAATCTCACATCACAATCTTGGGCACAACTTTCCCTATACATTTGGGGTAATTGGTCAACTGTCCCCAGCTGTGTTTGCTTTTCATTAACATATATCTGGCCAGGGCCATTCTCTGTACAAAAGTATTTTTAGCAAAGATACCTTTCTGTCCAAGGACAAAACTGCACATAAACATTAGCTCATCTCACAGGTAAGAGAAAAGAACCACTAACAATTAAATCCTCAACCCCTTACCTTCACCCCGGGTTATTATACAAGACCCTAACTTAAGAGATTTACTGCTCACATTTCTGGGATGATGTTTTAGCCATCTGCTAGTTACTGAGTTAAGGCAGTTACTTCCCACTGACCCAAGGAGATTGCCTCCAGGCCAGGCAGGTGATAGGTGCCAATCTGCTTTCTTGTGCAAATTAAGTTTTTATTCCTCCTCAGGTAGGTGCTATTCCTAGATTTTCTCCTCAGCAATTACTCTGAGTGAAAGTGCTTTTACTAACCAAATGCTACATGCTCTGACACAGGTTGCTTAGCCACCTAGCATATGTCCCCCTCCCTATCAGAAAGCAGCTGCAGCCGGGATGAGCGGGAAAAGTGGCTCCAAAGACAGTTTACTTTCTTGTTGACCCCTAGCATTCTACCTAGCCATTTCTAGACTATAGTTTGAGCACGTAAATTCCCCAATTGGTCTTAGCCTTTAGTTGACCCTACCAGAGAACTCCCTTTTAGTCACTCCCCTTTGGGGTTGTAATTGGAAGCTGACAATTAATTGCTTTATGTGTGGGTCCTTATCGCCTCTCCTGAGACCCTGAAAACTTCAAGCCTCGCATTGCTTTGCCAAAGAACTACTGTGTGGGTGTATATACTGGTTCTCTTAGAGTGCTGAGAGAATTGATGGAGAAGAACAAAGATGAGGATGGAGATGGAAAGAACCAGACAGAGACGAGAGAACAGCAGAAGGGACTGAGAGCAGGAGGGACCGAGAGGAGCTAAGTAAGAGAGCAGGAAAGAAACTGTAGATGGAATTGACTTAGAAGAATAAAGTGAATGGACTAAAGAAGTCAGTGTACTTAGATTCATTTGCTATCCCTCAGATTAGCATCCTCAGCCGCTTGTAGCATCTGTTCTGGACCGATAGAAATCCCCTCAAGGCAGGTACTTGGGGGGAAGTCATTAGTCGGCTTCACATGTGTATTGTGTATATTGCTCTAATGAGTAGATGGCGCCGGGCGGTGGTGGCGCACGCCTTTAATCCCAGCACTCGGGAGGCAGAGCCAGGCGGATCTCTGTGAGTTCGAGGCCACCCTGGTCTACACAGTGAGATCCAGGAAAGGCGCAAAGCTACACAGAGAAACCCTGTTTCAAAAAACAAAAACAAAAAAAAAGAGTAGATGGCTTTTCACGTTAGCCATGACATTCTCCCCAAGGTGAACAGACTGTATCTTTGACTCACTGCTCTACTGACATCACAATGGGGTTGGAGAAAACACATTTGTACAAAATGTAAATATATCCTGCCATAGTTTTGTGGTGGCCATCATTGTCTGCCTTTTTAATTTGTTTAACTCATAAGCTTCAAACTGAGTCAAAATGACCTATGTGTGAATTTTACTATTTTTCTTAAAACTCATAAAGCCTTCTGTTCAATGCTCAAGTATTTGTTTCTGTTTTCTTTCATGGTAAATTGAAAGTTTTTAGAATGAATATACAGATTTCATCTACCTGGGAATAAGTAGTATGTGCTATTAGCCTCATATTTCCTAGATTATCTACCTACTAGAGAATATCACTTTAACACCAAACAAAAGCAAGAAACCAAGCACACAGCTATCTGCATTTCTGCCTACCTGAGAGGTGGGAAAGGGATTCTTTACCAGAAAGTCACAGGGTGGACTTTCTTTGGAGACACAAAGTAAATGAACAGGGTAGATGAGGAGGGTTTCCTGCTTCTAAATGAGTATGCAGGGGAAGCCTTTCCAAATAATAACAGGAAATAAATTCCATTCTTTTGTGCAAGATTTTTAAGACAGAGTTTCTCTTTGTAGCCTTGGCTGTCCTGGACACTATGAAGACCTGGCTGGCCTCAAACTCATAGAGATTTGCCTGCCTTTGCTTCCTGAATGCTGGGATTAAAGGCATGCATCACCATCACCCAGCATAAATTCCATTTTTAATACACAAAACTCATAGGAAGTCTCTGTAACCATTAAGTAAAAACAAAGTTCGGAGTTGTAGGGGTAGATGCCTGCCTACTATTCACAAAGCTGTGGTTTCAATTTTCCACATTTCTTCCCCAGAAAGACAGTAAAAATGGAACTAGAAACACACAGCATGAAGAACCCCAGAAGCCAACCCTTCCCCTCTGTTTTAAAGCTGCAACTGTTTGTTGCAAAACTCAACTTTTTGTTGTTACAACATGAAGCCACTGAAAGTCTGAGAAATGAGGAAACGGAGTCCTGAGGTAGAAAAGGCTAGACTATCCATGGGTGGTAAAATATCTGAATTCAAAGCAACTGCTTGGAATAGGGGTTGGATTTCTTTTTTAATTGTGTTAACTAGTTACTATTTTACTATTTACTATTTATTATGTTAAATTAAGTCCATGTTTTGTAACTCCTGCTTCAGACATAATTAGCCAGGTGTGGTGATACACACCTATGTTCCCACTAATTCAGGAGGCTGAGGCCAGATTACCTAGGCAGTCTAGGAACAAGGGGAGGAAGACCTTGTCACAAAACACAACACAACAAAAAATCCTGGCCAGGCATGGGGACCCTGCCTATATAGTACTTAGGAGGCAGATATAGGAGGATCCGGAGTTTAAGGCTAGACTCTGCTACTTAGTGAGTTTGAGGCTGGCCTGGGCTACAAGAAACCAAACACAAAGGCCCCATAATTTTCAAACTGTGATAAAGAATCTTTTTCTCAAACGTTGCAAGAAACAAATAGGTACTGCCTTCATGAATATTACTACACTATTAACCTTCTCATTAAATAGAAGTCAAGTTTTCTACTAAAATGATTTTGGGTTCCTCTTTTGTTTGTTTCTTTATTTAAGATTTTGTTATGTAGCCCAGGCTGATTCAGAACTCTTATGTACAAGGCTGTTCCCAAACTTAGCTTACCAAGCACTGGAATACAAGCTAAACACACACACACACACACACACACACACACACACACACACACACACACACACACACACGGCTTTTCCCCTCTAGGGCCACCACTGAGAGGAAAGGTCTTACCTTACTGACACCAACTTCAGGGATTCGGAGAGTATGCTCCATATCCTTTTCTCTGCAGCAAAAGGAAAGTGACTTTAGTGATTGGGGAACACGGAGAAACACAGCAGTGACAATGACAGGATCGAGGTATGTTTTTACACAATGTTTAAATGGAGGTCTTGCACAGCACTTCTCCTAACTGTGGACTGCCCTCACTGACACACTCCAGTTTGCATGCTTCCACACAGCATTTGTTTACATCAGTTTCCTAGTGTAACTGTGCTTTCTTATGATGAAGATGTTGCTTTCGTCTTGTTTCCAGAGCACACAGAACAACGTCCGAAAGACAATACTGCTCATCCACTGTTTTGAAATACACAACATTATGAAGCATCCTTACCTCCCAATGGTGGCTGGGTTGACAGCTGTGATGATGAACAGCGAGCCCGTCTGTAACACTGGAGATCTAATAACAATCACCCGAATACAGGGGGGCCAAATCTTTTCTTCATCTACCAAGGTAAGAGGTGGGCAAACATTAATTTAAGCGCTATGAAAATTAATTTTTCGTTAGGAGGTTGGTTGTGTACACCTTTAACCCCAGCACTAGGGAAGCAGAGACAGGTGGATCTGAGTTTGAGGCCAGCCTGGTTTACAGAGCAAGTTCCAGGAAAGCCACGGCTACACAGAGAAACTCTATCTCACAAAAAACAAAAACAAGGCCGGGCGGTGGTGGCGCACGCCTTTAATCCCAGCACTCGGGAGGCAGAGCCAGGCGGATCTCTGTGAGTTCGAGGCCAGCCTGGTCTCCAAAGCGAGTTCCAGGAAAGGCGCAAAGCTACACAGAGAAACCCTGTCTCGAAAAACCAAAAAAAAAAAAAAAAAAAAAAAAAAAAAAACAAAAACAAAAAAAGAAGAAAATTAATTTTCACACAGATAACTAAAATTTCACTGGTCAGAACTCATAGTAGATTATGGCCCAGCACATGTTCAGGTCCTGGGTTCAACACCCAGTATAGCAACAAACAAAAAACTTCTTAAATTCTGCTGTGTGTGTGTGTGTGTGTGTGTGTGTGTGTGTGTACATATATATGTATATATATGATTTATTATTATGACTATTATTAGAGAACAAATTTAATTCATTTATTATAATTATAAAATAGTGTTTGCATCTCCATATGAAGTTAAAATGTTAGAATGATCCTAATACCTATGCAAGTGACTTCATGAGCTATGCTTTTAATGGCAATTACTTTTTCCTGTTCAATTGCAAAAGCAAATGATAAACAGCACAGCCTTAACAGACATTAGAACTGAGAGTTTAGTTTTCTGTCTAATGGAAGCTTTCTGAAGTGCATGTGGTGATCATCGTCGTCTCACGACCTGCCTTCTAAGAACTGTCACAGACCGTTCTCACAATCTCCAGCGTCAGGGAAATTACTGGTGTGCCTGCCTGCCGGCTCTCCTACTCAGCTCGCTCTCACCAGTCCGGCTCTTGGGTGACCAGAGCGCACTGTTCACTCACGTACCTTCGTCCTCCGATTCTCCCGAGGACTCCTCGTTCTCACTGGTACTATCTTCATCGTAACTATTCTCACTCTGAGAGTCTGTAATTTCACCTTCTTCCGGCTCGCTCTCACTCTCTCTAACTTTCTCATCCTTAGATGAAGCTGAATTGTCATCACCAGGAGACTCTCCAGTGTTTCTGCTAACTGCAACAGTGGGCCTTAAGGGACTGCTTCTGTGGGGAGTGTCTATTCTGGCCTTCTTTTTCAGATTGGCAGAATTGTCTTCCTCACTGCAGTTTATATATTCAACGCTGCAGACTTTCTGGTCTTCTGAACTCAAATCCTAGACAGAGGAAGGCAGAAAAATAAGTGAGTGGACATCACCATCATACAGCACTGTATAAAATCCCATTGATTCGGGGAGGATGCAGGACAGCAGCAGAACAGGAACCTGTACCTGCTGATCCTGCTTCATGACACCATTACTATTAGAACATGACATTCCTTATTGATCCCCAGCAAAGCATCACATGGGACCAATATCCAAATGCTAGATGCTCCACAGCCCTCCATTTATTCTCAAGGCCCAATATCCCTAGCCCAGGCCCCTCACCTATGATGTGGCTTGTGTAATAGCCTGTAAGAAAGCTGTATAATAAAAATTATAATGTCACTCCTATTTATACTTTAAATTTTGTAATAGCCATATTTAAAAACTTAAAAAGATGTATGTTCATTTTTGTAATAAGACTTCAGAATCTTGTACATACAGAATGTCCTCCTCTCTAGGACCTCCACTCCATGCACAGTCACATGCAGCTAGTGGTTCCCTCATTGAGCAGTGTAAAACTACAGAGTGTCAACCCTGAAGTTCCGAGTTTTTAAATAAGACAACATAAATAAAACACAGAAATATTTTAATAAACAACATGTCTTGGGTTCAATTTGTAGCACACATGACTTTAAATAATCAATATTATCAAAACTGAGGTTTTGCCAAAACCAAACATTTTAGCATTAGCTGCACTGAAAATGCACAAAGTTTAAAATACAAATGAGTTATTCTATGCCTTTAATTCTAAAAGTTCAACCTGTCTACCATAAACCTTTTATTACTAATTTTTGGCATGCTTTATGAAAAATGAACAAACTATTTTTAATTAACAAATTAAAAGTATGTGTTTTTATTAAGCACATTTGAAACTATAGAATGAATGACTAAATCAAGCCAATGAACATGTGCATTACGTGCTTTTTGTGGTCATAACACAAAGTTTATTCTCATAGAGACTTTCAAAGAATATAATACACGGGCTAGGGATACAGCTCAGCAGTAAGATGTGTGACTTATACACACAAGGTCCTGGGTTCAATTTGCAGTACACATGACAAGTAACACCAGCACTAACTACAGGCCCCATTCTGTACAGCAGACAATATATTATTTAAACTGAGAAGAGGCACAGAGTAATTGCTCTCTTTTCCCTTTGGGATGTGACACTCCATTCCTCTTTCTGCCATGCTGCATGTAACGAAGTGAGTTCACATGTAACTTAATAAAAACAGGACAGCATATTGTGAACAGCAGCATGACCAGAGTTTGGAGACAGGCTGAATTACTGCAGTGTGATTAACTATATACACTCTTAGCAATACAAACTCACCAAGGGCAAACACAAGGGCCAGGGGCTCAAAAGCTATGAGGAGCTTCACAGGCCATGTAAATTAGATCAGAAGTACCTCCTTAACCATGTCTACACTTTAAAAAGGCATGTTCCCATCCTCCATTCATTATCATCATTATCATCATCATCATCATCATCATCATCATCATCACTTCTTGGAAAACATAAGAGAGAAAATAAATGAAACTGTTGGAGGTGCTTTTGATAAGGGATTTCCTGGTATAAGGCCTTAGAAAGGGCACTTATATGTGGACAATGAAACACATCTGTGTGTGTGTGTGTGTGTGTGTGTGTGTATACACAGCATACATAAAAACATTCTCCCAATACCTAGCCCTGTTGCCTTCCTTCCACACATCCTCATCTGTAAGAAGTGAGGCTAGAGAGTATCTTAAAAAGGAAGGGCAGTAATTGGGATGCTTTACAGCTACCTCTCACAATCTTCTTCCTGATAGGAAGAGGGCTTTTCCAATCCTGCCCTTCAAAGTTTAGAGTCTAGCAATGGGAACAAGTCACTACAATGGAGATCCCAAAGTGGTTCTTAGTTGTTCACTAACACACTTTTCTATTCCAGAGAGAAAGCACATCGAGGACAGACAATAAGTCCAACAGAATCTTAATTCCAAGTGTTGATAGAATTTGTTATTTCAAGTACATTTCTTTGGGTTAAGAAAAAACATGAGATAAAATTTCCAGAGCACACAATTCAAACAATGTCAGTGCAGCCAACACACCTGTGACACACCACCAACCTCAGTCACTCAGGGAGCAGAATAACATGCTAATCACCATGGTAGCCTAACAGAGTTTAAAATTCCCTCCAGTCTTCATACATAAATTTATTTCCCTTCACATGTTCTTTTGTTTTATTTTTATTTTTTCAAGACAGGGTTTCTCTGTGTAGCTTTGCGCCTTTCCTGGAACTCGCTTTGGAGACCAGGCTGGCCTCGAACTCACAGAGATCCGCCTGCCTCTGCCTCCCGAGTGCTGGGATTAAAGGTGTGCACCACCACCGCCCGGCTATGTCACCATGTTCTGAATTAACCAAAGTCTCACTCCATTAGACTTGAATTTTTTCCACACCTGACATGACTTCTGAAATGCCAGGGATTAAGCCCAGGGCCTTGCACATGTAACATAAGCTCTCCAATACTAAGTAAGGTACATACCAGCCCCCCCCCACCATTTCTTATACATATGGCTGTGTTAATTATGCAAAGAAATTGTCTTTTGTTTTGACTTTTGAAATATAAATTACTAGAAAGATGTTCTCCACCTAATGAAAATAAACCATCTTTATGGTTATTGATAAAGTCAACCTCTTCCCAAAAACAAAACTCAACGTAAACAACAGACGCTCGGCCGTTACGAGTGCTTGCAGTGGACCCAACTGTCCTTCCAGCATCTACGTCCACTCACAACCAACCACAACTCCAGCTCCAGAGAACCTGGTCCCTTCTTCTGGCCTCTACATCCACAGGCATGCCCATTTGTGCGCACGCACATACACATACACACACACACACACACACACACACACACACACACACAAAATGTATATTTAAATACAGAAACAATAAATCATTTAAAACAAGACAAAAAACTCTTTCAACCCTAATATGTACCTCATTCCATATTTATCAAGAATGCATTTTTAAGTTTGCAGTTTAATAGGTGAGAAATTACTTGATTAAAGATATTGAATCTGGCCGGGCGGCGGCGGTGGCGCATGCCTTTAATCCCAGCACTCGGGAGGCAGAGGCAGGTGGATCTCTGTGAGTTCGAGGCCAGCCTGGTCTACAGAATGAGTTCCAGGAAAGGCGCAAAGCTACACAGAGAAACCCTGTCTTGAAAAACCAAAAAAAAAAAAAAAAAAAAAAAGAATATTGAATCTGTGCCAATACGCAAATTGTTTTTCTTTTGTGAATGAGAAACCATACAATAAGCAATTTACCAAATCAGTTTCTGGATGTTATTCTGAGCTAAACAATGTAAACTATTTTATATATCGTAACTCTATCGCCTTCAAACTTACAAAATACCTACTTCTAGTGACTGAGTTTGTAAAAAAAAAAAAAAAAATTGTTTCATTTAAATCTTCCTTAGACTCTCATACCTTAATGGATACATTTAAAATACAAAGATACAGAATGACTTTTTTTCTTCAGAATGATGTTTACATTCATAAAATTTTTGGCTTAATTAACGATACTAAAACCCTGTAAAATTAAAAATTAAGAAAGCATTACCTTTTCATCATTTGCTGTACAAAAACCTGGCTCCTTTCTTCTCTTCTTCAATTTTTTATCTTTGCTTGGTTTTGTGCTAGGGGTCTGGTAAGGCTGTAAATCTACTCGAGAATGAAACTGGTATCGACCACTTTCCACATCACAGTAGTAATAAATCCCAGTGGAAGGATCATAGTATAGTTGGTTTTCCTTTCAAAGTCAAGAAACATAAGTTTTATTCATGTATAATGAAACAAAGCAGAAAAATAAACAAAAACGTCAAATATATTCCAATACAGTGAATATGTTTGTTTTAGTAACTATAGTATTTTCAGAAGACAGTGAATTAGAAAAAAAATACCTTTAAATATTCAAAAATATTTTATCATTTAAGGTCTGTTCTGTTTTCCTGGTGAGAAAAAAAGTTAATCTTAATTGCATCAAGTGACTGCCACTGTTTATGGTGTTTTGCTTTATAAGAAATAGCAATTTCATATGGTTCAACTGACCACATTAACAAAAAAGTGGAAGAAGCTGTTTTGAAGGCATGAAAACTAAGGCACACAGACCAGAGAGGTGCAAACGAAACCACAGTGCCCTGGTGCCGAACACCCAAACCTCTAACACCACGAGAAATTCTTGACTTTCAATGTTTAATAATAAAACTAAAGAAATTTGGGGCAGGCGGCTAAAGTGTAAGCAACTGGTAAACAATGACCTTCATTAATTTTCTATTTCTTATTAAAAAAATTGGAGGCACAAGTTCAGAATATGGAGGAAAATGAGCAAGGAGAATGAAACACTAGAAAACAGAAATATTTGAAATGAAGGATAGCTCCATTTATAGTCAACCAGTTTTTTTAAAAAACGACAACAGACACCATCATTAACAGACAAGACTGTGGGAAGAATGAATTTCAGGATGGAAGCCCATTCATCAGCCCTCAACCATAATTTGTAAATGCCAATTCTTACTGTTTTACCTCAGCCTGGACTTAACTTCTGCTCTCGGGCAACTAAAACTACAACAGTGTGGTATTAAAAGTATAAAAAGATACTTACAGAATCATAATAGAAACCAGTGCTGTGGTCAAAATACAATCCTGTGTTCTCGTCGTAAGTAAAGCCAGTCTGTGACACAGCGGCTTCGGCGGCAGCTCTCAAGCTTTCAGCTAGCGAGGCCCCTTCTAAGGCCGTGCCCTCGGCTGCCAATGCGGATGCACTCTCCTGTGGAGACAAAATCACGCCAAGTGACACAACTGTCACTCAGTTAGACGCTAGCAAACCTGAAAGGGCCAGGACTCAAAACGCTGATTCAGTTTGTTTCCCGTTTGTAATGGAAACACATGGCCATAAGTTACAACCTGAACCATTTTCAAGTGTTTTTCAATTTAACCTTGACTCTATGAGTTTTTTCTTTTTGTTGATTTTGCTGTTCTGGGAAGTCAGAGAAAACCATGTGGACTCGGTTCTCTCCTTCTGCCTTTAAGGAGGTTCCAGGTTTAAGAACTGAACTCAGGCTGCCAAGCTTGCATTAACAAGCACCTTAACCTCCTGGGTTATCTTCCTGAGCTCCAAGGTTCATGGACTGAGTTAAAATAGACTGACAAGTAGTCCTTTAGTTCATGCAATCATAAACACAACAACAGTCACAACTATAAATACATTCCTAGTTCTTTTTTTTTGTTTGTTTGTTTGTTTTTTTTTGTTTTTTTTTTTTTGTTTTTTTTTTTGGTTTTTCGAGACAGGGTTTCTCTGTGTAGCTTTGCGCCTTTCCTGGGACTCACTTGGTAGCCCAGGCTGGCCTCGAACTCACAGAGATCGGCCTGGCTCTGCCTCCCGAGTGCTGGGATTAAAGGCGTGCGCCACCACCGCCCGGCCTAGTTCTTTTTTTTGTAATCGTAGCTGAATGTATTGATACAAACCAATACCCAGGAGGTTGAGGCAGGACAATTTGAGCTCAGGGGTTCAAGGCCAACCTGAGCAACAAAGAAAAACTTTATTTCAAAAGACAAAACAAAACTGATACTCTCTGCATAATCATAAGACTATTTATAACTCCTGTGTGCATCGTAGTGTGCATCAAGGAATCCTGTCTTTGTCTATAATGGCAATTTAAGGATAAATTCCTGGGCCTCAGGTTTCACGGCTAGCCTTTTATTACCTGTGAGTCAGAGGTGAAGAGGTCCTCTTGTCCACATTTAACACATTCTGCTACATCAGGACCAGCATAACGATCACTGTCTACTTGTGCCTCGTCTTTAGTAGGAGCTTGGACACACTGGCTCTGCTGTGCATACAGTTCCGGCTCTTTACGGGGAAGACTATCATCATTGTAATATGGCTGATAATAATAATCTGTAGCAAAAAGAAAGACATGGCTGATGGATGTATGGAAGAAGTTTAACTGTTAATTGTAGCAAACACAAAATAGCACCCATTGAAACCCTGAGTATCAAACGCAAAACAGCATCCATTAAATCTGGCCACAAGACCAAGACCAGATTTTTTTTAAAAAAATAAGAAAACAAAAACAGAAGGTGGCTTACTGACTGACAAAATTATTAAGTATGATCAGTAAGGTGGGGAGTAAAGGGGATTTTCCCAGAATTAGAGAGCCTGAGGTAGAAAGTTGATACAAATGAAGCCAACCTGGGCTACCAAGCAAGTTCCAGGCTAGCTCTATCTCCAAACTGAGAACCTAACTCAAGCAACAAGAACAGAATACTTAGTGTAGCACTGAAAACATACACAAACATTAAAGAAATTACAGAAATAATACATTTCTATTTTGCCACCCATAAATTGACAAGAAAAATAACCAAGTGATGTAGAGAGAAGTCAATATTAGATTCTTCATATTTATGTATTTTGTCTTTTATTTGTAAAGAAACACTGCGTGAGCAAGTGTGAATGCTCTGAGGGTACTCGTGCATGCCCCTAGACACTGAATACCTGAAATTGACCACGGAGCATGGTCCTCTGTCTGTACTTCTACATCAGACTTTGTATTATCTTCATTTCTCCCACAATGCAGTATTTTACTGAGTTCTTCTACCTGAAAGGAAACAAAGCTTTAGAAAAAATAAACCATAAAGTAATCCAATGATACACATAGCACTATCATTCTCATGACACTGTGAGGCATTTTCCTTGGTAGAATTTTTAGTCCTGTGCTCAAAGCAGCCAGTTCCTTTTCAGAAACCCTACAACTAACTATTCACAAGCTAAGGCTTCGCTTTTGGCTTTCCTCATCTCCACTCTCCCCGCTTCCTCCTTCCTTTTTAACACAGATCTCTTTAGCACAGCAGGCTGATAGTGAACTGGAAGGCTCAAATAATCTTGCTTCATCCTCCCAGATAGACAACCTGTGCATGACACTGTGGCCTGCTCAGGGATGTTTTCATACTCCTAGGAAAACTCCCAAATCACAGCTGGGCATGGTGGTGCACACCTTTCATTCCAGCAGGTGATCAACGAAGCCAGACAGGTGAGACCAGCCTGTCTTAAAAAAAAAAAAAAAAAAAGGCAAACCATTCAAATTGGCCCTCCAAAAATCTATTGATGGAGCTCAGTGGTGGACACTTGCCCAGGGATCATGAGGTCCTAGGCTCAGTCTCCAGTACTGTAGAAAGAAAAGTCCAACTACATACAGTTCAAATACAGGCAATTTCTACCCCTAGCATGGACAAAAACAAAACAAAAGGTTTATTCTCATAGTCTCAAAGGCAGACAGCTCTTGCTTTAAAATGACACGTGTCCACCTGAACTGAATTCTCTACCACCACACGCTAACTAGGAGTTATTTACTTAAATATAGCAATGCTATTTATATTTATATTATATGTATATACTTTTTCCTCTCTGCTCTTATCACTGAATAACTACAGCAAATGGACCAGAGAACATGACAGAGGTGGCATCGTTCCTCTTGTGCTCTGTGCACTGAAGCACCATTGAAAGATGCTCTGCAGGGCAACAGGGCGGACGTACCCACGAGTGGATGAGAACTACCTCAATCCAGGTACCTCACCTCAGTCTGACAGGATCCCCATCTGAGTTTTATGAAAGAAAAAAATGAAAAAGCTTCTAAATATTTAATGATCAGTAAGCTTAAACCCAGAAAAGGCCATGAGAGTAGTTACACACAGGTTTACCTAGGCACTCTATGAATTGTGAGGTCTGCTCTTACCACCAGGATTGGAACCAGGCCGAGAAAACAAAGTAGCAAAAAGGTTCAGAGGCACTGGTTCTCAGATTCATCCCTCATTCACTCCTTACCCTAGAGACGGAGAGCCTTGCTTGCCCTGGTGCTGACCGCACCATTGCCGCTGTCAACTGGAATACTAAGTGTCTACCACATTTATACAGGACTTTGAGGAACATCTTATTTACACAACCTTACAAATCAGTTGTCCTGGTGTCAATGTTACACATGGAATAGCTTAAGAAACAAAGTAACTTGCAAAAGGCTTGTGAGTCCCCAAACCAGCACATAGTATGGCTTTCTATTAGGCCATCCTCTATTTACTGCTCCAAAGGAAACTTATTCAAAGATTTGGGATGACAGATAACCACACTCCACCCTCCTAGTAGGGAGTGCTGACTAGAAGGTAGTTATAACTACCAGCAAGATGCAAGACTTTCTCTACTTTGCGGCCATTATTATTATTACTACTATTATTATTATTTATAGGGAGGGAGGTGTTAGGAATCCAACCCAGGGTTTTCTGCTTACAAGCACTCTCCTAATGACTTCCACTCCGTTTCTCTGTCTCTTTTTCTTTCTCTTTCTTTCTCCCTCCCTCTCTCCTCTCTCTCGAATCTCTCTACACTGCCCAAGAGCCTAAAATTTCTAGGCTACAAATGTAACTCTAAACAATGGGTACAGAAGTCATTTCAATCCAGCAGTTTTACAAATAGTATATCAGGGACTGGAGAGATAGTGGCTTAGTGGTTAAGAA
The DNA here is from genome assembly GCF_007827085.1 of Peromyscus californicus insignis. Taxonomy (NCBI): domain Eukaryota; kingdom Metazoa; phylum Chordata; class Mammalia; order Rodentia; family Cricetidae; genus Peromyscus; species Peromyscus californicus. Next base: position 58,272,944 of record NW_026294480.1, on the reverse strand, counting down.
CACTTGCTGTTAAACCCACAAAGTCCTGAGTTTGTTTCCCAGAACCACAGAATAAGCTGGGTTGGTCTTCAAGATATCTGTAACCCCAGAACTGTGGGTGGTAGAGCCAGGAGGATCCCCGAGGATTGTGTGCTGCCAGACTAGCAAAAAAAAAAAAAAAAAAAAAAAAAAAAAAAGTCAGGTCCTGGTAAAGGAAGAGACCCTGTCTCGAAGGAATAAGGTAGAACAAGAGGACACCTGTTGTCTCTCTCTGGCCTCCATGTGCACATAGGTAGGAATATACCAAACACACACACACACCACATAAAGTATTGCAAAGTTTGATGACATTTCAGTATCTAGCCTGGAGATGTAGTTTTATTAAACATTAAACTGAAATTAAGTATCTGGAAATAACTTGTTAGGATAATATGCAACTATTTAATGGTCAAGTTAAAAATGTATAATTTTTTAAGCAACACTGTCAAGTATTTATCCTTACTGTATATTATGAAAATGAAACACACTCCTAGTATCTGTAAGAAAGACAGGTTTACCTCTCTACAAGTGACCCCAAGAGGATAACTCTGATCACCCTACACATGGAGTATGTTCAATAGTGTGAAAAATTAAATTGTGTTCTTGCTTTTAACCTTCTCAGCTGCATGCTATTACCAACCAGATTTTATAAGCAACTGGCGTGCTCAAGATACGAGAAGGGATTCTAAGTTCAGCCTTAAGCAAACTCGAAAGGCTGGGGTGGGTGTTGTTTCGTGCCTGAAATCCCAGCCTCGGAGGATGAGACCGGATTGCCATGAATCTGGGTCAATCTTGGTCTACATATTTGAGATCTAAGCCAGGCTGACTACAGAGTGAAACTCGGATCTAAGCCAGGCTGACTACGGAGTGAAATTCCGTGTCGAAAATCCCAAATCGGGGTGGGTAAACCCACAATCCCAGCACTTGGGAAGTGGAGGCAGAAGGTTCAAAAGTTGAACTTCGAGGCCATCCTCCTTTACACTGCGCGTTCAAGGCCCACGTGAGCCTTGGTCTCAACCAAAACAACTCAAACATGACGTAGAAGAAAAATACAATAAACGCGCCCATGGCCAGTGGGACAGGAAATCAAGACCATGTAGCCCGTGCTGGAGTTCATCCGCGCCTGCCCTGAGACAGTTGTCCACACCAACTGGCTTGCACTGTTCAGCTGGCTCCGAAGGCATTGGGGATTTTTTTAACAGCTCTAGGCTTTATTGATTTCAAAGACTCCATAGGGAAGCTCTGGCTCCGGCCAGGGAGGCACTGGCGGGCCTCGGGGCTGAGGCGGACCGCGCACCTGCGTGCGGAGTTCCTGGTTATTGCTCTCGGCGCTCTGGTACAGCCGCTCGGTGTGATGCAGCAGCTTCTCCACCTCCCGCACGTGCCGCTTGCAGCTCCGCAGCTCGCGCTCCAACTTCTCCACCTTCCGCCTCAGCTGCGCCAGCTCCGGCTCGGGAGAGGCGGGCGGCGACGAGGGCGGCGAGGGCGGCGAGGGCTCCTCGGAGGCCATGCGGCCGTGAGCGCGGGGCCCGCGGGCGCCCAGGGGCTGCTCACGCCGACACGGGCGATCGCCGGCCCAGGGGCCACGGGAACGCGCGGGCTGCGAGAGGCGGTCTCACGCCCGGCCTGCCGCGACGGGCCCCGGCCATGTCGCCCCGAAGTCGGCGAACGGGACTACCAGCGAGGGGACGACGCTGAGCCCGCCCGGCTGTGAGCTCGGACGCCCTTCCCGGTGCCAGCCTCGGAGAAGCCGGGAGACCTGAGCACTACCGGGACGGGAGAACCAAGCGGAAGCGCTCTACTTCCGGGCTGAGCCGGAAACGCTGAGCCGGAGGTGGGTGGGGCCAAGGCGGAAAAAGGAAGCGACGGGAAGCTAGAAGGGTCCGGTGGCGCACGTGCGCAGTTCCCCCTTCCCGAGGGGCTAGGAATTGCAGTCTACAAATAATTAGTGTTTATGTGGCCAAACAGCACTCTGTAACTTTACTTCTTGTGTTCCCTTTGTTTTGTAGTCTAGGATTTTGAGTCAGATTCGTGAAATGTTTCCCAATCCAAAGCCGAAGTTTTTTCTATTTTCCTTACAGTGTGAACTTTGGACATTTCGTTCTCTACCGGGACTAAAGGGATTCACACAAGACATAGTTTTGTTAAGACCGTGCCCTGTGCACAGATTTTTTTTTTTTTTTTTTTTTTTTTTTGCAGGACCACCATTATCATCTGTCTGGTTCCTGTATCTATCTAAAGTCTGCTTCTGAGATCTGCGTCCTTTTGAGTATTACTAGTCTATTCCCATGTAATTGCTTTGGTTGTATAGGATGCCTTTTTTAAAAATCTGAATAAAAATACTTACTTTTAGACATAGTCACTATGTGACCCAGCTATACCACTCCTGACTCCCAAGTCAAAACATGACAGAGAAACTTGTTGCACTGATTACAACAGCTAAGTCACAGAAGCAGGCAAGTTGACAAACTACAGTATTAGTGTTAAACCTGGGAATCGTGAGGGAAAAAGACCAAATCCACGAGTTTTTCTTTAATTGTGGAATTAAAGCAAGCTATATTTTGGGGTGCATCTGGGACTGGCCAGTCGGCTGTCTCACCCTAAGTCAGGATTTGAGAGAGCTGGCCTCTTGATGTCCCTTTTACTGGAGAGAGAAGGTGTTCACAGGGGAAAGATACAATGAAAGGAAGGAACAAGGGTAAAGATATACATCATGTGGATGGGGTTGCAGGCAGTTAACATCAGAGCCAAGAAGCAGGAACTTAATTACAAATAGAAACTTTAAATTGCAAGGACTTAACACAGGACAAACGGGAAGTTATTCTTAACTGTCCTAACTGCAAACTGAATGCTTAACTTACAAGGTATACTGTTCTGGTTTGGGTCTCACATTGGGAATTAAGGAAAATATCGCATATATATATAATGTAAATTTTCAACAATAAAAAAGAATAAAGTTATGTTATTTGCAGGATACTGGATACAACTGGAGATAATCATAGTAAGGGAATTAAGCCAGTTCCAGAAAAGCAAATATCATGTGTGTTCTCTTAAATATGGTTCCTAGGTTTGATATAGATTCATAAAATCATTTATCTATCTATGACATGGTATTATTATGTAGATGTATTAATAAAATATAAGATATAAAGATAATTATCTATCTTCTTTTTTTAAATTATCATCAGAGCATTTATGAGATTTTTCCTTTTTTTTAAGATTTATTTATTTATTATGTATACAGTGTTCTGTCTGCACATATCCCCACAGGCCAGAAGAGGGCACCAGATCTCATTACAGATGGTTGTGAGCCACCATGTGGTTGCTGGGAATTGAACTCATAACCTTTGGAAGAGCAAGCAGTGCTCTTAATCTCTGAGTCATCTCTCCAGCCCAATTATCTATCTTCTATGATGATAAAGTAGAACCAAGCTGGGCGTTGGTGGCACATGCCTTCAATCCCAGCACTCAGGAGGCAGAGGCAGGTGGATCTCTGTGAGTTCGGGGCCATCCTAGTCTACAAAGTGAATTCTGGGACAGCCAGGGCTGTTACACAGAGAAACCCTGTCTTGAAAAACCAAACACCAAAAATGAAAGAAAGAAAGAGAGAGAGATAGAGAGAGAGAGAGAGGGAGGGAGGGAGGGAGGGAGGGAGGGAGGAAGGAAGGAAGGAAGGAAGGAAGGAAGGAAGGAAGGAAGGAAGGAAGGAAGAAAAGAAAATAGAAGTGAAACTGAAGGGACCAATGAGAGAGGGAGATGTGAGGTGATGGTAAGGGAAAGAATATACTTAATGTAAAAACTGTACAAAAATGTTTTTATGCAACATAGTATCATGTACAATGAATATATACAGTGAAAAAATTTAAAAACTAGAGGGAAACATTTGTTTTCATTTTGTGTTATTCCTTCCAATGTTCAGATACAAAGGTTGAGTAAAATCTTTACTCAAAAGTACAGAGAGTCATGTGGTAGCACATGCCTGTAATTCAAGTCCTCAAAAGATGGAGGCAGGTGGATTGACACAAGCCTGAGACAGAGTAAGTCCCTGGTCTGTCAAGGCTGCACGCAAGAGAAGCTGAGGCAGGAGGCTCCTGAGTTCTTGTCCAGCCTGGGCAGCACAGCAAAACGCTGTTTCAAAGAATGGCAGCAATAACAGCAAGACACAAAGAGTCGGGATTGGGTTAGCTCAGCAGTAAAGCTTGTTAATATAAGTGAGGGCCTGGGTTTGAAACCCAGTGCCACACACACACACACACACACACACACACACACACACACACACACACCACGTTGGAAACAAGCTTATTCATACAAGACCAGTCTTCAGTAGCTCCCACTTTACATCTGATATTTTCACACTGGAAAGAACTAAAAGGCCATTACTCATCCCATATATAATTACAACAGACCTAGCCGTAACTCCTGTTTTTATCCAACAGAATAATAAAAAATATATAAACATTACAAGCTGTGAGGTCGATTTACAAAATGTTTCTTCAAACAAAGGGGCTATTCTGGGATTAATTTTACCAATCAAATTCTTTTTTATTTAGTTTTTCCTTTTCAGTTATGTGTATATGTCTGTGTGAGGGCTGGTACATATGAGTGGAGGAGTTGGGGAGGCCACAGGCAGGGAAATGAATTCAGGTTTTCTTCAAGGGAAGTGCTTGCTCTTAACTCCTGAACCATCTCTTCAGCCCCTCACTGGTCAGTCCCTCACTGACTTTCCTTTCTGTTCTGAGGTTTATTTTACCAGTGCCTTGGTTGCGTTTTTATTGCTATGAAAAGATATCATGATGGAGGCAGCTTATAGAAGAAAGCATTTATTGGGGCTTACAATTTCAGAGGGTGAGTCCATGACTATCATGGTGAGGGCTATGACATCAGGCAGGCAGGCATGGCACTGGAGCAGTTAACTCAGAGCTGACATCTGATCCCCAAGCAGGAGACAGAGAGGAAGAGCTAACTGGGTGTGGCCTGAGCTTTTGAAACCCAGCCCCAGTAACACACCTCCTTCAACAGGGCCACAGTGGGCTCCCTAAAGTCCCTGCACCAGCACTTCCCCGAAGCAGCTCCACAGCCTCTCATATACAGTGTGCCGTTCACTTCTTAGCCAGGTCCTCCAAGAAGAGAATTCCAGAATTAGACGGCATTTAAAGGGGGAAGGGGAAGTTGGAGAGAGCTCAGCGGTTAACAATATTTGCCACACTCCCAGAGGACCTGAGTTCAGTTCTCAACACTCATATCAGGTGCCTCACGGTTGCCTGTAACTCTAGCTCCTGGGGACCCAATGCTCTCTTCTGGCTTCTAAGTGCTCTTTACTCCCCTGCCCAACCCCCCTACACACACACACACACACACACACACACACACACACACACACACACACACACACACGCGCGCGAAGTAAAAATAAAATCTAGGTTACTGGAGAGATGGCTCAGCGGTTAAGAGTGTCTGTTGCTCTTTCAGTGGATGTAAGTTCAGTTCCGAGCACCCAGGATGAGTAACTCACAACCACCTGCAACTCCAGGTCCAGGGGATCCAACACCCTCTTCTTGCCTCTGTGGGCATCTGAACACACGTGGTGCACATTCATACACCCAAGAAAATATATATACACGTAAAATAAGTAAAAAAATCTTTTTTTAAAAAATTAAAAAGAAAAATAATTACATAGTTTCAATTAAGAGAAACAGCAAATTTCAGACAAATTCATCAATTAGTTGGTATGGGACGGAGGGATGTGTAATAGGGAACTCTTTACCACTGTGGTGTTGCTTCTGTATGACCCAGAATCTTAACGACAGTGTCTTCCCGGGAGCAATATCCTTGCAGGGAGTGTGAATAAGGGGACAGGCTGTGTCTCTATAGTCAGACAGGTGCTGCACAGCCTACCAGGATTAGGGGAGGTCTTGGAACATACAGCAGGAGCAGGAACATTCCATTTTCACAACCCTACATTCTGGGGCATTCGAGGGAACTTCCCATCCACTCTGACACACTCCACACTCATGAGGATAGCTCTCCCGTGGTGGCTGGCTTTCATGGCACATGCGCTTCTGAAAATTCCTCCTCTGGCAAAGTTACAGTCTTCCATGTACTCCTGACAAAAGCCTCTCTCTGCAGAGAGAGACCCGAGGGCTCCCACTGCTTTAGCTGGTGTCATCACGTGTGGGCCTGTGAACACGTTCGGATCTCCCCTGCTCCAGAGTTTCCCAGATAGGACTGCTACCACATGGCAAGAGCCATGAGCACAGAAGTGGACGCCTCCCCCTTCATTGGCTCAGCCTGTGGGCAGTTGAGGAAATATGATCAGCCTGCGGTTTCTGAAGGATTCTGCCCCTGATGGATGTCCTCAAATATATATATTTGATTTGATTTGATTTGTTTGTTTGTTTGTTGAGACAGGTAGAACTTGATTTGTAAACCAGGCTGGCCTTGAACTCACAGAGATCCTCCTGCCTCTGCCTCCCAAGAGCTGGGATTAAAGATGTTCTCCGGAACCACCACCCAGCCTTTCAAATCTCTTTAATGGCAGCAGTAAATAACTTTCCACAGCACTGGTAATATATATTATAGTGGTAACTTGTCCTGTGCCACTTAAGCATGTTCAAAGTAGACTGTAGAATGGAGAAGACCCTTCCTTGTCGCAGACTCAAGAATGTTTATGTCAAGTGTCCTCCAAAATACCCCATCCTGGATCAGGTCACCCCTGCTAGCTCTGTAACAGGGAGACATGAAAACAGCAAAAGTCTCAAGGTATTAAAAATGAAAAGATGGCTCAGAGGTCATGATGCTTGCTGCTCTTGCAGAGGATGCAGGTTCAATTCCCAATACCCATAATGCTTGTAATTTGTAATGTACTGCTTCGGTTCTGGGGGATCTAATTCTGGCCTAAGCAGGTACCAAGCTCTGCACATGGTTCGCCTACATACACTCAGGCAAACACTCACACACATAAAATGATAAAAGCTAAGTGGTGGGTGGGTCTCCAGCTCGGATACAGGAGGTTGGGACTACTGGGGCAGAGCCTACTACATGACTGGGAACGGAACTTCGTTTTGGTTTTATTAATCATGTGTGGATTGCAGGACACTTGAAGGAAGGGAACACTCTGGAAGTCAAGAGGCAGAATCAGATCGGGCAGGAGAATGCGTGCTAGGCACAGCACCTCACACAGAGCTGTGGTGAGAGTAAACCGGGCAGGGTGTAGCTACTGAGGACTGTGGAGCCGCACAGGAACGGGGGCCGTCTCATGGAGCTCCTTTTTTTTTTGTCAAGAAAAGTTTGTTTGTTTTTGAACCCGTTTCTTTAAGTGAATACTTTTTATTTAAAAACCATAATTGGGGTGCTAGAGAGATGGCTCGGTAGTGAAGAACCCTTAACTCTGGTACTCTTGCAGAGGACCTGGCTTCAGTTCCAAGTGTTGGTAATAGACACCTGCAAAAGTCTGAACCTCCGGTTCCAGGGGATCAGATGTCCTCACTGGACCTTCAAGGGTGCTGTGTGCATGTAGACATGCACATGTAGACAGGTAGACCCACATACATACACATAAGATCACTTTTAACTTAAAAAAAATCAAATGTTTATTTTTTTACTTTTTTATTTTTTATTTTTGGTTTTTCGAGACAGGGTTTCTCTGTGTAGCTTTGCGCCTTTCCTGGAACTCACTTGGTAGTCCAGGCTGGCCTCGAACTCACAGAGATCCACCTGGCTCTGCCTCCCGAGTGCTGGGATTAAAGGCGTGCGCCACCACCGCCCGGCTTAATTTAAAAAAAAAATCAAATGTTTAAATGAGAAAAGCAGGCAGCTTTGGTGGTGCTCGCCTGTAATCTCAGTCCTGGGAGGCTGAGGCAGAAGGATGGAGAGTTTGAGGCCCGGGCTACATAGGGAGACTGCCTCCAAAGATTGGGAACATTGTTTCTGGGACTTCCTTACAGGGTACTTTTCATAATTAACGAAGATTGGGAACATTGTTTCTGTGACTTCCTTACAGGATACTTTTCATAATTAACCTTTGCTTCCGGGGCTGCTCCAGGGTCTTCTCACCAGTATCATCAATATGACTGCTCTGTTTCCTCTTTTGCCCTATTCTTTACTTTCTAACGTCTCTTTTCCTCTCCGTTTTCTCTTTTTTACTTTGATTTTTAAAAGGTGAACTGTTTTTTATGTATCCTACCTGTTGATATGTATCATCTCTTTTCCCCAGTCAGGATTCTCCAAAGTAATAGAACCAACGAAACGAAAAGAACAGAAGAGGAGGGAGGAGAGGATGAGGAGAAAGAGGCGGAGGAGAGAAGAGAAAGGGGAAAGGAGAAAAGTGTCAGTGAGATTGACTGTAAGTAATGGTCTCTTGTCATCATGGAGGCCAAGAAGTCTGGCCACGTGCTGTGGGCAAGGCGGAGATGCGGGAATCCAACAGTGACTCTGAGCCTCGGAGCTTGTATAATAGACCCAACAGGAGTCTGAAGGCTTTAGATTCTAAGTGGTTCTCAACCTTCCTAATGCTGTGACCCTTTAGTAAAGCTTCTCATGTTGTGGTGATCCCTGACCATAAAATTATCTCGTTGCTACTTCATAACTAATTTTGCTACTGTTATGAACGATGATGTAAATATCTGGTGTACAGGATATCTGATATGTGCCCCTGCCAAAGGGGTCACAACCCACAGGTTGAGAACTGCTGCCTTAGAATGAATAATTTGGACTCAGGAGACTGGTACTCCAGCTGCAGCAGGCAGGCCCAGTGAGAGCCCAGCCTTGCCCTGTCCAGGCCCACGGTGGGTTGGCTGATGCTTGTGGTGATATTGTGTTCCCCAAAATATTGTGCACCCTAATAAACTTACTGGGGTCAGAGAACAGAACAGCCACTAGATACAGAGGCCAGAAAATGGTGGCACACATGCCTTTAATCCTAGCATTCCAAAGGTGGAGATCTGTCTGGATCTCTGGAAGTTCAAGGCCACACTGGAAACAGCCAGGTGTGGTAACAAGAGCCTTTAATCCCAGAAAGTAATGGCAGAAAACAGAAAGGTATAAAAGGTGTGAAAACCAGGAACTAGAACCTGGTTAAGCTTTCAGGCTTTTGAGAAGCAGTTCAGCTGAGGTCCATTTGGATAAGGACACAGAGGTTTCCAGTCTGAGGAAACAAGTTCAGCTGAGGCACTGGCGAGGTGAGGAAGCTGTGGCTTGTTCTGCTTCTTTGATCTTCCAGCGTTGACCCCAGTACCTGGCTCCAGGTTTGTTTTTATTAATAAGACCTTTTAAGATTCGTGTTACAGATGCTCTCTGGCATTGGAGGGCCTAGAGGTACTGCTTCACTCAGATAACCACTGACCACTTGTGGATGCATCCTCAGACACACCCCAAAACTCACATTTCAGGAGATGCCTAGGAATCCCACAGCCCAGTGAAGCTGACAAGTATAATTACCCATTACCGTTTAGCGGTCTCCCGAATGGCTCCGGTTTGGTTTTGTCCTGTATCCATGTTCTTTTCCACATGACTCTGATTTTCCCCCCACTAACCAGGGAGAATCCCCCATTCCACCCGTGAAGCCATAGAACGAGGTGATGTGCCACACCAGACCCAAAGTCAGGTCTCAAGAGGTTGGAGAAGGACAGCCTGTGGCTGCCTGAGTATCCTGCCATCATTGTGGACAGAGCGGACTCAGGCATGTCTGCTGGGCTCAGGAGACGGGTGAGTGACACGGAGCAGATCTGAGCCCACTGAGATGACCGGCTCAGCCCAGTTAGGACAGAGGCTCCTGGGAAACTCCGGAAGCATTAGGGGCGCCGGTGGTGATCAGCCTACCTCCATGTCACTCCAGGCTTCGGAGAATTGAGTGATAAGAGGTGATGGCTTAAATCCACTGGGTTTTGAGGGGTTCTCCGTGAGGCAATAGCTAACAGCTGCTCAGCCCTAATTGAGAGCCATGGCAGGTGCCTGTGAGTCTCACCAGATGGAGTCCAAACAACTGAGATACTACTGTATTCCCCAACTGAGGAATGTTGTCCACCCAGCACAGCCTGATTTATATCTAATTTCACTTAGGGAGTCATGAATTTGGAGTTTAATGAATAGTCACCTGTAGTGATTTATATTGGATCCTGTGGATAGCCAGCTCTCCCCTACCAAGAAGCTTCCTGTTTGATGTCACATAAGGATGTCTGGGGAACCATAACATTTCCATAGTAGTGATTAATGGTTCCACATTACTTTGGTCAATTGACCGTTACCCGTTTCTTTTCCTGGAAGTGTAAGGAAAGAATGAATGAGTGTACCATTAAACACCGGAGTAAAGGTAATGAAGGCCAAACCAGGTGACCCCCCCCCCTTGTTTACCCACACCTGAACTACTTATACGTTCATGTTACAATTTTATAAGGGTTTCAAAAATTACCAAGTTGAAAGTGGTAACTCACACCTGTCATCTGAGCTACTCAGGAGGCAGGAACTGGAGGAACTCAGTCCAAGGAGTTCAAGGCCTGCCTGGTCAGTAGAGCAAAATATTTGTCTCTGAAACCACAGTGACGATTGGGATGTAGCTTAACTGTAAAACCCTTGCTTAGCCTGGGTCAGGCCCTGCATTTGGGGCTTGAGTCATCATGAGTAAAGGGAGGAATGAAAAGAACACGGAACACAGAAGGGCATCTGGGTAGTATGAGATGGGTCACCTTTAGTAGGACAGGAAGAGGATTGCTGGGTCCTAGGCTGGCCCATGTGATGGGGAGGCATCTGGTACTTGTACTGGGAGGTGGGTTGCTAATACAGTCACCCAGACACCAGGGGAGTCTCCTTCCTCCCTTCCCTTTTCTTCCTCAGGGGCAGCAATGTATGTTAAAAGCTGTATTATAATAATTTAAAATATTTGTGAGGATAAGAAAGGAGAGTGAAATTATTCAAAACTGGCCAAGGATGTGGCTCCATGGTAGAAAGATTGCCTAACACGCGAAGACACAGAGTTCAATTTCCAATAGTATGATAAAAGGGAAAATGAAGAGTCAGACATGGTCCCACATGCCTCTAATCCCAGGAAGGAGAGGCCAGAGGGTTCAGAGTTCAGAATTACCCTCAGATAGCAAGTTGGAGACCAACCTCAGCTGCGTGAGACTCCGTCTCAAAAACTCAAAGCAAATATTCAAAGGAAGCATTGGTCTGCTGTGACGCTCACCTTCTTGTTTCATAACCCCACTGTTTATTGAAATATATAATTTCCTACTTAGCCTTAGTTTATGAAGATTTGATAGGAGGTCATGAATAAATGGTACTTTTTAGACAGTAGCTCCCGTAGCCCAGGCTGGCCTCAAACCCACTAGAAGTGTAATAATGTGGTTACAATACTGGATATCTAAGAAGTCAAACAGTCCTCCATATCCTGTGTCTGAGCTCAGCTCTTCAAGTGATAACAGAGCCACAGGCCTGTGCTCAGTGAATGAGTAACTCGCCACCCAGTCTCCTGCCCAGGGTGCCCGCCCTGAGGTTGCTCAGGCTCTCCCAAGAGGCAGTTGCAATATAATGTGATGCACAGTGTACGCTGGGACACGGCCATTATCGGAAGAGTGTCTCCATCTTGTGGCATTGTGAGTAGATATTAACATTAAGCTAAGACTCCACAGTTTAGGTAGATTTTATTGTGTAAATCGAATGATTACTGGGTATTGTGGTTGCTCTGAACACCTTGGTGTTTTTCTATATACTAATTTTACTGCATCTAAGCACAGGGCACTTCCCTTTGCTCGAGGCTCAGGAATGGGAAGGAGCTATTGGGAGAAAGTGGCATGCCCTTTAATTTGGTGCTTTACCCCAAGGAATACACCATTAGTTCTGTGAGGCACACATTAATGATGTCTAGAATAGGCTGAGAGGGCCCATTTCTTCATGTAAATAACTATGATGTTTTATTAACATCAAAGGGAAATTTTATTCAGGAGTATCAGTATATGTGCAAATGTCAACTTACACAGAGTTGCCCTAGAGTGACACAAGCCTTTAACCCCAGAACCTGGGAAACAGAGACAGCCTGATCTAACAAGTTTATGTACATAACTCTGTGAGTTCGAGCCAGCCTGGACTACATAACAAGTTTCAAGTCAGCCAGGGCTACAAAGTAAGACCCTGCCTCAAAAATTCATACACACACACACACACACACACACACACACACACACACACACACACACACATCATGTCAAGATGGTTCAGGAAGGGAAGAGATCAAGCTGAGCACTGAATACAAGAGAATGGATTTATAGCCAAGAGGCAACCTACAAGTAGTGGTGAACACTAAAACATGGTTGAGAAGATTTTGGTTAGAATGAGAAAGCAGGGCTCTTGCTGACGGCAGGCCGGGGTGGTGAGATAGCAAGGCAGGGATATATGACCAGACATTGAGAGTGAGACAATATTAAAGATGCAGGGTTCTAAGTAGACTTGGGATTCTTGCTAAAAGCTGGCTAAGCTGGGACCCTGTTTGAGAACAGGGCCCCGGGGAGGCTGCCCAAAGTGAGTGAAGGACAGTCTCCATCAGGTTCAATGCACAATAGCATCACTACCTGCAGTTCACAGAATTCAGAGCATACTCCCTCGGCTGAAAGAAGCCCAGGTGGGCTAAGGCTGCAGGTACAAATGTCGATTTCCGGAACATTCTCCATTCGTTCCTATGCTCTACCTCACTCACCCTTCCAGGACCTGAATGGCCATTTTCTGTGATTTTAAGGAGAGTCATAGGTCTTCCAGTGGAGGGATAACGCTGGTCATCCTAGTCACTATAGGTGGTTGGAAGTCATAGGGACCAATCACCATCAGTCGTTCTCCGTGGCAGCTAGGGGAGCTGGAATTGCTCTTTCTTTCCTTTTGGAGACTGTTCTGGGCCAGGTTTATTTGCTTGTTTTGTCTTCCAGTTGTTTATATTACTAAGAGCCAAATAGGACCAGAATTCTACTCTGAATAGTTCTTTCACAATCACATAGCAATCACCAGATCGGGCGATCAGCCGACAACTGGAGCATCCCTTGTTTCTAGTTTTGATATTAGTTGATATCAGCACAGTGGGTCTCCACAGGTCCTGTGACATTAACTCATGATCTTTAGTCCCTTTAAAACATGATCCTTAGCGCTAAACAAATGAACCATTTGCATAGGTAAGGTTTTAGTCTAGATTTTTGTGTATACCATTTATGTGAGGTGTGGTAGCTTGTAAATAATAAAGAGGAATATCCAAACCTAGAACATATATCTTGTTATCTCTTAGAAGTCTCTTCTTTTCTAATGAGAGACAGAAAGGGGGTGGATCCAGAGGGGAGGGGAAGTGGGGAGGGACTGGGAGGAGTAGAGGGGGGGGACTAGAGTCAGGATATATTGTATGAGAAAAGAATCTATTTTCAGTCAAAGAAAAAATGTAAAAATAATAATAGTAATTTATTCTGAGAACTATGTCATGTGGACATGTTCCCCTTCGGTGCTGAGCACTGTGTGCATCAGAAAGTGCTCACAGTACCCAAATCACTTTCCAGAAGGATATTTGGACAGGCCTAGAATTTCAGTAGTGTGTCGTTTCCTTCCTTGGCTATACGTTTCATTTAATTATAGTCGTTAAAAATCTTGTGACATTCCTTTATCTAGTTCAGGTCTTGGGATACCTGTATTATGGTCTATATATGAAGGACAGAGGACACCCTGATGCTCCCTTCTTTTACCATGTGGGTCCAGGGAATTAATCTCAGGTTATCAGGCTTTTAGTCAAGCTCGCCGACCTGCTGAGCCATCTCACTGGACCTGGACCCATTTTTTTAAGGGCCTGGAAACTCTTTTTTTTTTTTTAAATTACACTCATGATATTCATTAATTACACTCATGATATTAATCACATTTGTGGTATTCATAGATTACATTTGCAGTATTCATTCAATTTTATATATATATATATATATATATATATATATATATATATATTTTAATTTTAAATGCGAAATGTCATTTATTGAAGGAGGGAGGAGGTCTTAAATACAGGCTTACAGCACAATGGGAGAACCCCGGAGGGCAGAAGTTTGCTACTGATGTTTTACAATCTTGCATCTAAGCTGTTAAGGTCCATTATTCAGGATACACAGACAAGGAACTTCCCTTAAGCATTCAGGAGGGTGGAACCTGGCAGGGAATTAGCATAGGGAGAATATCAAGGTCAAGATCCCCAAGCAAGGCAACAGTTACCCAAAACGGGGGGGGGGGGGGGCAGGGACTTACAGGTCCCCCTTTTATTAAATAATGAGCTTCTGACTTGGGTTGAGGGGACGTCAGCAGATCACCTTACCCGTCATGGAGACACCTGTCCAGGCCCCACAGGTGCTCTGTCTTAGGTTGGTGAGCGCCCGCCCCCCCCATACTCATTATCATACAGGCTCAATCTTGTGTGAGCTGCAGAGTTAACTGCTGCCAAAGATCTCAAAGGGGCGCTGGGCTTGCAGTCTGTGTGTTTGATACAGAAAAGACCAACAGAGGTCCTATCCCACCCATAGCCAGTAGGCTAAAGGCAACTGAACCATTCCCTTCCTTAACGAGCCTTACTGCAAATTGGAGTCCTTGTAAGATGGTATCCCAAAAGCAACTGGAATTTGAGTTTATAAGTTTATAATTTTCAAAGCCAATCGAGATGTATCTAACTACTGAATTAAATTTATCATGCCCAATAGAATGGAAAATTAACTAACTGTGGTAGCTACTTTTGCTGCCAGGGTCTCCACTGTGCTAGCTGTAGTAACCAATTATGAAATGGTAATCCCAGAAACAGTAGCAGCAGTGGCTGCCATTGCTATAACAGCAACAGCGGCAGCAGCGATGTCAAATTCTCTTCTGGAGTGTGTGGACACATGCCATCCACTGGCATGGATACAACTCCAGTAACACGAACTGCCAAGGCCCATTTTTCTTGATCCCAGCAGAACTTTAGCTGGCAGCTCTTCTGGAGAATCCAATCTCATGGCTACAGTTCCTAGGCTTACATTAATGCTTGCCAAAGCTGGCGATATTGGGCTCTCAATCTCCATTGGCATCAGAAGGGTAGATTTTTTTCATGAAGACCCAATAGGTCTCTGCCATGTTGGGCTTCAGCAGCAGCCACAGGACGCGTTCAGTGCCCAGGAATCCAAAGAGGAACCTCATTGTCCTGAGGAAAGACATAGACAGAACCCCAGGGCCACACCAACACTAGATCGGGTCTCTTCCACGTGCTAGTAGAAAGATCCTTCCATCGCTCCAGAGGGTGATTTGCAACAGGAGCCCTCCAGTGCTTATCTGCAGTGGATACTCCAGCAGAATCCACCAATAAACTCCAGGAGAATCCACCGATAAAAAATTTAAAATATATAAAACAAGGGAGAGAATAGAATGTGGAGAGGAATGATGAGTCCCTAGTTCTCCCTTTTTTTACTTTGTAAAATGTTTGTTTGTTTGTTTAATATTTCAAATTTTTCTTTTTTATTTATTTTTTTATTGTTTAAAGTTAATTAATTAATTTTTATATTATCAACTTGATACAGTATGTATTCTTATCTTAATAGTGAGATGTTTCATTGAGGCTTGCTCAGTAATTGAGTAAAACTGAAATTTATTATAAGCCACAGTCATCCTCGGGACCTCCATGCTATATATATAGCCTCCATGGTTCTGTGGGTTGTAGTCTGATTGATCTTTATTTTATATCTAGAATCCACTTATGAGTGAGTACATACCATGTTTGTCTTTCTGGGTTTGGGTTACCTCACTCAGGATGATTTTTTCTAGTTCCATCCATTTGCCCGCAAATTTCATGCTGTCATTGTTTTTCTCTGCTGAGTAGTACTCCATTGTGTAGATGGACCACATTTTCTTCATCCATTCTTCAGTTGACGGGCATCTAGGTTGTTTCCAGGTTATGGCTATTACAAATAGTGCTGCTATGAACACAGATGAGCATGTATCTTTATGGTATGAATCAGCATTCCTTGGGTATATGCCCAAGAGTGGTATAGCTGGGTCTTGAGGTAGTTCGATTCCTAATTTTCTGAGAAACCGTCGTACTGATTTCCACGGTGGTTGTACAAGTTTGCACTCCCACCAACAGTGGAGGAGTGTTTCCTTTGCTCCACATCCTCTCCAACATTGACTGTCATTGGTGTTTTTGATCGTAGCCATTCTGACAGGTGTAAGGTGATATCTCAGAGTCGTTTTGATTTGCATTTCTCTGATGATTAAGGATGTTGAGCATTTCTTTAAATGTCTTTCAGCCATTTGTGATTCTTTTTTTTTTTTGTGAATTCTCTGTTTAGCTCTTTAGCCCATTTTTTAATTGGATTGTTTAGTATTTTGATGTCTAGTTTCTTGAGTTCTTTATATACTGTAGAAATCAATTCTCTGTCAGATGTGGGGTTGGTGAAGGTCTTTTCCTATTCTGTTGGCTGTCTTTTTGTCTTATTGACCATGTCTTTTGCCCTGCAAAAGCTTCTCAATTTCGAGAGGTCCCATTTGTTAATTGTTGTGCTCAGGGTCTGTGCTGTTGGTGTTATATTTAGGAAATGGTCTCCGGTTCCAATGCATTCAAGAGTACTTCCTACTTTCCTTTCTATTAAGTTTAGTTTAACTGGATTTATGTTGAGGTCCTTGATCCACTTGGACTTGAGTTTTGTGCATGGTGACAGATATGGATCTATATTAATCCTCCTGTCTCAGTTTTCTGAACAATTCTGAACATTTGGGTGATTTTTTTTTAAGTCCTCACATGACTCCTGAGAGGGGCGTCAGCCCTGTAGGCGAGCTGCTGCTGGCAGTGATGGAGGAGTAGGAAGAAATCCTTCTCAGCTCCTCCAACCTCGGGGTCTCACTGGTTGGATAACGGGAGAGGCTTTCCCAAGCAACGGTCTCGTCAGGCCTAAGAGTGTGTCCCCACTTGTTTCTACGATTCCTTCCGTTCTCCACGGGCTCAATGTGAAGAGGATGTGACAATGAGGTTAAAAAGTGAAGGGATAGATGGTTGATGCTGCGGGGAAACAGCCTCGACAGACTCGCCGGCTTGAATGGGGTGCCTTGAGACTGAGCAGTGAGCGGCCTCAGCCTCGGCTTCCTTCGTTCCTTATGCCCACGTTGGGAACTGCACATTACGCTTCTTAAAAACTCAACTATAACAGGAGCTTTCGGGCTGAGGTTGTCAACTCTGAGGTACAGCGCCTACCTGCCTGGCTTCTGTCCTCCATCCCTAAAACAAATGGAACCCCAAACTAATAGGAACCCTCCTTCTTGCCGAGTAATATAGAGTTGCCTTGTATGTCTTTGGACCTCATATTTGAGTCCCATGTTTGTGTGGGTGGAGCTGCCAGCCTTGCTGTATTTATCGCACATGAGAGAGCTTCACGTTGATCTGATTGTACTGATTTCTCCTAAACTGGCTTCAAACTGGTCATCTTTTCTCCTCCCCTCCCTCCCCCTTCCCTCCCTCCCTCCCCCGTCTCTCCCTCCTTCCTTCCTTCTTCCCATGAGTACATGATTTGTCTATGTGAGTCACTGCAGGTATGTAGAGATTAGAGCACAACTTTGGGTGTTAGTCCTTGTTTTCTACTTTGAGAAAATTTTTTCCCATCACCTTAGTTTATGGGCTATTCAAAAACAGTCCCCAGCCGGTTGGCAGTGATGCGCGCCTTTAATCCCAGCACTCTGGAGGCAGAGACAGGCCGATCTCTGAAAGTTCGAGGCCAGCCTGGTCTACAAATTGAGTTCCAGGATAGCCAGAGCTGTTACACAGAGAAACCCTGTCTCAGAAAAATACAGAAACAAAAACAAGCCACATCCAAAAGCACACAGAACATACATAGTTCCCCACACCTGTTCCAGGAGCAAAAGTTTGGAAGTTGGAAGGTAGTGGACTTTGGCTGAGGTTGTGGAGATTTGGGGAGAGTGGAAACAGACTTGGACCAGTTGCTTGGAGCCTTCCTCCTGAGCCCTGGAGGGCCTCACCAGAGAACAGAGAAAAGCTGAACATCTCCAAGCAAGGAAAACATAACAGCTTCAGTTCTGGAAAATTCGTTCTGTGAGAGCTGTGGGGAAGACCGGCGTAGGTGATAGGGGTAATGTACGGGGAAAGAACAGAGGGAAGTGGATTGTGGCTACAGTCATTTAGATTAGAGACAGGACAGAGCCATACACCTAAGAGAAAAAATTAAGTGTATTACTGAATGTACATTTGCATAAACATGGCAGGCAAACACATGGTTGGTGGAGTCAAATGAACCATGAGTATCCATCCGTCACCAAGACTTCATGATGCCACTGCCAAGTTTCTCTCACTTTCCTGCCACTGAACACAGCAAGCTTCATCAGATCCATACCTCACCCTCTGATGGTCAACCCGAGACTTCCCAAAGGCTATTTGTTACAGAAGTAGCTTTGCCCGAAGACAAGAACATTGTAGGGGAAAGGATGGCTGGGCAGGTAATAAATTCAATTGCATTCCCTACAATAGGAAACTACTCAAAGTTAGCATAACTGGAATTCATTCACAAGTTAATTCACAAAGATGACAATTAACCTGATTTTTCTTTAGCAATTTTGAACAGAAAACACAAACAAAAACGGAGACCCAGCAGGGGGAGGGGCACAGACACAGTGCCATGTTGCCCCCTGAAGCAGCCTGAGGAATTCATCCCCTCCTGTTTAGGGGCCTGCACTCAGGTAAGGCTGGATCCTTGCCTGGATCTTTTGCAGCAGAAAAGGATTTCAGGACAATCCAGGTTGAGGCAGAGTTGGAGCTTATTAGATGACTCTAGTGTTGAAGAGATGGCTCAGTGCTGCAGGAGCACTTGCTGGCCTTGCAGAGGAGCAGAGTTTAGTTCCCAGCATCCCCTTCCTCCTCACCCACACCTGGAATTCCAGTACCAGGGCATCCAGTGCCACCTCTTAGCCGCCACCGCAGGTGTACACATGGTACAAATGCATGCACACAGGCAAAGCTCATCCACATTTAAAAATAATTTTTTAAAGACTTTTAATATATTTCAGAAGAAAGGGTTACAGACACCCAGGGAAAGACCAAGACACATCTGAGAGCGGGGAAGTGGGCTTCTCAAAGGAGACTGGCTCTTTAGTCTTTAGACTAATTGTATATAGAATATGGGTGATTTCTGAAGTTCAGACCTTCAAAAGGTTACTAAGAAATTTAAATTAGATCGCATGATAGTTTTTGAGCTGCACCTGACAGGATTACAATTAATAAGATAAGACTCAAGGGCCAGCAAAGTGGCTCAGTGGGCCGACAGCATTTCCCAGTCAGGCTAGCCGAGCTAAGTGTAAAATTGGATCCCTGGAACTCATGTAAATGTGGAAAGAGAGAAGAGACTCCACAGCGTTGTCCTCTGAACTCCACATGTGTGTCATGACACACATGGTCACACACACATCACACACACATACACATCACACATGTGCACACACACACACCTCACACACGGATCACAAAAAAGCACATATACATCACACATACACAAAGACACACACTTCACACACATATATACACCAATAATAAATAAAAATTAAAAAGACAAGGTTAGGTCACTTTGACTAAACAAAAATTAGCATTTTTGCTTTGAAGATTTCCTTGACCATATCTGGGAGAGGAGTGAGGAACTGCCCAAAGTCATATGCACTTAGGCCC